>NC_088106.1:1492500-2238750 GCF_036370855.1 Dromaius novaehollandiae | reverse complement strand
ATCCAAGGCATATAAATATGGCTTTTGATTTATTAGTAATTTTTTTAAGGAAAACTGCTTTAAAAGAAAAAAATATGATTTTTTTAAGCAAGTACTAATATTGCAAAACTATAAGAGTATATGAGCTGGAGCATTCCTTTTCTGAAGATGAGCTGCTATTCTCCACAACGTCCCTCTAATCTTTTATAAAGCAGTGTAGCCTACAGTTATTTATATGACTCATACGGGATTTGGAAAACTGAAAGCATTACTTTGCCAGTCTGCTCAGTGCTGCTTGTAGATTTTCGGATGTTAGAAGTCTAGCTAACAAAAATAGAAATTTCACATTCTAATACTTGATAGCTACATGCTTGATAAAATTACCTAGATTAGAATGTAGCCTAAACATTTTTATACATTTATTTAAACAATAAATATTGTCAGTTTCCATAGGAAAATGGTCAGTATTTTTAGAAGGCGTTCTGAGTATTTATTGCTCCTTGAGCATCGTATTATAAATCATTCAAATTCAGTAGGAGTAGCATGGCAGGTATATCTGTATTTGCGTTACTAAGCTGATTACATTTGCTTTCCCTGTTGTATTCCTAGCATTCCTCATAGGGGACTGTATTATGAAGAAATCCTCTATCTGGTACAAAAGGGAAAGAGTTTGCCTCTTACTGGGGTTATACACGATTGTTTATAGCTAAATCTTTTCCCTATCGTATTGCCTAGGAAAGTAGCGCTGTCAGGGAGAGGATACGTGAAGCTAATGAAGCTCAGCTGTTTATCTGTGGCTCTGCCATAGCTGACTGGAGCAAATGCAGTGTGTTTCTACTTACTGTAATAAAGTGAGCGCACTAAAATAAGGCGATGGGTGGACTGAGGGATTTGGAGATGCATCAGTTTCTGAGGTCAGATTTGTGCCCACTGTCCTTAAAGGAAAACAAATTGCCGGTAGCATGTTGTGGTAATGCATCTGTAGGCCTTGCGGCGCTGGCGTTAAGTTAGCCCGCTGGAAAGCCTCAACCTTTTACAGTGCTGTGCAAATACGTTTCTGCCAGCATTGGCTTGATTTTTCTTTTTGTTCTCTTTTCTTTTGATTAGAATCTGGCTGTAACTGCCACCTGGACAATCAGTCTCCGTGGCCATTGAGCTGCTCGGATGTTGGTCCCCAAGGTGGGTCGAGAGCGGACGCTGCGCCAGGGGCTTCTGCGTCGCCAGGTGCCAGCTGACCCTGCAGCAGCAACAGTCCCCTCATGTCTTCCAGGATAGTTCTGGTGCAGAAGCAGTTAAATGGCTTGGACGAAGATGTCATCACGTCTTTCTAATGATGGCAGGCGTGTACAATTCCTTTGTGTAAGTGTGGGAATAGCCAAAAGATAGGGATCAGTAGAATAATGCACTTTGTTTTTGTAATATGAGGTAGCATACTTCTGAACACAGCTAGGGACATTGTTCCTTCAAAGCTTTCACCACAGCTTTGGCACAAAAACAATTATACAGCCTGCAAAAGGTTCTTGCCCCTCTTTGCAGCTAACTGTGTGTGCCACTGTGCTGGTGAAAACCATGGATTTATGAACAACTGCATTCATAACTTCCAGCCAGCCAGTGAATCCAATAGCAGCCCGTCTTATTTTCCTTTCCTTTTCTTCTCTCTCTCTCTCTCTTTTTTTTTTTTTTTTTTTTTTTTTTTTTTTTTTTTTGGAGGGTGGGTGGTGGGCTGGGGAAGTAAAGTCCACATTGGTCCTGAGAAGAGATAATTTAATATTTCCTAAAACATTAGTAGTTTTTCCCTTAAAATTGCTTTCTCTTCTGGAAAGACTCACAGCCGTGCTCAGTTCCTTCTCCTAATTTTGGCCCTAATTTACTTGAAGCACTGAAAAAATTTCAAGTATTTAAAGTGCATTTCGAACTTCGAGTAGTACTGAAGTCAACAAGACTGTTCAAAGCATTGCTTTAAGTGAGAAAAAACTGTTGAGTACCTCAGTGAACTGAAGGCTATAAAAAAAGATACTCATTCAGCATCTGTTATGTGACTGACCACAATTAACCATCACAGTATAAATCTGAATTTTGAGCATTTCATCATCCCAGCACAAACACAGATAAGAAAACACAAATTATAATGTAATTTGAAACAACACTTAAAAATGAGGAAATTGTTTTTCTTGTGTATCCTTCTTCAGCAGGCAAAAAAGTGGACAGTCAGTTATTTGCCATGAATCATTCTCTGAGTTTTTTCTTAAGCATTGTATATTGTCCTTTTTTTGTACTGAAAATGTACATGCTTTTTCTAGCTCTTGGACTCTGATCTACTGTAGAATTTGTCTACTGTTCATTCTTCCACTCCAGACAGATGTGTTGTTTAAAATAATGTCTATATTAACACTGCATTTTTATGCAGTTACAACTTTTATATCCTTAATCCTCACACTCTAGACTTATGGAACAATACTTATTTTGCACTATGCTTGCAGCTAAATTAAGGTAGTCATTATCAAAACTCTTGCAAACAGCAATGACTCTCTGTCCTTGCTTAAAGCAGCTAGGCCTGGAAAGATCCCAATTTGTGAAGGTCAAATTGTCTTGTTAAGAATACATGGTTCCTGGTAGAAATTATTTCCATTAGATCAGATGTCTGTTGTGGTTCTGCTAATTATATATATACACGGAATTCTTAGGGGAACAGCTATGCAGCCAATGAAATTATTGCATCAGAGAGTGTTTTTTTTATTAAATGTATTACGCAAGGAACAGAATCATATTTCTTTTTATGACAGATTGGATCCTATCCCAAAAAGTCTATTGTTCCACACCAAAGCTAGAAAAAGAAAGGGAAGCTCGAATTTTATTCTTGTCTCTCAGAATTACATAATACACTGAACTGTGCATGACACATGAGTTTATAGCCATGGGTTGTATTTTAAGAGTATACCCATTTTGGATGAGCAATAACCAAATCAAGTTTCTTTATGTAGTGGTTGGGGAAGGATGACCATTTTTAAGGAGCATTGTCTTGCTCAAGAATGCAGAAGATTGGCAAAAGCCAGCAGCGGAGACGGACAGCATATCCAGTACCAGAAAACTTCAGTACTCAAAGGACTTGCTGTTTGAGTTATTAACATAACCATTTGATCACAGTGATCTCTAGAAACCAGTGGAAGTCCTCTGACTAGTTTGAGGAATTTTATTCTCTGAGGGGACTAGTTGAGCCTGTATTGCAGAATATGCACAGTTGTCTAGATGCAGCAAGCAGTATCACAATCTCCAGGAAACCACCGGTGGGAAGTTCTATAACGGCTTTACAGTGAAAGTAGCAGATGGCAGAAATTCTGCTGATTTTAAGATGATGCTAAAGCTTATGAAAAAGATGTTACCACAGGGTTGCTTTTATGGCAGGAGAGAGGAGCTTGCAGTCCCAAGAAATCCTTTCCAGTTCTGTGCTCCTGTTGTAGAAAGTGTGAGTTTGATCCTGCTTTCAGATCACTCAAAGATTAAAGTCCCTGCCACCAGCAGAGACTTGTATGGAGCTCATGTAAGTGGGAAGGCAAAGCTCTACATTTGTTGTTTCTGCAGAACTGAAAGTGGTATAATAAAAAGCACTTGTTTTGAAGTATCTCATCATACACACAAACACAAGAACCCGGAAACAGAGAGTACAAACTGACTGAGGCATAGGTAGGTTTCAGTCCTTCTGTTAAGTACTTCCAAAATTATCTCAGGCATGTGCAAAAGGGAAATAATTTATTCATTGATGTCTTATCATCATGTACAGGTAGTTCCTTCTCTCCTTCCTGACAGTAACGGTAGAGAATGTAGTGCTGGCTGTGGCTAATTTTGCAGGTTTTATGGAGGCAAATAAGATTTAATAGAAAAGGTCTGAAACAGGTTTGAATTGCAAAAGGAATAGATAGTAGCTGGATCAGTGGATAAATTTGAGACCAAAATGACTCTTTGCATGGATAAGAACGCTTCACTCTGCTCAGCTCTCTCATTTGAAGGAGTGCAACTGGATAATAGACATATGATGGAAAAAAACAAAACTGGGGGCCAAGTCCCCATCACTGCCTCTGAGATGCAGACAAATCCTTGGCTGTATCATTGAATTTTTTAAGACGTTGGCAGATTGTACCCGGAAGGATGCAACAGTTGAAGTAGACAAATTGGCAATGTTTTTGCTGGAGAAAACACTGCATAATTTGTAGCAGATTTGCAAAGCTTTTTTATTTTATTTTTTAAATTTTTTTCCCCTCCAGTTTCCCAAATATGGGAAGCCCCTTGAGGAATGAAAAAGAACAAAGCCTTAGACAGTGGACAAATAACAGCATGATCATTTGAATTTTCTGAGTATTTATGAAAAATATCTGCTTTTGCAGCAGTTTTTACTTATTTTCAGAAAACTTCGTTTGAAAATGCTGGTATTATCTTTAAACTGAGACAGTTTTATTTGTTTTTCAGTTTTATGGAAAATAAAATGTTTTATTATTATTAATGGTCAGTAAATAACTGGGAAACTCTGCTTCCCTATACCGACCACGAGGAGTCTAATGCAATATTACATATGACCTAAGTTTTATGTCCTTGGAATTCTGGTAAATCTATTAGGATTACAGCAGTCTAAAACTGAGTATAGCAATGATGGATCTGTTTCATATATGTTGAACAAATGAGTGACAGAAGGAGAAATCAGAAAATAAAATATTGATCATAGAAATTGATGGATGCTTCGTTATGTGACATGACTTGACCTCAGTTATTTTTCCTGTAATCATCTTGGAATTCATGCCAAACTCAAAAGACCAAAAGAAATGGGGACTGTTTATAGTACGCAATGAAACCAATCTATGCAAAGCCAAATTCATCATTGATGTAAAACAACTGTCTTCAGTGAAGTTTTGCCAGAGTAGAATGCTGCTCAATCACTTTGTGTATGTTAGCATGGTTTCTAAGATACTCATCACAGCAATACAAATAATTGCATTTAAAATATTCCACTGCCATCCTTTTTTTCCCCCCCTCCTCATTCCAGCTGAAAGCATTTTGCAGATGGATACAAATTATGTGTAGCTGGGGGCCCACAGTTTCCCTTCTTGCGTATTTTTCCTGTAATAATAACCGGATATTTAACTGGCTTTCATATGGGTATTTTGAAGGCTGTCTCTCCCAGCTGTTTTGTAGATGTAGCATTCAACATGTGTCTGCACCCTTCTGCTCTGCCTCTGCAGTCAGCGGGCTCTGGCAGAGGGCAGAGACCTGAAAAGGACAGGGATCCTTGGAAAACAGCACCTGTGTTGAGGAACAGAAGCTCCCTTGGTAGGGACTGGGATTGCGTTTCTGTTTTAACCAGCTCTAGTCCAGTCTTAAAATTAAAATTCAATACTTGTGTTAAGACTTGCTTTAGAACAAGTTAGATCATGTTGGTTTGAAGAGCCAACTTTTTTCCCGCCTCATACTCTAGAGTCTAACTTTGGTTTAATTCCTTTTCTGCAGGCTGACAGCATAGCTCTAAGAAAGATGTGATCTCCGCAGCCATTGTAAAAGAGGAACCAATTCTGAAGCAAGATGATAATTGAAATTAAATTTGTTTATATAAGCTTTTCATCATTAATCAATAAGCACATGAGAAAGAAAAAATCATTTTTAGATCTGCACAATGTGTTTCTGAGCACTGTCTCATTTTCTGGGAGAACATGATGAATTCCTCTGAACTATGCAAACATCCAGATTAGATCACTCCAAAACATCCTGTGCACCTGTTATATGTAATAGCCTTTGATCAACAATTTATGTTCTTCTAAATTTCAAAAACATGCAAGAAGAATCCCCATTTCACTTAGTATCTAGGCACAGCTCTGAACTGAGCTTGCTGAAAGTTAAGCAAAATGTCCTCCCATGGCTGAAGAAAAGCATTTGGTTAGTGTTTTTTGCTAATGTGTGATGTAACCTGTGTGTTCCTCTAAATGTTGTGTACAGGATTTTGTTTTCCTAATAAACTTTGAGTGAGTTTCTCATGTTTATTGGTCAAAAACTGCAGCTGGTATCACGCCAAGTGATCTTTATGTGGAGCTCCCCTTTCGTGTGATATGAGCTAGGGTGCAGTTTGTCTTTTTGGCACAGAGCTGGCACTAGTCTCTGTGTTTTTTCTCTCCCATGTTAGAGACTGCATTTTGCAGTGACTTTTATTAACTTGTGTATTATATTCATGACAAAATCATTCTCAGATTATTTTGAGGAATGGCCCTTCCACAAATTTTCTTATCTACTACCCACAGAAGTAAGGAGAACATGTAACTGTACACAATAACTTTTCAGAGGGAAGACACTAACTGTATCTCTGTGTTTTGTGGAGTGCGACGTAACTGCCCATGCTTAGTGAATTACTAACAATATTAACAGAAATACATATGCTAGTATTACTGAACAAGACTTGGTTTGTTTTTTTTGATAGGAAATGGAAGAGAGAAGACCTAGGAAATTAAGAACAAGCTGGATCCCTGTCATGCTATAAATACTTGGATGCTCATGAATATTGCAGAAAGAAACACACAAACTTACCATACAGTCTTTCTTAGCTGTTAAAAGACCATAAAGCAACTTTTGCCCTTGTCTCATTGCCCCTTTCAAAAAAATGACCCCTCTTTATTTGGCTTTCTTTAAAATAGATGTGCCACTACAGGAATAGGAAGAGGTAACCTTGAATACCTTGAACTCCTTCCTTTTAAACAATTGAATGCATATAGCCAAAAACTGGCATCAGTGACCAAGGCAGCTGCACCACATTCCAAATATTGCTCTATTTAAAGCATCCTAAAGCTCACAAGAACAACTGCAGACAAACCCTAAAACCTGTCAATAAATCCAGCAGAGAGAAGAATGGCAGAGCCAGGTAAGACGAACAATTAAATGTTAATGTAACAATGTATTCTTAAATCCATAAATGTGAGTAATGTAGCATGAAAATACTCAGCTATTTGTAAGGTAGTAGTTCTTGTATGATACACTATACGTTTTACTTTTCAGTAAAAAAAAGTACACTCAGTTTAAAAGCTAATTCTATTAAAAGCAATGAGTTTAAAGAAGCTTGGCTCCTCCTGCACTTCTGAATCCTAACAGGTTGGTGGGGGGGTTTTTTGTTTTTTGGTTTTTTTTTTTTTTTTGGTAGTTGTGATTTTAAAATCATTTTTCCTGATTCTTTTTTGAAGTCTTTCTCCTTCTGAGAGACTAATAAGAGGTGACTGACTGTATGGGTTAAACACTGAAAATGAGTGCGTGTCACCCATTGGCAAACATATAACATAAACTTGCATTAAAACACTGAAAAATAGAGAATGTTTTTTCTGAGGTTATCTTCAGATATCTTAAAAATAATAACTGCAGTTGGTCAGATGTGCCTTTAAGTTGACTGACACAAATAAACTGGTCTGTGTAAAAATGAGTTATGTTTGACAGTGTTAAATACATTGTCTGTATAGCTGAAATCTGAGTATAATGCTAGATGAACACTTAACTTAGATTTTAAACCCACAAAGCTCAAATGGCAGGACAAAACAAAACTTTTATGAACTTTTTGTTATATGCACATTTTCACTGAAAAGGAAAACAATGTATTTTATAAAAATGCATTTTATATTCACTGTCACTTTCTATTTACCTCACTCTTTAGGGGTTTGGATGGTAAAATAATGCTTAAATATGGTGTTAGCTGTGCACACAGTTATTCAGGTAGTACTCTTCCTCACAGAAGTAACTGATGTAAAAGTTTTATACATCTTCGTAGGTACGCTAAAAGCTTCTAAAAATTCATCTTTCCCTTTTCTTGAACAGTTACCACTGCTGTCTGAGAAGTACAGTGAAATTCTACTAAATTGGATAGAACTGGATACTGAATGCTGACTTTTAATTTTTAGTTTCCATAGATATCCCTGGAAATTATACTAGTCTTGATATTCCACTGTGAATTAGTACTTAATCACATGCCTCCATAGAGATAGAAATATTTTGCATTGGTAGGATGTGTATCATTAATTCTGTGTTTAAAAAACAAACAAAGAAAAAACACTGTGGCCACAATTATAGATGGACAAAGCTGGAGCCAGCTGGGGTGCTGGGGTGACAGTGGGTACAACGCGCAGCAGGTACCAGCCACGTGTGCCGCTGGTGAGGCTCCTGCGTGCCCCGCACAGAAGGACAAAACGCCTCTGCGGTTGCACCAGACATGCTTCAGCAGCATTGAAGCGTCTGGACTAAGCACCAGGATTGAACGATTTTAAAGATGAAGCTGGCAAATGCCATCAACACAAAGCCCATCCATATTAGTTCTGTTATTAAACTATATTTTAGAACACCACAGTTTGTACTGGCAGAACTTGTGGAACAAGGAGAAGGTTGTCAGCCGGGGATGGCAGCTGGGACCTGGGCAGCTAGAGTTTCCAACATGGAGATAGGGGAGGCAATTTAATGTCACCATCATTATCACAGAATTTGTTCCTAAAAAGCAGATGGGTATTTATTATAGTTCTAATCCCTGTGCAGTGTATTCATGAACACAGATTTATAAAGTGTATCATATTATTTAAACCATGGAGTCTAAATGCCTGAACCAAGGAGCCATTTTGACTTGAGCCAACTAAACCAACAGGTGGATTTTTTTTTTTCCGAGTGACCATTTTCCTGGGCAAACGCTTCATTCAATAGACCACTGTCACTTAATTGAATGGACATATTTTAAAGGTTTTAATTTTCTCCTCACATCAGGACCTCTCAGTCTACTGAGTTTTTTTCTTGCAGTAGCTTTTCCATATTGCTCTCAGTATATTTTTTACACATTAAAAAACAATGGATGATATTGTCTACAAAACCAAGAAAATAATGCAGCTTTCACAGATATAAATATGTGCATCATATATTCAGTATATATTGAGTACGCATGTGTATATTTTATATATATTGTAGGGGCAGATGCATACAAAGATAGGTAGAGGGGGGTTGCTGCAAGAATTTGTGATAGATGATTTCTCTTCAAAGTGCCCCCCGTAGGCACGTAAAACCCCAGAAGAGACCAGGGCACCCTTTACCTCTACCCATAGAATGAGCTGGCTGCTGCCAAGAGCAGGTAGCCCTGAAGGGTGGTGCAGGAGCCAGGGGCACCTCTGCATGGTCACGCCCCCCCCCGCTAAGCTTCTGCCGATTAGGTGGTGTCCAAACTGCTGCGCAAGGGGCACATTAGGAGTTCGGTGGTGTGTGTGTGTGCATACGTAGCTGATATGAGAGAAAATGCAAGGAAAACTACCACAAATTTCCAAGGCATTTTGGAGTAGGGAACTTGAGATTGTGATAGCAAGCTTGACAAGATTGTGCAAGGAAAAAATTCAGTTCTTTACCTGCTAAGTCATTATGTGTTTCACGTAAGTGGGAGTCTTTCTGTCCAGTACCTTGGGGCAACTCTTTTACTTGCCGTTTTTGGCACAGTCAGGATCAGATATTTCAGAGGTGAAGGTAGTTCAGTGAGACTGTAGGCTTCATTTTGCTTGTGGAAGCTGGTAGGAGTTTTGACAGAGTAAAGGTGGCAAAACTAAGCCTATTTATAGTTTTGAATAAAACCTGGTAAAACCCAGTCAAAAGAAGGGAGTGATGAGATGAAGTTTCTTTCTGTATTTAGCTTGGAAATCTGTACTGCTATACACTGTAGCTGAGAGATCCTTGGCTTCATAAGGGTACCTGGGACTCACGATGGACATGTCATGACAGACGATTCCCAGGCCCTCCGAGTGGCAGGAGCACAGAGCTCAGAGCAGTTCATTTATTGCATGTGTAGAGGAACTCTGGTGTAGCACAGCACAAGTGCTGTGTGTTTGTCAGCCTGAGCAGTGTCTCTGTATTTTGAGACAAATCCATGTCTGAAGTAGAGAAAAATGACTATAATGGGAGGAAAAGAAGGTAATTTGTAGCTAGAATGCTAACTTACATATATGTGTCACAGTAAGATTCTTTTATTTATTCTTGCTGCCATCCAGAATTGGTCTTTTGATCTCAGTGGGCTTTGGCTCAAACCCCAGAGGCAGGATTTTTGATTCATTGGGTCTCTTTGAAAGCAATACTTATGACTGCTCCTCAACAACCCACATTTCCCTCAGTATTATGCTTTCATTTGCATTCATTAAAACAGTCATTATTATGAAAGCTCATGTTTTAGGACTTTAGCTGGCCACCTGCAGAGCTTTCTTTCTCTCCAAAGCATAGTTGCTTAGATGTATTTTGGTCCTCTGCTGTTTAGCCCTCCCCCGCCTCCCCTCATTCCACCTGAAGCTGCAAACAGGACAGTGTGGATGCTCTAAGGCAGTTGAGCTCCATGGTGAGGGTAATGCTGATTGTCAGATTTCGACTCAAGGTAGCTTTCCCCTTAGATCAAATACTGAGACCTTGGAGTTTATCACCTTTTTCCGAGGCCTTGCAAATGGGTTATCTGCTTTGATGTCTCACCCAGTCCATCCCCCAGCCTCGTGCATTTGTCATGCTTCAGTCTCTCTTGCTTATGGTATAAAATATAGTCTTCCAAGCAGTTGCTTTACTCTAACTAAAGTCTTGGGGTGTCTGTCCTATGACGTACAGGAGATCAGAGCAAATGATCTCATGGTCATTTCTGTTCTCAAGCTATGAAACACAAGTACTCCCAGTGGCTCCCATGAAACACTATCCCTCAGAGCCAGCTGCTTGCTGCCTCATGACAAATGCTCAGCACAGCGTTCTTGCTGACCCATCAGTGCTTCTTTGCTCCTCTTACCTTACTGCATTTGAACTGGATCTCATATAACAAAACACCATATTCAGAAGACTCATTGGCAAGACTCAGCAGAGCTCTGTCAAAACTCTTCCATGTACCCTGGTAGGAGCCAACTCTTTATTAGCTCTTTATTATAGGACCTTTAGAAAAAACAGCAAGCAAAGAGCAATCATTCCCAAAAGATGTAGCTGTACCTTATAAAGTATCAAAGGAGTAATGGTCTTTAAAGGAAACAGGTATGGAATTCCCTTCTGGCAAAAGGATACCAAAATTTCAGAGCAGGATGTTATCTTTGTGGCATTTGGTTGCTTATCTGTTCTATATTTTATTTGATTTATACATGCAGATTTTCTATCTATACATTCTCTTTCCCTCTTGGTAGACATAACATGGAATATCATGATGAGACAAATTTGTGTTGTGTGTAGCTTTAAAAGAGTACTGTGGAAAACCTGAAATTCTTGAGTATCCCTGCAAGGTCTGTCAACTTGATCCAAACTCTGCAAGGTGTTGTGATTAGTTTTAGGTTATTTATTAATCCTTTCAGAAACCTGCTGGTCTTTTAACTGCAGAAGGATGTGCTTTAAAAAGCTGTAATATATTGGTAACAAATATGATCTCAAAGGTTGATATGACTGCTTTCTAGCAAGCTTCTGCTATTTGCAGAAAACTGATAGAATAATCTTTGAATTTCTGATACTGTACAGAAGCATACTTATATAAAGCTCTATTTCTGCTTCCACATGCTTCTTGTAGAACCATCACTTTGCATAGGGCATCAGAATTCTTTATTGTCTCAATATTATTTATTGAGATAATATTATTATTCATTAGCTTGTCCTAGTTACAGTAGACAGTACAGGCAAAACATCACATATTTGTGACTGGTCCAATTCAGCCGGATAGATGGTCCATTCTGCGAGACAAACTCAGAATTGTGGTTACCACGTCATTGGTTTGTACCACACTGGAAAATTTATGGTATTTTCTTACTTGAAGGTGGGGAAAACTCCATCAGCGGATAATTACATTGACTGTAACTACTTCATGTCACTCTAGCGACTAGACAGGAGATGACTAAATCAGGCGTCATGCACAGAAAGCAGAGAGACGAGCTGTAAGTCCCTAGGTGACAGCGCCTGGCAGTCAGTCATCCCTTTGGGATGTGGGAGCTCATACAGCATCCCCACTGCAGACGCAGGCATGTTAAGGTTAAATTAAGTGGGTATAATGTTAAATAATCATTCTATTTTTGATTTACTGTTGCCAGCCTAGTGATGCTTCTAGAAGGTGCTATACATGTCAGTGGATTGAATCTGCTGAGACAGCTGCTGTCAACAAAGTCCTGTACAGATGTTCTCCTGTATGACCTACTGAGACCAAGGACAGAACCATGCTTCTGTCTCCTCCCTTTACCCTGCTTCTTTTGGAAGTGCTAAGCCTTGTGCCTATCTGATTGCAGAATAGAGTGTGGAAATCTGTGGGCTTTTGCTATGTATTTTCATTAGAAGGCCTGCCAAGATATGGTGACTCCATGTTAAAAATAGCAGTGATAGACTATGTGGCCCAGCCCACAGGTATCTATTTGCTCTGTGATAATTTAGAGTGCTGATGTGTTTAATTTAATGAATTCAGAATCAATCTGCTGTGACCTTTCTGAAAAAGACCATCTTCTCTCTTTCAGCCGAAATCCCACTTTCACGTCTTGTTGTACCTATACTCCTTGGAATTGGCTGGATAGTGGGTTGTGCATTAATGGTTTACATTGTCTTCTCTTGATAGAAGTAAGTGATTTGCATCATATACCATCCATGCTTCCTTTGGTCTGCATTGCTACCTCCTCTAATTTAATTTTCTTTGTCCTACAGGAAAGAAGATTTTACAATGAAGTTGATTAAAAGAACCTGGACATTAAATTCCAGAACTTGGAACTGAAATTTCTAACCACTAAAATATGTATAAAATATATAAAATGAGTTATTTTTAATAACCACGCTGTAGACACGGTACACACTTTTTATCTACAACAAAGGTATGAGATGCTAATTAGAGCTAGGAAGAATCATCAAACCAATTTCCTGATTTTCATATCATTCAGAATTGAGTGAGTGGCTTTTGGAGCCTGGTGGTAGGTCTCATATCTGCCTGTTCTCCAGACTACTTTGTTGTTGCCATCTTGAATTCAAGCATTTTTGGAAACTGTTCCCAGGGTTACTGGTGCAACATAACACAAAAAGTGCATTAAGCGTATTTGTGGGATGTGACAAGCTGGGCAAGAAGTACCTCAATGTATTTGGGAAAGTATGAAGTGAGTTAAAGTCACAATTTTTGAAGTTTTGTAGTAAAAATCAATTATATTAAACTCTAAAATATTGTGGCAAAATACTCTCCCTGTCCCAAGATCTGGAATGTTACGGTCTAAATAAGTTTTCCAAAACTACATCAATTTCCTTTTTAAAAAAGCAAACAGTCACACAACTGTACTAATATATAAATCAAAAAAGTCCTTTGGAAAATGAAAGGGAGATGGGGAATGCATCTTATAATGCATGACTCAGCCTTTATAAATCCTAAAAGCTTTTGGTTTTATTTAATTATATGTAGAAAATATCAAATTAACCACTGGTCTTTTGTGTTTAAATGATGTTCAGAGCTAAAGGTTAAACTTTTTTAGTTGGAATCCAGTCCGTTTCTCATCAAATTAAATATGGCTAGACTACAGTGGGAACTGAACAGGATCTAGATCACGCTGAATTCCAGTTCTGTTTTCTGGCATTCTAGCAGTGCCCCTCTGATGACACCAAACAGAGCGCAGTACTAGGATATTAGAGAACAAAGTTAGAATTCAAATTGAAATTTAATAACTAGTCTGCAAAAAAATGCAATGTAATAGGTGAAAATCGATGTTCTACACCTATCAGGAACTGTTAACAGCACAAATACAGGACAGGGAGCAACTGGCTAGATAGCAATTTTTCAGAAAAGAACCTGGGAACTAGTGTATCACAAGCTGAAGCAATGTCATAACGTTGGTGTGAAAAGGCATGAATAACAGAAAAATAGACTATAAAACAAATTAAATCATCCTCCTGTTCTATTCAGTAATGATAAGGCCTCCCAAGCCTTCTGATTTTGGCACCGCACTTCAGGAACCAGTTGTGGGCCAATGGGAAGGAATTCAGAGGAGAGCAGCAAGAAGGAACTGAGCTGTGTGATGTTTAACCCATGAGAATATGAGCACATTCCAGAGGCCCAGCCTAAAAAAGAGAAGACTGAGGAAAACATAACTCTTCAGATATCTAAAAGACTTTTTGAAAGAAGAAGGGAAAAATCTGTTGCCAGTGATGTACAGGGTAGAAGTAATGGGGAATCAGCAAGTGAGACCCAGGCTGTCCTTAGGGTAAAGTTAGAGCAGTACTGGAAGAAATTTTAAGGCATAACTGTAGAGTCTTGATTACTGGAAGTCTTTGAGAACAGATGGACAAACATTGAGGCTTGCAGCAGGAATACAGCTAACCCTGCCTTGGGGCCCGAGGGTACCCATTTGATTTCTCCTCATGCACGATTCTCCATGACTCTGGGAGCACTCTAGTTCAGCAGGGCTGTTTGAAAGAGAAGAGACAGACCTCGCTGATGGTAACAACAGGCAAGTACTGCTTTCAACCTTAGGCTTTTTTAGCATACAAGGAAACTCTCATTTTAATACTGGTTCAACTGAGAGGGAAGTCTGTATACAGAATAGCAGGGGAGATACACGTTATGCATACAGTGCATAGATAAAGCTGCGTGAAGAAAGCCCGCAGCACTATTACAGCAATGAGATCGACCATGGAGTTTACTGTTCAGGTGGGTGAATGCATTACAGTTTAATGATCCCCATCTAAATATGGACTACATATTAAAGAGAACTAAAGCCTTCTGCCACATATTTAGTGCTTTAATTTCACGTTCTTAAAACCTCATAGACGTTTCCTGAGATACTGAGAGGAGGAATAGATATATGCCCACAAGAAAAGCATTTCTTTAGTTTCATCCATAGGGAAGTAGTGTGGGCTGATTCTCTGTATTTCCCAGGTTTTGTGCTCTGTTGCATAGCTATCTGCTTACATGCAACTATCAAGGCAGTTCAGACTCTCACCTATTAAAAGACAGACGATGTCTGGCAGGATCACAGGCTTTTAGGTAAGTTAGACGGTACCATGCAAATGATAGTAGGATATTGCTTTACATAACAAGATGTGGTGTAGCGAACTCTCTTCCTTGCAATTATCTGCAGCTATTGTAGTGTAAGCAGCATCAGCCTTGGTAGAGTACTCTTAGCTTTCCTTCAGAAACTTGGCTTCACATGAGACATTGTTAAATATCAGACATTTACAATAGCTGATACCAGCTGAGGAACTTCAAACATTTTAGAAACAGGCAGGAATTAATTCCTTGTGGTGCTTTGGGAAGTATTTTTAGCCTTATTATGGGGAAAATTTCTTGGAATCTATTGTTATGAAACAGAAACATGTATGTCTTTCAAAAAGAAAACATCAGACTTATTTGAAGTTGGGAGATCTGTTGTACAGCACAGCAAGTCTACAATCATAGCTCAGATGCACTGTGGCTATTCTCTAAATGTGAGATAGATGCAGGAAGAGGTGAGCACTCCGATGTGTGTCCATCTCAGTCTGATGGACTGGAATAAGGAACAGCATTTCCTGATGGCCAGACCACTGGACTGAGACCCGCAAGATCTAGTCTCTGTTCCTAGCTCTGCTACCCAGCCTCCTGGTTAATTTTATTCCAGAGATTTTGCCTTTTTTTAAAATTATAATTGGCTATTTTTTATTATATAGTGCCTTGAGACTTTCCAGTGACCTGGTCATTTAAAATCCAAAGTGATCATCAGATCACCCCAGCCACAGCATTCTCCCAGATGGCTCAATTTTGAGCATGAAAATTTTTATACTAAAAAGTTTCAGTCCTCAGAAGACTAAATCACCAATGATTCAATCCCCAGTAACAGCAGAGAATGGACTGGGGGAGGTATGTCTTGAAGATCATAGCAAGATGCATATTTAAGGGAAAGTGAAAACATCTTAATGATCCCTTAATGGGGTTAAATAGAGAAGAAAATTATTTCATGACTCCTGCTCAAGCAATCTGTATAATCTTGAGTAGACAAAGAAGGCACATCAATCAGACATCCTGTCTCCAGCTGTGGTCAGTGTCTGGTATCCTTTAGGGAGAAGTTAAAAAAAAAAAAAAAAGGGAAATGTATTTGGTCATAGTGCAACCATGAAAATTCCTTTGCAACTCCTGCAGTTACTAACTGAAGTACTGAAGTCTGACATTCAGTTTTGGGGATTGTGTTAAAACTGAGTTATATGGTGTGAGTGAACTGAGAACAAAGGGGGCAACACTATTTCACCATGTCCTGAAAGGGAGGGGATAAAACCAGTCTCTCCTGTAGAGATGGAGATTTCCAACCTCCACGGCAGCTGCTTCCATGTGAGGACCTCCAAACTTTCCACAAACTGTCTTCTATTCACTTCCGTATGATACCATCCATTCTAACTCATTCATACAACTAGACTATATAAGCTGAGAAGCTAGCCTAAGCATGTGTTTTAAATGGATACCTTATTTTAAGGACCAGTGCCTCATTTTCTGAGACTGAGACTGCCCAGACTGATACTATCCCTGACTATCCAAACTCTAGATAATAGGAAGGCTGCTTGAAGACACAGAGAGGGAGGCTCACATTATAGTTCAGTTCTTTGGTGCTTTCGAAAATCTCCCAAAAAACACTGCTGAGAAATTAAATGATTGCAATTATGTTAAGTCCTAATCTATGTCTTTGCTCATGAGCTCATTCTTCCTTTTGTAAGTGGGCAGAGCAAACAGTGATTTTTTTTTATCCTGAACAATATGTCAGCTGTATCTGGTTTGCATTAAGCCAGTGGTGCTACACTGAGCCGACAGCAGTTCTCTGGCAGCTGCCTTGCAGCTTGGACCTCTGCTCCGACCCGTGGCCGTGGTGCACCCCTTGGGCAACCACGCACTCGCGCATCCGCGAGCCGCTCCGTGGTGCCTCACGCACATGGCCCAGCCAAAGCCGCTTCCAGCACCCACGAAAAGGAGGCACAAAACCCGAGTCTGGAAGTGGGATGAACTCGTATGTATTTTTACATTTCAGTTTATGATCTGATTTGGAAAAGCTAAACGAACACTCCTGGAGATATTCTCTCCAAATTTTTAACTAGCTCTCAGTATCTATCTTTGGTGTTATTTTTTAATATATATTTAACAATGAGATAATGAATTGAAAGCACTGCTCAAAAGGCGATGATGAAGCAAAACAAAACTAAATATCTAGGGTGGCTCCAATGTTGTCAAGCTATCTCATTATACAAAGGAAAAGAGTTTCCTGCCAGTGTTTTAGAGGAATAAAAGACAATTAATCCAGGAAAATATCCATCCCACATGCTGTTAAAGTGCATTGACCACTCTGTAAAGTGGCCTTTTGCAATCATCTTCTGGACGACCCACTCATGTGCCTTTTCATCATTAAACAATAAAATGTACTGCTGAAGCTTCCCACACTTGCAGGGGTGGGTTTGTTAAAAAGTTTTTTTCTCCCTCCCCCCCCCCCCAGTAACTAGTATCCTGTAAAATTTGAGAGAATGAAGACATTTAGCACCCATCCACTCCTTGTACTTTTCAGGAAAACATACGTATTCAGATTTCTACCAAAATTAAGGTGCATTGCTTTTGAACTGCAGCAAGAGTTTCAGGTTTTCTGTCACTATGCCGACATATGAAATATTTGCATTGTGAACAACCCTGGACAGGGCTTCAGCTTGGTTATCAGCATAATGCAATGCCATCCAGGTCTCAACAGCCGTACCGCACCACCGGAGATCCTGCTCTCTATAGGCAAAGGCGGCCTGCACGAACTTGGGGTGGCCTGCTTCTTCAAGCCCCCTTGTCATTGTCATAAGTGCCTTCCAGACAGGGTGATGACTTTGTGCGCTAAGATGATTTTTACTGATTATTATTCATTTTTTCATTTACAAAAGCGAAGCAACCCGCATCTGCCCGCCGGCCTTGCGGCAGCACCAGCCCTGGCCCAGCGCGGCAGGCCCTGCTAGACCAGGATTTAACCACATCAGCAACCGCACGCCCTCGGCCTAGCTATGTGAGCAAAGACAAGCCGAGAAGTCCTGATTAAGTCCACATGCACGGGCTAATTCTGTTGTTTTCTGTTCTGTCATGCAAAGCGGCAGAGCTTTCTTGCCAGTTCACGTACAGGCCATCCTCGGCAAATGCTCAGGCACGCTGCGAGCCGAAGCCCGCCCGCAGCTGTGGGCTCAACCTGTAACTGCGACCAGCTGCTCGCGCCTCGGCGGCAAATGCCAGAGCCGGGGCAGCGCCAGCGGGACCCGCCGCCACGCCCGCGTGCACCCCAACGGCAGCCGCGGCGCTGCCGCTGCCCCTTTAAGGGACGGGGCCGGCCGGGAACCTTCTGGAAGGGGGCGGGGCGGGTCCCCCCCCCCGGCCGGGGTTCGTAAAATGGCGACGGGAAGGGGGTGGGTAAAATGGCGGCGCGGGGGTATAAAATGGTGGTGGGTGTTGCTGCAGCTGCCTTCTGATGGCCATGGAAGTGGTTGTTACCTGGTGCTGGGGGCTAGGCCAGCTCTAGGGAGACAGCCAGCCCTGCCCTGAGGTGCTGCCATCGCGGTGGGCCACCAGCTCGAAGTGCCTCAAGCCCTGTTGTGGCTGTCCTTAACTGTGCCTCAGAAACTAAAGTGCAGGTGGTAAGCTAGCAGCAGTGACACTCCTGCATTACTCCTAAATCTAGCTGGGTGGCTCTTTGGCATTACTTTTAGAAGCAACTTTATCAGCCTCTTTGGGCCCATAATGCTTATACTTCTAAATACATCCTTAATGGCATTTCTTCCTCTATGGAAAGAATGTAAAAAAATCCCAAGCGAACTCAGATTTGATCTGAGTTTACAGACCTGTTCTGTTCTCCCATCCAAAGAATGAAATGGAGACTTTGCAGGCCTATTCCTTAATCAGTGTTAGTAGTACATAATTAATAACACCTGCTTCTTAAATTTTTTTTTTTTTTGGCACACAGTTGAAAATACTGGTTTGTGCATGTGAAAATACAGGGCATCTAAGCTTTTTTTTTTCTCCCCCCCCCCCCTTTTTTCCCTCCCTTTATTCATTCAAGGCTTGTTTCTGTTTAAAGCAGTGCTCTTTTGTCAAGATCACATTTTGTTGCAGTCTTTGTTTACTGACCTTTAAGAAAGAGACCCTAGGGAGCTGGCCGTTTTTTTTGGGTCGGTTGACTCGTAGTACGTCATTGTGCTCTGCAAGCTGTGGGACCTGGCGGTGAATCTGACCGTGCAGCGATCCAGCTCAGAGGGGCTGGCATCCGTGTGCAGCTGCGTAGGCACATCCAAAACTGAGTACCTCATCTTACTCCCAGTAGTCATCTGAGGGTCAGACTTAGATATGACCCCTTGCCCTTGACAATCCTGCAAGATTTGGGGGTGGTGAGCAAGCAACATTTGCAGGAGAGTAAAAGGGTGCAGTAAAATCACTCTGAGGGTTGGGGCCCCTCATTCAATCTCATTAACCATCTCTTCACAGTGCTTACGCCGCTGCTATTGTCTGAAAAGGTCATTGAGGCTCCTCAGCCATGTGGAGGAAGGTCAACTTGTACCTGTTTGCAGTCAAGGCAAGTTGACTTACAATCTATTAATATTTAACGTTTTTACAGCAACAGTGCCAGGAAGCCCTCCAAGCCGCACCCTCTTGAGTTAGGTGCTATACAAGCATATCTAGTCAGTGACAGTTTCACTACCAGTAATTTATGATTTGAGGCGTAATAGTAGGTGGGAGGGCAAGTAGGATTCACACCAACGATAGCTTTTTTTATTGATGTATATGAAGTTGTGCAATCTAATGATTGTAACCCCTTATATATATCAAGATAGCTGTGGTCACTGGAGATAGTCTTAAAAGAATGAAGAGGCATTCCCCCAATATTGCATGCTTCAAAGTGAACTATTTGAAACTGACTTAATAATTTATTGATTTTAATAATCAAATGGTGGCTAGTTATGCTCTGTGTAAGTATCTTACTCTGGGTGATAATGGAGGGAGAAGGTCACCAAGGAAGCTCAATACTTGGATGAGGTGACCTCCTCGAGAGCAACAGTTAACTGGAATTAGGAAGATAGGGCTGACAGAGACATCTGGTTTACTGAGTCCACTCGCAAAAGTTGACCATGACAAAGGTAGGAAGTGTTTCTTGTAAATGGGTGAAAGCATTTTGGTGAGTCTATAGCCACCTGTAGTTTCATTTGGTTGAAGGTGCACCACATAATTGGTTTATTTGGTGAAGAGCCTGGCAATTACTGCTGGCTTCCTCACTAACACAAGCTCATCTGTAACAGCATTTGCAAGTAATGGTTTCTGCCATCCATTTTGTCTACGTTACCATAACTCATCATGATTAATGACTTTGCCTCATTTCATCACCTCTTAGCTGGACTACAGGCATGTAATACACTTGGGCATGGAGCCCGGTCTGTGAGAAACTCCAGCTAGTGTAGGAGGTCTCACACCAGCAGGACATCTGTCTTCTGCTTCTACATTAGTTTCCCATAAAATACTCAGTCAAATTGCAGGTGTCAGTCTTTATCTTCAGGGCTCTAGTTGAAACAGGACCAGAATATCTAAAAAATTCTGTGTGAAGAATTAAATTGACAAGCTTATTTTTGAAGCAGAGCGTAGCTACTTTAAGGTGACCTGTGAAGGAGAAAGATCTTTCCTGGGACCTGGCTTAAGTCTGGAATTAACTCTGAAAGCTAAGGGCTAGCAGAAATGATATCATATCATTTTATATGTATGCCATACTTGCTTCTTCGACCTTGTCTTTGCCAACATGAATGTGTAGTGATGTGTGTGCATAAATAAACAAAAACAGATGCTGTATTGGATGTCTGTTGTCATAGTGAGGACAAATGTGAGCTTACTCCCATTTAGTATTTTGCTGGTGTAGCATGGTTGAGGCACAAGATTGGAGTAGATGTGGGAGAACTGATATCAGCTAAGTGGAAATGGTTTAGAGTCCTTCCAGATATCTTTAAAACTTCATCAGTAAAGTCCTCATAGAAGGAAGGAAGCTTTAGAACAATAAAATGATCCACTTAATAGCCTTAAATGTGTCATCTCCCAAAGGGTTATTCCAAGCTATTGTAGTATTTTCTGTCGTTTCCATTATTGTAATATCTAATTGCTACTTGAGTGGCTGCATGGGCAGTGGAGGACCTGCTGGATGGTAGTAGTTTTTATCAGGAGGCCAATGTAAAATAGCAGATGCAAATAGAAGGACTGACTTCCCAGCATAAGAAATTTTATCACAAAGATGTGATTTATAGATTCTTTTACCCTTGGAATATTTTGTATGATACCTATAAAAGCTGTAAGGGGTTTGCATTATATGTAAGTCAGTGCATATATTCCTTTCCGGAGTACAAGGAACACTTATCTATCTGAGATGCTTATGTTTGGTGTACATGTGCTAAACCTTTTTCATTACGCAAGAGTCCCACAGACAGTGGATAATATAATATCCAGCAGAACCTGCATGAGGGAATGACTATAATTTCATAATACAGGAGATGAGTCCTCTAAGGGCACTAATCCAAGCCTGCTGCACTTTACTGATTCTGAGAGCTTGGTCTGAGCTCATTTAGCTCACTTCTATTAAACACTGGTTTTATGAGGAAAATTTTCTTCTGTTTTGAGTCACTACCATTGCTTCCTCCTATTTGGGTCTGGTATCTTAATATATGATGTGACAAGAGAACAGCTTGAGATAACAGAGGTCAAGTGAGACATTGAGATGTGGAATCTGAATAATTTGGGGAAAATCTGCTTGCTCTCAAACCTCTCAGCAGTGCAGTATATTCTTTTATTATGCTTGTTGTTTCACTTGTTTTCTGATCTGAGCGTTTTTGTTCTGTGAAACACTGCTTCAGCAGTGTAAAATTGATTGTATTATAAAAAGTAATTCCAAATTCTGCCTTGCTCACACTGTGACTGACTCAATACTTGTATCTTGTATTCTTCTTCCAGTGCCTCATGATAAAATAACAGTTTTGGCCTTTTCTTAGGTTAGCAGGAGGATTTAATTCTCGGTAGATAACTTTTGAGATACTCATTTAATATTCTTTCATGAATAATATAGCTACAGATTTCATTTGTTACTTCCTGAATCGAAATCTTAACTTCTAGTAGAGCTCAATAATGTCTTTTTGGAAGGCACTTAGTTTTGATTTAAAGTCTGTAAATTAGAACGTATTGCATCTCTAGATGAATTCGAGGTAATTATCCTCACTTACTGAAATATCTTTATCAGGCATACTTGTACATCAGGATTGAATTGCATCTTCATCTTTTTTTTTTTTAAGCTTAAAATTATAAGGTCATTTTCAACATCTGTAATTCTTTTTCTTAAGTTCCTTTTTTTTTAAAAAAAAATCCTTTTTTGATTTTTCTGTACTTCTTCAGTAGTGTAGACACTGTAAGTGGACTCTGTTCCTGTAGCAGTCTCATTGCATTTCTCAAAAAGTCAGAGCCCAAACTTGTCACTTGCAAGTGTGACAGAGCAATAAAATTACCCAGTGATTTTAGTGAAACACTGGTAGTTAGCCACATACACTGAGCTCATGCAGATATCTAGGTGAAGTATGATTGTCTGTTTCTTTGTTGGTATAAAATAATAAAGATCAGTGTGTGGAGGAGCTTCAGTCTGAGAGTAGAACATTCCAGTGCAGCTGGGAAGAGTTTTGCCTCACTGAGGTTTAACAATTCTCTGATGATTCAGGTAAGAAAATGAATACTGTATTTAGTAGTGTTTGTCAGCTAGCTGGTCAAGTAAAGAAAAGCACTGGGGTGTATCAAAGGGATTATTAACAAATACAAATGATGTATTGCAGATCAAAACTTTTCCTGTGTTAATTTAAGAAGCCCTGGAGAGAGGGCAAAGAAGAATGAGGAATTTTGAACCTGAATAAATCCCCCAAAAAACAAAGAGCTCCTCAGTGCTAGGCTCTTTCTAGGAAGGCAATCTGGCAATGTAAAGGTTACTGTTGTGCTAGGAAGACTATGAAGCATCCTCTGGGTTATTGGCTGAACTATACAGTGTGAAAGAAAGTTATTCTCAGTTCCAAATCAATATAGCTTTAAATTCTTTTCATTTCTGTACATCTGTGTTTGATAAGTCTTTCATCCTACGCTATTTTTGTTTGGTTATCTGTTTGCCTTCATCTGAATTTGACATGAGTGAAAGGCAACTCTAAGGTAAATGACTAACATCAGGACACTCTAGCCCTGTAAGAATTGAAGCCAAGGTATGGTAGTCTTTGAATCTGAACGTCTTCATTTAAATGTGGAGTGCTTTAAGATGTGGTGGTGCTAGGATCTGGAAGGAGCAATACACTTTATTAACTATGGTTAACTGATAAAGCTCTTTAATACTTGGGATGAGCTCCAAGTGTGTGTTGCTGCCTTCATTCCCTGTCTGCACACCGAGATCTTTTACCAGTGCAAAATAATGCTTGAAGTGTTGTGCACAGTCTGCTCTGAAAGACCAAGAGCCAGGGCTGTGATTTGCACCAGTGTCTCTGACTTAAGTTCAGACACAGCCTATAGGATGTGTGGCTGAATCGCTTCAGATTTGCTCTTTGGTCTGCAGACATACTTCTGTTTGTGTTTTGGCACCATGTTGGAGAAAATCCTTTTTTGGGCAGTAGGTGAAATTACTCATTAGCTGTTAGGGTAAATAGCTCTTCTAACAATCTGATAGAAGATACATGAGTCCATTATGATTCTTCTGAACACCATATATGCGATATCTTATTTCTCGCTGTATGTTGTGGTTTTCCACTGGATGTCATCAAATGCATTGAGAAAACTCAGGACTCTTATATTTTGGAATTAAAGGCTTGTGATTCTCTAAAACTGTTAGATTCCCCCCCCCCCAAAAAAAAAAAAAAAAAAGTAAATGTAGCATACATAGGAAAGCAGGTTACACTTGGTCAGGAAGAAATTGTGATTAAGGAGTCATTTGTCTGGAAGAAAAAGTCTGTAAGAGTCATTAATAGCAGCATCTTCACCATTGGAGCTTTTCTGTGGGTTCTGAGTCCAGATCTATGAGTGTCACTTGAGAGTTGCTAAGCACCCCTCAGAAGAGGTGTAGTCCTGTTGCCATAGGTGTCATAGGAGATTTGCCATTGACTTTAATTAGGGAGTGTTTAGCCCCTGGGCAGTTGAAGTGAAGCTGTTTGACTATGAATTGGAGCACCTCAATATTACTTAGATGTATTTTTCAGTTACGGTTGGGTATTATGTATGTTTGGTAGCTGTTTCATTAATGCATTGTCAGTGAACTGACTAATTCAGTGTTTACATAATTTTTATGTAATTCCTAAAGTTTCATCAGCCTGCCACTATGGAAAGTGAAGTTAAATCAACTGTAACAATCAAAAGGTGCCTATATAAACTATAGTGACTGGCTCTTAGATCTTGCAGAAGCTGTCGCGGATACTGTAACTTGTTCATAATTTTCTTGTTAGGCAGAATGAAGTCTTTTTTCCCCCCCCAGAAATATGAATAAACACAGCCCCGTGGATCCTACAGTATTTCCCTGTTTCTTTAATTTGTGAGTCTTAAATTTATTTGTGAGTCTAACTCTGCCCTTTTTTACACTGGTGTAGATCAGGAGAAAGCCATTAAATAAAAATATTTTTGTGTATCTGTAAATGCTTTTTCTGTAGATTTCATTGATGTTAATAGGAATACTGTGATGAACAGAAGACTAGGTCTGACATTTCAGGTGAAAAGAAAAAATGTGAAACATGTCATGAGCAAGTTATCTTATTCCTTCCAACTTTTCCCTTAGTGTTCTGTTGCTTTCCACAGAACTTTAAACCTTTCAGAAGGCTAAGTGGGATATGCCAAAGACCAAGCTTTCCAGGGAGAGGGACTATAATATTTCTCAGGTGACTCCTCCTAAATGGGCAGGAAAGGAGGGAAAACACTGAAGGTGGTTACCTGCAAGAACTGATATCTTTGAGGCAATACAGAAAGAAGGTGACTTAAGTATCTGGAAAATATACACCAAGAATGAAACTGTCAAGGGCAAGCGAAGTAGAGGAATCTAACAAGGAGGGGCTACCTCACTGCCACCCACAAATCAAAAGCAATCTAAATACTCCTCAGATAGGAATACATTTTTCTTTCTTGTAGTTATGGAATATTCCCCCCATGCTTCCCTTGCAGAATGTCCTTCCCTTCCATTGAGGTAATACTGACTCTTATTTTCCTCTTTTTGCTTTTGAATGTTGACAAGTAAGCACTGAGGCATACTTCATAGGGTACTAGTTTTCTTGTACATGTTGTTACAGATTGTTCCTTTCTCTGTGGTTCATGCCTACTTGACTGTAATTGTCTTTGTCAGTAAGATGAAAACAAATAGTCTTTGGCAACATAGCTGAGGCATGTAAAATTTACAGAAAATACAAACGCTTTAGCAGCACAGTTTTTTCCATTACTGATACTATGTTTGTTGTTGTTACAACTTTTTAGCAGTGAATTTAGGTGCTTCATGCTGAGTTCATGGAAATGCCAGGAAGAACCAGTGCATTTTCATGCAAGTCGAACTCCAGTTGTGAAATTTGTTGGAGTGTTTAAATGTAGAATTGAAGAAGCGATAAAATACAAATGTTGCATTAAGAGTGATGTGTCCTTCAGCCTTGTTTGTTGTTTTTGAGGTCTTCAGTAAACACTTTCCATGTCATATCTATAAATACTTCCTTGACATATTAACATTTGGAGAAGGAAAAGCCTTGCTAGCTTTAATTAGTTTGCAAGCTGTGATGAAAGGTATGTTCTGATCGTCACTGCTTGTTTAATGTCAAATAACTCGCCTCTGAATGAGTGCTATGTTTCTTTTATGAAGGCCAGGATTTCACTTTTGTATCAGTGCGGAAATCACAATTACTACTGGCTAAGGTTTTGTTTCTGAGACATATTTTACATTTTAGTTTTGTATTAAATGCTGATATGTACCTGTTGTCACCAGGAGACAGCACAAATTAAATAGAAAATCTGTTTTAAAAATTTGGGCCAAAATCTGCTTTGGTGCTTAAAAATGACTTTACCAAATCAAGCAAATTGAATGATTCTCCTTTAGATGTGAAAGGCACTGGGAGACCCTTCCTTCCAGGACAATCAGTCTCTGGTTTAGGAAAGCCTCCAAGGGCTTCGTTCTAGTGCTTGTCTGTTTAGACTTTTTTTCCTCTTCATTAAGAACAGGTGGTATAAATTTATATCTCCCTGATGAACCCCAGTAACATCTGCCTTTAGAGCTATTGTCTCTCATTAAAAGTCATTAATGCATTCTTAAAAATTCCTGGCCTGTGCTTTCAAATGCTCTTTTGTGGCTAATTCTGTGGAACTCTGGGATTCAGATAGGGCCCTGCAGTTAAGGTGGCATTACACTGAGTCAGTGGATTTAAAGTCCTAGCTTGCTAGAGATTTCTCATTTGAGCTAACAGGGCAGTGCATTTCTAATGTGGAATTCCCATTGAATTCATCAATTTTCAAATAGTGGAGAACAAGAACGGCAGGCAATACACAAATTTAGGAAAGATGATGGAAGCCATGGATTTTTAACAAGTCTGGATATTTTGAAATGACACCATTCACCTTTGCTAAACTTAGCTGATATGCTAAATGACTTCTGGGTAAAAATGTTGGAGAAGACTGAATTGATGATGTGTTGTATGATATGCTCTGCCCCAGAAGTAATATCAGGAAACACTGAGAATCAGACATGTACTGCAGAGTCTTGATTACTCCTCTGATTCTTCTTGGCTCTGGAGCGTGATCATTTCATACTAGCGCTTATTTCAGTAGTCGTAACTCCACGTAGTTCTGATTCAGTTGCTTTGGCGAGGAGTGGAGCCAAGGCTGCTTTTATTTTCCCACCTCCACTCCAAAGAGGGTATAAGTAAATGAGTAGCCTCATTTGCTCCTAAATGTTTGAGCCTGTGGTTGATACAGCCAACATAGTTGTGTAGAGCAATGAAGGAGGAGATCTCTTAGGGTGGTGGGTTGTTTGTTTGTTTGTTTTGAAAGTGTTTAGATGTATAGATGTATGTGAACATGACTTTTGCAGTTAAGAGTATTTAGGTTCCTACCTTGTCCAGATCTCCCTCTCCCATTTTTTAACCTTTCTTACTCACAAAAATACTTAGATCAAATCACAGAGTCTTTGTAGGTTATTTTCTAGCTGTCTTTCTGCTTGATCTCATGTAATGAAAGCAGTATACTTGTGGCCTGTTAGCACAGTCAACAATGACTAGTGAAACTTTGCTATTTCACCTTGTCATATGTCTTATGTTTGGTTTATATTTTCCACACACCCTTCTAAACTCCTAGCTCATTGTTATAAGTGGTAGTTAGGTGAGGAGAGGGGAAGGGGGGGAAAAAAAACCCCAGACAGTGAAACGGGGGCTTGTGGGAGGGAGTCTTGTCGTTTATGAATGTAAAAGTTGGCTTCAGAGATTTGCCTAAACTTAGCTGTCAAATGTAGGTTTTGCTTCATCAAACAGTACCTGTTGCTGCTCTGACCAGGGCTTTGCTGGTTACTTTCTGTAAGGGGAGCTTTATTTCTGATGTGAAAGAAATGACCTTATCTTTGGTAGTATATATGAATTCACCTTTCCTGCTCCATTAAAAGAGCTAAGATCAGGAGCTAACATGAAACAAGATGTAGCTGTTTTTGTATGTATAGGTCATATACAAGTGAAAAAATCTTGGCTGTACACTGTGCCTGCTGTTGAAAATGAGAAGCAGGAATATGTATCTTCAGCAACAATAAATGTTCCCTCCCAGCTTTTTAGCTGTCTAGCAGACAGCAGGGGAAAAAAAAGTAATATCAGAAAAGCTGGCTGTAGCTCAGCCATTGCCGATCCATTCTTAAACAGCACTTAGGATTTATCTACCTGTATTGACTTACCCATGTTTTTATACAGCATATATTATATTTGCTGTTCTATTCACAAGTTACTAGAGATTCTATATTTAGTTATTTAGTTGCATTTAATATTAATTATTTTGTATTTAGTAATTCACTGGTTTGTTCTGTTACTTTCTGAATTTCTTTTGTATCCTTGGTAAATGTTTCTATATCTATCTGTAAAATGGGTATAATAGTTTTTCCTGTCTCAAAGTTTCGTGGCGCTGGATATGTAAAGGACTGAGTTTCAACTGGACGTAATCAAGTTAATTATGAAGAGTGTAAAAAGACCTATGACAAATACACAGAGAAGAGCAAAGAAAGGGGTCCAGCAGAGGGGGGGGGGGGGGGGAAAGCCTGTTACACATCTTCTTGTTTTTCCTTCCACTTTTCTGTAACTCCTGCTCCTTTTCACTATTTGAGGCACTTTTGTGGTCAGGAGGGGCTTAGAGAGGACAATAAGTAGACAAAGAATAGCATGGGTGTGAGGCCCTTGAAAGCAGTCTGTGCTCTGGACATCGTGTGCATTCAGAAAAGCCTGTAGGAACTTGCTATGTGGCCACCCTTGGCCACTTGAACTGTCAGGGATGCACTGCAAGCGAAGGTCCTTCTATTGCTTCTTAGAAGCTGGAGATACAGCTGCCATGCTGCCAGCGGCAATGGAACTGTATGGGCTGCTACTGAGTGCCTTTGCTATTGCTCCTGCGTTACACATGGCTCTTCCTGCTGGGAATTCCTGACAAGGATTCAATTTTGTGTTTTCTCTTTACCAGACTGCTGGGGCAAATTCTTGTAAGAGCAAGTTTATTGCAGGCAATTTTAGCATAATTTCCTTGGGTACTAAACAACCTATCAACATCTGTTTTTAAACTAGGCTAAAATGATTTGAATTCTCCTTTTGTCAGTTGTTACAGATGTTGGCGTGTTGTGCTTGGGGCGGGTATAGGAATTTATTTACAGATAATGTATTTTTTATTTTATACTTTCTAAAGGAACACACATTACATTTGACTCATAATTTCAGTTTATTATCAAAATGTTTTTATCAGATGACAAACTCGGAAAGCTAAAAGGAACATAGGTTTTTAAATATACCTGTTGTAGCAGTCATCTGAGGTATCTGGTACCTATTTTTGGAAATCTCAATTTGCTTTGATACACAAAGCAGTAAGTTCCTTTGCAATCTGCATGAGGATGTTCAATACCTATTATTGCAGATTTAAAGCCTTTTACCTGTCTTGTTTAAAGCTCCATTCTTGCAAGCAGCTGTGCAAATTTACTGATGTGAGGACTGACATCAATCAGAACATGTACAAAGTATGTGCAGGATTGGGTCCCAAACACTGAGAAAGGTCAGTCTGAAAACTTTTAAGTTGGTATATTCAGTTGGAGAGCTCAGTTTTGTAGACTTTATCTTATTGCCTGATACCATGATTAACTCAAATTTCCCAATTCTATGCAGCCACTGATAAAATATATTACAATACTTCAAGTCAAAAGTGTAGCTCAGAATTAAATATAAAAACTATGATTTATACATTACTAGAAAGTTTAAAAAAGACCAACCTTTAGAGAAAGCAAGAAAAAGCTTAGAAAAATGTGAAAGGGTCTTTGAGCACAATATTACAGGCTATATGTTGAAAAATTAATAAATTACTTACAACTTTAGTTTGGCTGGAAAGCAGTAAATAAATTCATGTAAATAGCAACTTTAGTTAATACCCAGTGGAATTACTGAGAAGTTAATTACAACAGGTCTTTGGACTCCTCTTGTATAAATGGTTTCAAGTACAAATGAAAACATTTGGTAGAACTGATATATTGTAACAGCAGAGGGTATAAAGTCTGACACTTCTGATATAAACTGTTACCTCATTGTCCTATTGTGATGTCTAAAGCCACCTGTTACCTAGTATTTCCTTCCTCTGTCTGATCAGAAGTGCACATTCTCAGAGCAGTAGGAGATAGTGTTCTACTTGGACATTAAAAGAAAAAAACAACCCCCCCCTCCCCCACCCCCAAACCTGCTGACCAGTGGGGAACAGGATTAACTGAGTGAAACATTACTGTACACTGTCAGGTGATTTAGATTCTGCAAGGTTCAGTCATAGGAAAAGCAGCCAATCAGCTAGAGCAGCTAATTGCTGCATTGGTATTAGTTGTTCACTTGAGAAGTAGATTGTTTTGATTCTTTTACATTTGTCTGTTTTCCAGCAATTACCATGACTTTTGTAGTATATTTCCCTCAATTTTCTTCCTGCCTCCTGTTCTCAAAATTAGTTTAGAATTTCTCTTTCTGGAAAGCTTCTTGAGATGCAAGGTTTACTGTTCCATCACCAAACTCGGCACTTGTTAGCAGGATCCATGTAGTTTGTCTTGGTGCATGAAAATGCTTCAGAAAACTCTGGAGAGTTTTGCAATGATCCTATGACCCTTTAAAACAAAACAGGAACACTTTGGCCTTATTCTCTTTGTTTAAAACAAACAAACCCCCCACATTTTGTAACTTTTTTTGCTTCATCCAAAATACTGTGGGAAATGCTCATATTTCTAAGCTCTGACTATTGCTTTCCTTTCACCTAAAATGGTGGCAGTATTCTGTTTTTAATCTGTTTTGTCTATTGCAAACCCCCAAACCATAGGGCCTGTTCCTTTTTCATTGATGGCTCTTAAACTTCCATTTATATTACTAGCAACAGGTTTATTGCTGTCATTAGTTTCCACTGAGAATTTCTCATAGCTCTGTTTGTATGACACATCCCCTGGGAAAGGGAAGCAAAACTCTGAGGTAGAGGGAAGAACGCTGTGTAACTTTCCAGTGAATATTCATTTGTATTTTCAAACCAGTGAGGTTTAACCAAGATCATATTGCTTCTCTGGATAGTGTCCACAAATACTCCAGTGAATAAAGTTCCTGGAAAAAACACTCATGCAAAGAGCAGATTTCAAGTGATTATGAAGATTATCCAGCTAAAAAAGTTTTTAAACGTGTAACTGTGAGCATATCTGAATATATATGCTGGGAATTGCTCCTTTCTTCAGGAAGGGAGATAAACCATGCACATACCTATGTAGGGAAACAACTGTAGCTTTAAATGTCAAATACAATACTGATCTATATTGATTGTGTATCAGGAATTATTTGAAAAACTGATTCTGTAAATAATTTGTGATTACTTTGCAAATAATTGTAATAAGGTTCAACAGAACCAGGAATTGTCCACAGAAGTGGTGAACAGAAACAGGTGAAGTTCAGTAGCTGACATTTGTAACAGTTCGACTGGTTCTAAAAGGTCAAAACCGAAAACATTTGCTAACTGGCCTCAGAAGTCAGCTACAGCGCAGGAGATAGCACAGAGAAATGATGAAAAAAACCTCCTATGTTTAAGTGATGCAGCAATCCTTCAGCATTCCCAGGACTAAAACCCCTAGAGTGGGATTTTGCCAGAAATGGAGCAGAAGAGTATTTCGTGTTTAATAAAACACTATTTACATCTGTTATTAAAAAAAAAAAAAAAAAGTCACCCGAATATGAATTCTGCTGCTTCTCCTAATGTACCTAGGACCATAGAGGTTTGGTAAATAAGCAGGGCTTGACCTGTGACTGTTACTGCACTTGTTATGTTTTAACAAGTTACCACTTAATGTTACCACTCAAGTACACATTTTCTGAAAAATTACTTCAATTCTTTCACCTTCCTTTGATTACCTAATCTAAGGTATCTTCCTGTTAGGTCTTTTTAGTGGATAAAAACTTCTACCTATCCAGTACTCAGAGCTATTCAGTCCATAAACTGAAATTTTACTATGCAAATAACAATGTTCATGAAGAATGGCCTGTCCTACCTATAAAGAGAAATAGTCTGCAGTTGGTGCAGCAGGTGTAAGATAAAATTAAACACATTGGGGGCTGTTGTGACTGTTTAATACTATGTCGTTAAGCAGTAATTTTGTGGGTATGTCTCATGTATTGAAATGTTTTCTATTTTAGACCTGTAAGGTGGTCTAAGAGTCCTAAGTCTGAAAACTGGAAAGTTCTAAAAACATTAGTATGATTTGTCATGACTACTTGTGTAATTGGATATAAAGTTTATAGCCTTTCGTGCTGATGCAAGGACATCACAGTACCTAACATTATATATCCAAAATATACACAAATATAATTACACAAAGATGTACAACTTGTGAACTTAAAGGGCTCATGAAATAATACCAATTTTTTATGCAAAGAGGAGGCAAAGTTCTGAAGAATTGCTGCAGAGCCTCATTAGCATTGTGACCAAATTCAGCTGATTGTAGGACTTCGTGCATAGACTGCCTCTGGGAGAGATCTGCAGATAGTACAAAACCCACCCACAGTGAAGTGCCAGTCAGATGGCAACTGAAGGAACAGTCACTGCTTTCACCAAATATTTGAGCATGTGGGATAAGCAGAATAACTCTTTGGTGAAAAGCCATTGAGAGAAAGATATTGGAATTAATGTACTGAATTGTATCAGAAAAGAAATCAGCCACTGTGTGTGTGAATCCTGGAGATGACACAGCCTTTCAAAGCCAGCAGATGTTGCGATGTCTACTGTGCTACTTGATCTCATGAGACTTGTCCAAACAGACTTAGAGCAAAAACAGCTACATTACTGATAAACAGGTTGTTCTGGCTTAAGTTAAAATGAAAAGATCCTAATTTGGCAACAGGACTTTGACACTGGACAACTAAGCATCCTGTATTTATTTGTTGGTATTGACATTAAGCCCACACCTGTTGGGAAGGATGGATATGCAAGGCAGAGTATACAAATTTGCTTATTGCACTACAGCACTTAGGTTTGTTACTGTTGAAGGTGAGTGATCTTTTACCTACAACTCACTTTTGCTAGTCTTGCAAGAGAGAATGAATAGTGATCTTGTGTAACACCTGGCACAGCGGTGCCCCAGTTTCGGGCTGCAGACATTGTGAGGTAGTGCACCAAAGACACCAACCCTCTGCTAAAACAAAAGAACATCCTTCTAGCTCTAGATGGCAGAGGAGTTTCTAATTCTAACTAAGCATGTTTAGGCAAAGGCTATCAACAGAAGGACCTTTGTCTCTCATGTCTATATTCTTGTTTATGGGAAGATGAATTGTTCTTCATGCCTGGCAGAGTAAAATCCTTGTACTTCCCAAATTAACTGGAGTTTTTTGTCCTTATCTGTAGTGGAGGACAGATTTCTATCCATAGCCTTTGGTCCTAATAAGAATCCTATCATGAACTGTTGCTTGTATCACTTATGTAGATAATACTTGTCATGGGTGTCAGGAGACTTCTGTAAGAACACTGAATCCCAGGCACAGTGACTGGACTCTGTTATAGCTCTCAGGCACATTAGGTAACAGAAGTCAGGTGATGTCTGTATCCCTGTGACAAGGACTATTCAAAGCTTCTCAATATTGTGGGCAGAATTAAGTTATAATGCCTCATGGGTGAGGACACTTCCACGCCCCCCCCTTCCCCCCCCCCCCCCCCCCAGTTCTGCTGTGGAGATCTCTGGGAAGGATTGTGCCTGTTTCTGTCAGCACAAAGCTATGCTAATGCTGTAACATCTAGAGGGTCAGCCTCTGTCTGTCTGTGTCTCGCTCTCACAACCATTTTTCAGAGTGCCATTTCGTACGCTTTGTATATGCTGAAATCCACCCTGGTAAATTGGCATAGGGTTCTTTGAAATCTATAGCTAAAAGCTGTGCTGCACTTAGAATTTATGCTGAAGATGCTGACACAGGCTCACCTGAATTTGCCTGGGCTGTGTACATCAGTTTTGATGGAGTTGATGGCGTATTCTGGTCTGTATGTTCCACACCATACCTATGCATGTAACAAAGAAAAGGATTTGTTAGGAATAAGATTTTTCAGGAAGAGACCTGCTTTCATTTCACTATGAAATACTTAATGCTGTGAGAATAAATTTTGCATTAGACCACAGTGAAGAAAAAGAAGTATATTCTATTTAAAAACCCACTGTCATTGTCAGACTTTCAAAGGCACTTGGGCACAAGAAACTGCCTACCAGACTTATTCCTGGATGTATTCATGTACGGAGGAAGGACTAAAATTACCTAGCAGGACTTTGTTTTCTCTACTTTGCATTGAACACTGCTCAGTTTAGCACCTCGTCCAGCTCTTACTAAAATTGAAAAAGTCAACCAATTCTTTCTGATTTACTGTTAAAACATAACTGGGAGTGATTTTTACAGCCTTCAATCAAGAAGTATGAAATACCTGTGCAAAGTTCAGAAAAAACAGCTGCTTATGGTTCATTTCAAGGCCAGGAAGAAGTTTTTCATTCCCGTTCTTTTTCACAAAGTTTTCATAGGCCTGCAAAATGAATTGAGTAGAAATGTTACAGCTTCTTGTCTACACTGTTAAAATGAAATGATGACAAGAAGGAATACTGAGTCTTTGACACAATTCAACATGGACTGCTACATTGGTCATCCATCTTACTGCATGCCACCTTTAAGCAGAAAAATAGGGGGTTATACCAGTGGCCTGATTGTATCAAGAAAGATTTCTCACTGAATGGACTTTACAGTAGTGTTTTGTGCTGGGTTTAGTGAAACTGCCTGACTTATATTGGAATAAATGACAGGGGAAACAAGCTTAAAGAAGGCAATCTACTATAGCAAAAAAAAAAAAAAAAAAAAAAAAGCAGTTAATGGAGTGATTCTATAAAGATGTGTAAATCAGACAACTAGATCATGCATCTTTTCATAGGGAAAAACTTAAGAGTGCAAAGGAGGACAGTTGTGTTCTGAAGTATAATAGCTACAGAGAATTTATGCTGTACTTCAGCAAGCTTTATAATAGTGTATCTAGTTCCTTTGAACTGTTATATATTTTCTGGAAAATCACAGGATTAATGGTAAATAACTGCATAAGGTATGACTGTTCCACGTTAAAAAAAAAATACAAAATACAGTTCTTCTATAATGGAAACAGCTGTGAGATTCTCTGTCATCATCATAGAGGTAGATGTAGTGAGGCATCAGCAAGCTCTGTGATAAACCAGCCTCCAAATCCATCGTTAGTTCAGAGCTAACTGCCTGTATGAAGATTCATCCTCAGGAGCTCTTTCTCCTGCAGATTCTGTGGATCGGGTATTACCGTCAATTGTCCTTAGTATGCACCTTGCATAATGAAGACCCCCATGGAAAAGCATGGTGGTCGAGTGCTTTCTTAAGGCACAGTCCCAGAGACTAGCGTAGTTGAGGTGTCTCACGTAATTCTGTGACACCCTGCATAGAGACACCACAGCGTGCTAAGGCGATCCCCTTGGCTAAATGCATGTGCTGAGTTCCTCTGGCCTGCCTCTGCTTGAGGAGGAACAAGTGATCTCCAAGACAATTAACATGTGATCAGAGGATTCATTCCTCCTCTGTTTATTCATCTTTCCTTCCTACCCTCATTCCTTCCATTAGAGTTAAGATGTTTGGGTTAACAAGGTTCAGTGTGGCAAAAATCTTTCTGTTCTCTTACTCCATAGAACATGAGTGCTATTCTGTTTCCAGATAACTTGTCTTTCTCTGAAAAGTTAATTATATAAACGCATTTCATGTGCTTTTGCCACCTAGAGTTAGAGGGGTTAGAGTTAGGGGTTAGAGTCTAGAATAATACCTATGATAACGTATACTTTTCCTGTATACAGTGCAGAATTCTGATTTTACAGGAATACAATGCAGGATCCAGTTTTACTAGCATAAAACTCATTCTGCAGTGAAGAAAAGAGTGTTGTTATTTATCTAATGGTGCATTATGAAAAGGAGAATTTTTATCCTTGCAAAATTTTGTATCTTTTAAGTGGACTAGAAGTAAACCTACAGATTTTGTTCTGTTTTTTAATACATTGTAGAAGACTTCAAAACCTTTCAACAGTGAGAACAGCTGCTTTCACATGTTTCTCATGAAGACCATTTGTCAATGTATTGTTAGTATATCATTACTGATTTAAAAAAAATGCTGACAAATTGGAGAAGTGTTTAGACTAAAGACAGTGCTGAACAACTGCACAAGTAAGACCAATCGATTGCACAAGTACAAGGTGAGGAATGAGTGGTTAACAGGCCTTCTGGAAGTTCTAGTGGCTCACAAGCCAAACAACAGCCAGCAGTGCCATGGTATTGCAAAAAAGGCAAGATCATACTGGGAAGTATAGACAGGACTGTCTTGTATAAGACACATGAAGTAATCCTTCCACTCTACTTGGCACTGGCTAGGTCTCAGCTGGAGCACTGTGTCCAGTTTTGGGCGCTACACTTCAAGAAAGATGTGGATCAACTGGAGAGAGTCCAAAAGAAAGCAGTAAGAATGAACAGAGGTCTAGAAAACATGACCTATGAGGAAAGATTGAAAGAACTGGGTTTGTTTAGTCTAAAGGAGAGAAGTCTTGGCCTTCAAGTACGTAAGAGTCTTCAAATATGTAAAAGGTTGCAGAAAAGAAAGGAACAAATTGCTCTCTATTTCCACTGTCAAAAGCAAAGATGTAATGGCGCTTGAATTGCAATTGGGGGTACTGGAACCTGTCTTACTGTTTGAATGGTACAGATGTAGTTGATTCTGCCTGCTGGGGGGAGTAGACTAGATGAGCTCTCAAGATTCTTTCTGGACCTTTTTTCTATTTATATGATGTTGTAATAATTCTGAATGTCTGCTTTTTTCTATAATAACTTCTGACTTTATAATTTTCCTTTGGCTACTCCCATTCCTTTCAGACAGGGTATTCTCTGTCATAGGTTTGGACTATTTTGTTTATGCACAAATGTTCTAGTAATTGAAGGTCAAACTAATATGCCATATTGACACCTCCTTTAGGCTGCCATACAGTCTCATTAATAATTGTATTTGTCCTCACACAGTTATATTTCTAGTGAAATAAGTGTTGCTGATGGCTTTGTTTGCAGAAGTGTGAGTTGATCCATGCATCCCAGGGGGCACTCTGTTAAGGAATCATAGCACTCCAATTGTTTAAAGTGTTGAATATCTCACTATTGAACAAAGGGATCAGGGAAGGAGGGGGAAGATGATGTTACAAAAGCCTGCACCATCAGACTGATACAGTTCTGTTTGATAGCTGAAGGGCATGGAAAAGCTGACTGCTTCCCACCCCTCAGCCTGCAGTCACAAAGAGAAGACCTCTACTTGTTTTTACTTGCAGTCTCAGGCATATCTAAGAAATAAAATATCCATTTCAGGAAGACAATGAAAGGAAAACCAAAAAGCATACAGGCTGCCCATGGAAGGCTTAGCATCAGGAGTCCAGCAGGAGCCACTGATGTCTTTGGATACCTGTACCTGCATAGGTGACCCACGTCCCTTGTGTGAGATATTTTGAACAGGCTGTGGCCAGTAGTGTCCTATGTAGGCAGAGACTGTTTTATGGATAGAGCTTGGAACAACATCATTCTGTCCCTCCTTCCTGGAGTAAACAACAACTGGTGAAGACAGATAGCCAAAGGCAGACAGCTGTTTTGTATCATCAGTTTAGTTAGGTGAAGGTCCGAATGTGACACTGATTTATTAAATGTTTTCATTCTACAAATTCCCTATTCACAAAGGGAAACAAAAAAAGAGAGAAAGCAAGCGAGCTGAAAAAGCCAGTGTGTGCTAGGAACAGATAATACCTATTCTGAAATAATTAATAGGATGAAAGAAATAAAACAGCTGGTCATGATTTTAAACTATGCCTCAGTGACAGAGTAGGTATAGTCCTGTCCCTAATACAGAAGTCTTGGTGGTTCTTCAAAGGCTCTGAAATGAATTTTCTTAATCTGTGTTGGTTTCAGCTGAGACAGAAAAATTGGTATTTCTTACCTTATATGCTTGTCTAACACCCCCATTATCAGCAATGTTTTCTCCCAGTGTGTTGATTCCACTCAGCTGTAAAGACAGAAAGGAAAAATGTAATTTTCTCAAAATAAGAGCTTATCCAGTATGTGTAATGCCAAATTTTGCACTTTTTTCCCACTTTTTAAAGGGGAGAATTCCCTTAAAGTCTGACATTTTAGTAGAAGATTATGTTCTGAAAAGTCTTTGCCTCCCTTGTCTCAAAACCCAAGCAGATACTGCTATTTTCCCTAATCCTCTTCCTTCCCATACAGGCAGCTTTCTAGGCTTTCATATCTCTCTTGCTCAGACTTTCTGATGCCTATTCACTTGTTCATTCTTCCTATTTTCTTCATGTCTTTAACCCTCAGCTTCTTATCACAGTTCCAGTTAGAGGAGAAGGGCAGAATCTGTCTGTACAAGTTACATGAAACAAGTTAAATCCAAACTCCAGATAGTGACTTCACAGATTTGCTGATGTCTGTTAACTAATAATTTAAACTAAGTATTTTGCTGTTTATTAGGCAAGTTAAGTAGCTCTTTAGCAGCAAGATACTTACAGCATAACTCTGTAGCTGGTATAGTATTAGTAAATCAGTAAAGTGTCACTGAAGACGGTGAAGCTTTGGCAGTGGAGAATCTGTCATTTTACTTTTAAGAAATTATATTTTCGACCTTTAGCCCAAATATTGGGCTATGATATTTAAAGCTATAAAACTTAAGAGTCATCATTAGATTAAATTTGATGTGTGGCAAAATGGCAGAAAAATAAAGGAATGTTAAAATACTCTTCTCCTTTTTTTTTTTTTTAAATAGACTCTGGTGGTCCCAGCAATTTAGCGAACAGACTCAGGGTAGGGAGTTTGATCTTTTCCCTATGACCGAATGTATTGTCAGCCTCTAAAAAATAGACTGCAGTAGTTGGAGAAATATTTTCTGTATCTGTCGTCTTGGTCAGCACTTACTGCAGAAGGTCCAACCCAAGAGAAATTTTGTTCCTTATAGATTTAGGTGGTGTCACAGTTCAGTGCTGCAGGGTTCTTCAGTGAACTCCAAAATGAACAAGGTGGATGTTGAAAGTAACCGGTCTTTCACAATGCAATGCAATTGAGTGCTGTTGTAGTAAACTTCTTTCCTTTCTTTACTGTGCAGTAATGATCCCGGGGGGTGGTATTTACTTGCTGTGTGGAAGATGCAGCAATGTGAAAGAAAAACTGCACTGGTGTAGTATGTACCTGTGCTGACAGAATATAGGCACCTCAGCTAGCAACTGTGGTTGAAACCATGCTATCTGTAGCTTTGGAATATATGCAGTGCCAGCCTGGAACAGTAAAATCTCTACGGTACCAGAGGGGAGCACTGTAGAGATAATTAAGCTATCTGTAAATGATTAAAGCTAGAGCGTGTACTAGAAACAAGGAGGATGCATTAGCAGAGCATTTGGTAGTTCCCCAAAATGACATGCTGTGAAGTCTTGTGTTATGCAGACATACCTGTTTCTTTCTAGTGGCAATTTTGCAGTTTGTATTCAGTAGGAATCAGACAGGACTCTTGTTCAGCATGCATAATTCTAATATAACTATTACCTGTTTCTGTGAGTTAATGGAATATTGATCTTATTGGGACATAAAACAGACGTGATTCTGCAAACTATACTTGTGAAGTCAGAGTTTCCAGAAACAGATACTACACTGAAAGTGTAGTAACTTTAAGTGCGCAGAATGCCATAAATGCAGTCACATTTAGATTGACTGCCTCTCCTAAATCTGCATATAATCTTTTCCTCTCCTGCTGTACTGTCGTTCTTCTCATACCTTCTTGCTGTGTGGTCCAGATGTTTGTTTTGGGGAAAGTACAAGGAACTTTTGAATGGAGGAAAGCAGCAGGCAGGATATGTTTCAATGGGGATATATATTATTTGCACATCAAGTTTCAGAGAAAACAGGTTCAACTTTATAAATTATTTTTTCTGTTCTCTCAGGGCCTTTGAGGGTTAAAGTCAGTGCAAAGGCTTGAAGGACTGTCATTCATACAGAATGTAAATTCTACCTCTTCCACAACAGTCAGCATCTGTGTGGAATTCTTACCATTATCTTTAGGAATCTCTTTTGTTCTTTTCTGCATTTGAGCAAATGGACTCCTTTGTGAATAAGGACTTAAGATTTTGTGTTTTCTCATTTAAAATAGCATTGATAGCTACAAATAAACAGGGCATACATGCTGTCCACCTGCTAGGTCCCATGAAAAGTTTCCGTATTGGTACACCATGCACTGAGATTGCTCCTTAAAGTTGCGTGCTGATTCTTCAGTCCACCAGTCTATGAGGTCTCCATTCTCATTAAAATTTCTGCCTGTAATAATACATTAACAGAATTATGTATACAAGAAAAGAGGCTTTTAGTGCAGTAAGAGGGGTACTAAATAAAGTATACTAACTCATGCAAAAATTTTCTGTAATGAGGCAGTCACACAGATGATGCTCTTTTATTTTTCTTTTTCCTAAAAGAGCTGTATTCCAGCTAATGAAGAAAAGAAACCAATTCACACTGAATTACAAGATAGAACTAAGGCTCTCTATGGAAGCCTGGCATGTTCTACTTGTGACTGGATGCCACATTGATCATAGTGTGGGTCTGGAAATGCAGTGTGACTGAACAGCAGGTCTGATGGCTTGGCTCTTGAATTCAGACCTAGGCTGGCCTAGTAATACACCCTGTTCGCAATCACTCATAGCTTATGATCATTTCTACCCTCTAATGAGTATACTTTTGATGGAACCTTTGGGAAAAGTAAGGAACCTTCAACTAAATTAAAAGCCCTGGAGTGCAACCATATCCTGTGCTTTTGCTGCAGCCTTGCAGCTACAGTAGTATGTGGAATTCTTTGGCTGATACTTTTGGAAATCATCTTGGGGAACAATATTATAAACCTGAATAAATCCAGATTTGGTCTGCTGTTTGGCAACTTCACTTTATCTGCTCTCTGGAATGATTAAGCACTAAAGTATGTAAAACATACTATGTACCAAAAGTTCTGTAATTAGAAACTCAGTGCCTTACCATTATCATCAAAACCGTGTGTAATTTCATGACCGATGACCATGCCTATGCCACCATAATTCAGTGATTTGGACTGAGTTGCACTGAAGAAAGGGGGTTGCAAAATGCCAGCAGGGAAGACTGCAAAAAACCAACATGATTAAAGTACTGTTTTATTATCCTATATGCACAGTGTGAACAGGCCATTTTTATAGGCTTCTATGAAATAAAGTCATGCCATTCCCTCAGATTTTTCAGCAACATTATGTGATTTTACACATCACAGTGGCTGTAGTAGAAACAGTACAGTCAGACCATCCCCCTGCACCCCCAGGCTAGAGTAAAGCAAAATAGCTCTTCAGATACTTGCAAAATCAGCTTTTACTTTGTCTTTGTTACTATTTTACTTTGCAAAGAAGCAGTTATAATTTTTCAGTTTACAGCACTTAGCATTGTCAGACTTATGTGTCTTTACTAAATAAACCGCACAATATCATGGAAGGTGAGAGGGTTACCCTAGAATGAATAACTTATTTGATCATTGCCCCCGCCAGAAGTCAGTGTCAGAGGAATTTATTCTCCAACTGAAAATATTAGTAACTCCCACTAGAATCAATAAAAATAGGTCATGCTGGCAGTGGAAGAATTGGAACAAAGAGCTGCTTTTCACCCACTTCTGTGCTCATTTTTTCTAGGCCTTTAAAAAATCAAATTAGCAAAAAGAAATCATGTTGCAATTGTGATCTTTCTTTAAATTAAATTCTTTAATTAACACAAAATAAACTTTGTTCTTAGGTATTAAATAAAGAGTTCTGTTATACTTAATATCACATGCAGGCCTTCTCCCTATACTTCACTCTGTTGCAGCAGATTAATTTTTATCATGAGTGAGATGTTTATAACATCACAAAACTTGCATAAAAAGGAGAAACTAAATGACAGGTTTCACAGAAAAATAAAGAAAACAGATACTTTTTGCATTTTTGTATAAATCCCAGTGTGGCTCTAACCTTTTCTCTCAGGAGGAGAAAGAACCATGGGAAAATTGAAATTCAATAAACAGGTTGGAAAAGAAACTGTTACTGCTGTCCTGTGCAAATTGCTGCCTACTGACATAGTCACTCTATTACATTGCTATTTTGACTTGAAATTAAATGTCCAAATGTTTTGATGTTAATTGTTACCAGGAAATAGTAAAGACGAGTGCAAATGCCGTACTGTGTGATAAGCCATTTTAATGACTGGCAGTATGGGGCAATATCTAGAGTACAGCATCAGAAGACTTTTTTGGAGATTTTTGCTAGCAAGGCATTTACTCGGGATACACATCAATCCTGGTGGCTTGGAATACTACAGCCATAACTGTCTGGTAGCTCAGTTTATCCTTTGCTTGAGGACATAAGACGATCTTCCCTTTCTGAAGGCAGACAGTTCCCCAGATTTTCAGTTCAGTTTAATTAACACTCTATCACCTCATCCATTTTTAGAGTAAGCTGTCAGAATTCATAAATTTTTTTTTTTTTAATCTGCCCTTTGAAAACAATATTCCATGACTGCTTTTACATAATACAGGTCCAAAGCGGACAGGTATTCTTCCTGTGTGATAAATTTCAAACAGAGATTTAAAGAAGAAAGAGGTAAGCACAACTATTTGGGGATATAAAAGGCAGATTGTACTTCTCAACTTTGGGAACATCCAAGCCAGAAAATGGCATAAAGTATTTCCCTCAAACTCTGTGCACCCCTGGACAAAAGAAGAACATGTTTCTTCTTCAGCCTGTTTGAGAACGGTAATGCTCTTACCAGGAACAACTGTGTTGCACAGCACCCCCCGAACAGCCAGGAACATGAGTCAGCTCAATTTTGCACACCTGCCTGGGGGGTCAGAGGTAGCTGGAGCCCTTTAGGAACATATGATGGGCTAATTTACCAGCAGCAGCTCTGCTAATTTTTTTTTTTGAGGTTGAGTGCCTTTCTTGCAATCAGTGCTGCTCACGTAACAGTGAGGATCAGGGCCATACTAAAACATTAACAACAGTGCTCTAAATTTCCTACACATCCTGCAGAAAACTCCTTTTTAGAGGGAATTCTTTTTAAGGGTGTTATTAAGCTAATTTGGACATCAACTCTAAAGATCGTGCTGCTTTAATTATCATGTGACATGCCGTAGCTAAAGGATGAGACAGGAATTTATGGCTCATACTAACTGCCAGTCATCAGCTTCAGTCTTCCAAATGGTAATTCCTTTTCTACAAGTTACTGACCAAAGCTATTTTAAACAAAGCCCCGTGAGCAGATTTTTATTCTGAATGTTGAATAATGTTTTCATAATACTTGCTTAGCCTCACCACCTGCCTAACTCACAGCCCTGTCTTGCCATTACTAACCAAAGAGCACTGGTCAGTTAAGTCAACACAGCTTTGTCTCTTTTAAATCTATCCTGGATTTCACAGTGCTTGTTTCATGTTTTGTCTTTAGAATCCACTGCAAAGCCAGAGCAGTTTGGGTTAACTGTGAAAGTTCAGGAACCTTAGTAAACCACCAAAGTTTTGACTAGGCATGAAACCTAAAAATCGGTGAGTTTTGTATGCTACTGAATTCCTGTGCAAACAGCACTATACTGGTAATCCATGCATAGTGGGCTGTATTTTCATGTCCCTTGAAAGAGTGTACCAATATGAAGAGTTTTCTCCATGCCTCCTCATTCTCCCCCGCCTGTTGGTGACACTGATAATACTGCAATCCCTGTGTGTTTAAACTATTACTCTTTGTGCTTCTGCAAGTGCAAGCTCTTGCAAAGCACTGGAGATGAGTGGGAGAAGTCAGCACCACATTTGCAGGAGTCGGTTTAATATATCACCTAACTCAGTAAAATCTGAAAATCTAGGACTGTATGGCTATTTTTAGCTTTTTTAACTCTTCAGTGGGGACAGGAGACATTAAAAGAGGAAAAAGAATAGAAATCCTTTGGAAAATCTGACTTTATTGATTTCTTTCATTATAAATTTGAGGCTATTCCTTTAAACCTGCAGGAGTAGTATCAAGACCTATGTGATCAGGGGTGCTAAATAAATTGTAGGGGTTTTTTTGCACAGAAAATACCTACCATGAAAATGTTAGTATACCTTATTAAATACACCCTATAAAAGTTCAAAGAAAACTTAGTGCAGCTGTGCTTACAGTCTACATAGCAGGGAGTGCTTCTTGCAATGAAATAAAGTATGATATACTGTCCCAAAATAAAGCTTCAGATTACCTCTCATGCTACTGAAACTCCTGCTGGTAGTAGCAACCTTGCAGAGTAGTGACATTATTTTTGACACTAACATTGTGAGACCCCAGTGGAAGAGAGTGCCTGGCACTTTTCACCTTGGTTTAATGGTCCGTTTGATAAGAGAAATAGGACTATATAGGCAGCTAGTATTGAAAACTGAAAAGAAATGGTAATTTCATCCCTGGCAATGAAAATAGTATGTCTCCACCAAATATTTTCTTTGGAAGCCTTCATAAATAAACAAACAACATTGTTTCATTTCTGTGCAAAGGCCTACAGGACAAGGTCCTTCATTTTTCAGACTTTTTTTCAGGAGTTATACATGGGTCATAGTGTCTCATGAATGGTTTAGAAATGACACTGCAATTTATGAAATGTGGATAATACTTGCAGAACTGATGGAACAGGAAGATTGTCAGGCATAATTAACATTATAAAATGTTTTGAGATTCTCAGAAAGACTTTGCACAACTGTGAAGAGAGCTGGTACTGTTCACAAGAGGAGAAACCTCAGAGGCTTCTTGTGCTTCTATGCAGTACTAGTCTTTAGCTATAACTGATTTTTTTACTTCTTTAAAAGCATTTTTAATACTTTCTCTTTTATTCTAAGTTATTTTTAACCATGGTTTTGGGTAGGCTGACATTAGAAAATTCATACCTAAAAGCATTACCTAAAACTGTGTCATTGTTGCTGAAATTTTTCCTTCTTTATTAAACTTGCTTTGTTCTAGGTTTAATTTGCCAGGCTCATATTTTCATTTTTCCAACACAAAAGAAGCAGAATTAAGTAGAGATGACACATCTTTCAGACCATGAACTTGAAGTCATCTAGCACACTTTACACCATGAGAACAGCAATTAAGGATGCCTCAGAATTACTTAAACTTTTAATAAGCTATATATAAAAGAACATATGTTAGAACTTTGCATTTAAGATAGGCAGTGCTAACAGTTGAGAATGTTGCAATTTAAACATGACTACTTAAAGTAATACTAGTATGGAGCTCTGATATGCTGTGGTTCATCAATAGATCTTGAAGTGCTAAAATAGGATAGGTGGTGAGAAATTTTCTGAGAAAACTGTTTTCACTGAGCTGATTTCATTGAGCCCCAAATGTTTTGTTCAACTGTCTTGATTATTTTTACTTAGGGAAGGTGCTGACAGAATCATGTAGGATTTTTGTCAGATGGCCTGGGACTCGAAGCAGCCCTGGAACAGTGAACATATGATATGGTCCAGGAGCACTGACTCCTGGTCCCGTGGGGCCTGGGACAGTTTGCTCAGCACAGCTCCTGTGAAGCTGCATCCCTGGAGTCTGTCTTCTGAGCACTAGATTTTACAGCTGTGTATGGGAAGCTGTTGGAGATGAGGAAAATAGAAAATGAGGAAAAGCTGTCTTTGCACTAATATTTCAACATTACTTAGTCATCAAATGCAGAGCATATTTGGTTGCCTTGATAAAAGGACATTTGTTTTACACTTGCCTGATTGCTTTCCATAAGGGTAATTACAGGGGAAAGGTACTGCTTCATAAGAACACGCACGGGACTTTGTGATTCTGGCCTGCACATGCAAAATGTTACAGGATTTTAAGTTGAGTCAATGAACTGGTGTATTCATTAACCAGCAGGATGTAATTCAGCATCCTTCCCAAAGCCATACTAAATAAGCTTGTACAAAGGGGTTCTGATGGGGCTATAAGGAGCGGAATCCACATCTACCGCATGGCAGGGAAGTGCTGTAGTTTTCTTTTAATCACTGTTCCCTTCAAATAAAAGAGTTACTGCAACGCCTGCTTATCGCATAAAAAATGGCTAGCACAACCAAATTTACTTGGTCAGTGAACTTCTAGCTACACCAGACTGCTGTTGCTTTTACAGCTGAATCCCAAGCTTTTTTCTTGTTCTGCACAAAGGCAGTACAGAAAATGAGATGAAAATGCGACAGTCACTGCTCTCAAGGAGTGGAACATCTGATTTTGCTGTACTGAGGCCCTTCTGCAACCCCAGTAATACTAAGTTCATTTCACTTCTTGTGTTTAGAAAAAAAATATATATAATTTGGCCGTTAAAACTGTATCCAGTTAATAAGTTGGTAAACCTTACCTATCTGATTTCTACTTGCAGAATAAAAGGCATTGACAACAGCAGCTCCACTTATCCACCTAATGATAATACAGAAGAATACATGTTAGAAATTCAGTTCTTAATGGCAGGGTTAACTGAATACTTCAACAAACCTAGAAACTGATTCACGGAATAACTGAGGTTGGAAGGGTCCTCTGGAGATCATCTAGTGCAGTCCCCCTGCTCAAATCAGGGTCAACTAGAGAAGGTTTCTCAGGGCCACATCCAGTCGGGTTTTGGGTATCTCCAAAAATGGAGACTTCACAACCTCTCTGGACAATCTGTTTCAGTGTTTGACCACCCTTACAGTAAAAACATTTTTTTCTTATGTTTAAATACAATTTCCTGTATTTCAGTTTGTGCCCCTTGCCTTTCATTCCATCACTGGACACCACTGAGAGGAGTCTGTTCCATCTGCTCTGCATCCTCCCATCAGCTGTTTATACACGTTGATAAGATCCCCCCTGAGCCTTCTCTCCTCAAGGCTAAACAATCCCAGCTCTCTCAGCTTCTCCTTGTATGTCAGATGCTCTGATCCACTGATCATTTTAGTGGTGCTTCTTCATTATCCACGCTAACAGTATCTTTCCGCTGAAAGCATGAAAGTATGTCCTTTCACAGCAGACTTTGGAATAACAGGGTGAAGCTGTAAATGATAACTGTATTGCATATGCCAGTCATAAAAGGTGATGAAAAGTAATCTGACTTTTTTTTGCTTACACTAGACAAAAACAGTTTATTGTGTGGAAGATTCTGATTTGTGAATAGGTGAAAATTCATTTGCAGAACAAATGATAACTGTTAGAAAACAATCACTTGTGGTTGATACTTCCAGGTTCACTTATGTAATCTTTGAATGCAGTTAAATTTGTGATAGTTACTCCTAGCTGATATAATGTTGTGAGAACAAAACAGGAATTGTGTTAAATTAAGCTGAAACAACTCAAAAAGCCCAGCTCAAAGCTTGAAGTTAAAATAGAACAGAAACGAGGTGGCTGTTAGGTGGAGCATATGTTTTCAGTTAATGATATGTAAGTACAGAACAGCAGAAGCAATAGCTGGAAGTCTTTATCCAAAATAATGACTAAAGTTGTGAAAAGCTATTAACTACAAGCCACATGTTCAACAAAGCAGACGCTAGTGGCCATCACTTGTAAGTCTATGTGTTTGATCAGATGTAATAAACCTTCCGAAAGCATGGGAAGTCTAGAAAAAAAGTGAGAGGAAGATCCTACAGTCATCTTACATTATGATCTCCTCGAGTGATTAAAGGAAGAGATTCACAAGGGTATGTGTATATATGTATACTTTGGATTTTGTTCTAGTATTTTTGTCTCTGTTCTTAGAGATCTTTATTTCTAGTTAATCTACTTGAGCAATATAGTATTTGGGAATTTCATAGTGCTGTTCCAGTGGTGTGACGTGTCCTTCATCTTCTGAAAAGGGGAAAGCTTGAAGAGGCAAAATGACAGACTGGAAGAAGTCTGAACAGTTGCAGTTTTTCTTTTCTTTTCTTTTCTTTTCTTTTTTTTTTTTTGGTCTTAAAAAAAGTCCAAAAACTATAAAGTAATTAAACACAGAAACACAGAATAATTTACGTAAAAGGAACCTCTAGATGTCATCTGGTCCAACACCCCTCCCCCCATGAAGCAGGGCCAACTAGATCGAATTGCTTAGAGGCTTGTCCATAAAAGGTTTGAGTATCTCCAAGGGTGGAGGTACCACAACCTCTCTGGGCCTTGTTCAACCACCTACTTGGTGAAAAAGTTTTCCCTAACATCTAGTCAGAATTTTCCATGTTCTAGCTTGTGTATTCTTTTGCCACTTGCCCTTCCACTGTGTACCTCCAAGAAGAGTCAGCTGTTCTATATACCCTTCCATGAGGTAGCTGAAGACAGCAATAAGACTTCCCGTTAGTCTTAAGACTGAAAAAGCTACTTCTGTCATCCTCAATATAAATCCAGCTCTGTGGCCCTTATTAAAAAGAACAGTCCTGTGAAGTTAATATGGTCGATGGTGACTACAGTCTTTTTTCTGATTTGGCTGACTTAACTTCCAAATGGGTCAGAACTGAAACAGGAAGAGTAGCCAGTACAGCAAGGGAATGTGCTGTTTCAGTCTTTTGGTACATCTGCATTAGTATTTTAATTCAGAGCAGGAATGCACTTCTGATATAAATTCCTGATCATTCTCATTTATTCTTGCTTCCATTGGCATTGCACAGCAGTCTTTGTGCAAGAGAAGTGAAATTCACCTAGATGAAATTCATCTTCCAGATGAACTTAATTCAAAAGGTGCACTACAGGAGTCCACCTGACACACTCCAACAGCTAAGGGACCAGACTAGAGCTACTCCAGAATACTCGACCTTCTGCCCTGTCCCCAGAAACGTGAGCAGTGTGGATACTGGGTCTTTGGCACCAACTGTTTTGCTCTAAGCAGCTGCTCCTATTTTGTTGCAGTACCTGCTAGCATAGATCCAGCCTTTGAGAAGAGAGCAATGCCCTCCTACCTTCCCTCTTCAAGGAAGAGAAAGTGCAGAAGAAAGGTGACGAAATCATCACTGATTACCCTCCAACCACATAGCTCTTACTGTGGAAACTGGGTGAAAAGCTATACGCGGTATTTTTAAATACTTACTCCTCTTTGTCCACCTTTTCTCTAAGCTTTTTCAACCTTTTCTTCTGGCTAAATACCAAATTTTGAATAATGTTTTCAAAGTATTCGTCTTCTTTGTAGTTCAACTGAAAAGAAAGAGGGGAGAAAAAAGACTTAATAGTAGTGTTATTGATTTGCTGCAGAATACAGATGTGGAAAATCTAGTCTTGAGCGTGCTGGTCTAAGCATTGCATTTTTAAGAGTATTTTTTTGATCCACAATTAGAACTTGGTTTACAGTGCTGTGCTACGTCACAGAGTGGATACTGTAGCTAGGTATGTGTTATTGGCTGTATGATCTTTTTCAGAGTCTCTGTTCCCTCTTTCTATGTATTGAGTGGAGTTCAGCATTAGTTAGTTTTGACCCTGACCTTTGAGGGTTGCCTGCTTGACACCAGTATGCAACAGCCTGGTAAGGTGCTATTCCACATTAGAAAGAACACCTGAAAACAAGGCCCAGATGTTGTTTTAAAAACATGTTTTTGTTATACCTCTCGATACTTTTCAAAATTAAAACTGTTAGTCTCTTGGACTGCTAAGGCATGTTCTACCTGAATGTGCATGTCTGTGACATATGTTAGTGGAGTTATTCTTAAAATGAACCTGCAAGGTAAAAGAATACTGAGATCACATTTTGCATTGAAAAAATTAAGATGCAGTTTAAATTTTATGATTTGTTGAATGTCACACATCAGGGGCCAGTTCCAATCCATGGAAAAACAGCACATTAACTAAATTATGTATGCTTGTATCCACTTAAACCAGTGTTAAATCAGTCTATGCTGATTTAGAAGTACTGGACTGAACACCATTTGCTACATGTTTTATTCTCATCCAATTCCACTAGAAACTGTATATTCCCATGAAATACCATCAAATATGTATCACCTGCTATCTATATTGGATCAGCTGTACTACAGTGGGTTTTAATACACTTTTATTTGCACCTCTTCACCTGAGTACAAGACTGAATTACTCTGTACAGATGCACATGATTCTGCATGGGTGTGAAGGCAAAATCATAGTTTTTATCTTAAGATCCCTTTCTGGTCATGTTGCCTATTGTGGACACTTACCTCCTGGTATTCACTGTTCAGCTTATTGTTATCAGTCATGATCTCATCTGGATAACCAATCCTCTCTCTAATTGCTGTTGCCTAAGAAAAAAATAATTTGATCTCCATAACAAATCCAGCCATGTTTTTAAATTGATTATATATTAGATAATGAATGCAATATGGAAGCAACTGCAGAGAAGCCAGGACTTCAGCTATGTATAGCTTTTATTAACATTTCTTTATTCATTGAAAGCACTATAAAGTTTAATGGTTTACTTTATAACAATGGAAGATTGTAGAAAATATGTTCTATTTCTTGTTTTTATAAGTAAACTTATAGAAATGCGCACAGTGTAGCCCAAACAGATTCAGCTATGTGTTTCAGTTGAAAGTCTAGTTTAAACAAATAGTTGATCTCCTGAAATATTTGATGTATCTCATAGCATTTAAAATAAAAATAAAATTCATGACTGGAAGTTTTTTAACTTTAATATGTTACAGGAAAGTACATTTTCAAATTTCCAGAACCTCAGTTTGCATCTGTATCCAAATTTCTTTACTAGCTCACACATTTATACTGGAGTAAAACAATACATTTAAATGTCCCCAAATTTTGAGATATTTGAAATCTTGAACAAAGTCTTTTTAACCCAAACCTTACTGTGTTTCTTTTGATAGCTAAATGTTCATTTTCTTTAATGGCAGTGTCAGAAATAATTTAAAAAAAAAGAAATAGCAAATCATTCTATGGCAGTTCTTTCTGATATTTCCATATAAATATGTTTTAATATACTTAGCGGTTAAATCATGTTATTTATACAAGTAGTTTTCTGATTTAGGCTATTCCCACCAAAAAAAGTGAACATTATAAGAAACTGCTAGAGTGTATGTGGGTTTCTGATACTGCCTTTTCAGATGGTTTGCATCTGATTTTATCCATTAAATTGTTCTTAACAATGCAAGTATTTGATAGATTTTGTACATATACTGTCTATGTCCAATTATAGCACAGAATTCATTTAGGTTTTGCAGTGCACTGCCTCACTTGTACTGCCATTCCTGAATTGAAGCTGATCGTATGGTTGTATGTGATCGATGTTACTGGTAATTCCCTATCACCAGGGTTGTATGTAAGTACCATCTCATGTAATTGCATCTATACTGTTTGATCACATGAGAATCAGTATAAGCCCACTGGATGCTATGATTATCTTAGTTATCTGTTGCCATAGTAGGTTTTTTGCAGACTATGCAGTCAAGAGTTGATTGATAAACTAATAATAGATTTGACAGGTTTTTTTAATTTTTTTTTAAGATGTTGTAACACAAGAATCTGGAGAAAAATGCCAGGTCCAGTGTTACAATTAATAAAAACATGACATTTTCCATTATTTAAATGAAATTTTAATATTAAAATATCATTAAAAACTCAAAATTGAAAAACTTTGACTACCTCTACAATATAACAAATTAGCAATGTAAACAGTTCTTTCAGTTACCTCACTCCCAGTTTAGGGCTCTCTAATATTGATTTCTATTATGTAATCCAGATTTACTTTGTCTGACTGAAGCTATGACTTCCCTTAAAAGAGAACTCACTGATGATGTCCATCATATGTTTTGAGTTTTTGTTTTTGTCTCATTGATCCTAATAGCTGGTCAAATCACCATAAATCATTCCTTCCCATTTTCAGTATTTCTTTCCTGTAGATTTTCATTATCTTCCCCCTTAATCACTGATTTGCCTGGAAGGTCTTTATCTCCTATGTAGATTTCTCCTGTTTTGTGTGCTTATCTCCACAGAGGCCATTTCCCATGTAATGCATTTCTGATATGGGAAGTCTGTAAGCTGCAGGTGCTTACATAAACACATGTAAATGGATATATATGTTTTTAAGTGTGACCCTTAGATCACAATAAATGCCGTGAAAGATGTGGCTGCTCATTTTTTTCAGGAAAACTAACAATTGAAATACTGATTTTTATAGAAATATACAGTATTTCAAATCTCTTAAGATTTCACTTACTTTTTGTTCTGCTTTCTTTTTGGTTTCTACATCCATCCAGTTAAGTTCATCTAAGGTTTTTATAAAAACCTCACGTATATCAGCAATCATTTCTTGAACCTTGGAAAAACCATCAATATGTTACAAATTCACATAACATGATACAGTTATTTTTCCAAAGACATAGTTTGTTTACTACAGGTATATTTTTCTTGCACTAGTAGCTTAAGTGTATGCTGTTTACAGGCCACACACAAAATCTGGAGATCAAGTTAAGTAGTGCTTTTGCCTGTCTTGGAGGAAAGGGGATGGGCATGAGCTAATAAGGCAGTGCAAATTAGAGTTACTCAGGTTACAGAAAATTCTGTCAGCCACCCAGCCACCCAGCCACTCTTATGCTTCTGATCAAATTACTGTGTATATGTCAGCAACAAAAATGGTGTATTTTAAGCTCGGATTGCAGTAGGAGTGATAGGAAGCAACTGAGGTTTAACTTCAGTTTAGAAGCAATTTCTTGTGTGAGTGAAGTCAAACAGAAATAACCAAGTTCTGACTGTCCCTGTGCCCCATGTTGGCAGGATGTGTAGTGTCAGGCTCCAAGAACAAGCTGTGGCTCTGTTTGTTCTAGTAAGAATGAGCAATTCTGACAGACTGTTCCATAAGACCAATAATCCTAGAGAATTGATAGGGAACTCATGAGTAGACACAGACCCTAGTAATGACAGTCAAACTGTGAAGTGTGTATTAGCACAGTATTTAGCAGTGATAAGATATATTTTCAAATATTTAAACTAAGTATGTTTTCTTTGAAAAACATGCCTTATAAAATTTTATTGAAAAGTACCATTACTATATTATGGTAATCTAAAACATTATCTTTTAAATAAAGGCAATCGAATTTAATGTCTTATCTTTTAAATCCTGTCTGCTTTAAGAAGCCTTCCACAGTATTTTTAGTGCTTTCTTCTAATCTTAAGTGACATCCGTTCATAGTACCATTTGCTAATTGCCTGTCTTGCTATCCTATGCAAAACATCTAATCCCATCATTGCAGATTGCTGACACTCATGTTTACTGACACATTGTTGAAAAGTAATTTCTACCCTGATTCTCAAGTGAGCCTTAAAAAGCCTGAATATAACAATTTGCTTTTTGTAACTGCTAGTTCTCTTTGTGTTGAAACATCACTTAGATGATAATTCTGTTATGATATACTCTACAACATTTATTCTATACAACAGAATGATTCACTTGTGCTGAGAAGTTTCTGAAAAGAATGGGTCTTTAGAGAGTGGTTAGATTTTTTAATTGATCCACTCACATTGGATGTAGTAATGGAGCAGCTTTGAGTTATGTCAAGTGGGACAGCTTACAACCATTTCCAAGACAGACTTTTCACTATAATTGGACATCTGTGTTGACGTTAGAATGAAATGAGATTGGGTTTCTACACTGTAATAGGAAACTAATCTCTACTAAATCTTTGTCCAGTAAAACTTAACCACTTGGATGGCAGACAGGTTAAGTGTGTTGAAAGCTTTACCACATGTTTACTCTCTCCAGCAAATGCTTCTTCTACATATAATCGTCCCACTGCATTCTCCATGTTGCCATTGACATAGTTTGCACAACGACGCCAAACAGCGGTTTCTGATGTTGTGCCATAAAGTGCCTGTGAAACATAAACATTAGATAAAACAATGACATCAGGGCCAGCACAAAGTGAAGGAGAATGATGACTGACAGATACACATTTCAGAGGAGCCTAACTGACCTTAAATACATGCATTTAATTCATTACTATTTATGGAAATTAGGTGGACCCACTCAGTAAAGGGAACATTGGTCACAGGTTGAGGAAATATAAGAATCATTAGCAATTCTTTATCCCTCCCAGACATGGAAAGGTAGAGAGAAGAAAACTACTCTAAAAATCAAGAATGGGAGAAGTTAGAGAGAAATACACCGACACACAACTTTCACTGCTGTGGGGATCTGAATTGCAATTCTGGCTCTGACAGGACCATTGTGATTATGCAGTGAATTTATTCCCTTAGAGGTCAGATCGTGTTTTCCACCCACGCAGCAGTTCTACCAGCGTGTTCCTCAGCTGTACAGCTTCTTCTACCAGAGCATCCCACATTTGGTAGTTTGCAGGAACCTTTGTAGAGAGGGTAGAAGCTTGTCTACGCTATGTGATGTTGATACATGGTGTGCAAGGATTTTGTCCTGATAATTTATAAGTAAGTGATAATGATGAGAGAATAAGATAATGGTATGACACCTGAATGCAAGGAATATAACAAGGTTAGCATATTGCAGGGGAACACTGAAATCATACTCCATAATGAAGTTCGTATTCTGTAATGAAGCAGTTTCCCATCTCTTCAGAGACACAGACCAGTGACTTTCAGTGTTAAAAGCTCCATAACTGCTACACCTTGAACTGAATTGTATTGAAAAGAAAAATCCATAATTTTTCTTTTCACCCTAATAAATGTTTAAAGTATTACAGACACAAGAAGGGTCTTTTGAAAATGTTACCAGTAGAACACTGTACGGAAGTATCTACTGCAGGCCTCCCTTAAGAGCCTGTCATGTTGGAGCTTTTTTCAGACTTTTATAATTCATTACTGATGAAGAATAGCTGAATAGAGTAGAGAATCTGCCAATCCTTAATCCATTTCTTTCTCTTTTAGATACTCCCTGCACACATACAGGCTGCATCAGAAGTCATATACTTGTCTAGCAAAAATAAATGCAGCCCCTCTCCCTCAAAACTTAGAAACAAAGCAAAACCAGTAATAAACATTAGCAATGTTAAGCTTAATTAAATCACAAAATCAGAATGGCTATGCAACAGAGACTGTGGTAGATCACTTTGTGCTGCTCAGACTTCCCTTAGTTGCAACTAAAAAAACTCAGTGTTAATGAATTATAGTTCACTGGTCTCAGCATGACGTGTGGGAAGGTTGGCTGAGACCACGGTGGACTTGTATCGCACCAGGACTGCCCTTCACAGGAATCGTCAGTTAGATTCTCTTAAAGTGTCTGGTGTCAGACAGAAAAAGCCTGGTGTCACAGAGGTGCACAATAAAAAACAAAGTGATGCTTTCTACAGCAGCAGAAATTTATCTACATTCCTTATTGGTAAAAATAGCAGGCAATTGCAGTGCCTGACTGTAGATTTGTGTGTCTACTGTGGTGAAATTAAAACTTATTGATCGCACAGGGCATAAATTCTCAATTACACTAGGGAACATAGTTCTTCCTCTTTAAATAAATATTGAAAAAAAAAGATACTAATGTGTTTGTTTGGCAGAAGGGTTTGTATCCTCAGGATACAGTTCCAGTAGCTGTAAGTATTAAACCAGCTCATCAGACTACTCTGCATGCTCTTCCACCCCTGTGTCTGAGCTTCTTGATGGTAGAGCTGCTGGAAGCACAGAATTTTGAAGAAATTTTATAATGCAAACTGACGATTTGGCCTTGAGATGCAGAAAAAACCATGAATGATTCAGAGTCACAGCGCAGCCTCAATAACACATGTAGACTTATCTAAATGTAGAGCCTAGTAATCTGTTCAGATCTTTTTGCTAATTTCTTAGAGGATTGGTTGCAGATCCAGTGATCTTTCTGCTAGGACGCTGGCACTTCATGTACCCCATTTTAAGCACTCTGTATTTAAAACAAATGGACCTTTAAATGAGTGACCAGGTAGCCACACATGCGAGCAAAGACAGTATGGGAGATTCACGGAATGCCATAACTGTGCAAAAATGTTTATATTTGAAGGCAAACTAACAAGACAAATACTGATTTACTTACACTACCATCTATTATTAATCAATTATTAGCAAATTATATGTTTTTATACATAGACTGTGGTAAATCTTTTCTGTTGTTGTTGTTTCAAACATTGAAATTTTTCTAAAGAAACTTCCTCATTGAAGTCCTAAGATGTAGTGGGGGATGTCTTTAGTTTATACATTATAGACTGCAAAACATTGAATTCCTTGATGACGCTTACTAAGCAAATATGAAGCTTTATATTAGAACAGTTTTATACTGTACATGACTAGGGAAAAATAGCCAAATAATTAATGAATAAGACTATCATGTTCAGATATATAAAATCAACCAAACTGAATATTCATTTACTCTCTCCCGTGATTATACTCTTTTTCTGTAACAAACATGATCCCCTTAAAAAGCAAAGTACGTGTGTTTAAATGTTTCTTCTGTCACTAGTAGATCTAACAAAATAGCCTTAAACCTTTTTTAATGGGGCTTAACAAATCTACAATGTAAAAAGTTCTACCTGTGAAATACTAAAGGCTTTCATCTTCAATCTGTATGTTTGTGAGATTGCTCAGCATTTCCTTAAAAGCACTAAAATAACTGCAGGGTTAAATCACTGAATAACAGTATTCAGCCCGTAATGTTTGACTGTGAATCTGTTACTTTTGGATGCCGAAGAGTTTGTAACAAGTCAGTCAGAACTGCAGTCATTTGCAAACAGATGGTACTCTTCTATTACCAAAATGGCCATATCATCAGAGGATTAACTTAGATTCAGAAACACACAGAGACCAAGTACCAGAACAGTGCTTTTCAAATCCACTCCAACAATCAAGCATGTGTCATATAAATTATATGTACCTTCCAGCAGAAGCTTCAGCAAACATCTCTAGCTTTTGTGTGCAAAATTCAGAACATAAGAAATTTTTATTTATGGTTATATATAAAACATTTATCTTCTGTGCTTCATAAAGGTAACCTTTACAATTTAAAAAGAGAGATGAATTTCTGCACCTTACGAAAAGCATTCCTTGTGTCCTTGTAGTTTCGGCTTAGACTGTTTACAAGATCCATTACGAATCGCCAGATCATGTAATTTTGAATTTCTCTGTGTAACGAAATGACAATAATAAGCTGGTAATGTTTTTAGATTTTTGAAGTGTACTGGAAATAAAATGCAAATAAAAAGAATACGATACCTACCTGGGAGTGTATTTGTTAAGAATAGACTTCAGCCTGATAAGGTATTCTGGATCATAAACAACCACTTGTTCTGTATTCTCAACATAAATTTGTACAGTTGACATTATAGCATTTACGAATTTTGACCAGTTGAATACCTGGAAAAGCAATATGCATTCTGTATGGTTAATTGTAAAGAAACAGTCTTTAGCCATTTTTTCCAGTCTGAATATGTTTGGATGAAACAAATGCTCTGTCTTTAGTTTTCTTAATAGTTTCAATCCTTGTAAATGGAGTTATCATAATAATAACTGATCCAGGATAATTTATCCTTCTTTGCTCTAAAATCCTATGAAAACAAAGATGGTATTTAGCAGAAAAGGTCCAGACATTGCTTTGTTTTCAAAGTAACACAATTAAAAAAGTTACGATCCTTTCCTTTAGCCTAGAAGAGCAGAAATGTTATTTTAAGCAAAATTTCAGTTGCCTTTTTGCTAAGAACTGATTTTCATTACACTATGGCTCTGTAGCTATGGGGCAATAAGACATTCTTGGTGTATATGAGAATCCATTCTGAAGCATATGGTAAGGGCTTGTTCTGAAGTAGATGGAAGTACATAAAAGGATTTATTTCAATAGGCTTTAAAACACTGGCACTAAATCTGCTATCTGTAATGAAACTTCCTTTGCATGCCATATTACTAGACACTGGAAAAGAAACTGATTTGATAGCAGCTCAGTCTGCAGTACACTGTGACAGATAAATCTCAGGCTAAGAATAGTTTTTCTTTCTCTTTGGTCCTAAACCCCTGGTATCTTCATGCTAGTATACACCTTTGCAAGAAGCCCACCTAACTTCTATGGGGCAGTACGTATCAAAATTATTTTCTGTTAAGTTTTTATTTGTTAGTGTCCATCTAGTCTGAACAGAACATTATTTTAATGCATGGGCACTCTCAACTGGAAATTTTTACTAGTTTTCTGCTAAGGGAAATAATCTCCTGTGATAATTCTTTGGTTAATACTATGTGCCTCAGAAAATAGATCAGTAAAAGAACTGATAGGAGAACACAGAATCATTCTCTTGCTTCTTGACTAAGAGAATGTAGAATATGGTCACTGCTAGGCCATACAGCACTGGAATTTGACCCATGCAGCTGTGCTATAAATGGGGAAAGAGGCTAGACTGAGTGCAGCCACATGGCTGTTCCCACATCACATAACCCAAAGCAGCAAAGTAATATTAATGGGAACCCCCTATGCAGGAAGTTTGCACCTGCAGCTAAAATCTAATCTTAAATCTAAGTATTTACACAAGTTTTAAATGTGTTATTTGTCTTGCTCTGCATTGTACCAGCTGAGACAGATAGATCCTTCAGCTTGGAGTGCTGGCGCTGGACAGTGTTAGATACTCCTCCAGCAATTTCTTCATTCACTTTTAAAGTGAATGACACTGATGTTATGGCTGGTTCTACGTACGTTGCTTTTAATTCTCCATATTGGCCCACAATTTCCTAATCCATGGCCACAAGAGGGGCCCAAGCCTCTGTGGGCCACAGTGTGACTGAGAAAATGATTTAGAGCAGAAGCTGAAAATCATCAGGGATGATGTTAAAACTCTAGAGCTACTCAGTACTTCTACCAGATCAGGAAGGTACTATTTTTAAGTAAAGGAAAGGAAGGTGTTATGTTTAAGAAAGGCAGATCATCCTTGTACTTTATTTGAAGAGAGAAAATTTTATTAATTTAAAAACTTTGTGTTATGTCTGTTAGTTTGAAAAGTATTGGTGATTTTTTCCCAGTCTATATCTTTTGAGAAGAAAGCTTTGTTGGGAGAGGTAACATCTTTCATCAGACAAACCTATGGAGCTGGGGAAAGCAGATAAGCTTTCAGGCATACAATCTTTTCAGGTTTGAAAGAGAAGCAGCAATCTTCTAGCTAAGTTTAGGAATAATTGCTGTTCTATCCTTAGAACCATTACAACAACACTACCAATTCCCATCATGTGTCTTTTAAGCATTTTTGGGATAAATTTAGAGCAGATGATTATTGCTGATCTGCAGCACTCTCCAGGAACTAAAAATAACCAGGGCAATACCATTTTCTGAACAAGAGAAGTTTGTTTCTGACATTATGAGTGCATTGTGACATTATGACTGTAATGATAATTATTCAAGCGAAATCTATGGGAGAAGGTAAATTATAAAGTGAGGAATTGAGTAAACTAAGCAGAATGGAACTTTCATATAATTTAAGGTTGAAGAGTTTATAGTCAGTAAAACGGCAGTGATAAGAATAACTGTGGTAAGAATAAAATATTCCATAGTACCTTACTGGCCTCAAAAGACTCAGTAATACACTCCTGCCGATCAGACCACAGTGTCTTTTGACACAGAAATTAACCTGCTTGTGTGCAAGATACTGAAGTAGAAGTTGTGATAAAAATAGCCATGTCTAGCAAGACATGATCTGTTATTGAGGAGGCACAGCCATGTTATCAAAGCTGGACTTTATGGTACCATGAATTAAAGGTTATAGTCTGCAAACAGCATATGGCTTAGGGTAAGAGAAAATGCAGAGCCGAAACATCAACTGGGAGGGAAGGGGGGAATTTTCTTGTTTCATGGGCTGCTTTCTGCTTGCTTTGGGAGCCCGTCCTACAGATGGAATGATGGAAAAACAGGACTTTGTTCTGAATCTGCAGTTCTGGGTAAACAGAGAGGCCCTAAATTGTTATACTGCAACATTTGAATAAATGAGTGGCTGCAGCCTCAACTTTTGTCCTGGGCTGCTGCATCTTGTGTAAAGCACACTGCTGTGGTCATACATTATAGGAAGGGGATTTCTTGAATTCTGAAAATCATACTGTCCTGATTTCCAGCAAGGGTTAAGTGTGCGCAAGTGTTGCAAGATTCACCATCCTGAATCCATTAGGGTAGGTCAAGCTCACAGTATTTATTTTTTTCCTTTCTCCTTTTCCATCTCTTTACATTGAAGCAGAGGGGCAAGATCTGCCTTGGAGTAAGGACAGACGATACAGAAGCACAGTATTCAGGTAATACACTGCTCACTTCGGGTATCCTGTTAAATTTCAAATGTGTCTAAGCCCAAGAAAAAAATGTCTTTAAAATATATCCATTCATCAGACTTCATAGTTTAATCTCATCAGCCATATATTAGTTTAAAATATCAGATTATTGATCACTCACCTTATGATTAATTTCCACTGAGAAGTTGTTTTGGAGTTGTGCCAATGTCATTTTATTGTACAGCAGAATTGGATCGTTTCTGTCTTCAGCTTTTGTTGTTGCCTATCAAAATTAAACATTAGAAAATTACTATGTACATTGAGTCAGTCCACAAGAATTTTGGTAAGTGGAAGTAGAAAAAAAATGTTTCTAGCTTGATACATTACTATGTGAAGTTCCCATAACTGTAGAGCTTCTTGCACATATATCTGGCCAGCATTTTACAGACAAGCAAATAAAAGGATAGATTAAATGAACTAAATTTCTGATGATAATATGGAGCTTTACTTTTGGATTTGTTTTGTGTTAAAGCATCAATAGCGCAGGCAGTGCAGGAACATTAATTGGAACATAAACACATAGCGCTCAAAGCACTAGTTAAAGCAGGCCTTGTAGAAGCTGTTACCAGCAGATACAATTAACACAAGAATGTGCGTGTAATGTCCATGGGATGATGCAAGGTGCAAAATCCTGACAGAAGGGAATAAAGGAGATGTATGTCTTGAGTACAGGGCGACCAGTGTGCTGTGATAGGAATGTAATGTGACCGTTCTGATCAGGATGCGTGCGCTAATATGTACCTACTGTATAGAAAGGGAGTCATAACTCACACAAGCTTTGTATTAGTCTGGGGAATGCAGTTTTGTACCGGTGTTGTGAAGAATGTGCATACATTAATGCCTTAATGAAATTCCTGTATTAGGGCCATTTCTTACAGACAATAAAACTGGCTAACTGGCAGTGAACTGCTACTGTAGTGTTACTTTATGAGAGAGGTTTAGCACTGGAGGAGACAGCACGGAGGTCTCTGGGATTACAGTGCAGACAATGCAGACATACTAAGACAAAAACAAGGTCTAATGGTAACTGTTGCATCCAGATTACTCCCTTGGTCTCTAAATACTGTCTTGAATATGTTTCTGTTTTTTTCTGCAACCATCAGTGTGTCCTCTGCTAAGATGCTTCTGCAGGTGTCTGACATACATTCTTGTATCCCCTTTCACACCACTGTTTTCATGCGGAAATGCCCTGTGACAGCATCAGCACTCTCTCCTCACAACTGCTACTCCCTTTTTACCTTGACATTTTTTGATAGCAAGGAGAGAAAATGCAGGCACACAAATGACTATGGGAGAAGACTGCCTTTGTAATCCAGGAGAGTAATTCATGGGAGAATCCACACCAGTACTGCCTGCTCCCTGCCTGGGATACTCCAACTTACTTGTCAAGAGCAAGAATAGTAAATTTCATCCATTCCATCTGTGTTGAAAAATGAGAAATCTCCACTCCTGTTCTGTTTCTTCTTTCCTATCCTTTTTAAAAACAGATTTCCACTCCCTCTTTCCTACTCTTCTTTCTAATCTATTGTGCATTAAATATTTTTCTCTGTATTTTCCTTACAAATTCCTGTGAACACAATGCAGTCTCTCTTCCAGTAACATTCAGGCTGGTGCTGAATTTTCAAGCTTTGGTCAAAGAGGTTAAAAAAACTATTAGGCAACAGCAGCTTAGCCATCACAAGCTGTGTAGCCTTTACCAGCAGCAACTGCTGTAGAAAAATTTCAGTTACAGTTTCCTTTCTTACTCCCCTTCAAATCTTTCTCCAATAAATCCCTTTTCTTTTAATTATATTCCATCTCTGATCTAGGTCCACAGGTGTATTTCTCAGGGAAATGTGAAGATAATCAGATGGTTATAATTTATATAAATGGGGAAAAGCCTCCCTCTACCAAACACATGCCATTACTGTCAATATAACTTGAAAAATAACTGAAGCTAGAAGATTTGTATTTGACTTGTTTTACAGTCATACTCAACTTCAGGCAGGTACTTCTGAAAGGTTTAATAATCATAGGCTGTCTTTTTGCTCATGAATGCTTGAATTTCCATTTGTTTTTCTCCATGCATTTTTAAATGCTAGCTATTTCTCCAAGGCATACTTTCTTGGAGAATAGCGTTTGATTAAAAACGCACTTGGAACAATCAGCAGTGTGGAACAGCTTGTGTGGGACAAAGATTACTTTGTGTTGTATGGCAGGCGAAGGGTTGGGAATCTACTGCTCTGACAACCAAACTGCGGAAGTGGAGAAAAGGACAAAGAGAAAAGAGGCCCCCAAAGCGTCTTCCAGAACACTTTCTAAAACGGGCTGCGAGGAACCACGTCTGTCTCTCTCCTGCTCTCTCTTTTTTCTCTTGAAGGACTTTAGTGCACAGGTTAGGATAATGCATTTTGCTGCTTGGAAGACAGCTAACTCAGGTATTTTCCCTTACTCATTAGAAGGCATCTCTTGTTATGTGTTCCTTTTAGGTGTGCCAGGCTCCACACATTTTTGATCAGCATTTGGCCCCACAAAATAACATTAGCAAGTAACTTAAATCAGGTTACAACTAGCTTTCTTAGGTGTTAAGAAGAAAGTCAGTTATTTAAAGGATACTTTTAAAATGTTTTTCTTACATTGGCAATCTCTTTCTCCAGGTCCATAACTCGTTTCATTTCTTCAGAAATTTTGCTCTCATTGAGAGAAATGTTTCTTTCTTGGAGGATTAGTTTCGCTACAGAAATCATGAAATCAACATAGGCAGAACATGCCTGTAAAAAAAGAATACACATAATTTAAAGACAAAACTCTTCAAAGTATAGTGTACCTTGATTACTTGAAGATTTCATCATCATTTTTATGCATTATTTTTCTTTGACCCTTTCTTAGATTTGTAGTAATTTATTCTGAAATACTGTTTTATCACAAATGGAAATTAACTTTGAAAATTCTCTCATGGAAAATTGCTGTACGATTTGTAGTACTGTTCAAAGCTAAACACTGTCAACCACTGCACTGTGTTTTCATTATTTAAAATGAGACATTTGGACATCCATATTTAAACCACCACTGATGTTTTGCTAGCTCGCTTCAGTTGTAAATTCTAAAAATACTGCTTCCAAAGAGCAGTGTTCCCAGAAACATAAAACCAACAGAAATGCTGATGGAATTGTGTTGCATCGGCATTGTGGGAAAATTAACTCCCAGAAGCAGTGCAACTCCTCTGCTGCTCTTTGGCACATTTAGAAATCATTTTCCTGTATCTAGATTTAGTATATCTAAATATACTGTAGGTAGTATTGTATATATTTAATATATCTGAATTTACCAAGGATAAGAATAGAAATATAGAACTATGTTCTTTTAAATGTTACTGTGTAAAATATCTACAGATCTCTCACTGTATATTACAGATGTCTCATTATATTTTAAAGAACTTAATATTGTTGTAATGCCTCTGATAATCCATAGTCTGTCTTCAACAGAAATGCTGTTTTCAGTATGCTTTTTAAATGCAAATTAATATGTATATTAGATTTTATGCAAAATAGCTTAATCTACCAAAACTATTACAGAAAAATAATTGGATTATTAAAGGATGCACGTAATCAACTTTATTAAAAGAGATATTTTGGTATGTTCAGGTCCTAAGGCAGTAGGACCCATCCCCTGTAATGAATGACATATTTATACAGCCATTCTGTAACTACCTCTGTTGCTGTGCATCTCTTGTCAGCCTCTCCTACCTGCCAGCAATGCTGTGCTGTAAGAGGCTGTGCACACTGGAAACCTCCGAGCACCTCATGAAAAGTACTGACAGCTGACTTCAAACAGAAAGGTGGCTTACAGCACTTCGAAAGACTAAACTCTCAGTGCTATTTTTAATCCAGATAGGTTCTTTTACCAGAGAGGAAAGCCTATGAAATCTCTGACTGCTAGAATGAGAGTCACAAAAGAGTGTGTCTACCAGGACTGCAAATACTATTTTAAGTATCCAAATCAGTAAACAGTTTTAAAAAAATTCAATACAGACATGACTGAAAACCAGTAAGTCAACAGAGATCCTCAGGTACCATCAATGAACTTTATTTTTGGCCTAATGTGAAGATCATTACATGGTCAATCAGCAGACAAAGAATTAAGTTGGCTAATTTCAGAAATATTTTAATAGGAACTTAGATGTCAGAAAAACTCCTGCATGAGCTCAGGCGTGATAGCTCTTACAAGAGAAAATGGTTTTTAAAAGCCTCTTTTTTCACAGATTCCATTTGTAGCTTTGTGGTGAGAAGTCCTGACAAAGCCAGGCATTAAAGTAGAGGAGGCAGCTACCTTGTTTGCTACATACAGCTCAAAGAGTAGAATGACGTAGCAGGAAATAGAGCCAAGAAAAAGCTGCTGTTAGAGTGCAAGGACTGAAGGGAGGGATGTCTCTCTCTTGAAGTATTTATGCTTGTGAGAATAGTATGAATCTGTCTTCCAGTGATCAATCTTTGTTTTTTAAAATACTTCCTTCTCTACTTTCCAGTAGTAGAAAGTAGTATAATACTTTCTTGTAGGTCAGAAGATTAGAGCAGGAATTGTCTTTTTGTGCTGTAGAGGATGTAGTAGGAGGGGACGAATCATGATACATGAGCAGGCTCCTAGAGGCTGTTATGATATGTAATAATAAATTAACTGAGCAGTTAATTTGTGAATGATTGTTGTTGCTAGCATATGATCTGTAATTAAATGTAATCAGTTTTAATGATAGCATTAACTGTTAGCATGTCAGGAAGATAGCTACAAAACCAAAATGTTCTGTATGCTTTCTTATCACTTCTGCATCTAATTACAAGGTAGAAAACTGGCTAATTGAAAGCATGGTTTCAGCTACTACATGACTTCAGCAAGTACATATACTTAAGCCCTCAAGGACTTAAAGTGTATCTGTGACTAGCAATGAGGGCTACACCATGTCAGTGCTGAAAGATTAATGAAAATACATATGAATAATAAGTAAACATAAATTAAATACATACGAGATTATAGGTATCTGAAGTGTTTTACATGACATCATATACTTTAGCTGCTGCATTTTGATTTAGAAACTGATTTTAGGGGACTGTGATCTTCTCAGATCTATCCTCTAGAAAAGTGTCATCTTTGGTTCTGAATGGTTCTCCTTTTTCCTTTCTAAGCCTGTTAGTGATAAAAATCATTTCCCAGGATGATCAGATTGTGTCTTCCTGCTTAATAAGTTAACCCTAATACATAACTAAAATTTAGTGGATCAGTTCACTCTGGCGATGCACCCCCATTCTAGGGGAAACATGGTATGAGAGCAGCAATAAACGCATGGTGCTTGGACTCCCCTGACATCCTCAGCATCTTCCAATCAATGCATCACAGATCATAGTTGAGAAATGGCATCATTCTTGTAGTGACAAAACAGTAGTGATGCATTCGCACTCATCATTTATCTACCTTCATACACATTTTTGCCTTTGACAGTTGCAAGGTGCCTCCTGATTCAGCTGTGAAGCCTGGCAGAAGCTGTGTTACAAAGCTAAATTGTGTCCTGTTTATTTCCTTCTAAGAGATCCTAAAAAGTCAAGTAGCTGCTCTTCATCTGACCAGCAGAATCATACAGGAATTGTGTGGAAAAGCCACTACTTTTCTTTCACATCTGTGTTCAGTGATTACAGGAGACCATGAAGGGAATTGATAGGGGAAAGGGAAGGGAAGGAGAGGGAAGAGGAGGGAAGGGGAAGGGAAACAGGTTGGGATTTCTGGGGTGTAGTGAAGCAAGAGGAACTTGCATCCTTCTCATCCAGCGCGGAGACAATTGGTACATACTAACAACTGGAGCCCGGATTAAAAAAACACTTGTTTCCCAGTGCAACTACAAAGATCAAACCAGGTCTGATATCTACGGCATAATATTAGAACACCTCACTTTCAGGACACTTGGTCCACTTTGCTTTCATTCTCTGCTCATTTATTTCTACTTGCCCTTAGTCTCATCCCTCTGTATACTCTTCATTTCCTTTTCTTTGGTTCCTAATCTCTTGCCTTCTTGCACACTTACCCATGTTAGAGCTGTTTCCAATCTGTGACACTCTCTCTTCTCACCTATAGATCAATCTTGTTTAAATGTTTGTCATTATTACCAACCTTTGTACTCCCATTTCCCCCAGTTCTCCCAGTGATTTTTCCCAATGGTAGTATTAGAATTTCTTTGGGGAAGGACTGATCCTCCAAGTGTCATCTTTGCATATTCCAACTCCTGAGGATATGCCTGCCTTGAAAATACAGATGAAAGCTTTTAAAATGTAGTTAGTGATGTGTTAGCTCCATCTTACCTCTTTGTATGCACCAGTGCATTCATAGTAGTCACGAGAAGGCAGGCCAAGTCCAGGTTGATCGATCTATAAATTCAAATAAGAATTAAAATGGGCTTAGAGACAAAATGGCATGGCACTTTACTATTCTTTTGTCAATTATAGGTCGCTGATGCTTCACTCTTGGAAGATTATCTTCTGCTTACAGCTGGCTGACCAAAGGTGATTTTCTCTTCCGTCCTCTTGCCCTCCTTTAATTCTTTTCACTCTCCTTATACTTTTTGTCTTTTTTTCAGTCTTTTCTTCTGTTGCTGAACAATGCATGCTGTGTATAACAGTGCTAAAATACTGGATGTACAGAAGACAACAGTCCACAGACAAGCAAGGCAGTTATTGCATCTTTGAAATTCATACATGCAAAGTAGCGAAAGATCTATCCACCCATCTGCATGAAAGATTAGCTCATCACAGCTCTTGCAGCAGTTGCATCTCAAGAATAGCTGGTGAAGATTTACCACCTGCAATACTGTCTTTCTTGGGACCTTCCATCGTCAGAGATCACCTTAGGTTTACAGGCAGGGCACTCTAGACGTACTCCTTACACAGATGTCCTGAGCCACTTTCATATCTGTGCCAGCTGACTGCAGGTCCCATTAGTAATTTGGCATTTGAACACCTTGAAAAAACCCTTTCTTTGGGGGCTTTTGGCCCTGCAGACTACAGCCCATGTTTTCAGTAATAGAGCTTTCTTCCCAGGGCATGGAAATCAGCTTCATATTTGTTTCCTTCCATGCATGTATGAGTAGATCATGTCTGTCTTCTGTCCAGCATACATATATATTGTGTCTGTATGTCTCAGTTATTCTAACCTTATTGAGAATAACAATGTATGAGTGCCAGGAATAAAGATGTTTATCCTGAGAATGGATAGTACACTGTAAAACTGATAATTAAGTTTGAGAACTACAGAGATTCACAAATTCATCTACTAGTGGCTAACTAGTAAAATTCAACTCGCTAATTTTCCTCCTGGTTACCATTTATATTTGTGATTCTAGTTATTTTGCTGCACTTCTATGATCAACAAGGCTAGGCCACCCAGGGGGACTTACATGAATGATGTGTGCTGTGGAATTTTTATCATCTGTGCCAACAAAAAAATTAATAAGGACCTTTTTCCCATATCTAGAGTTTAGCTGTGCAATAGCTGTCTCAGCTGTCCATGTGGTACCTAGGCAAACGAAAGATGTACTCAGTCTCTATTTTTGGTAAACAATGAAAAGTACAGTAATTTAGAAATTTTAACTGAAAAGTAAATAAACGCAAATTAACTTACCATAGGAAGACTCCCAGTTATCTGCTGCTACAGGCCAGTCAGATACATTTGATAGTAAACTGATTAAAGGCATTCCACCTCTGCTATCAATGGTAGCTTTTGGAAAAAATAAAATGAGTTACCAGGACATTTTAAAGCATACAAATAATACTATTATAATGAGTTCAGAATACTGAAGCTGAGAAATCTATTTTCACCATCATCACAATAGGATCACGCTCCATGTATGATTATACTTTAACATTTAATTTTTAAAATATGTTTCAGCCATTACTGCAAACAATTTATGCAAATCCTTGGGACAGTGACATTGAAGAACTATTGTATTTTGACTCAGCAAAAAGCTTGATGTAATAGCTTTGGGAAGTACTAACTACTTTATGGAAACTATAAAAATAAGTGATTTAGGTAGCACTGCTAACTGTTTTACTGTTCCTCTTTCTAATGGCAGCATCTAGCTCAAATTGTTGGAATAAATTATCTCCTATGTCTTGGTATAGCAGCTCAGAAGCTTGGTATTCCAGTTGTTTTCTAACTCTTTCCTGATAATTTCTACAAAAGATGTCAACTCAAAATAAATTTAACTGAAAAGATTTGAGTTAAAATATCTGCAGCAACTGGATAATTGAAGTAATGTAATCTCACCTAAAATACCAAAATAAGTAAAGTAAGAGATACAGTACTGATTGACATTTAACTCTATAAAAGTGGTTTTAATTTTCAGGAAGGAGGATAAGAGTTTCTGTTCTGTCTTACTGGAATTGCCACAGAAACTAGGAGGATATAGGTACTGCTAACTGTAGAGGATGTGAATCTTTGGATGATATCTGCATATCCTATATGCAATAAATTCAGGAGGAACTTACTTTCATTTATACATGATCTGTATAGAGTTTTTGCCTTCTGCACTGCTGTTATATCATTACTGTTTGGTTTGTCCAGGACATCTGAAATACACAGAGAACAATATATCTTAATATCTGATCTATATTGGAAAGATACTGAAGAAACCATAGAGGATACCATCCTAAGGAACAGAGGGTGGAGGATAATGCTCCCTGTCCATCACAAATTCCAGGGACTTCTGCATTCAAAAGCTGAGGAGAAAGAGCTCTGGAGATGACATGCCTGAATATCATATGCGTGATATGCCTTGCAATTACATCTGTCTGCGGCAGCATGTTGGGCCTGGAGCAGTCAGGTAGATACTCTGTAGATCATCCTCTGCAAAATAGAAATGTCCTGACTTTTCAGCAACATTTTTTAGTGACAAAGCTAAGAAAGGTTTCATCAAGGGTGAAGAGAATTGCTTTCAGGGCCGTAAGTGCGCCGACAGGCTCTAATTGCACTGACCAGCCTGTAACTGTTTTTTTCTGTAATCCTAATCCTCATTCTCTCCCCTGCAGCAAGGAATTTAGCTGCCCGTGTTCAGGGTCTGCTCTGATACGGCACAGCTTTGTAACCTTGGATCAGACTTCTATGAAAATAGCTAAATTGTAAGGAATTGCTGCGAAAAGCCTTATCTGGAGCCTCCCCTCGAGCACTCTCTGCTTGTTGGCTCAGGAGCAGCAGTTAAGCTCACCCCTTGCCCATGGCCATTGCCTTAGCTCCGCTGTAGTTAAGCTGGACTTGGCCTTGTACCATGCTGGGCCTGACCTTGCCTTGCTGACTTGCTTGCAGCCCTGCAGCATCACTGTGGATTTATCTGGTCAACACAGGACTGTTGGCTGAACCTGGTCATCATCTCCAGACCTGTGCTGCTCTTTCGGTTTGGGTCCTGTGGGACTGAGCCCCTTCTCTGTGAAGCCTTTGCCCCTGCCTGCCTTGCCGTCACCTTCGCTTTCCGGCTGACCTCCCCTTGTGGGGCAGCCCACTCTTGCCACTCCTTTAAAAGTGATTTGCTCTGCAGAAACTGAAGCGTAAGGCACACCTTGACATCCATGAATTGCAAACCTGGCAAAACCAGAAGCTATACAGAGTAGAGAAAAGGTGTTCACTCTAGAGAGAATGATTTGGAGAATTCTTCATGAATATAAACTCAGGAATTTCTTTGTGCTATTTTCATCTGAAAAAGGAGAGTATGGACAATTTGACCTTACTACATTTTGTAGAAAAAGTAATATTGGTAAGTCTATGATGTGCCTAGCTAGAAAATTGCTTGCCTGCCCTCTGGCATGTATCTGATGGAATACAGATATACAGGACATAAGGCTGCCAGAGAGCAACTTCCAGCTTTTCAGCTGACTTGGACACAGGCAGATCTCTTTCTTCTTCACCTAGTTTGGCTGCTATTGTTAGTTCATGAGGGTAATGTGGATTTCAGCTGTTACAATATGCAGGTGAGCACACAGAGTTCAGATATCAGAAAGGCCCTAACAGGAGCGTATCTTCCAAAGCATTCTCCAAGCAAACAGTTTCTGGTGGATTTATCCTGAACTGAACACAAACTGAAATCAGTAATATTTTAAACTTTGCTAGATAGCACATCTTGTTAGGATTACACGTAAGCCAAAGAAGAAACTTTATATAGTCCACAAACGTAAACCCCACTGACCTTTTAAAATGACTTCTAGTTCGTCTCTTAAAATGTCAAAGTTACTATAACGGGAGCTGGTTTCTGGAATGACGTTCCTCTTCAGCCATCCTCCACAGGCATATTGGTAAAAATCTTTACAAGGCTCTACAGTGAGGTCCATGTTCTCCATAATTCGGGCTGCTGTAATATGAGACAAATCAATACATGAAGAATCTTTAAAGGAAATAAATGAATACATTTTTTGCTCTGAGCAGGGAAGTAATAAATGTATTTCCTTTAGTTTAGAATAGGCTCAAGCCTACTTTAATTTTCTAGACTGAGCAAAGTACTCCTCAGTGAACAACAAAATTATTTTACTTCTAGTAACTTTTATATTTTTCTGTTGCCTGCCTTTACTGATGGGTAAATTGACTCTAATGTTCCTACTCATCATTCTGAGTAGTAACTAGTTTTTTAAATAAAATGTAAAATGTAACTATTAGAAATTCCTGTAGAGTAGGATATTTGAGTGCCTGCACATGTAAAGTTCTTACCACACCTTGTTATACAAGGCTGGATATAAGACCACAACATGACGTCACAAAGTGCAGTCATTTTGTCTAAAGGAGAAAAAAATAGCAACAAACAACGAAAAGACTGTGTTATTCTTTGCACACGTTTTCCTTTTCCAGAGATATACCTACCATCCAACATATTTCACTTAGGGGCATTGTGAAATACTCCTAGGACCCATATCAGAAGGAATGAAAGGCCATCTGCCTCCCCTCCCCTCTCTTGAAGAAAAAAAGGCAAAAAGGCAGGATGTTTGGGCTTGTACGTGGAGAACAATTTTCACGAGAAGGATCGAGTGTAATAGGATGGTTACACTACTTAATACAACCTACAGAAGAGTAAGATCAGAGTGACTAGCGAGGAAAGAACAGGCCTACGAGTACAAAGTGAGTCAGATATTTTCCACTGAGGTGAATCTCCTCCTAAAATACTGATGGTACTTTAGCTGTCATTCTTGGGAAGTTGTGTGGAATGCATGAGGCATCAGAAGAATGGAGGAGAATTAACATGGTACCTGTCTTTTAAATGGAGGAAAGGGGAAGTCAGGAAATTATGGACAACTCGGATGAATTTCAGTTCCTGGAAAAGTCCTGTATTGAGTAGTCAAGCAGTTTGTAAGAACTCAGAAGAAAACAAGGCAATATGGGTTTGCTAAGCTATGTCATGTCAGTTTAATTATCTTCTCAAGGTACAAGACCTGCAGAGAAGCTGGAAGTCCTTACAGGAGAAGGAGCTGGTGATATAGATCAAAATATATGAGGAGTTTTGAGTATCCCACCCAACATTCTTATACACACTCACCTAACATTCTTTTATACAAGATATGCATGTAATACTGGAAAATACGGTCTTAATGTTGTCTGTACTGAGGGGATAAACGTAATCAGAGGACAGATATTAGTTCCCTCTCAAAAAGAAAGGATCTGTTCAGTCTTACTCCACATGGATCTGCTGTGGCCTAGCACCTGGATGATGTGGTAAGCATACTCTGTGCTAAACCTGCTGGTGACAAGAGGCTGGGACAGACTGCAGATCCTTTTGCAGGATGGGATTAAAATGTAATATTTTCATGACTAATTGGAGATACAGTCTGAAAAAAAAATCAGTAGAAATAAATATGAAGTAATACTAAGTATTACATCTAAATGTAGAATGGAGAGGGACAACTTAGAGTGCAGGAAAAGACTCAAGATTATAGTGAATTCCAAGTTGAATATAAACCAGCAGTGTTGTACTTTGCAGAAGAGACAAACCTCATTCTGGAAAATATAAACAGTAATATCACTTAGAGCACAAATGATGTTACTCATTTGCTCTACTAAGCATAGGTAAAAGCTGCCTAACCAAGGGTACTGCAAACTCAACACTTCATCAAAAATGTGGGGCAAATAAAAATCAGGCAATTAAGAGTAAACAGAAGTCTAGAACATTAGGAGAGATTAGGAAATTGTGAATGAACTGGGTTGTTTAGTCTAAAGAAGAGAAAACGAAGACAGGAGAATAGTTTCCAACACAAGTCTCCCGCAAAGAGCAATCCAATCTGGTCAAGGCATGTATTCAGCAAGCAGCAGTGGTCTTTCACTTCAGCACACAATAACCTGATGATTTTGGTTAATAATTAAAAATCTTTTTAAGTGTAAGGATAGTAGAGCTCTAGAAACAGATAATCTCCAAATTGTAGAGATTTCAGTACTGGCAGCCTCTAAGAACAGGTGTGATAAATACTGCCATTGGTATAGTTAACTCTGCTTGAACAGGGGGATGAAGTAGATGTTTTTTGTAGTCCGTTCAAACTCCAGTGTTTCGATTCCATAAGGATTTGGGATAACAGAGCAAGGAACAACTACAATCTGAAACTGCAGAGACAATAACTGAAAAGGGGGGGGAAAGGATATTAGAGAAATGGTCACTAAAAATGAAAAACAAAAATACATTCAACCCTGAAGGAGCTTTTAAAGCAGAATTGTGCAAATAACATGTTTTACTACATTTATGCTTAGCAAGTAAAAGCTTTTTAAAAACCCCACTGTAGTAGCGTATAAATTTTAAGTTTTCAGATGAGACTATGTATCATATTGCCAGTTATCTAAAAGCCCCTGCTATTTGAATAGTTCTGCATAAGAGCATAAACAGAAGGCTCACAACTGAGAAATTATGATAAAATATTCATTGCATTTCTCTGAATGAGCAACATGCCCTGAAAAACCCTCAGACATTCACAACAGCTCAAAAAAAAAAAAAAAAAAAAACAAAAACACACTCAGAACTTTCAAGATTGAAAAGTGAAGTATGGATACTGCTTTTGTGCATGCTGTTGTGAGGTGTTAGGGGATTACAGTTAAAATCCCTGTCCTAAAAGTATGTACATAATTGAAATCAATGTGATTTGTTATGTATGTAAAGTTAAGGGCACATGTAGGTGTTTAGGATGAGCAGCTTAAATATAATGTTACTGTATTAAACGTAGAAATTAGTTTAAAAGTCCTTACGGAGGCATAAATTCAGACTTAGTTTTCCATAATAAATCCTTTTACCTTTAAAGTTGCTGGATAGCTGGTACAGAGCAGTGCATCTTTGCTAAATTCTATTCAAGTAGGTTGATCTACATCGGCTGAAGATGTTATAGCTCTTAATTTGTAGGCAGACCTTCAGCCCAAGCCTGTTGAAATGCACCTTGACACACCTGAAATTTTTAGCTAATGCCTCAAAATTCAAATAGTTTCTCATCTGAGGTTGCTCAGTTTTGGCACAAAAGTCATTTGTAGCTTTTGAATACCAGGCCATTATGGCCCTAAGACTTTTAGAAATAGTATCAAGTGTGTTGTGCCTATCTTTCAAGCTGGTAAGAATTTGTTCTGAAAGGATATTTTAAAGATTGCTGTGGTTCAGATGATTGGTATTCCTTATGACCATCATCTTAAGTCTAACCATGTTAGAAGTATTCTAGAAGATATACAAAAAGAAACTTGTATGATTCATTTACATTTTATCGAAGAAACCATTCAGTACATAGTCCACAGTAAATTGTCTAGAAGAGATATTTAGAAACTACTTTCACTTAGTGATACAAGTGAAACACTGAGAACAAAAACATACCATGCGAACTGATGCATGCTGGAGCTGGTATTCTATGCTCTGGAAATTGCATATAGCAAAACCGAACAAAAACACCCACCGACAACACCATCCCTGCGCTATTATTCCCCATGTACAATATGCCTATTGTGCAGAGGTGGACCCACGTCAAAGAACTTGCAGCAGACAAATCTGGGAATTGCTTTCAATCTAGACAGTACAATTAAGTAATATAATGTATTTTAAGTAATAATTAAATATTGCGTTGGCTCAGCTGAATCAAATATATTTCAACAATTAATGATTATGTTGTACTATTTAAGTTCTTGGAACTGTTGTTTTCCTGAGTCATTATAATTGTACACCATTTGCATCCTCTCACTAATATTTACCGCAATTACTGTCTCTTCTACATTTGATTTTCTGGACCTACTCTACATTTTCTCCTAGAACTGGTACTGCCTTTTGGTGTCCCTGTTGACCCTATTAAAGTGGCTAGTCAGAGACCTCATAGTCATTGACTAATCCTGACATGGGATTCTCAAGTGAAGTCTTTTCTTGAAGACAGTTTCCCAGCTGCTGTTATTAAACCTTCTGCCCTTTTTCTTTTTTGTATTCTTAAACCACTAGTTTTTTCTAGCTTTTCTCCACTAGTATTCTAGCAGTAAGTCTGTCAAGGAAGGGAGAGATGCCAAGAGCCAAGCTAGTGATATGTCTGAATTTGCCAGAATACTAAGCATCCTTCCTGTTTTTCAAACATTATTTTTAGTAAATGGTGAGACTTGTGATTACAAGTGTTCATTCCTCCCACATGGGTGAGTCAAATATTTATAGTTATTTCCCTAGTACTTTCAATATTTTCCATGTCTGTTGCGCTGGTAGAAATGAGAGGTGTGGGCAGGCTATAGTATTTGTGTTTACTTGCTTTTTATTTTCTGTTTTTCTTGGAATCTTCAGTTTGCTTAGAAAAGTTATATTTGAGGCCAACATCTGATGGCTTTACAAAGTTCCAGTGCTTGGAAGATGGAAAAAACATGAATGCAACACATTTTCAATTTTGGACTGCCTAAGCAGCATAAAAAAATACCATGGAAATAGGTACAAAGTCTAGCACCTGATTCTTTTCTTTCTGAAGTCAATGGCAGGCTGACTTTAATTTGGAAGGACACAGAATCATGCCAACAGCCAGAAACTGTGGAGTTCGATCATGTTTTCACCAAGTATGACACTTTTTTTTTTTTTTTTACCAGTTCTTGAAAAATCCAAGCATCCAGCCGTACCATCATGTCTGTTAGAGCAAGGGGTTTCCTTTCTGCCTGTGAACTTGGACAAGAGGCAGTGGGCACAAACCGAAATACAAAAAAATCCACTTAAACATAAAAGAAAAACTTTTTTACTGTAAGAGTGGTCAAACACTGACACAGGTTGTCCAGAGCGGTTGTGGAGTCTCCATCTTTGGAGATAATTAAAACCTGACTGGACACGGCCCTGAGCAACCTGCTCTGTGTGACCCTGTCTGAGCAGGGAGATTGGACTAGATGATCTCCAGAGGTGCCTTCCAGCCTCTGTGATTCTGTAAACTCTGGTATCTTGATCTTTTGTCTAGTTTGTCCTATTTCATTTAAGGGAAGGTAAATGTTTTCAATGGTTCATTTTATTCCTGTCCTAGCTCCAGCTATGTGCTGTAGTACAGGTAGTTCCGTAATTATAATCGAACTCTTCTGTTACAAGGGTATACTTATGAGTCCTTCTGCTAGGATGGAGCAGCATTGAAAGGGCAACATTGTCCCTTGGATTATTTTGGCATGTGTTAGTCCAACAACAATAACTCTAATAGCCAGGGGTGGACATCACAGCTGACTTGTTCAGCGTGGCATGCCAGCTGTGTCATAAGGTAATGATAGCTTGGAAGAATCTTCTGATGCCAAGAAAAGATGGTTCTTATCCACTGTCACTTTTGCAGAAAAACAGGAAAAAAATCCACATCTTGTGTACATCTGGCAAATTATTAACAATCTGTGTAATATCAAACCTTGCAATCAGATTGTTTTATTTGTAGTCAGCATCTGTGCAACTTTTTTTGCTTACTACCGTGATAAAAAAAAATTATCATAACGTCTCTGTTTTAAAGCCCACACTAGCTAATACTAATTAGAATATATGCTAATCAAATATTAATCAAAACTTTAAGTATTGTGAACATATGAGAGCTCAGTCATGGAAACTGTAGTCTTTCACTTAGGTCTTCAGAACATATGTATTAGGTATTCTCCTCAAGAGTGTAATTTGCACATGTGGAGCCCAAGTTTTTCTCTTGAGACAGCCATCCATTATCTGGCTGATAGCATGGGTATATTAAAAATCAGTGAAATGTGATTTTGTTATCAACCAAGCCCTGAAGCACACGGCTTGGTGTCAAGCACATGAATCACCCTTTTGAAGTCAACAGAACCAGACAAGCTGTGCAGAATCCTGAACATGCTCTAAGTTATTTATGAGTTGATATCTGTGCCCAGAGAAGCTTTATGATATGTTCATGGCTGTATACCCTGAGACATTTTTGCTCTGGAAATAATCAGTGTGTGACTGATGAATATTTTGTTATTTTAATTATAATATCAGGTGATTCATACCTACACAAATGCAGATAATGCATGGTATAATTTTCATTAGTCTTCCGTATTGCTTTGATGAACAAGTTTTGGGGTTTGTTCCTTTTCTCAATTGTTTATTCAGCTTCCTAGCTATTACTGAAGAATGTAGAGCCTTGTCACAACTACTTTTAATGATTAATTCTATTGTAGTAATCATAACTCCCAGTTGTTGCTTTTAATAGCTTACAAATAAAGTAATACAAACTGATATAACAACCAGTGACCTGGGGAGGATATGGGAGGGAAAAAAAAAAGTGCTTACCTAGGTGAAATTGGTATGACAGATACTGAAATTCCCTATTCTCATCAGTTTCTCCTATCTAAGCTCAAGAAAATTAAGAGGGTGTGTGTTAGCATTTTCAAAAAATGCTGAAATGTACAAATTACATAGTATCTTTGTATATTGCAGTACAGTGGATTTCACAAACACTGATAACGTTTTCATGCAGTTACTGATATTTTTACCTTATGTATAACCAATCAGATTCTAATTACATTTTTGACTGGTCATTTATTTGAAGCTCCTCTATTAAATGTACTATAAAACAATCTCTCAGTATCTTTATTCTTTTCAGTGGCTTGTAGCTATTGCAAATTTCTGAAATTCATTGCAAAAGCTGTTCTAATATTGTTCAGGTCTGGTTTAAGGCATTACCATTTCACTTAACGTCTACTCTTAATTATATTCCTTGAAAGACCTCAATATATTTTCCAGACTTAATATTTCTAGCTTTCTAGCTATATAATTTTGTCTGCATTTTATCTTACATTGTCTGGAAGAAAAGTTCCAATTAAACATGGAACTGTTACGGAATTTTGACTTGAAGTAATATTAAACTTGTGGACTCATCCCAGTTAAGAATACTATTAAACACTAATAATATAGCTTATTTCTTGGGTCTAAGCACTTTATATTTTTTATACTAAAGTTGAGTTATTATTAAATGATATAACTCTGACGAACTCATTGAACTATATTGCAGAATTCTGTGAGCACTGAATGGCTGGAGCAGATGCTGGCTAACCATTCTGGACCCCTGATTTGCAGGGTTCTGATTCTGGAGCTGAGAACCCACTCACACCAGTGGCCATCTAATCAAGCAAGTCCTTTAGGTGAGTAAGTCCTTATGGACAGTTGCCTCCCATTTAACAGAATCTGACAATTATATTTTGCTTAGTGGCCATGTAAGTCTGAAAGAAGCCCAGCACTTTTATAGCAATTTCTACTTTAAATGCATTATATCATGGTATGACAAGGAATTCCTGGCTCAGTTAACAAATATTTCAGCAATTTGAAATTCAAACTGGTCATTCCCAACTTTGCTTTGAGCTATCCATTCTAAAACATTTATGGTCAGATGCAGCATGTGGAACTGAATTACAATTCTGTAATGGCTAGCACATCTGAGCTTCATGTGGTGGCTCCCTGATCATAACTGCCTCCTTTGTTGTAAGCAAAACAAAAACATTATTGCTACAGCAGTCTGATAGACCATACCGATTTTTAGCCGCTTCCGATAATTGACCCTTGCTAGGCAGAAGCGCATACTAACTCTACAGATTATAATATGGTCAGAAGTAGGTGTTCCAATTTGACATCATTGCTTTTGCATCTGTTTGTATCTTATTTGAGGTATAGTCCCACAGCTAAAACTTAATTAGATTAAAACTTAATCAGACACACTGGTTGCCTCCCAAAATGCTTACAGTGTGGTGTATAAATATCAAATACTAATACCTAGTAAAATGCAAAAGCTATCTTTTCTCCTGTTGGAAGTTTTATTTGTTCCAAACCAGAACGTGCAGTTCTTGTGTATGTAGTGGTATTTACTCACAAGAACAGTTCCACTGCCTGCAGTGGATGAGGTTACATATCCTATGCAGGGACAGCAGAACGTGCATTAGAGAAAAGCTCTATTATATCAATTGACTCATTTTCCTCTCATTGGAAAACACTTCCATAGAACACATTTATAGCATTGGGCTGCCATTTTACATGTTTTGAGACAGAACTATCACCCTTTCTCTAAGACATATTCTTTCAAAGTTCAGAGAAGATAATCTGTAGAATACAGGGCAGATAATAATAAATGAAGATGAATGTGTGGATAAAATACAGATATATTTCATGAAAAATGAAAAGAGAATATGGCATTAGAACAACACAGTACATTTCTAATTTTGGGAAGTTTTAGTCTAGCTACCCTTTTTTCTCATTTTGTATTTTGTCACTATCTCTGCTGAATTGAGGCAATTAATATTCTTTTTTTAAAAAATGTTCTCTCTTCATCCTGTTACACACCTTTGTAAACTTGCCATTTTCCCCCATCAGTATCCTTACTGCAGTCCTTTCACAAGTTTACTTCTGTATTGACAATCTAGCATTCAGTATTTTTACTCATCCTCTTAAATCTTTGCATGCTGTTAAAACTTTTCATGGAAGCATGAAAGAATAAAACTGTTCCACTTAATTAATTTGATCATGTCTTACTTGTTTTTTAGTTTACATTACGCATTATTTCTCCAAACCATTTACCACTCTTCCTTTTCAAGTTCATTAATCATTAGGTAAAGAGTCTAGCTAAACTTTTAAACAGATTTTCAAAAGTATTGAGTTGAGAAGCTGTAAAAAGTTGAAAAGTATTACATTGAAAGTAGGCATCTTGTAGATTAGGTATCTAATTTGATCACTTTTCAAGCCTTGGAGAAACCTTGGAGGCGTAACTAAGACACAGTGATTACCACCTGAAATAACTCCTAAGAGATATCTAGACTATGCAGACAGCAATGTGCAGTTACTGAGACAGTGGACTGCACCGGGGCACCACTAGCAAATGATTCCACCAGGAAGTGTTGTAAATAGAATGGGGAAATTTGACAGTAGATTAGGCAAAAAAAGGGAGAGCAGCATTAATTGATTGGGAGAAGAAAACAGAAAGGATAAAAGAACTACAGGTGAAGGGAAAGGGAGAAGATATGTAATATGGAACTCAGCATTTCTTTGGGGATTTTTAGTAGCTTTCTAGGAGAGTTTAGACTAGGATATAAACAGGAATTTTTTATGCAGTTATTACTGAAGTATGAAGTTAGCTTACCAGACTATGAAATCTGGAATTTTTCCTGGACATTAAGATTAATACTGTATCTCCTCAAACAGTAGCAAGGCACCTTTAGTGGCTCTCAGTGATCAAGACTTTCTCTTTATGTCTTACCTTCTCCAGTGACAGAGCCTCTCAGCACCATGCCATGGCACCACTTGAATTCTGACTCAGAGGGGGAAGAGCCACCTTCTAATTCAATTAAATCATTTTCTGCAGCTGGTGGCATTTCTTGGCAACTCTGTAGTATTAAACTAGCCTGAGCCTGATGACTTTGTGAGATCTGATAATATCACATTGACAGATTTTACATTTGTAGAAATATGTTAAGCAAATTGTTTGGGTTAGCAGATCTCATGCCTCAATTTGCCATATTTGTTTGTAGTTAGCATTACATGGTGATAATAATAATTTTTTAAGTATATCCATTTAGAAGGTATATATTTTCATTCTTACCTGATTTTATACAGTCTGATGTCTTGCAGATCCCATCTAAAAAAGGAGACAATCATGCCCTTAATTTCTACTGAAAGTCAATGTAATAAATGCTACTCCAAGTTTTATTTTCATTGACACAGTCAGAATTGCATTTAACTGTAGTACACAGTAAGATTAAAAAAAAAAAGCACACCGTACATTCAGTAAGTGAATGTTTATAGGACCAGGCTCTAAAAATACCATCATTCTTGTCATTTTAGGGTCATTCAGTGCTGGGTGACCACCATCATGTGGAATTTTTGTAGTCATCACAGGAAAATGTTTATCATTCGATTAAGAGCTGGGCAAACTATTATTTTTATGAAAAATAAGAAATATGAAGAAAAACAGTTCATGTGGACTGAAAATAGTTGCAAATTCAGTTTGAATTTAGGTATTCATTACAATGAGAAGATTATTTTGGAGGAATTATATGATAATTCTGAGACATTCACTCTGAAGTCTTCTAAACAAAATACAAGGTTCAGGACCATGAAAATATTTCCTTTTGAGAATTTAAAAATATGACAGTTTTTATTTTTCATTTCAGAATGGCATTTTCCCAATCCCATAATTGAGCTAGACCGTAATAAGTTTAAACAAAATCATTAAGTACTTCAAAATTAAAAAAAGCGTTTCATTTCTAATGTACCGAAACAGTCTAGTTTGATCCAAAATGTAAATTATCAGCTTCTCTGTATTGTATTTTGCAAAAATTACCTAAGTATTTCTGCCTGAAATGAATTATTTTCAAACATTTTGGTATGGCTACTGAATCAGAAAACCCATTACTATGACTATACTCTTAACTAAGAGTCTTTGCCTCAATATCCTGAAAAAGGATAGGAAAAAAAGAGGATTTTCTTATATGGACAGAAATATGCAGGATGCATTGTATTTTGGTATTCTTCAGAAGAGTGTGGTATATTATAGAGTCTTTTGCTTACTGAAGCTCTAATTGCAAACAGAAGTTTTGCTAAGTCACAACAAACAGATATTTTGTTTACCACAACATTTCAAGAATGAAAGAATTTATAGAATCCCTCTTGAAAAAAGCAGTTTTGTGTCAATCTCCAGTAATAAGTGTGGATGCAGTTTTACATTTCAGATAACTGTGTCATACTGTCTAGTGATATATGTATATATGAAATATAATTATGATGGAGCAGCTATTATCATCTAATTTTATATACTAGGTAAGGTACAGCATTGTATTATCAGGTGAGTAATTCTCAGCCGAACTCAGATATTTTTTATTATCTGAATGTTTTCTGTAATGCAGCTATATATACCATGCAACATACTGTCTTTTCTAACACCTTTTAACATACTGCAGCTTCAATATTATCTTTTACTCAAACAGTTGGATTTTATTTGTTAAAACATTTTTGTGTAATTTCTTAAAACACTTTCATATTCAAATGCATTTATTCATTCAAGGACAGTTTAAATGTACTCACCGTCATATGTTGCATACAGAACTATCATTGTGATAGCTACAATAGTTAGCAGAATAACTACAACAGCTAGCCCTATTTCCAGGGCACTCCATCGCAGTTTTTTCTTTGGTTTTGGAGTATTCATTTCAGTTATATCCATCTGGCTTTCTGACTTGCCCATAACCCAGAGACTGAAAAGGAAAAGGGAAAATTCACTGAGGACTTCCTCAACTACACAGTAGCAAAGATGTTTCCTGTGCCAGTTTTGAGGCTTACAAACACAAACTTGGTTACTTCATAACACTTAGAAGAATGTCAGTCATGAAATTAAAAATATACAGATACATACCACGTAAGGATGCTTCCTTCACATGAAGAGGCCAGCAAATACAAAAGGCAGGCCAACCAACCAAACACCCATGTAGTTTAATCTCTTACAATGGTACAGGAGTTCACAGGCAAGCGAAAGGAAAGTTTTATTGCTTGAATAAAAATTAACTTAATCTCACAATTGCTGATCTAATGCCAAAGGTCAAAATATGCCATTCTGCTTTGCTGTCATTTTAAAAAAATCATGTAAGCAATTCTTGACTTCAGCTTTAAAGCTGTCACTAAAAATGGGGGGGGGGGGGGACAGGCTCTGCTGAGATCCTATCAGATTCACACTGAAGATAATGAGTCTTTATGCTAATTTTAAAAGAAGCGTGACCAGCTCCTCTTTATTTGAGGTTAGACCATTGTAAATTAGAAGTAACCACAATAGATACATGCAGAACTGGTGGGAGTGAGAACAGACTCATTCATGCTCACTCACAGAATGTATATGCAATAGTAGATTTTGAGATAGCATTTCTGCCATTCTGTAAAGATTATTTTGGCTACTTTTTGCAGTACTGCTGTTCTAAAATTCTTTGCCCTGTCCTTGTACACTCTCACTTGCTTAAGACTGGACCATTTCCTCTGCTGATACAGATTCCAGTTCCTATACATATAGCAACGAATGGAAATTTTTGACAGTTCCAGTTCACAGCATTCACAGAGATGGAGTTCCCCTTGTCCTTTCCATTCCACAGGGAAGAATATGAGTGTTCCACTGGGATGAATAATAGAAACACCTATATTGACCAGACTCACTCACAGGAAGCTCAACCAGAGGTGCGGGGCTAGGTCAGGGCATTTAAGTCCTCTTGTATTCATCACACCCTTTATTTCCCATTTTCTGTAAGTAGGAATAGCAGCAGTAAGAAAGTAACCCTTCTCAGCTAGTACATACCGTACATTCAGGTCCAAGACTTGAACTTCAGCTATTTTAAATTGTTTTAAGTTGTGTGTTACTGGCCTGTGTTCACCTTTGTCTTTTCAAGTTCCTACAGTCTTTCAGATATCTAGTCCTTGCTTCTCCTCTGCACCTTCTATTTCTACCTGATTCCCATTCTTTAGCTTCAATAAGCTCTATCTTTAATGACCACCGTACAAGCTAGCTCCTCCACTGAAAAAAACATGTAACTAAAGTGTGTATGTTTATTAATGAACACCTCTATTCAATGTCAAATAAATCAGTTTCATGGACCTAAGTAAAGAGAGATTTTGTATTCCATGATTTTGTGCAGTATCTGGCTCAGTGGATCCCTGACCCTTTCAAAGTAACAGTATTTATCTAAATGAGTGAGAGAACATTGTTATTTCAGTGTCTCCTCTCCATTTTTGTCACTACTCTCAGGACATTGAGATGTATTAAGCAATAGGTGGTCCCAGAATTATAGGTCTTCCGTAGGTCAGGAGGCTGGAGTCCTGCGAGGTCTGTCCAGCCTCTATCTTTGCAAGCCTATAGGGACCATTAGACCTTTCCTGATAAGCAGCTGTTTTGCTCTGAAGAATAAGTTATTGGTCCAGTCAGCAAGTGGTTTCTGAGACACAGAGCTGAAATATCATACAAACAGATAAAAGTGAGAGCTGTTTGGAGAAAGTGGCCTTGCATTAACTGTGAGCTAGAAAATCACAGATAGTATAAAAGCAAATTAACTGTTACACCCTCCTCACTTCCAGTCATAGTAAGAAGCAAAAAATGTCTTCACATTGACTAAATGCTGACCAGTCCCCAGAATCTTCTGAAACTTGAAGCCTAATTTAAAAAGTGATGCTTGTCTTCTGACTCTGCAAGTGTCTTTAAAGCACCAAAAATAGTTTATTAGAGCAACAAGAAATACCGTACCTTTCATGTGCAAATATGCTCCTAACAGTCAACTGAGTTTTTCCAAGTGAGCTAATCTTTCTGTTCCTGCAGAAGCGTTCCTCGTATTTAAAGGCATCCCACTGACTAGTTTTTACCTCTAGTTATTTGGAGAGCCTATTGTGTCTGCATTAAAGAACACCTAGTAAAAGCTTCTTTCTGTGCTAATTGCAAGCACAGCAAAAATGTAAGAATAATTTAAGCAGATAAAAACTGACACATTATGGCTTTCTTCCCTTTCTCTTAGTGCTCCTGTGATCCCTTCTACCAGCTGCCTACTAAAGCTTAGATATGACAGACAGCTGCAATTTTTTGACCTACTCTGGCCTAGGTGGCACAGGAAGTTAGTTAATGCATAGCTTTTCCTTCTGGGATACGTATGTTAAAAATTGACTTGTGGCTTACCTAGTTCTGAGCCTAGTCTCTACAGAAAAATGTAGCATGTCACAAAAATCTATGTATATATATACACACACACATTTTTTACTTTCACAGAGCGTATGCATGTGGATGAGCTACACCAGGACTATTTCGGCAAGAGCAAGACACAGCTGTTAGGGATGACTAACAGTTGCCACCTGGCATCACTCTGGTAAGCCGAAGTGTGGGCTCCTGCCTCCCTCCGCCGCCCCCCCCCCCCCCTTAACGAGTACCCGGGCAGGCTGGCGAGGAGCCTGAGGCGACGCCCGGCGCGCACAGGTCTGCTCCCTGGCGCCGGACCAGGCTGCGGCTCCCCTGGCACGGCCTCGAGCCGGGCCGTGGGAACCGGGGGCGCCGCTCCGGGGGGCGCCGCTCCGGGGGCCGCGCCCGCCGCCGCTAGGTGGCGCCCTGGGCCGCGGCGGGCGGGGGCGCCCGCGGCGGTGCCGCGCTCCGGCCGGGCGGGCAAGGCGCGGGCGCTCGGCGCCGGCGGCGGAGCCGCAGCAGCGGGCGGCTCAGCGCGGCGAGGCATCCCGGGCAGTGGGGGCTGCTGCGCAGGGGAGGCGCGACCCGCGGCCGGTGCCGCACGCCGCCCGGACGGCGCGCCGCCGCGGAGACCCCAACTTCCCGGTGCCCAGAGCACGCGCGCTAGGGAGCCTCGCAACTTGGGACGGAGCTAATTCGGGACTGGCTGGGAATCCCAGGGTGACGGCTGGGGCAGGGGAGCAGCCGCCGGCCCCGTCCCGTGCCGCCGCCGTGCCCGCCCCGCTCCCGCCGCGGTCGCGGTCGCACACTCACCGGCTGGCGCTCGGAGCGGTCCGGCCCTGGGGCCGCCACGCATATCCCCCGGCGGCGCCGGGCGGAGGCGGCGCGGGGCGCCCCGAGCCGGCGGGGCAGCGCCGCGGGGCCCCAGGGAAGGCGGCGCGCAGGCTAGGCTGGCGGGGCGCCGGGCGGCCGCCGGCGGGGCTCAGCGCCCTGCCCGCCCGCGGGCAACGGCGGCGGCGCGGGGCGCCGGCATCGCCGGGACATCAAAGCCCGGGCGCTCCCTGCTCCCCGCGCCGGCCGCGGAGGCAGCCCGGCTGCTGCTCGCCGCCGCCGAGCAAAGCTGCTTGCAGTCAAAGGAGCCCTTGTCTCCGGGCTGCCAGACGAGCAGTTCTCCGGGTGACCTGAAGGCTTCTTCCTCTTTGCGATCACAGAAATGTGATGGGGCAGGAAACAAACAAACAACCCCCCCACGCCCGCTCCGACAGCAATAAACCACGATCTTCACCTCGCACAGCTTCCCCCGAGCGCTTAGGTAGAGGAGAGAGAAGGGGCGGCAGCCTGGACACGGGCAGTGCGGATGGGCATTACGTCCGATGGAGCTGCCCCATTCTCGACATGGGACTGCAGGCTTGGGAGGCCACCTCCGTGTGCTGCGCTCTCACCAGAGGGTGAAAGGCACCGAGGCCGTATGCAAAGCGACACCTGAGCTGGAGTGCAAAAGCAGGCTGCACCTTCCTTCTTTCTCAGGCTTTTCATTTCTTTGCACTCAGTTCAAGAGAGGGAAAGAGAGGAAGCACAAGGAACGTTAATGGTCTGATTTCTGCAATGCTTCGTGTCTGTTCCCATGTAAACTCACTGCCTTTGTCAAATTAATGCAGTCACATATTCTCTGAAAGATCATATGCCCTCATTCTCTTAATGATTTCTTCTCGAGAGAGAGATAGCTGTGACTTTCTGCATGGAGAGGCAGCCCTGAACTCTGCTTTAACATTTAACAGCGGACCAAGTATCAAGAGACGTCTCTTACCTAAGTTTCACTTTTACTAACAAACTGGCAAACATGAGAAGGAGCAAAACAAATTCCCGTGTCCCAAACCAGGTATCACATGCTTCTGCTGCCTTCCTCAGGGCACCTATATTACCTCTAACACAGAAATGGCAGCTGAAATTTCTGCAGTCTTTTATTACCAGCCACACACTAAAATGTCTGCTACTTGAGAGGTCCACCCTTTCTCCTCTCTAAGGTGGAAACTGGGAACTCATTTCCTAGAGTTTGCACAGCAAATGATCCACAGAGCAGATGCAATTAAGAGGGGAGGGTGATAAAGGCATCAGCTGAGAAGATGTTAAAATGAAGCATATTTGCAAAATGCCCACCTGAAAAAAGGAACAAAAACAAAGAAGTGTTTTATTCACTGAACCGAAAAGGCAATAAAAGTAGCAAACATAGGAAAAACATTCTGAAGAAGGCTACAAAACAAAAATACTGCATTTTCTTACAGTTAGGGGTGGAGAAAATGCTGTTTCTATCATTTTCACAGTCAGTGTTCAAATTAATACTACCTCAGTTTCAACCTGCCCTGCATTCATTCTTGTAAACTTCCCTTTCGGTTAGTAGAACAAGCCATCTGCTCCTGCAGTCCTGACAGCGCCAGTACCTTAAAGTCATCTCTGACACAAATAATACAAAGTCTCACCACTCACCGTAAAAATAGATGAATCATTAAAAATACATATGCAGTTTTGTAACTAGATGCCTATTCTGTGGCCTTACTTATGGCAAAGCTTGGAAAGTAAAGGATGGGTTGAATAGTCTGAACTAAAATGGCAGAAGAGGATTTGTTTCAAAATTTTTAGGTAAACCAAAAATGTGCAACTGCCACTTCCAAGAGAAAAAAAGGGGGAAAACTCAATTGGAAATCTGTAAATAGTTCAAAGAGGGCTAATATAGTCTCACAGCATGAGAATTTCCACTCTTGCAGAACCTTGTGTTTGGAAAAGAGGTATTAGACATTTGTATATACCCAGGCTAAAGGACGTGTGATCTGTGAGTCAAATACTCTAATTCCTGTTTAGACCTTATTTAGAGAAAACTCCCATCAAGTAAACAGTGTAATATTCTGTCTCAGAAATAAGCAAAAACCTACTACCTGTGCTCTTGTGAACAATCAGAGAAGCAAGGTTTGTAGCGGGAGATAGTATGTTACACTGGGCCTATGATAGCTGAAAAATCCTTAGATCAACATAGTCATAACACTATTGCTACAATATGGCCCTTCATCTATTAACAGCTATTTACTGCTGTGTAAGGTATGCTGCTTACTCACTGTAGTTTCCTTCAGCTGACCAGAGGGTTTTCAGCAGGCTGTATACACATTAAGTTCCTTCTTTCGCTGACCTTCAAGCTCAGCATATGAGCAACTTACACTAATATAAATTCTTAGCTAAGGGATCGAGAATGTATCTGATCATTTTTATGCCCTATAATTTTAGAGATATGAGACTTACAGTTCCACTGTTAGTGAAAATATTCTGTACATTAAGTGTAAGCTAAGAGAAAAACAAAAACAAACTCACAACAGAAGATTCTCCCCTGAACTGACGAAGTAATTAAACCCTCCCATTTAGAGATTATAATAAATAATTCGTCCTCATAAACCCTTCCAAGTTGTCTTAATGCTTCTTTGAGTAGTCTTACTGCTTTCAGTGAGAAAGAGAGCAGGAGTAAGAGTTTGTAGGATCAGCCATTAGAGATAAATGGAATCTGGTACTACTGTGTGACAGTTCTCTATAGTTCTCTATACAATTCTCTATACTTCTCATGGACGACCACCAAGCTAAATAAGTAGTAAATTTATAGAACCAAATAAAACATTTACAGAGTCAGATGATGAGAAGAGAGTTAATGGGTGAGTACATTATCATTAAATTAGTATGTGACCTTGAAAAATAAAGGTTTCTGCTCAGTACTAATTTAAGAGGATATGATAATACCTTGATATCAGTAATACCATTTCTTTAAAATCTGTAGCTGGAGAAGCATGCGTCTTGAAAAACTGTGCTCCCAGGTAGCTCAGAACAACATGCCAAAATGGATGCACTGTCCAGCATTCTGAAAAACAAATTGTGACACAATAGCCTAACTTCAATTCACAGGCTGTTAAGTGAAGAAAAGCCAATAACCCATTCAATATTGTTTTCTCCAGTTGGTCCAAACTGACAACAGTAAGGCTTTTTATTGTCAATATGACCTCTGGATGACGTTTCAGAAATCAGGAATCATTTACATTACTGTGAAACATTGTTGACCGTAATTGTTCTGTTTCATTTTGGGAAAGCCCACTTTCCCAGTGTAACAAAGTCAACACTTAAGAGGCAAATAACTACCAATGGTAATGTTGCCTGTGTGATTCTGACTGTCCTTTTTAATCCTGTAATATTCTTCCTCTGTCACCTCCTATGTCATAGGCAGAAAAAGAAATTGCCTGGAAAATCTCTTTCTGCCTAACTTCTTTGGTCCGGTGTGCGTTCAGTGCAGTTGCACTGAGAGAATTTAGATGCTGAAGTCTTAATACACTGAGTGTATGCTCAGTTTTTTTCAGTAGGTTTATAATGAATCCAAGCTTGGGTGATTTCTCACTGCAGAAAGTAAACAGCCTAGGTCTCAAAACATTTACTACACTGCCTAAATTTTTCAGGTCTAATCATACAGTATTACAAAGCTTTATCACTGTTAGTTGACAAGCTTCATACTGTAACTGATTTGCAGGAGTTTGCAAGCCTAAAGAAAATATTTGGTTGAAATGAAGCTTTTTTTTCTATTTTTAAGCTTGCCTAAAACCCACATTAAATGCTTTAGTTAATATGGGCTAACAGGCTTTTCGGGGTCCTGAATTTCTCTGCAGCCATAATGGCAACCATGGTTTTAAGGGTTACTGAGAAAAAAATATTTTTGAAGAAATGGGTGAAAATTAAAACCAGGTAAAACTTTGTATGACATATGCAGAAAACATAATAGTTGATAGCAATGTAAGCACAGAAGCAAGGCAGAAGAGACAGAATTCCGATGAATTAACTGCAAGACTGCCTGTGCAGTTCAAATGTGACTACACAAAGCTTAGTCACACTTGGCTTTTTCTGTTAACTTTAAAACTGCAGAGTTGCAAAAAGAGTAAGGTCAAGCAGGGAGAGACAGGCCTTCATTCCAAGAACTACCAGACCAGAAATGACTACAGATGTACAAAACACAAGCAGTCAGTTAATACCACACAGTGCTTCCCACTGCTTATCTGCAGGTGGGCTCCAGCGCACCACTGCCCCAGCAGGTGAAGCGCTCCACATGTTAACAACCCAGGAGCCCCCACACAGGACACCACCACCACCACAGCACGGGCAGAACCTTCTGGAAAGGGCATGGGGGGAGGGACGGGCAGCAGCCGCGGGGGGCGCCGGGGAACGTTCTGCAAGGGGAGGGGCAGGGTGGAGCAGGGCAGGTGGCAGCCGCCAGGGGGCACCCGGGAACGTTCTGGAAGGGGAGGGGCAGGGCAGGGCGGGCAGCAGCCGGCAGGGGGCGCCCGGGAATGTTCTGGAAGGGGAGGGGCGGGGCGGGGCGGGGCGGGCAGCAGCCGGCAGTGGTGCCCGGGAACGTTCTGGAAGGGGTGGAGTGGGAGGACCCCGTGGGGGAAAGATGGTTTCCGCTGCTCGGGAGGTGGCAGGATGCTCTGCAGTGACTGAGGTAATATATCTGTGCATTCTGGGCTTTCCCCTTTTGGAGGAGTTCTCTTGTTTTGTGTTTTACTTGGTGCTGTGGTGGGGGAGCAGGAGCCTGCTTCTCATCCTGCAGTGGAGAGGGCCAGCCCAGCCCGTGGCTTGGACTGGGGTGGGCCCAGTTATAACCCTTTTACACCTCAGGGTGCTCTTCACTGTGGGTGAGTTCTTGTGCAAGCTTAAATGGTGCTGTAGTAAATGCTGGTTTAGCAGTTAGTTGTTTTTAATAATTATCAGCACTGTTGCACTTAGGAAAATGGTGAACCATGGTTTGTCGTTTGTGCTTCTTTTAAGAATATATTTCATTTTAAATATACACATTTCTTTTTCTGAGATGTTATCTGGTTCTATCATCTTGAATGCCTATCATCTTGTTAGCCTTTCTGTCACCTTAGTTATCCTTGGGGCTAATAATTTCCTACTTGCCTTTACTGCAGAGCTTTTTGCCAGAACCTTGTGGTAGGGAAGTGGAGTGATATGCCAAGAACTGGGCCTTGTGTGGTGGAGGTCAGATCATAATGTGGGGTGTGTTTGGGGTTGTTTTTCTGCAGGAAATGCCAGAGAGTCAATGGTAGTTGCTAACCACAGAGTGAACCATGAATAGGGAGATATGTGGAGACCACAAATGTAGAGAATATTTTGGGTTAGAAACTTCAGAAGTGTGTGTTTGGTCTGTATTACTCCAGGCTAAATGATAGCAGCTAGGCTCTACTAAATAATGAGGTTAAGGCTAACAATATATTGGATTATGCCACTGTTTGAAGCTGAATTGTAATGTCTGGTGTGTCTGCACAAGATAATTAAAGTTAAGTCCAAGAAATAAAGGAGCACAGCTTTTTTGATCTCTTTGATAATCTACAGATGACTCAGCCATCTAGGAATCTAGTTATTTGACCAACCTTGCTCCATGCTGCAGAGGACTATAGCCTGGAAGCTATGGAGTGAGCTTATGAAAGCTTTTATCTTTGTTGACAGAGGGGACATGAATTCAAGCCAATTTATGCAAATTATTGTACCAAAACACAAAACAGCTATTTTGAATGCCTCTAAGGTTCCAACTGAGTGAGTTGCGTAGTCCTCGGAGGCTTCAGTGTTGGTATAAAATCTGATGCCAGGAATAAAACTGACTGTGAGTCCATGAGAGGTGCTTGTTCCACCTCCCTTCCGTTTTCTGCTTCTGACTTTGTCATGTGAGCCGGGATAGATACGAAGCATTTAGCAGCACAGAAACCAGTCCTTGGAAGTTTTGCTTCTCACCATTAATAGGTAGGAAATCTAAAACAGAAGTTATATATTTCTTATAGAGGTCATGGTGACGTCAAGCCGTTCTGCTTCTAAGCTGATATCTGAATGACTAGAAATACTTTACATATAGAATAACTTCATTCAAGGTGATTATAGATTGTAAAATTTCTTAATATTTTACTGTTGTTTTTTCTGAAGAGATGTTTAACGCTTGAATTGAAATTTGTCCAAATATGTAAGCTTTAAACTCCATGAGCCTCTTGCACCATGTTAGGAGACTCCATGTCTACAAATTCAATTATTCAGCAAAGCAGGGAACCTTTTGAAGATTCACCAGGCAAGTGGCTGTCGTGTTCAAGTGACAGTTTGTACCTGCTAGACATGAAGATGGTCTGGCAGTGGAGCATTGAAGATCTTAGTCCAATTAACCCATCTGAGAAGGGAGAAACTGGATGTCTATTAGAGTTTTCTAGTGAAAGAGACTTACAGGGTGTCACAGAAAGGTAAAGTCAGGTGGACTGAAGAGGCAGCTTGTGTAGAATGTGTGGAAGGATTTCATTGATGCTGCCTTGAGTGTCGCACTGAGGCCTTGCATGGTTGGACTTTATAATGTGCAATATTGTGTGCTGTACATTTGAATAAGGAGAGTGATTTTTTTTTTTCATTAGCATTGTGGGTAAAGCTGCTTGGTATTCACATAGATGTGTTTAATATTTTTCAGTATTAGTCTGCTGTCATTCTACAATATATTACAATGTTCCCATCAGCTTCATTTTTTTTCATGTGTTTGAAGGTTGTTTCTTTTTTCCCCTCTTGCAAAAAATGTTAAGTTTGCAGCCACACACTAATAGACTGCGAACAGAGGCACTGACTTTCCTTTTTAACTGAATGGAAAATTTATGGTTTATCAACTTTGTGAAGAAATGTTTCTTTTAAAAAAATGTGTTTTTTTTTTCATATTAGCTGGCTTTTACAGATTAAACTGCTGATGCTAGTTTAGAGATACAAGCAATGCTTTTTTTATTTGTGGTGCCTGCCATATTAGAGTTCCATTTGTTTCTTGTTTAGTTATGCAATGCTTGACTAAATTTTTATAATGTAGTTCCTCTTTTTCATGCAGAGACCTCTGTTACATCAAGGTTAGGTTTCTTTACTGCATTAAAAAGTGTGAGAATTGTATTTTAGCTGTCTTGAAAGACTGTACGTGCTAAAAAATCGAGAGATGACATTAAAAAAAAAAAATGTTAGATTCCCCTTTGCTTAAAATTTGAGTAAGTGGGAATAGAAACATCACGTGTATTTTCAATCACTCTTCACGTTTTTATTACTATTTTCTGCAATCTTCTTTAGTATTTTCGTTGTCTGTAAGTGCATTAATAATTTCTATGGCTCCTATTTCTTGTGAATTCTTTAAATCTAGTAGATATTGTGCTCACTTTTTATAATGCTCAATTCTATTTGAAGTATGAGAGTTTTCAAGGGCTTGAGCTATATTCCTTGCTGGTGGAATCTGACCTTGCTCTCTCACGGGAGAGATCTGCTTCTCCTTGCTGCATCCTCAATCAGACTACCAATGAACATTTACAATATCTAGAGTGGGAACTGCTTTACTGCTGCCTCCTTAAATAGTTCCCCTAGATCTTTTTTTTAATGCAGGGCTTTTAAGCCACGTGGGTTATGTTGATGGAGTAATTCTCTCAGTGCGTCACTGAATGCCTGAGAAACTCAATTCAGAGAAGAAGGCCCAGCAGGTAGAGTTTGGCTCAGAATAAATTCTGGCCCAGCAACAATCCTTAGGCTAAGTTCTTCTCTTTATTACACCAGAATGTATTTCAAGAAATAATGCAATTACTTCTAATTTAACTAAAAGCTGGATTTGGCTATTTTGGATTCACAACATGCAGCATCATTCAACTTAGGAAAAAAAATTCAAAATTATTACTACATTCTCTTATTTTGCAAAGTACACAACACAGTTCACCAAAATGGCTTCTAGTAAGGATAGTAATTGGTGGAACATGCAGAAGGAACAGTCTAATAGTAATATCAATGAAAACAAAAAATACCTATGCTATGGGGTGGCCTAGCAGCAGTAAATCAAAAGCCTGCTCCTAGTCCAGATGTCATTTTAAGGGTGAGTGAGAGTTTTGCAGGAAATCTTCTTGTATTGTACTTTGAATATTGGTATTTCAAAGAAAGGAAACAGTACAACAGAAATTGTAAAGAGGATAAATGAGTGTATTTTTGAGTTTTTTTTTTTTTAAATAAGAGGTACAAAGACAAACAGACAATAGCCAGTTAAAATGTTCATGAAGCTATTCCTGATTTTGTTAGCCTATAAAGATAACAGATTTGCAGTCTTACTCTTTCTTTTTATTTCTTTTATAAGGTAGAGATTAACATCATCCATTCTCTCACCAACAGAATAATCTTTTCTTGCTTTCATAATCAAGTATCAGGATATTTAGTCTTTTTGTTGTTTGCTGGAAGATTGCTTGAGTGGTTGGAGAGATTCAGTGGAGTGTCTTAAATTACCAATAGAACTAGAGATGTTGAAATGTTCATAGAGGACTCTCTCCCCCAAAAGAGTAATAATGTTTGGAGTTAAGCAAATACAGACCAAAACTAGTGCTTGGCTAATAAAATTCATTTTTCTCTCCAGTTGCTGAGATATTAGTTCTTTTTTTGTCATAATTGACTAAAGGACTGTTAATCCATAAGAATTTTTCTAGAACTAATGAAAAAAAGCGCCTTTTTTATTTAAGGAAAAAAAAAAGCAGAAAAAATCAAAAGCAGAAGCCTGTTCTCGCTTGCAGGCTGCCTTTGCACAGTGTTTAAGGAGCATCTTAAAACATTGAATAAATTGTAAGAAGCTAAATTCAAAACAGATCAACAAATAAAAAGTATTTTATACTAATTGATCTACTTTTTTCATAGATTTCGTGCCATGACATTTTTACTGCACATAAATGGCTACGAAGGCTTCTGGTAAGGATAGTAATTGGTGGAATATACAACAGGAACAATCTAATAGTGATATCAATGAAAACAAAAAATACTCACAATATGGGGTGGGTATTCCTTGTTTTTTCTTGATCTCTGCATATCCATTATTTTTATTTGTATGTAGTGAAACTTCAACCACGATCCATGAATATGTGCTTTTGCCTTTGAACTCAGTCTTGTTTACAAGGTGGAAGGGTAGATTAAAGGTCATGCTTTGCTGAACTTGTATAGAAAAAAGGAAGGTCTCAGAGATGATCCATTACATGAAAAAGGGCACTCAGAATTAGTTACCAGAGAAGGAAGAAAGAATGGAATGGAGAAAGAGATGACAAAGTAGGTGTATAGTATCACCTGATCTGTCAAATGCCTTGCCAAGTTGCCTCAGACCTGGAGCAGCCTCCAGATGGCACAAGTAATCTGCTTTAGGAATAGTATGCCTCTCTTACTTTCCTCTTCTTCCCTGGTCAGTGGGACAAGCTTCACACCTGGTGCCAGGAAGGTGGCATGTCTTTCATGGAAGTTCTGAAAGCGGAGCTGGCCATCTAAGGTCCTCCGTCCAAGCCCTGATACCACTTCCCAAAGGTATGTGCCTGCTGATATGTCCCTGTGTCCTGTTGTGGTAACTGTGGTCATAGAATAACTTGTCAAGTATTGGCTTGGCCCTGCATGCTGCTTGGGAAAGACAGACTAATTTTTTCATGATAACCAGGAGCAGATTCTGAGAGTGGTCTGAAGTTGCAGGGTAATAATTGGCCTTGCATATAGCCTCAGAAATTTTGAGTAATACTGTGTAAAGTCTTATGTGAGGCCTTTTAATTCAGACACTGGAATGCAGCAAGCCTGAAAAGCTGATGACTGCTGTGCCATACAGTGTGGATATTCTCTTAGAGCTGATTATGCAAACATTCACTCAGATGAGCTGTCGTGAGTTGCCCCTTCAAGGTCAAATATGCTTCTAGTGTGACAGTTACTTGTATGTGTTTGGAGGACAAATATTTTAGTAGATGGCTCCACAGCTGTTGCTGAATTCAGAGTGCCACAGTACCTTTGAAAAAACTCAGGCCTCATTACTTTTTGTAGAGGCTTGTAATAAACAGTCATCAGTACTTAACTAAAAATATGGTGAATATCTCCTCCTAGGTATCTTAGTGTGAGAATTCAAATTACAGCTGAGAAAGAAGAATATAAGTTATTTCAGTTGATAAAAGTATTAAGACTTTTTCTTTGTATTTATATGCCTGCCTTGTTTATCTTACCTCACATGCACAAATTAAACCATCCAGTCCAACTACGCTTTAAATTATTGTTCAGAATATCAAACTAGTCATGTATTTCTTAAGTAAATAGTAGGGCATAGCAGTGCTCTGTGGGAGTTGTAAGGTAGCATTCTCCTAAAGTATTGCACATCTATATTGGGAGCTGATCACATTAGATTGCCCTGATAGATGAAGAGGCATTTGTCAGGAGAGACAAACTCTTCGAAGGACAAATTGTAAAGTACGTGTCTTCTCAGTAGGTTGGAAAAATGTCAGACTGGTACAGCCACTAATCAGTCTATGCCATGCCTAAGGGTATGCTTCTTTTTGTTGTCATATTCTCTTAAAACAATGAGTCATTGGCAGACTGCAAGCATAATAAGCATGCTAAACACTAAAGGCCATGTTTGCTATGAGTGTTGAATGCAGTTCCAATAAAAAGGATTGTTAAGGCTGGAAGATACTGTTCAACATGAGAAGAAAGAAATTAACCTAAATTTAGGATGACAAATTAAAAATTCTTGTATGTCTAGGTCACCAAAAAAGTCTCTCACAACTTAACAAAACAGTAAGCCATACCGCCTTGCCTGACATTGTGACTAATGCAGTCATACAGTTTCCCTCTTCTGTCCTTTCTTGCTGCTTGCACTCTAGACTGAAGTTTCATTTCCTCATCCAAATGACATAAGCAAATAATCTGCAAGAAAAATAAGTTCTGTTTCTGTGTCACAGATTAGCTGGATCCACATCCCTGGACAATGAGATAATTTGAACAAAGTCCGTGACTTAAATGTCTCTTCTTGGTCTTTTTAAAATCCCGAATGGCAAAGTACAAGGATTGCATAACACAAGTGTATATATAGAAAATGAGGAGAGAAAAACTCTGATTCTCTGGACTGTCGGGCCACAGTGAGAGTTGTCATGTTCCAAACCATCCATCTCAGATCAGATTGAGCGGTAGATCTGGGAGAGAAAAAGAATAGCTTTTTTCTAGCAGATGACAGTTTCTGTGGAGTGCCTTGAAATACAAAAGGGTAAAACTTCTGTGTGCATGAGTCTGAAAATGGGCAAATAAATTTGTATTGATTGTCTAAGTGAGAACGTGTTCTGCCTTCACTGGTCTAAGTGAGAACACGTTCTGCCTTCACTGAAGTCTCTGGCCAAGCTTCTGTTAACTTTAACTGTAAAAGATCACAACTTAAGATACCTTGCTGCTCTGAAAACATCAGGTCATTTAATTAGGTGCTTCTACGTGGTATTTCTGCTGGACAGCAGCTCTGCAGAGAAGGACCTGGGAGTCTTGGTGGACAAGCTGACCATGAGCCAGCAATGTGCCCTTGTGGCCAAGAAGGCCAATGCTATCCTGGGCTGCATCAGGGAGAGCACTGCCAGCAGGTCGAGGGATGTGATCGTGGTCCTTCCCCTCTGCTCAGCCCTGGCGAGGCCACATCTGGAGTGCTGTGTCCAGTGCTGGGCTCCCAGTACAAGAGAGACGTAGCGCTACTGGAGCGAGTCCAGCAGAGGGCTGCTAAGATGAGGAAGGGACTGGAGCATCTCTCATGAGAGGAAAGGCTGAGAGAGCTGGGCCTGTTCAGCCTGGAGAAGAGAAGGCTCAGGAGGGATCTGATCAATGCATACAAGTATCCGAAGGGAGGGTGTAAAGAGGGTGGGGGTGGGCTCTTTTCAGTGGTGCCCAGCAATAGGACGAGAGGCAGCGGGCACAAACTGAAACACAGGAAGGTCCATCTGAACATGAGGAAAAACTTCTTTCCTGTGAGGGTGACTGAGCACTGGCACAGGTTGCCCAGAGAGTTTGTGGAGTCTCCATCCTTGGAGATGTTCAGAAGCCACCGGGCAGCCTGGTCTAGGTGACCCTGCTTGAGCAGTGGGGGTTGGACTAGATGATCTCCAGAGGTCCCTTCGAACCGCAACAGTTCTGTGATTTTGTGATTTAGTTGCATAAAGCACAGTTGAAGGTGTATGAGCATACATAAAATGAAGCATATACAATAAAAGCAACTACCAGCTCACCATCCAGCCTAAAAGGCGTCGTCAGTCTAATGCCTTGTGGAATTCTACAGTTACATCTATTCACTTACAGTGATTGGATCTAGCTGGTGAAGCATCCTGTCTTTGGGAAACATGAAAACAGGAACAAAGAACTGGTCCCATACCACTTTTATGTAGAAAGGGGTCATGACATTGGCCTCTTAGTGTCTTTTCTTGGTTTACTTATGCTTGGCTAAAAGAGACAGTGTAAATGTAATGCTTATACAATATAAACAGTGTTTGTTCTTTTCCTTCTGTTTTCTCATGTTTTTAGTTTGCCTGCTGTCTGATCCTGTTTTCACCTCATGTTCCTATTTGCTTTGTTCTTTTTTACTCTTTGTTTCACTGAAGCAAGCAGTGTAAGGCAGATCAAATAATTTCAGGGTTAAATCAGACCCTGAACTTGAAATGTTTAATGGATTTGTAATTAGGCCATCTATCTCTGTGACAGTGGGCAGTCTAAATTTGCCAGGATTTACAAAGGGATTTAGTAGCCTACTAAGAGTTTTCAAACCTATTAAATTCCCTAAGAAATTTTAAAGACACCACCTATTTAGGCAAGGGAAGATTTCAACTAGGGTGTCTCTAAATAGACAGAAAAACTGAGAAATAAGAAATAGAAAATTTTTTATTTCCTGGAAAACATGGACAAGTTTCAAAGATTTTATAACTTAAAGTGTGAAAATAGATTTTCAAAATCATGATGAAACTTGAATGATGCATAAGTTTTCTTAAATTTGCATCAATAATAAATTAATACTAAAATTCACATTAACCAGGCACTATATATATGCATCATACTGTAGATGTATACAACTGCTACGTTCTGATCCTAGAATACATAATTGCATTTAAGAAAAAAAGTCACAAAATCTTTGCATTTCTCCGTCCTTTTTGAAATTTTTGACGGTTCTGAGGCCTTATATATACATCTCCATATGTCCTAGGGAGATCAGATAGTGTCTGTTAAATGTCAAACTATATTACCATATTTTATTATGGAAGTCTTAGTCATAACTGAGACAACAAACTTTTGTTGTTATTTACTTTGCGAAGAGAAAGTGCATACTGCATATGGCCTAAAAATTAAAAAAAAAAAACCACTTCTCAGGTCTTCTGATTAAATTTTTATCTTGGACAGGGTGAGAGATGGGGGGAAAAGAAAGACAAAAACAAACAGTCAGTAGCACAATACTACTATTTTTTTTTTCAAGGTTAGAGATGCCCAAAACATGGTTAGAGTCATTCTTCTCTTCTTTCAATGATTATCCTATAAAAAGATGATAGTTATCAGAGTCAGAAAACAGAGTGTAGAACCTTATCTGAATTTGAGCTGTTCAAATCTATTTTGGGGATAAGCAGTGTGTTTGACCTGTCAAATCTGCATCTAGGCTCAAATCCAAATTTTATTTAATTGTAAAGTGTATCAGCATCTCAGTCTAGTTTGGGTCCATACCCCTATCTCTTGTCTTTATCCATCTGAATGCGTTTTTTGATGTTAAGTCTCTGTTCATTCCTATTGAATGCTCAGGTCTTGAAGCTGCAGTGAACTTAAGTAAGTCTTGTTTAAATGTCAGAATATAAATTCAGTTGTTAATTACTCAGCATCTTTCTTACCTCCCCATTACTTTGGGTGGTATCCTCAGTACTAAAAGATAGGTGCTTCTAAAAATGCTGACTGTTTGGACTAGTGGGGTAAACAGAAAAATACTACAGTTGGCCTTGTTTTATGTTCTTGTGTACACAACTTCAGAGTAGCTCTTTTACCTGCAGTTAAAGCAAGCTCATCCAACTTAACAGTATGGAGCTTGGCCTTCTTTAAATAATAGCAGCAGCAGCAGTTGATAGTTCATTGTGTCACACTGTGAATTCTTAAAATATACTCAGAACTATCAATCTGAAGAGTTTCTGGAAAACAAAACTGCAGTTTAAACATCAAGCACAAACTGTCCCTTCCTCTTTCTTCACTGAATTAGCTTTTGAAAGGCCAAGAGCTGCTGCAGAGATAACAAGGACTGAAGAATTTACAGCAGGTGGTACCAACTGTGCAAGTATAGCTCCCAGCCAGAATAATCTGACACCCAGCTGTGGAGAAGCCTAGGGGATCAGAGAGTGACTCAGGCGGAAGTGAGAATAGAGGATCTGGCTGAAGCACTAAGCCCATTCCAGAAGTGTGTTATTATTCTCTGCTGTTCTCAAAAACTAATTGACTAATGGTTCTTTAAAATTTTCAGAGATTGAGACTTCGTAATCTGTCTGGGATATCTAGTGTTCAGTGGTTCTTTCCATTACAAAGGCTTTCTTGTATGCCTACCCTAAATTTAATCTGTGGCAATTTAGACCTGTTACTTTTTGTCCTATCCGTAGTGGACTTGGAGAACAGTTCTATTCTTCCTCTTTGCGGCTAGCTTTTAAGTGTTTGAAGATCATGTCAGACCTTTCTCCAGTGTTCTCTGAACTACCACGCTTATGTCAGTCTTTCTTCATAGGACGTGTTTTTTCGATCTCTGTTAGACAGTTTCTCATTTCAGTGCATTTTGATTGCTTTCTTTAAGGTTAAATTACAGTTCTAGAGTGATATGAGAGCTGTGAGTAATAAATAGTGGTTTGGGCAACCAACACTAAGTCGGTATTTGTATATGTATTTATATAAATGATACAGGAAACAATGAATACTGACCTGCGTCTCATGAAGAACTGGCGAATTGATGGGACTTAGAGAAATATTTAGACAGCTCTTGCTACAATAGCTAGCAGCATATTAGTCAAAACTTAATTTTTTCAAAATCTTTCTTACAGATTTTGGGGATGCTTCTCAAAAGGTTTCTGTGAGGGAGGAATTATGACTCAAATCGAGCTCGAATGACATCATAAATAAGAATTCCTTCCACAGCGGCTGTGTATTGATATAATTTACCCAGTGATATTGTTCTTAATTTATGTGAGCAAATGGTGCATAGTAATGGTTGCAAAACAATGAAGGTCCCCACTAGCGCACAAATAGCTTGTTTTCATTTGTTTCTCCTTATTCTGTGTATGTGGTTTTACAGCATTCTGAATCGTTCTACAGTTTCAGCATTTCTCAATCTTTCTACGGTTTCCCAAATCACTTTCTATGGTTAATCTTCCCTGTTTTTTTGATATGGGGATGGTATATCTCTCCAGCTGCCGTTTCCTTCTGTGGATAATCCCAAACAAGTACAAATGTTGAAAGAATCTGGTAGAAGATGCCCAATATTACACTTGCCCTTCTGGAAAATCTGACATAAGCTGTCCCAGGCAGCACAGAAAGCCTAACTCATTTGTGAATTTGTTCACAATGAACTTGTAAACATTGCCAGCGATAATAAAACCAGGGGGAAGACCTTGGAAGGTGAGAGCCATGTTTGTTTAGTCTTTCAGCAATAGATAGTACACTTGTTTGGTGCTTACTTGATTTTTGTTGCACCCAATGGTGTAGAATGCATCTTTCAGTTGAATGGCGTAGTTGAGACATGTTTTACAGAACAATACCTCTGAGCTGTAACTCTTCTGTTTCAGTGTCAATTTGTCAGACATTGTGTTCTACTAAGGTGTGCTAAGCTTAGTGAGAAAGCAAAAGTGATTTTACACCATCTTTATGTTCATCTGATCTTGACCATCCTCACAACCTCACACAATGCGTTTGTCTGTGTACTATAATTTGTTCCTAGGCAGATTTCTTTTTTTATCGATTTCATTTTTATGCAAGCATTTATTGACAGTGTTCAGTAAATGTTGCATTTGCTTATGCATCATTTACAGTGGTTATTTTACATTTGGAAAGATCAGTTCAAACTACATGATATGCCATGTTCATGGTCTTTCACTGACTGGATGCTCTAATGTTTCTAAGTTGCATCTGTTTTCACCTGAGACAAAATTAGTCCTCAGAATGCATTAGTCCCCTGATTAGTAATTCTTGGTTACAGATAGGAATTCACTTTCACTATATAAACAGTATTCTGCTCAGATGAAGAAGGCTGAGCCAAAACAAAATTTCACAAGAATGTTTGTAAAAGCTTTTTCCCATTTTTTCCTTATCTTATCTGCCATGTTCTGTGAAACACCACTGACACATCCTGCTGCATCTTGGATAGCTTAACTTTAGGCATCTTGGATGATCATCTTAGTTGGTATGGAATGGTGGTGATAATGAAAAGATACATACCTTTTCTTGTTAATATTAGATCATATTAGATCAGTTTCTCTCATTCTCCATGCCTCTTACGATAATGTCATCTTTATCACAGTTTTCTCACTGCTCAATTACTTTTTATTCATTGTGTTTTGTTTTTTTTTTTTAATCTGCAGGTTCAAAAATACCTCTCATAAAGCAATACTGAAGCTTGTCATTCTTTTGTAGCCTGGTGAAATCTGTCATTTTAGAGATCGGTTCACATATGCCCTATCCTTGAAATGTAATAGCTCAGATGCCTGATGCAGTAGCTCTCAAGTTTAATAGAAATCTTTCCATTGACTTTGGTGGTTCAAACCTTAAAATTTGGTTTATGTTAACAGGTGTGGTAGAAAAATGTGGATATAGATTTTGATAAAGGCGTGTCCTTATCGAATTCTATACTCACTTCCAAATACGAAGATCTGTGTTCCTGATTCAGATCATCTATATCCTTGGCAGTTTAAACCCAGAAAAATGGCTCTCTTTTCCCCAGGGGGGGATTACAGTAAAAACTCACAAGTAAAGGAGGGGCATTAGAGATACCACATATAAAATCTGAGCATAGTGAACAGCCAGGAGATCTTTCATAGCTGTGTATGGTTAGGGTGTTTAGTTAGGGGAAGAACTAGTTAGGGAGTAATGAAAGAGAAAGGAACTGTTAGAAGGGGTATGATCAAGTGAGCCCACTTTGATTTTAGAGCATCCTGCCAGAGAGGAATGTTGAGGAATTTGAAAGATGAAAAATTAGAGGCTATAGAGATTTTATCAAAGACTATTCTGTTACGTGAAAGCAGTGCAGAAGAAAGCATGAGCAGTGAAGTGCTAAATAATGTGATGGGAGGTAATTAAGCAGCTGACAAAGTGTTAAAGATCAGAAATTTTGGTGTGGTGATAAATGAGAGGATGATGTATCTTTTACAAGATCAGCTAAGCAGAATGAGGTTAAATTTTGACGTGTGTGGAAGAAAAGAGTTTAAATGTATGCTACAATGATCTGTTTTGATTTTTTTCTGATGAGCTTGTACTCAATGGAAAAACATTGCTAGCATTCAGATAAATATAGGAACAGTCTCCAGTAGCAGTGACACTGGCTACAACTATTACCAGCATATTTAAAGCTGGAAAGATCGAAGGTTATGATTTTGACAAGTGTAATAAAATCATTGCTGAAATACTCATCCTAGCATTTCAGGTATGTGCAGTTTTTGAGGATAAAAGTCCTCAGATGTTCTTGTTAATAATGATTAAAACAAAAGTTTTTATCTTTCATGGGATTCAATTGTGATTAGAGGGAATAATCCAATTCGCTTTGGGATTTAAAAATTAAGCATTTCTGCTTGTAGCATTTTAGGAGGTTAGAAATTTGAATTGGCTGCTATCCAATGGCTATGGCTAGTTAAATTTTCATAGGTTTGTTGAGATGAATTCTAAGATTCTAGCATTAGCTAACTTAAAGGTATTGACAAGTGATATTTTATATCCAGCATGATGATAATGAGTTTTCTACTGGGCTCTAATAAAGTAAGAATGCACTTGAAGTTCAGTTGTTTGAACTGAGATACACAGAAAGCTTAGAAAGCATTTAGAAGAGTGGGATGTAGGTTTGTGGATACATAATATTTATCAAATGTTAATAAGGCTCAAGAAATTTGTGAATCGATATTATATCCCCCATCTGTGAGCTGTATGTTTGTCCCATGAACTCTGTGGGTACCCTCACAACTGAGGTTTAAAAGATTTAGAAGTTCTGAAGTTTTAAAGTTTGCCTTGCTGGACCGTTTGCTAGATTTAAAAAGAGCTCAGTTGCTAGTAAAGAAGCACATCTTAGTTAAATAAGGAACCATCTGAGGAGAAGACACCACCAAGTTTAAAATTATTAGGCACACTGCATTTCAGTGTATTTCCTTCATATTGAGCATGACGCACATCTGAAATCTGTCTTTGATTCTGTCTGTGCATGTGAGCATTTCTGCAGTGCTGCTGGATTTTTTCAAGATAGTCTCATTTGGTGTTTGTTTCTTTTTTTATGGTAAAAAGCAATGCAGGAAAGTCTAAAATCTTTTAGAAGGTTCTAGCATAATTAGCATAGATAGCATATGCTTCTATGAGGATTTGCTTGTTTCTGTGTGCAATTTAAGATGAACTTTGACATACTAGAATTATCCCCTGCTGGAAAAATAACCCTTTCTGGTTCATGCTTTTAGTGTTTTCCTAAAGAATAATTTTTTTGTGGTTACCTGACAGGGCAGTTTTAGTGAACACATCCAGTTTTCTAGAGCTAGAGTCATTTATAGCACAAGTCCCACCTGCTTTCCATTAGGACTTGAACTCTTAAATTACTTGCATGCTTTTGGAAAATTCTAACCCATCTTTAAGTTCTTTTTCCCCTTTAATGCACCAGAAAATTGATTTAAACAGGCTTCTACGAACATGCTGTTTTTTATCAATCAATCAGCTGCCATTACTAGGGTTTTTTATTTAGTTTTATTCCATTAGCTTTGTGACTTTTGCTGAAATGCTATATTTTAACTGAATGTGTGTTGCCCATGTATGATGGAGTAGTGGAATATCACTGACTGAACTGATGTAGAAGTTATTTGAAACTGTCTGAGAGCAGTGCTTGTGTTGAAATGGGTGCTCTGAAATATGAAGGACTGCCATGGTAAACTGACTGACTGTCAAAGGACATCCTCATGTGGTAAAATCTGAATCGTTTAGCATTAGAAGAATGAAGACTGGGAAGCAGCCCAAAACCCATCAAAGGCATATCTTTTGAGCACATCTGGGATAGCTGGATTCAAAATGGGAGGATTTGATCTCAGAATAAAATTTTTATAAATATAGGAACAGGAAGAGTGGTTTGGGACAGGAGGTGTCATACAACTCCCCAGCCAAAAGAAGTCCAAGACTTAAAAGCTGAATCTTCAGCCAACTAATATGAACTGAGAATCTAGCCCTTATTTATGTGAAGTACCTTGATAAATTAATAAAATGGAGTATTTTAGGGATTTTTCTCATGCTTTAGACACAATTCCTTACTGTCTTCAGTCTTTCTTTACAGCTTAAAGTAGATTTATTCTATCACATGCAAAAAGGCAGACAGTCTGAGAAGCCTTGCAAACTGGAATCAGCACACAAATGTAACAGTTCATCTCTTTGTGCTCTGCATTATTGTTTTACACAACATTAAAGGCCTTATTCTCAGAGATGCTGGTGTTTTCAGTTCTGAGTTATGATAGAAGGCAAGGACCTTTCCCTGTCCCACAGTCATGCTTGGTCTCATCAGAGATTATACATGACCAGTGTGATTCCACCTCTCTCTCTTGATTCTAAGCTTTGGACCACCTCAGCTTCTTACCTGATACTCATTTATGCACATTTCTCTACATGCATTTCCTCTTGTTCTGGCTGTGCTGTTATTTCAAAAAAAATATGGAGGGAAAAAAAAGGGTGAGTGGCAGCTTTTCTCAATAAGATGGAGGGAATCCTGAGAACTGCTTTTGAGTTTTACATATTTTAAAATAAATATGTAAACTCAAATTTCTCTATTGCAATTTCCAGCAGATGAAAAGGATGGTTTTCAAAACCTTTTATTGTTCCTAGATTTAGTGGAGTTGCTTATCATAGGGATGGAACATTAAGGAACTCAAACCCCCCCCCCCCCCCCCCAAACAATGGCTGATTAGGAAGTCAAACTTCAGTCTTTTCATAGTTTTACTCTTTCTAAGGCTATTCTCACATATGTTTGAATATGACCCAGTGTTTCAATACTATTTGCCATAGGAGAAAAATAAGTTTTTGCTATCTACATAATACAAGCCATTTTAATGGCATCAATAAATTAAAGTTGTAGTAGATTAGTATATGGTAACACTTGAATCCCAAACAGCTTGATTATTTACTCAAATCTCATTCTGTGTAGGAACCACTCTGTCTCTCACTGTTCTGTACACTAAGTGAATTGTACTATACAAATAGCAAATTGAAAGGCAGTCATATTTTTCAGATATAGGCCTATATGATACTATAGGCCGAGTTGCAAAGCTGGTTGTATTAGCAGGGATTATCCTATTTCAGTTTCAAGTGCAGTTGCTGGTCTCCTCCCCAGGAGATCAATGAGAATTAGGACAGAAAATAGGCCCAGCAGAATGCAAGGTTAGTTGGATCTATAGGAGAGATGTATATAGAGGATTGAAAAGGTTTTTATATACTAGATGACTATTAAATGGAACTGAAGAAATAGTTGTATTTCAGAATTAAAATGTCTTTATTTTTAAGCTGGAAGTCTTTGTATGCCTCACTGGCTGTATACTCTTAACTGCCCTATTCTTTCTGTAGCACTGACAACTCTGATTAAAGGACTGTCAGCCATTTGACTTGCACTGTAATTAGTAAGGCTTTCATTTTTGCAAGTTCAGCACTTCAACCCAGGTCACGTTATTAATGTAACAGGTAACATAATTGCATGGAGCAGAATTCCAGGTGGGTGACTATATGACTCTTACTAACCGGGGGTTTATCTCAATGAGATTCTGAAATCTGAGCGACCCGAAGACAGACATCATTTTCCCAGCTTGTGGGATGCTCTTTCTCTATCCAGTACCAAATTGCCATGTGTCAGGCTCATGTGGTTTAGAGACCAGACTAGGTTTAGAATCTCAGTACGCATAAATGCTGTGTGTCAGCTTTATAAGTCGTAATCTGTTAAGATAGCCCTATTTCCGCTGTATGTGAGACACTGGATTTTTAGTTACACGTTCTGTCTGCAAGATGATGGCCTTGGGATGCGAATTGACATCTAGATCCAACAAGCCATTTCAGCAGTTCAGCTGAAGAGTCTTTTATAAAAACTGAAGTCCAGTTAGCATTTGTGTAATTACTTGAAGTGTGTTGTTAAAAAAAAAAAAAAAAAAAAACCAAAAAAACCTCATCCCACTCTTTTTGTTAGTAAGCAGTTATATCTGGTTGCCAGTTTAGTATAGTGTTCAGAAAGGACTGGTATTGAGGCCCTATCATTCATCTGCTTTTGTCTAGTGGCACTGAATACTGTTGTCATCTATAGAGACAGAAAGTTCTTCTTCAGTTCTTGCCTTTCCTTGATGTTTGGTTGTTATCTCACCTCAAAAGTTTACCATATTTTTTCCTAGCAATACCTCAACAATCTTGGCAAAAGAGCTGTTCTTCATGTTCGTTTGTCATTTCTTTTTCTAGTAGGTCTTCCTTAAACTTCATGCTTGACCCTCCGTAAACTAATTGGCCCACCTCCCCCATTTTTTATATTGTATTAATATATCAACTGTTTTGTTGATGCTTACACAAGAAAGGTATTTGTGCCTTGCCAAAAAAACTTAAAAATTAACTTCTACCTAAAATTACATATTAATAGTATTTATGATTTCTACATGTACAAAGTTGGTGACAATACTTTTGTGGCAGGTTATATGAAGTAATGAATTATATATGTCATGCACTTGAGGTCAGTGTTCATGCAAAATAAATGATAGTCCATTCAGGCAGCTGCTAATGTTTTCTGAAGATGTTTTGCTACATGTCAGTGATGCTTTTTTCTTTCCCAGTATATGTTGATTTTCCCTCCACAGTGTGTATTGATTTGAAGTCCAGCAATGGTGATACTAAATGCTTTGACCACTTGTATGTTTTGGTCGCATATGTTCTAATATTTCAATCAGAAAACACATTTTTGTAATGATAGAAAACCTATTATTTTAAGGTTTTAAAAATAATTGCTTATAATCCTAATGTAACATAGTTTTAAATGTTGATTGAACTCAGCTTTACAAGGTATGTTCATAGCTCTCGTGTAACTGTCACAGTATTAAATATAATCAGCTATAGTATTTTCAGTTTGCCTGGGTTGTTAACAGATTGACTCACTGGAAGACCAAGAATCATATGCCTGATTCAGAGTATAGAGAATACACTGCCAAAAAGTTTCCAGTTGAGGGACTTCACCACTAGTTGTCTCTGATGATTAGGGATGTGACAGTATTGTTTAGAGAGAAAACTGCTTCCTTAGCTATCTCCTTAACTCCTTACAATATTAAAGCTGAAAGTTAGTATTCCATCCAGTCAAACACTGCTGTTTGCAAGGAGTGTTCTGTTTTGTATGCCCTCAGCTTAAAAAAGCAGGATATTTTATTTTACACCACTTTCATTTTCCAATTGGTCCAAAGATTTAGGGTAATGTAGAGAATAAAATAGTTCTGAGATGACAAATCTCAGCATGAACATCTGTAACAATAGAATAGAGATAGATGTACACAAGTGAAAGCTCTGTGATGCAAATTGGGCAGCAAATGCCATCTATCTGGATCATTCAGGAGCAAGCTCATTTGGAAATTACTGGACTAGTGGACTTTGCCTTCTAAATAAAATGACAGTATAAAGTCTGGTGTCTGCATGGCTGCTCTGTAGGTGACTGGAAGGGATAAGTGCAAAAAACCCCCCTGTGTCTGTGAAGCAGCTATTAAACATTCTACATGTGATTCTTAGAGGGAATGAAGCATGGCCCTGGGGAGAATGAAGGGAGAGTTTTCATATGCTACTTGAGAAATTGTTTCGACAGCCATTCCTACATTTGTGCTATAAAAACTCTTTAACTGCTTGGTAAGCTTTAGCTGAGCTTCTGGAACCTGCAGCACTGCCATGAAAAGCCTGTTTACATGACATCAGTGAACCATAAGGTCTGAGAGTTTAAGAACAGAAAGACGCCAAAAGTACTGATAGTACACTGAATCTTTTGCCAAAATATGTGCTGCTTGTGGTTCTTTTAAGCTGCCTAATTAAATATAGATATAAAATGACTGGCATGCTTAATAATTGAACATACCACCTCAGGCACTGTGCAGTCTCTGCACAATGCTTCATTTGGACAGATTCAGTTTCAGGGAATATGCTCTGAAATACTGCAAGAGTTCTAGGATCTTGCTTGATGAGAGTTACTATTGGGCTGCTTTGTCTGGAACACTGTGGCAGCTTTGTGCCACTTGGGAACAATGGACACGCATCAATGTGGAAGATCTTAGAAATGTAACTCATGAGTAGAGATGTATAAAATGAATGTGAACATCAGTGGCATATGACTATGAAAGAAGAGTTCTGTGGCTGTAAAAAAGGAGTGCTTTTCGCCTTTTGAACCTCTGCCTCTGTTAGAAAATTACCTGCTCACTGAAATTTGCCCCATTCCTAGAAAATTCAGGATAGAAAGGAAATGTCTGGTCTTCAAGTTTTAATGAGAGGTTACTTGGTAACTATTAGACTATTAATATTTAAACATTTGGAAAGTATTTTTCTTTGTCATTATTATCCCCAACAATGAAGTCAGTGTTGTAAGAGCAGTACTGGATGAAAATTGTTTCTGGTTTCTAACACTGCTGGAGCAAACAGAATTTTTAATTTCCCTCTTCTCCTACTCTGTGCTTTTTTTCTGTCTTCATCTCTAAGTTATTCTGACTTTATTAATCACCTTTGACTTTTCCCATATCTTTTCTTTTACATGTAGGCTGGTGCCAATTTCTGATACCTGACGAGAAGTATAGGTATCAAAAATAATGAAGGCAAATATAAACAAAAATTACAAAGCCTTCTGGGATGGTGCTTTTCTCTTCAGTAACATAGAGCATTCATTGTATTCATTGACAAGAGAAATGGTTATTAAAAGTAATCATGAAGATTTTAAAATACAGAGTTGTGTTTATTAAGAGTATGCGAAACTTTACAAGTACTTTGATTTTAGATTAGTCTTTATAAAGATAGGAGCTTTCAGGCTTTTTTGTATAAACTAGCCATGATTGTGAGGAGTCAGAAAATTACCGCCTTACAGACTCAGTCCATACTTGCATTTTTAGCATTTTCCTAGCATTTCCTCTGCAGTGTAGTGGGCATTTCTAACAAAAGCATAAGAATTAGTTCTGCCAGGGATCAGAGACAGAGAGGTAATTCTTATGTTGTTGTACTTTCAGAAAATCCCTGTTAAGCAGGAGCTGGAACCCAGTGTAAACTTCTCCCTACTCTCTAATTAAGAAAGAAAATAGGAACTGTCTTGTTTTGTTAGGTTGTCACATAATTACTATGAATAGTAAAAAGTCTCTGATGCATTCACTAAATTCAAAATATATATGGAAGTCATTTATTATACACAAGAAACAAAATGAGAGGAAATGTGTAAATGTCAGAAATAATGCAGTATGATTTCACTGTTCATGAACCAACTGAATTTAGTTAAGTATGAAGCTAGTCCAGAAATTGTCAAGATTGTTCAAACTTCTCTTGTTTTCAGTCAGGTGAGCTGCTCAAGTCATTTTCTAATTTCACATGCAAGAGTAGTTCTGGATGAGAAGTCAGTATAACAATAGAAGAAGAGTGATTGGATTGGAGTAGCTTCTATCAAATCTGAATGGTATCAGTTTAGCTGTCTTAAGTGGCTATGGCGTTTTTTTGTGAGGAAAATCTCAGCATCTCAGTTTTAATTCAGCTGGCTAACACACATACACCTATGCAGATCACCATGCTACAACTAATCATCGTTGTTCCAAGTTCACACAAGGATGTGCTGGAAGAAATGTTCATTTTATCAGTTTTCTACCCCAGCCATGTCTCTTGCAATGTGTTTTAAAGAAAGACATCGTTGATGTTACTGACATGATGAGCTTGACCAGAATTTCAGAAGCTGAAGGACATGATAAATGGCAACATAATTAGTGTTTCAGCAGTTTTAGAGGAAAGGAATATTTTAATGTATGGATACACTTCTGTGGTTAATCTTTGTTGCCTTAACTGAGGAAAATATTTTAGAATATAAAAATGTTAAAGTCGATGCTAAAATTTTTTTGTAGATCTTGTGGCATGAGTAAACTGGTAAATTAAACTTAGTAATCATGCTACTGTTCTAGGTATAGGACACAACACTGGTCTCATTGGAAATTTTATTAGTTTTTCAGCTCATAAGATATCTTAAATATAAGATATCTTAAATCTAAATATAAATCAGAAAAAGTCCTATTTCTTAAAATAGGTATATAAAATATCTGTTATCTATGATCGTAAATAGAGTATACTACTTTAAATAGAACCAAGGGGCAAATGTAGAGTTTGTCATATAAAGGGGGAAGCAAGTCAGGATTGACATGAAAAATATGAAAGAAAAAGAAAAACTGTCAAAGGAAAAAAGTGTCTAAATTGTCCCAGAATACACTTCCACTCATTCCTGCCCTCCCCCCCCCCCATAAAAAATCAAAAGTAGAACAACAGCATAAACTTGAAGGCTTATACAGGCACAAAGATAACAAGTGAAAGATAACCTCTAGGACAGAGGAGCAGGAGTGCAGTATGCATGTTGGTGCTGATACTGGATTATAGCGTATGCGGACTTGGAGACCAAAATCAAGATGCTGAAAACACCTTGAATCTTGAAGGTCTCCCCCTAAGAATTATTTCACAAATTGGGTCAATAATAAGCTGTGATAGCAGTAATTTGTGGGGTTTAGTTAGGAAGTGAATCAAATATATAGTCGCTATACTATAAAAAACTTTATATAAGGCAATGCACCAAGCAGTTAAGGTGATAGAACCCACAGAAAGCATTTTAAAAGCAGTATTTTTTTTAATGATAGCCACTTGGTAGGTGTACTTGTTCCACATAATGAGTACTTTTGAGCAGTTGCACACAGTCAGCTTGCAAACTAGACAAATTCATACCACAGAAAGGCATGCAGTGCAGAGTAAGTGTGTTTGAATGGAGAGCTAATGCAAAATTGCTCTTCCTCTGCCGTAATAAAGAGCTAAGTTGCTTTTTGTTGCTCATTCAGACTCACTATACGATGTGTGAATAATGCTACAAATGGAATGTTGAAGCAGATTTCCCAGTTGATTTTCACTAGTGTTGCCTAGTATTAAAAGGTTGGTATCTGACAAGATAATCACAAAACATGATTCTTTTGCACATCTGTCTGAATAAATGCAGGTGTTTGGCACCGTGAACCTCAGAGCTCAAATACACAGTCACAACAAAACATCTTTTGTTGAGCAATAATTGAAATCTAATCCCTTCTATTTGCAGCTGATAGAACAGCTGTAGCTGGTGTCAGAGTTATTAACCAGGGTCATCATTTGGAAAAATGAAGCAAAGGCTTTACCCTTTATCTAGACACTTAAAAATGTGCAGCCATGAATGGGCAGCTCTCTGTAATTTCATGCTTAATGCAAAACTCAGAAAAGTAAGAGTGCTAGGTGTCTTACGAATCAGTGAGGAAGCTTTGAGTTTATACAGCACATACAGAATTAGTTCTCATTTGTCTGGCCTCATCGACAGCCAGCATAGTGCTTAGAAGACTCACAGTGCTTTCCCTTTGCAGACTGTGTGAAAGAACATCTGAGGATGTACGTGTTAATGGATCCTCCATACATTTTACACTAGGAAACTCAATGGAATGGGATACTGCATTAGGCTGTAGTCTCTGCTTCTCTGTTTGGCTTCCTCCAAGCTTCTTGCCTTTCATAGCTGCTTTTAATTATTTGAGTTTCTTTCTAGGAGTCTGTCATTGTGCGTAAGAACTCTTAGCACTCTTATCTAGATATCTGTCCTATAAAGACTAGTGATTCAACATGGAAAAATGAAAATTGAGCAACATTTGAACTGTGAAAAGCCGCGCAAGTAGCTCCAGGACCTCCCCTGAACTTAAGAAGGCTCTGTATCATTGCTCGGTAGTGCTAGAAAGGTACTGTTTGCAGTGTGATTGCCATAGTGCACACTGATGCTGAAAGCAGGCTCATCAGACTTCTGGTAAATTGAAGAGCTTCAATCCGAGAGTCAGTATGTTACCTAGAGACTTATGACATCTTGTGCTCAGACGTTGAGAATAAGTTCTGGAGATTTTCGTGATGATTATAATGATAGGCTTTTGGCTGTACGCAGTGGAGTCTTCATAGGTTCAGAGGAATTAAGACATTGTGAACAGTTCTGTGTGGAACGTTATTAAGCTCCATGGAACACTCTGCCTCTTTTGAAGGTGAACTCTTTGGCACACTAATTGCCACTTAGTGCTTTTATGGTTAATCCTGGTTGATTAAATGAATCTAAGTGGCATTTGTTAAGGTGGATACTTAACTTGTATGTATGGTTAAGGACATTAGAATTTGTAAATTATGTAGAATTCTTAATATGATTATTTGAAGAATTCATATGTTTAGTGCAAAAATGCATGAATCTTCAGGTGTAAACAAGTATGAGATACTGTGAAATATCAAAGGAACTGTAGATGGACCATTCATTCATTGTTTAATGTTAACCAACTTGCTTCAGAAAGAATAATCACACCATCTTCTTGGACAAGTATGTCCAGCTTCCTTGGATTATTGACTATAATCCAGGACTTTAACAGCATGATAAAATGTCAATCCATGTCTACACATGTGCCTTAATTCTGGTCTCATTTACGTGTTTGTGAATTAAGAGTGACTTCACTGAAGTCAATTAAGTTGCACCATTTTAAACCAGATGTGTACACAATCTGAAAGAGGACTATACCAAGTGTCCAATTAATATTTTGTGGAAAGGTTGCCATTAACCAACTGTAATCCTGAAGGATTGCTGGTAGTATTTCCCACTGCAGGCATGTCATTTGAGTAAGCTTGCATTGAAGTACAGCTTTACTGTGGTATTTTTGTGTTTTTAATATCTGACACACAAGTCTTTGTTTAACAGAGAAGCTACAGAAGACCTGATAAAATGTCAAAGGAAATATACCATGTACTATTTGATCATGTGTGAGTATCAAACTGCTTCACCAGCACAATGGCTAGATTATTCCCTGAAGCAGTGGTGTCCAACCTTGCTACTGGGGAGGGCAAAGTTTCTTTAAAAAAAAAAAAAAAAAAAAAAAAAGGCCCAGAGGGTTGTAAATCACACTGTGTCCCCTATCACGTAGCTGGATATGCATTTGTCATGTCACCACAAATACCTAAGGTGTTTGGGGGTGTAACTGATGTCTGTGTGTTGACCACACAGTAGTACATGATCTGTGGGGGCCTTGGGAAACAGGTCAAGACAGAATGGGACTGGTAGCTGGATGTAATATTCTGAGCTGCAATAGCCAGAAGACCAGTAGTGAGGCAGTGCCACCCTAGAGCTGTAGTGTGTGCAGGCTATACAATGAGCTGTGTTAGTGAAAGTTTCATCTCGGATGAATGTGTTTACAGCCATGACAGGTGTGAGTATGCAGTTCTCTGCACTGAATTAACACCAAGCCTAGGTTTTATCCCTCTAACAAAGTTTTGACAACTTTCTGTTGTGTCTAGCTGACAGAATTATATTTAAATGAAACAATATTATATCATAATATATGTATTTCCCTGGCTATATTAACCAATTATTATGGAATAATAACTGCAAAATAACTGCTAATTCAACATTACTAATTTTGTCCTGAACTCATTCATGTATTTGCCTTCAATGTTAGTATTTGATTTGAATCTCACTGACATTATTGTTTGTCAGGAGCTAATTCTGGTGATCTTCAGACCTGTCTGTTGTTTATGGTCTTGGTCTCAATTAAGACCATATTGGTCTTGAATAATGGGAATCAAACTCATATCTCTGCAGTGTACCTGTATACAGTTATATCTGTTTGTATTATAAATAGGAAGCATTTCAGCTAACTTGTGATGCAGGTTGCTATTGCCTTTTTGTAATGGCACTGTCTGAATTCATAAAACAGGTTTTCTAAGAGGTTATTATACATGAAAGTTGAACAGAAAACAGTGGTGAAGGAGACGCAGAATAGTAACACCAAGAGTTACCTGGCTAAAACATTTTTATAGGAGTGTTTGCTTTGATCAGTGCTTCATAAATAGAATGATCAGTAGGTTGATGGGCTTTTTGAGTGTACCTTCTTGACTTCTTGACCTTCTTGAGGTTTATAGTTTTTAAAGTATTCAGTGTGAGTGTAACCTGGCTTCTGCCAAAATCAGTGGCAAAACTCGTTTTGAGTCAAATAGTAGAATAAACCAGTACCCAACGCTTTAAAAAAAAAATCCCACTAGTTGCTGTCTTGTCTTAGTTCTCCCACTCTTCCTGTTTGCAAAGTTGTCTTAATTCCTTTTCAAAAGAGCTCCTTTGGTAGAATCAATTTTCCCACAAAATAAGTTCCTGAGGCACAACTGTGGTATGTTACAGTGGCAGACTCCTACAATAAAGTCTTTTCTAGATGCTCCATATTAGAATGTCCTCTTATGTCAGAAAATTTATTTTGTTCATTTAAAGAACCAAACTGCCAACAGGTCTTTTGGACTAAAGAGTTTCTCCCATTTTAATTTTATTTTCTTCTGATGGAAAGACAATTTCATTAATATACACAAACACCATGGTGCTAGATTTTTCAGAAGAATTACAGTTAATTCATTCTCTTCAGCTGAGATGGGACAGTCATAATTATTCAATTTGTGCATTCTAGTCGATGCTGCTTTTTTATTTTTCAAAGAAAAATGGGTTTTAATGAGCATATATTGGGACAGACTTTCATAAAGTCAGAAGCCCAAGGCTACACACAAATACACTCAATTTTCAAATGCTCACCATATTTCCATGCACAAGTCTAGTTAATTGTGTGCGTGTTTTTGCATCTTAAAGCACTCAGCCTTTCTTAGGAATGCCTACAGATCAGTTTCTCTCCTGTAGCTCATGTTTGCTATGGGGTAGTAGTGGTGACAGTAGGAAAGTCAGTAGGTGGAATTACACTGTATTTGTGTTCTAGGACTGTGATTCTGTGACTGTCTCAAAGGCAAAGGTGCATCTAAGATGTTGTTCCACATGTCTGTAATGCCTTTATAGGCAGACTGAACTCAAGCTGCCTACAGATCCTATCTGTTCTTGTGGCACATCTTGGACTGCTTCTAAGAAAAAAACAGGGACTATTTTATTTATCTGGCTTTGGTCAGAGAAAACTGCAGCAAGGGGAGTTGAGAACACAGAAACAACCATGCCATGTCTATAACCAAGCACAGGTTACTCGCACAAGCAAACAAGTTGCACAAGCAAGTTACTTTCTTAATGAAGAAAGTAACCTTCAAGTGTGCTCTAAGGTACAAAGTGGTTCCCATGGTTTTTCATTCTGGTCTTTGGAGGGCAGTCAGACTCAGAACTGGCATAGTTGGTCTTGTGTCTGGCTTCAAGGGTTCTCTTAGAATATAAGCATAGTCTGTCTTAATTAGTATCTCTAAACATGGCCAGAAAGTCCAGTATAAGAGTAAAGGGGTTGAGGTTCATTTTGTAAATGTGGAAGTGTTATCATCACCATATGCGCTTTGCCAAACTAAACCACAGAATTCTCGGTAACAGAATTCAGCATGTTTAGACTTTCTTCTAGTCTCCTGTCAGGTGGGTAATCATAGCATGTACTCAGTGCATCTGCACTCTTGCCTTTTCCTGCTGTTCTTGACCAGTGTGGAAGTGACTCTGATGGGACTTGGCTGCTGAATAGTAGTTCTGAGAAGAAGGTGTTTAGTGTGTACCTACAGAACTTACTTTTCTTGATAGCATATGCCACTGGAAATAATGACATAGCCAAACTGATGATACAGGTTGTTAGTATTTAAGAACATTCGTGTGCAACAGGAGACTGAGTGAGTTTTTGACCTTTACTGAAATACGATCCACAGTGAATATGAAGTTAATCACTTTTTTCATGGTGGAGCAATGTTACTAAGTGATGGCAGCCAGGGGTGGCTCGTGTGGGCCACAGAATTCCTGATTTAGTGCACATAGTCCACTGTTGTGCCTTTCCAGTAACTGGGTGTAGTATGGGCACTGTGTTATGGAAAGTGAAGTATATGATCAAAGCATATATTACATTCTGGTTATATTCACAAAGTTTAACTTGGCAGATAACTTTATCAAATAACCAGAGGTCTGTAAAATACCAGCAGGTGGATTGTGTTTCAGCAGGCACTGCTGGAGAGAAGCATTCAGTTCCCAAGCCACAGAGACATTATGGAGGAGGAAAACAGAGAAGACTGTCTTTTAAGCTTTCAGGTACATACATCTTTTGTGGCAGGCCTAGGATATAAATGCCAGGTCTAAAACCAAGGACAGGAACAATCCTGAATTATACCTGCACAGTCTGGTGTAATCAGTATATGTGATCCGACAGGAAAGAATTTCACAAAAATTGCTAAAATAAAATGGCTCTTCTAAGGCACTAAGGGGCTGTTCCTTCAAAGCGTAACTGCAGCAGGAAGGCTCTGGGCCCAAGAGCCTTTCAGTTTGGGTGGCTACGAAATAATATCAATCTTGCTGCTTGGTCAGGAGATTACAAAGAAAACCTTTGCTGTTATGAAGTGTTCCACAGAGGATAGTGCTCTTCCCTTGCAGCTTTGTAGGGCTGTGCTTTGTGGCGCAATGTTATGACTAAGCAACCGGAAAGACTGGCATTCGTGGGATTACTACATACCACTGGCATCTGATGCATAAAGACAAGTGTTAGCTTTGTGTCGGGATAATAATGTTATTTAGGAAATAATATTTCTGTGTTGCAAATAGAACTGCAGGTGGAACATTTCAAGTTGTGTCAATTATTGAACAACCCTTAGTATGAAATTTGGATCTGATTTTTTTCAAAGGTGCCAATGACTCATCAGTTAGGAGTAGTTGAGCGTGATTGATACCTCTGGAAATTGGGCTTAGTGCTTGGATATAAAGCTAAAGGATTGTCTTTGTGTGTCAGATAGGTGGAGAGAGTGGCACTTTCCTCATTAGTATTACTTAGAACAATACATAGCACCTTCTGATTTGGGAATTCATGTCACTGATAGTCTGTGAAGTGCATCAGCTTAGTTTTCTAAGCCTTATAATTACTTCCTGTTTATGGTTATTACTTGCCTGCCTCTGGTTAGCTTGATTGCTGTGTGTTACTGCTAATGCAAGTCTAATATACATATTAGCTGAGGAGGAAAAACTTGTGCCAGTCTCCTGGGACAGTTCATCTTTTAGTTGTCATCTGGTTGCTTGTATTAGAAGATAGAAAATTTTTTCCTATTACTAGCCCCCATTATCTTCATTATGATTAATCAACTGAGAGGTAAAATAAACCTTGTGGGTTCTTCGGGGTGGGGGGGGTGTTTGGTATTTTTATTAGGGATGGCCAGTTGCCAGTTTGGCTAGTCGTACGAGAGTAAGAAATAGCTCATATGGCATGTGCATATATATTACCTTTGGGTTTAATATTAATCCTGATTCAGCTGTTTGAAAAAAGTTCATTGATACTGTAAGCCATGATTGCCTTCTAAGATCTGCAGTATTTTAGTAAGTCACTTATACCTAGTATTCACTGTTAGCTGGCATGATGCCTACAAGTATCTTACAGAAAAAGTATGTAGTCAGGAATGGACGAATTTTGTCAGGATTCAGGAATGGGCATTTCAGAGGCAGAATTGTGTTTAAATAGCGTAATAATTGGTTTGGGAAGACTACAAGGCAATGACTCTGACTGAAGAACTTCATTCTTTCCTGGATTGGCAAATTTAAATCCCCCTGTGAACTGCACGGATTATGCCAGATTACCTCTCTTTCTTCCTGCTCCCATTTTTATTTTCAGTGGTTCCAGTGGGCTTTTCTCATTATCATCAACTTGTGATCTTACTTTATCTGACCGAGTGGAATGTGCTCCCTTCTCCAGTGTTTTTCTGGCTCCAGAGAATATAATTATTTGTCTGTTAGTGCTCATTGTTAGTTACACTGTATATGCCTGCAGTCTTCCTCTTTCAGCCTTCTTTGTTGCCATCTTTCCTCTTTCCTTTGTTCTTGCTTTTTGTCCATATACGTATTCCGAAAAAGTTCCCCAGCACTGTGGGTGTTAATGTTTATACAAGCTGGTTCATGTGAAGCAAATTAAGCAAAGGCTTACGTTCTATAGCCAATTTATCTGACGGCACATTTTAATTTGCTAGGTTTGTGGTAGAGCAGCTGTGACTGAATCTCATTTGAAAAATTTTTGGGATTTTGTCCTGTAAGTGTAAAATTATATAAACCCTTGGTAGGGGAGAAAGAGTCTTAAAGTCATAACAGTAAAACTTGTTTATGTTCAGGTTATTTGTAATACACGACTGATGCATTTTTTTCACCAGGAAGTCTATATGTGGAAGTGTTGTCTTTCTGATCAGAGTTAAATCTGTAGCTTTGTGTTTATAATATATGCAAATAAGACACTTTTTTCAGTAAAACAAGCTTAGCGATGTCATACTGCTTCTTCTCTGTCATCCAAATTTCATCTGGGAAGAAGAGGTGGAGGGAAGGGCTGTGGACACAGGGAAAAGTGATACAGGATTAATTCCCTATTTATTGCTTTTAATGGGAACATAGGACTTCTGGGTGTTTTTAGCAGCAGTCGGGGCCCATGCCAAGGCTCGCTGCTCTCAGTTCTTGTTTGATTTGCCCTGTTGGCCTTGCCTTACCCACTCATCCCCTTTGCACTGTACTCAGCTTCTGACAGGGCAGGGCCTAGATATACAACGTAGGTTCCTCTTCTGACAAAGAAAAGTGTCGTTTTTAGGTTGAATTAGTTCTAAGCACTCACAGAGTTAGGCTGTTTGTTTTACTCCAGAATACAGAAAACCCTGAACTCATTAAAGGCCTGTTCAGCCTTAAGAAACCCTAAGGTTTTATAACCGTCTCCCATGTTTCTGAGTAAATTACTGAATTAGTGGTCTAATGGGAAAGTTTAAATTTTGCAGAGTGCAGCTTCATTAGTCTGTGTAAAAAGAAAGACATGTTGCTTTTTGTGATCCAGAGGACTTCCCTCACAAATTAGGGAAGGTTGTCAATAAACAAATTGCATAGGCAGTCTGATCATTTCTTGCTTTTTTTCCCTTTCCCCGTGACTAGATGAAACATGCAAGCTAAAAAGAAATTAAGGCTTCAGTATAAATAAAAATTATTTTTTGGATTCATTTGCTTTTTAAAAAGCAAGTAATACAATCTTTTATTCTTAATTTCTGTAGTCATTATTTTCACAGGCTCAGGAGAGGAATTGCATTTACCATGTGTCAACACACAGGCAGCAGCAGTGCCAGTTTATCATTCAGGCTGGCTTCTCTTTGAGAAGGGGTTACTATAATTGATATTACCATTGGTAAAATAAATAATTCAGTATTGTCTTTGTACCAGCAAAATTGTAAATTATTAGTTTAAACATTCAATCCTGGTGAGGATGTTCAAATAAAATTCCCACTTTATTTTAACCTCTTTCCTTTTCCTTTGTAGCTTAGGGAGGAGTTGGGATGATAGGTGAGTTTGAGTGCTCCTTCAAAGAGGATTGATTAGCAATGAAAATGAAACCAAGCCAAACTGAGTTAATCAACAAGTAGGGAAAAAGTAGTTGGTGACAGGAACTTTGTTTTAGGGTAGTTCTGCTGGGAAACATGGGGTTGTGGAAGCTACAAGGAGAAACAATGGTAGAGAAATATTCTTTTTTACTATGTGGGGTCACAGAGATTGACAATAATATCTGTCAATTCACACTTATTTAAAAATTTATATTAAGCATGATCCCCAAATAAGAAATCCCTGTGTTATGCAGTAACGGCATAGTTAGGCAAAGTTACACTGTGCTGGGAATCAAACACTTCTAAATTGATGAATCACAATCTAATGCTGTAAGCCCCAGCCATTCTTCACCTTTCTCTTTGAGAGGAAGAAGTGGACTTAAAATGTCATACCTCCCCTGGCAAAAGGATTTATTAGACTATATTGGTGTCGGTTGCAGCAAGAGAAATGCTTTCAGAGCAGCTGTTCAGGAGCCAAACTAAGTCTGAGTAGTGTAGCAGCGTAATCTTTAGCTGAGATCACCTTACTAGAGTAAGATATGTCTAAGAATGCGAGGCTTGAGCAAAGACTAAAAGAAGGACTAGAGCAGGAAGGAGATAGCATTAATGAGTTCAGGAAGCCAAAAGAAGTTTCGCTACGTACTTGTCCCAGTAAATGTGTCAGACCCCTTGTGTACCAGAAGGGAATGAGAGTCTAAGTTACATTTTGCACACTTTGAGAAGGGACTACTATAATTGGTGCTACCATTGATAAGTAAAATTCGAGCTGGTTGTGTAGTATGAGGATGGACTGTCAGGCCTGTGTTCGTTCTCTCCTCTCATTCCTCCCACTCCTCAAGAAATCTGCATGATTCTAGGAAAAAAGCTGGAAGTTATCTAGCACTCAGTGTTTTTACATTGCTTCTAAAATGTGTGCAATTTTTGCATAGATTTTTTTTTCTCCTCCATAGTCATTAGACCGTGTCTGTGTGTTCCTGGCATGGTTTTTGGGCAGTGTTCATTGTTACATTTTAAAACTTTTCAGGTCACCAAAATGGAATTCCTCCTTATACTGAGGATTTGTGGTCAAATTCAGAATCCTTTACACCACAAATATAATGGTGTTGCCAGACCAAGTTACAACACAGTTGCCTCCCAATTCATTCAAAAGACAGCTGCAGAAAAAGGCAAATATTCGGACAGATTGGTAGTGAAGGGGTAACATAGTCAAGGCACTATGTTACTGTGAGACTTGATGTCATTTTGAAAAGGTTTTGAAAAGTAATGGGGGTTCTGGAATGACTTAGATGTCTTTGAAAAAATTACATGATCCTATGAACACGTTTCCTAACTATGCCAGAATGTTGCCTAAGAAAACACTGAGTTCCTCAGTGAGACTGTTAGAACATTATTACTTTGTTATCTTCCCATACCAGATACAAAATGCATGTGACCATGTACTCTTAAGTGAAGATAGGCAATCTATCACTGAGGAAAATCACAGTTTGAGGTTTTTGTTCCAGACGGTATTTGTCTGCTTGTCACTATGGGGACTAAAACCACAGAGACTGAAAATGATACACTGATTTTTATCACAGGCATAAATGAACATTATGTCTAAACTTCTTTTCAAAATGCTGTTGATTTCTTAACAAAATTTTGCTGCCTTACCAGAAAGACTGTTATCTGCACTTCTATGACTTTAGTCTTTAGAAAGTAGTGTTTCAAGAGCAAACCCACCTTTCACAGTATCTGTTTGCATATATTGACAATTATATACTGAAATCAGAGCCATGGTGAATAGGCTTGCATATATTCTGACACTCTGGATGGGTTTCACAATTTTACCGTCCTAGTGATCCGTAGTTAAAAATAAACCTGCAACTGGCTGACTAAAACTAATATGAAAGGTTACTGCAACATAGCTAAAGTAGTCCAATTTAGTTCAGCACAAACTGAAAAGTTCATAGTGCAGCTTGCCTTGGAGCAACTTGTCATGTTGCTGTACCTGGAGTACCAAGCTACCTCATTTGTGTCAGTCTGTGGGGTGCACACAGCCCTCGGTGAGATCATCAAGAGGTCACAGCTTAACCGGAAATGTCAAAATGTCATAAACACTGGCATAAGGCAAATGCCACCCAAAATGGTGAAAGAATTTTGTCATTTGTATTAGCAGGAGACAGCAAAAACAAAGTTGCTTTCTGTCTACAGCTTTTTTAAGTCTACATTAGAGAAACACAAGAAGGAAACTGATTTGCTGTCACTCATGTGATTCATTAGAAGCTCTCCTTTGCTACTAATGGATGTGGATAGGATAGCCTGATCTGTGAGGACCACATGTGCAACAGGAATCAAAAAAAGTCCTATGTTAGTGTCTGACAAAACAGACATACTGGCAGGGCATCAGAAAATACCTCAACAGAGTGCCAGGTTCCTAGTAAAGCTCATCTCCTGTGCAGCACGTGGTTAACTGTCAGTGATCTTGTAGTCCAAGTTCATAGCTGGGTTGAAAGACTCCTAAAAGAGATAGTCACTTGGGCGTCTTAGGTTGGGCATAAACCCAGGATCCTCCTCTAATGCTTTTCAATAATCAGGAGGACAGAAAGTCATTTTAACTTTCCTCTTTTCTCTCATCCGTACAAAGAAAGGAAAGGAGGTAGATTGTGTACAAACTCAGTATAAAGGAAACATCAAAATGAAACAAATATGTCTTCTATGGGTTTTGCTTTGTGATTTTGCGGAAAATGCAGAAATGCTTTCTTAGGGAACTGGTATTTGATGTACTACTTTCCTCTACATAATAAAATGTTAAAAAATAGAAGCCTTAAATAATAAAAGAGGAAGACATTTCTACTGGCAGTGGGTGGAGTAGTCCCCAACTTAACTAATGTAACTGTACATTCATCCTGGATCTGTGTCAACACACATTAAAAATACTTCATCAGTTTAACCCATTTAGTCTGCTAAGAGAATCTTGGGAGACCACTGCTACTAAATGAATTAAGAGAACCGGACAGTCTAGAAAAGGAACCTTTGAATGTTTAATTTTTCAGTTGCATAATGCACTGTCTGACATACATGTTGTCTCAGAAGACATCTTACAAAGGAATACTACACTGACAGTTGAAATGGAGAGTGTTTTGTATGTTTGTGTCATTTTCTTTTTGGGAATATAGGTTTGGACTGAATCCTACAAATGCTACTACCTGCACTCAGACTACTCAGTGCACAAAGTCATTTATAGGATCTGTGCATTCCTTATTCTTCTGTTCTTTGTTAATTTTTTTCTTTTTCTTTTTTTGGCATCTGGTCCAAACTCCATTAAAATCACTGGAGACTTAAATTTCAGGGAACTTTGAATCAGACCCTTGATAAGGGAGGCATGGATAGTTTCAAATTTTGGTCTTGATCCTTTGGAAGTTTAAATTTAAATTATAGACTTCTCAGCTTATGAAGGAACTGGGCTTCAGCTCTTTATGTTGCAGAGAGAAAGCACTCATGAACTCTGAAAACTAAAGAGTAAGGCAATGACTGTAATTTTATTACCACCAGAAGCTATTCTAAAATGCTTAAATAAATGTTCTATATACTGGTAAAGCAACATTATTTTTATACCCCAATACATAAAAGGAATATATGCAGACTAAATGAATTGGACATTTAAGAATTTTCCTCATACGTATTTGAAATTTGACAAACAACAATGTTTCACTGTGGGTTTCAAGAATAATTTTACTATAAAGTCTTGCACATAGGAAAAAAAAACTTGTCAAGCAATTTTCATGGCTCATGATCGTTTTCAAAGGGTAAAACTGATTAGTTACATTATGTTACACATAAACACTGACATTGAGGTGAACATAAATATCCTAGAAGAGTATTTTCCTTAGTTCCTGCATTTGGATGCTTTTTCTGTACACAGCTGCAAGACTCTCTGAAATACAGGAAAGAGGTAGGAGGCATTCAGTTTAAGAGAGAATGAGAGATTTCCTGGGTAATAAGGAAGTCCTTTGCCATCTCTGTTAGTTAAAATTAAAGACCCGCAGTGAAGAAGTTTCACTTCATTAGAATACTGTGTGCTGTTTTCTTTTGATTGATGATTTTTTCCTTCAGGTACAAAAAAGTACTCTCCTGAGCCTATTTGCCTGGGTTTGCTGAGGAGCAAATTTAAAGTGACTTTACCATCCACCCGGAAGGAGTCACCATTCCGGGTAATTGTTGATGTCATTGGCAGGCAGATAAGGAGGCATCACATTATGCTTGCTTCTACTTTATTTGAACTATAAATAGAAGACTTGAGCCCTTATGAGTGGAATACTCCCCTCCACTCACATTAAATAGCAGGCTTGCAGCTTCCTTCTGTCCCACACATCTATCGTATGTGATCTGTTTATCCTCACAGATGTCAGTACCTACTGTAGACCTTTTTAGGAAAGATAAGGGAGATTGTTCAGCAGGTATTACGTTGTTTTACTTCTTAAAGTTAATCCAGCTCCCTCTCCCCCTCCCCCAGTTCTAACTCTGAGCTGTCACTAGTCCTCTTCACTGAAATCAGTAGTTATTTGTACCTGGAAAAGGTGAAAGATCAGACCCTGAATTTTCTTGGGGAGGGGACGAGAAAGTAAGCTTGCCATAGACATCAGAGGGTATTATGACAATCCACCCTCTATTTCCCTGCAAAACATTTTTGGGTCTCATAGTTAGCACGCAGACAGAGTGACCTGAGAAAACACATTTTTGTTCATTCTTAATATTTTTCTTCATTTAACTGCTCAAGCAGGATGGGAAGAGAAAACAGAATTCTGGTTGATTCCTCAGCACAATGCCATTAACTTTATTGGTTCTAACCTCAGATGCACCGGTAGATTTGGGAAAAAAAATCTCTACCCTGTCCCTCACTTCCATCATGATGTTTTCTTACGTCTTGTATCTTTAGGTAGAAAGCTACATTTAGATTCTTCCGAATAAAAGCTACATCATAAATATTTATTTTGCGTTAAGATTATTTTTATTAGATGTATCCCTTGGATCTGAAAAAGGAACAGGTCAGAATTACTTCCCTGTATAGAACATCAGGGGCAGTTCCAAACATGGAAGGGAAATTTTTTCTTCTGGAGAGTCCAATATAAAATTTCATTACTTTCTCTCTTTGCATTGTTTGACCATTCCATCTACATCCTAAACTTCAGTTGCACTGGTAGTTCAGTTCTGCATAGGCCTAGTGCTGGGCCCTGCTTAGTGTTGACTTTTCTCCACAAAGCCAGTAAGATTAGAATATTGAAGGATTTTTATTTTACCGTTACTAAAAATGGGAATAATTTAATAATGCTTTTCTCTTTTACTTTTTTTGTCTGTCTTTTAACTGGGTATACTTGGTTCCTATAGAAATGAAAAAGTAATGGAAGTAGGTAATTGCAGTATAGAGAGTTCTGTAAAAGCTTTCTCATAAAATTCTGCTAATACATTTAAGTCTTAGAGATCTGAGTGGTGTCTGGCTTTCTAAGTCCAGTGGAATAATAATAGCTCAGACTGCTCTGCGTGCTCACAGTAAGGCTTTAATTCTTATTCTGCTGACTTTTATACTTTATCAGACTTTATCAGAAGCTAATATTTAGCTCATGGTTGATAACAGTTTTGTGATACTTCACAAATCGTTTTTGTTTCTTGAGTTAAACCTTAAGTGGCTCTAATGAAGAGGTTTATTTATCTGTATTGGTGTACAACCAAACTGAGGTTTTTTCACAGAATTGACATGATTTTTAGATTAATTGACTGAATTTAGCTGTAAGCTTTTAGTTGAATTTGAATCTAAAGCTCAGAGTGAATGAAATCATATACAACTTTGCAGTCCTCCACAGGAAAGCCTCTCAAGTTCATTACAATCTAATGACTGTATGTTCTTCTTGCTCCTGTAATACAGCAACCCAATTAGAAACAGTAGGTTCTAAAACATTGAGCATTTTAGATTTGTTGAATGGGAACCTTTCATTTTAAGAAGCACTAAATCTGTATCAAAACTTAGCAGATTTTGCATGATAATAAGAAATTTAATCTTTATTTTGATAGCAGTGTGGATTTTCTTCACATACTGTCTCCAGATTTTATATCAATACTCACATAACTAGAAGGTAAAGTTAAATCTCAGCAGGTTCTCTTTTTGAATAGTTTGCTAAATATATGATGGAATCTTTTCAGTTTTAAATTGTTCCCTGGCAGTATATTTTGGGAGGTTCCCCCTCCACATCAAACAAGGTGACTTTTCTCTGAAAGTAACTGATACCACCTCCTACAGAAGTGTGTGTTATTGTTGTGTACACTAGAATGGTACATGGCATAGAACACCAAAGCAGATTCTGAAATTTGCTATCATGACAATCTGGTGACAGTAAGTGCCATGTAAATTATTATCAGACACTTAGAGAAGTCCGGACAGAACATTTGCTCCTCTGCCATTGCCCGAAGAATGAGTTTTGATTTGGATAATGCTTCTGACTTCTAATTTCTTGAAATGTGGCTGATGAAGCTGATGCATTTGATGGAACCTGAACAAACAAAAAATGAAAAAAAAAATTTTTAACAGATTTTCTTCATGACCTGGAATAAATGAACATATTTAGGCTAGTTTATGTCACTACAATGATATATTACAAGATAATAAATTGATTTGATGGAGGTTAATGATTTCATAAATTTACTATCTCATAAATTTGTTATTATCAAGCATGGATTTTGATGAAGTGATTTTTTTAAAATATCAAGCATTGCAGTAGCAGCTAGGTAATGCAATATCGTCCCATAAAATTTTCAATAATTGGCATTCATAGAAAGCTTAGATTTGTTTACATAGGGCTAAAATGAGGTTTGATTCTCCTACTGCTTTTATTTTACACTTGTCAGGATCCACTTAAATGAACGGATTTGCTTCTAGTTCTATTCCTGTACACATCGTAATACATTTTTTAATCAGAGATTTGTTCACAAAGCTATGAGTCTGAACTATGTTCCTTGTGCTAAATGCCCACCAACAGTAGTCTTATGGTCAAAAGTAACACTTATGAATACTCTCTAATCATAGTATTACTGGCATTGTGCCATGCACAGTAGACTCATCAAATGGCACAATGGGATCATAGGCCTTTGCTATGACATAACTGCCATACCAGTTAGCACAGAATTGTAATTAACCACCATCTACATTCTGCTGCTGCGCAGATGTAATTTAAGTCTTCTACTTGAGGTCTTATTTTCTGTGAGATTCCTGGGGCCATGCACTTGCAAATCATGTTTTTAAGGGCTGCTTTATATAGAAGACGGTGTGTATTTTTGCTTTATAGACAAACAGCAACCTACATGCAGACTCTTAATTCTGACGTTCTGTTTTCCTGACTGGTTTTCTTTGCTGGCTTCTTGTTCTTGGAGGATACATTGATGGCAGTCTTGGGGTATAGCTGGAGTCTGGATTACAGAGAGAAGCAGATTAGCTATCACTGAAGTAAAATAATAACCCTTACTGTTTTCACAGCTTTTTGTTAACTGTTTTACAGATGCGTCATGAAGAGAGGACTTCTTTGAGACAGACATAAAGGAAGAGAGGCATGCATAAAAGAAGTGACCTTAAGGAGGGCAAATAAGAAAATTTCAGGGCTTGATAAAGAGGTAAGTAGAAGTATAGTGCCCTTAACTCGGCTTGAATGAATGTTGTTTCCCCAGATATGCACACCTTGTGCTTAGTGGAATGTTGCATTCTTACTGAAGGAAATTATCAAAGAATGTGGAATGTTTTCCTTTTATGCCCTTTCTTTTAACAGAATTTGAGATCATGTGATTTCCATGAACTTTATAGAAAGTTATGGTATCATAAGATATATTCATGGTAGTGACTCATGAGTTTGATGTATTCTCACACAAGGATCAAACCAAGCTGAAAGAAATTTAAGTTTTAGTAACCACACGGTCTACGAGAGCTCTGAGTGTGGAAGGGGGTTGGTTCAGATGGTTCAACCCCTTTCGTTTTCCTCCTCATTTGAATCTGTTCAGACAATCCAAGGTCATCCTCTCTTCTTGTCTTCCACAGTTAGCTCCATCTTCCCTTTGATAACTCAGCTGTACCTCTTAGGCATAGCACCAGTTCAGATGCTGCTGCAAGAATACAGACACCACCAGATTGCACTTAGAATCCTACCACACTTTGGTGTCAGTCTTTCCATCTTTGCCACAAGACTTCAGTGGAACTATCCTCTGTTCCACCTTCATCACAACTGCCTGGAAGGCCAGTTTGTCTCTAGGCTCTTGTGACTGCAAAAAGAAAAAAAGCAGTGAAGAGGAAAGGGACTAATAGTTTCAGTGGCAGTATTGGCATTTTGGAATTCTGAAGGCAAGACTAGCATGAAAGTGAGTGAAAAACAGTGTAGCCAAACCATACCCTACTCCTGTTCCTTTAGTTCTGGGAAAAGATGTTCATCGTTTAGAAGGGAGGATCAGCCAGACAGTTTATTGTTTTGGGAGGGAGAAGAAGATGAGAATTAAAGATAAGCTTGGATTGTGCAATGATTCTCACCACTGAAAAAGTGTTTAATGATTGTATACTGGGCTTGGCAGTTACCGAAGTTTTGGAGTTAAGTTTACAGAGGGGACAATACAACCGTTGTCAGAATATACCAGTGTTGTTCCAGAGTATTCTAACAAGAATGTAATGGAATCACTATGAAAAGTTCTACTGTCCTTTAGTCATTTCTTTAGGAAAAATTTGAACTTTTTCATTTATAGTATTTTAATGAAGAGATGTATACTTTTGAAGCATTTGTATCATAAATAAAACAAGCATTTACATGAAAAATGTCATGATGCTGTCTTTGATAGCATTATGCAGACATTGCCAGTTCACTTTCTATAAAGACGTGTATCGCTCTGTGTAGCATTCTGCAAAATCTCTGAGAAAAAGAGAGAAATGAAAAATTAATCCCTCACTTGAGTTTTAGCATCATACAAATTCTTTCTAGTTTTCTCCAGAAAAATCTTTGAGTAAATAGATAAAAACGTTGAGAAGTTACCAGACAACACCATGCAGGTTTCCAACTCCCTCTAATCACAGAATCTCAGAATATTTGAGGTTGGAAGGCATCTCTTGAGATCGTCTGGTCCAACCCCCCTGCTACAGCAGGGTCACCTAGAGCAGGTTGCTCAGCACCGTGTCCGGTCAGGTGTTGAGTATCTCCAAGGATGGAGACACCACAGCCTCTCTGGGCAACCTGTTCCCATGCTCAGTCACTCTCACAGTTTTTCCTTAGGTTCAGATGAGACTTCCTCTGTTTCAGTTTGTGCCCATTGCCTCTCATCCTGTCACTGGGTACCACTGAAAAGAGTCTGGCCCCTTTCTCTTTACACCCTTCCTTCAGATATTTAAGCACATTGATAAGATCCCCTTGAGCCTTCTCTCCTCAAGGCTGAACAGTCCCTGCTCTCTCAGCTCTCCTCGTATGAGAGATGCTGCACTCCCTCAGTCACTTTAGTAGCCCTTTGCTGGACTCACTCCAGTAGCACTATGTGTCTCTTGTATTGGGGAGCTCAGCACTGGACACAGCTGCCCAGATGTGGCCTCACAGTGCTCAGCAAAGGGGCAGCTTGCTGGAAACACTCTTCCTAATGCAGCCCAGGATGCCATAGGCTTTCTTTTCCACGAGAGTACGCTTCTGGCCCCCGTTCAACTCATTGTCTAACAGGGCCCCTAGGTCATTTTCTGCAAAGCTGCCCTCCGGCTGGTCGGCCCCACCAGCCTGTAGTGGTGTATGGTGTTATTCCTCCCCACGGGCAGGATTTTGCACTTCCCTTTGTTGAACTTCATGAGGTTCCTCTGTACCCCTCCAGCCTGTCAAGGCCCCTGAATGGCAGAGCAACCTTCTGGTGTATCAGCCACTGCTCCCACTTTTGTATTGTTTGCAGATATGCTGAGGGTGCATTTGGTCCCATCATCTAGGTTATTAATGAACATGCTGAACTGGCCCTGGTATCAACCCCTTGGCGACACCACTAGCGACTGGTCTCCAGATGGATGCTGTGCTGCTGATCACAACCCTCTGACCCTAGCAGTTCAGCCAGTTTTCAACCCACCTTACTGACTACTTATCCAGCCCGCGCTTCATCAGTTTGTCCACAATGATGTGGACGATGAAGTGTCAAAAGCCTTACCACAGTCAAAGTAAACAACATCCACATAAGTCTACCATTAAATTTTTAGTATTTAAAAGAACAAGGAATTCTTTGCATACACTCTCACAAAGAGTCAGTCAGATAGAAATATTTCTTAAACAGGGAAGAAGTCATTTCTATTAAATATGGAAAAATTAATGGCCTGAGACTTTGCACAGTTGGGACATTCCCGGAGAAAATTAGTTCTGCTGAAAATTTACAAAGATCTGAAATTTTGAAGTTGGTGATAACGATTTCCTTCAGAAGATCACTACGAATCATAGAACAGACTATGCCTCCTATTTTAAATGAAGAATATATTACCCTTTTTCAAATGTGTACAGTTAGAGGCAAAACATCTGCACATCTATAGTGAAAATGAAAGTGGCTAATAGAAACTTGACAAGATAACTGTATCTTAGGTAAAATCATTTTTCTCTGAGTGAAAACTAGGTAATGCCAGAGATCAAAATTCTGGGACGCTGGGAAGCAATACAGAAGTAAAAGACACCAGTACTATTTCTCTGATCCAAACATCCAGTTAGGATTGACGTAGACAAATGACTTACTTGCACTGAAGACTGTTATTTTATTTCCTTACTTTGGAATGCTGTACTATTATTATTATGCATATGTATATACACATAATAGTCTGTATTTATGTGCCAATATACAGCAAGATTAAATATACAGGAAAAAAATCAAGAATGTATGCTGACATCCTAGTGAAATAATAGTTGCAGAGATGCAGATGCTATCATTGAGCACATAATTGAAATGGGCAGTTATGAACTTAAATGAACTTGAGTCTTGAGATGCCTTGGAACAATCACAGGGAGTTTTTGTTTTCTTCCAGATTTATTATATTCTTTCGAATGGGTCAGTTGAAGAGGGAAAGAGTATCATGAAAGAGTGAGCAGATCTTTTGCAGGAAACCACATTCATAGCTCTAATGGCTGAAGAGATTTTCACAGAATGTTCAGACGCACATTTCTGCCTGATTCCATGTTATTAGTGAAACTAAAATAATTATTCTAGTTATATTTCTAATAATCATTTTAAGCAATGGGCCAGATTCCTATTAACCAAGCTATTTTTATTCGTCTCCAAATGGAGCTTTAAGTGGGTGGTAATTACCTCTTTAACTTTACAGAGGTATATATATATCCCATTTTTAGAAACGTAAAAGGAAGGGGTGATGGAGAATCATTCACACTAGCAGAGCTCCCTCCAAAACTTGTTATTTCCAAACTTTCCTTTTTTTCCCCCAAAAAACAGTGGATCAAATTTGATGCTAATGAATGGCTGATCAGCACCAGAGACTAGAAATCTGTTTACACAGATAATAGCTTTGGAGAGTCTTTCTCTCACAATTCAGGCAACATGTCTCTGTTTGAACTGGGGACCCAGGTAGAATCTGTGTTCACGGCCCTTATATCCTAATTTAGCTTTTACTCAAAACTTTCTCAAACAAGCTCACATCAAAATGAGCTAAAATTTTTCTGTTTAACATTCAAGTGAAAAATTGAGTAGCCTCTACTTCCAGACACATGATTTCTGAGCATCCACTGAAGCTGCCAGCTAGCGTCGTGCTCATAACAGTGGCTGTCAACTTTGTCATCTGGATTGAAATTCTCAACTCTTTTTTATCTGGGCTTTGAAACAGGTGTTGAAGGGCAGTGACTTCTGGTATGTAGTGATTAGCTGGAATTAAAAGTGAAGTAAAGTTGAACATTCATCCTATTTTCAAATCCATATACCTTCTTCTACATGCCAACCCCCATGGACACCCACATTCTTGAAGAAATCTCTCTTTGAAGTTGAAATTGTTTACAACTGTGGAATATTTAATCAAAGACAGTATTCACTTAGGCCACACATAAATGGGTCAAATTGCAGCTTGAGGTGTCTTCTAACTTGGACCCCTGTGCAGAGACATTCACAGTGTGGATAGTTGCAGCTAGAGCTGTCTGCACTAGATTCTTGGCTCTATTTCCTGCAAAGTTGCCAGGTGCAGAAAGGAGCACATGGTGTAACTTTGACCTTGTCTGTGTTACTGTGAGCCAGAGCGGTTCCTTTTAAGTCACTGTCTGCCCAGGAGGGGAATCAGAAGGGCGCATTAGAGTGCAAGTTTGCATGTATTTGTAGGAGGGATAGACTCTGGTGTACTTAGCTGGAATCCCACTGAAAAATAGCAGTGAGACATGATCTTTCTGCAGCGTGCTCTAGGGTGCAGCTGAGTTCATCTAGACTCATGTCTGTCCCCATTTGAGGCTCATCAGAATATGAAGGAAGAGAAAATAACAAGAAGCTGTTATCAGTATTTTTCTTTCTCTGTAAATTGATAAATCAAAATGCAGCAATATTGACCAGCTCTGTTCTTACTCCCTTTTGGAAAATGACCAAATGTAACCAAAATGGTCATGGGTGAGTGAAAGCGAAAGAGGTTTCTGCCTGTTCTTTCTTTTCTTCCCTATAACTTGCTTAGAAATTTACACTTAACTGTCCCAAACAGGGCTGCACCCTCTTAAAAGTTTTGGCCATTGGATGATGGTGGGGCACTACTAAGGAATAGCCTATAAAACTTTAAAAGGATTGCATCCAGTCCTTGCTTGCAAGCTCACAGTTCCTGTTTGCACTGTGCTGTGCTGACCTCCTCATCATTCTGAGCTGCAATCTCCTCACCTATTCATGGAGGATTATAAATACTTGTCTTCCTCACAGGCCTGAGCGAATTCATGTCTGGAAGTTTTTGGTATCCAGTGATGGAAAAGAATGTAGAACCATTAGTCTACATGATTGCTGCTGCAAATAGAAGTTGAATATTTAAATTGTAACATACTACTTGGTATGTCTGTAGAGTTAGAAAGAAGCGTTATTCAAAGTAAACTCTCTACTAAGAAAGGTGACTAGAACCTGAGGACAATTCTCTCTTGAAAGACAGAGTTCTGAAAATCCTATTATTATTTGTAACATGGCTACCAAGGCTGTTGGTTTCAAATAGATTTTCCAGAGCTATCAAATGAGATCAAAAGTAACTTAATTTTGAATATATCTGTGATTGCAACTGACTTAAACGTATGGACATAGGTTAGAGTGCGCTAGAGTATCGCTATAGCTAGTAGCGATAGCATCAGTGAACTGGGCAGACTTTCTGGGTCCTCAGGTGGTTTTGCAGGTAACATTGAATTTGGAGATGGTGTCCTTACAGGGCTAGTAGTACCTGACTAAACTGTTTGAAAGTGAGGAGATCACTCTCTACCTAAGGTGCAGTCACCACAATTTCTCCAATTTAGATAATGGAAGATGAACGGACTTACTCCAGTGAGTCAGTTGCATGAACTTCCCCTGAAAACATTAACATTTAATTTTAGGTTATTTTGAACTCAAGTGAACTCAGGAATGCTACTTCTGCATTTTAAGTCCTCAGGAGATTTTATTATCAGTGAACCAGGTCCTGAGGTTTTTATTCAGTCCTTACTCATTTCTGACTCAGCCAAACTCCCACAGAATTTGGTGAGAAAAAATGGGTGAGAATCTGCCATAAAAACTACTGAAGATACAGTGTGTCCATGCATCACAATTAATGATTTGTTCTGTTTAAACCAAACTACACAGGTTCATGTATCTCTTGAGATGGTGATACAGTATGAAGATATTTCAGGCAATTTTAATCACTGAGATTACATTACTAGAAAAAGACCTACTAGCCTTTTTTTCTCACACTCTAGAGGTTGTAACCCAGATGAAAGATGGATAAAATCTGGCTCAGGAGAAATCTTACTTTCTGGCTGGGACAGCAAAAGCGCGTGGAAAAGAGGGATTATAATTTTGCCTACTAGTCACCAGGACGCATAAGGGGTGTAGGAATTAGTGCAAGAAAGTGAATGAAACCATCCAGCTGGAACACCAGAGAGTCCCCAGCAGCAATGGTGAAATTGGTCCAGCTGGACATGTTACAATCCACTAGCGGAAACGCATAGATCAGCCACCATCTTTACTTCCTATCTCTTCGCTCAGCAGTATTAGGACTTCATTCTGGAGGATTTAAATCCCAGAAGGAAAAGATACAGCAGCAGTATGGATATGGAGGTCTAGCTGAATCCCTTTTAGAGTATCATGATCGGTGAACACAGATTGTGATATAAGGTGTCTCTCGTAACTCAAGACACGTAGCAATGGAACATTATTTTTGTCCCTTCACTAGTTATGTGTTGCAGCCACCTCTTACCTCCCCTTTGCTATCACTCTGTATACTAACTGTTTTTATTTTCCTGCTTTTCCCAAGGGAAAAGTAGGAAAATCAGTCTCTGCTCCTTGCAAATGCTGTGATCACACTGAACATAAACTATCTGCAACCTGAATACTACAGTCCCTCCTATTCTGACAAGAATGGGAAAGCGTTTTGGATACATGTTGGTCCCATAAAATGGCTCTTTCCTGCTTTTTATCTTTTTCCCTTTTTTGATGGCAATATCATATTAAGTCAACAACGGATCACAACATTAATGAGAAAGAGTAAAATAAGCTGGCTCCCCGATGATGCTATAGGTATGCAGCATTATTTTCCACACATTCTACCTGTGAAATATATTTCTTCTTTTGGAATTTATGCTAATTAGCCTGGAGTCCTCCTGTCGCTATGCTCAGCTCCAGCTGCTCCTATCTGCGCATTGTGGTACTGCGATACATTGCTACCTCTCCTGCAAATTTGATACAATCAAATTCCTGTGAGAAACGCTCAAGAAAGAAGGACTTGGTGCTGTCAAGGAGACAGCTTAAGGGGTATAAAAAACTCCAGAAAGCTCTTAGAGATTGCTTTTTTTTACAACTAAGACTGGACACTGACAGATACATGACAGTAACAACTTAATCGACTTCCAGGAAGTGCCTATGGACCACTGATGTTTTACAAAGAATTTAGTTAACTTTACTGAACGTTCATTGATCAATGCAGATGAGAAGAAAGAATTACTAAGTTAGAATCTGTGAGGATTTTGTTTTAGACAACAGTGTTTTCTGACACAGCACACAGTTAAAAAATCCTACTGGATGTTTTTCATATGTGTCAACCTTGATCCAATTAAAACATTTAATATATTTGACATTTAAGTTAGACTTAGTTTAATAATAGAGCTTAGACTATAATTTGAGATCAAAGAGGCAGAGTCTTAAGTCTTTATCATCTTTTTCAATCTCTTCAAGTTCTTGTCAGTGCTTTAGCAATTCTTTTATGACTAGGTTAAAGCACATGCAGAAATTTCCAAGGTTTTATGAGAAACTATTGCTCGTTTCCATAACAAAGTGTAAAAGAGTAACATGATGGCCTTAAAGTAGATGAGAGACCCTAAGATTCCTTGTTAAAAGTAATAAATGTACTGAATCATTAAAAAATCCTGTGTTGGTTCACAAATTTGAGATGAGACAAGAAAAACTGTGGCTGAGTCACAGTGTCAAGTACTTTTATCTTTCCAGAGGTCAAGGGATATGTTTAAAGAGGCATGTTTTTTCCTCCTCATTGCTGATTAGCCCATTGCGTGTTTGTTCTCATTTGTGCTGAATCCTTCCTGACAGCATTCAGTCCCTTCCATACAATATGAAACTACTGAACGTCATGGAACGTAAGGCTCAATAGAGGTTATCAGTCTTTACCTGCATGACTGATGAAGGGTAAGAATATCCAGATTTCTTCCCATGTTAAAAAGTTTTTAATTGATGTTTTACGTCTGTCAAAAAATCCTGTCAGTGTTGGTGGTCACAATGAAATCTCTTTAAGTACAAAGACATCAGTCTGTTCAGCAGACATAGTACGATGTATAGCATTAACTGCAGCCCATGTTCTGTAATGAACGTAAAGAGACAAACAGAATTACCGGTAATTACCTGCGTAATTACTGAAGAGGCAGGAAAAGGTCTGCTCTGTTAAAGGCATTGTTTTTAAGAGGCAGGATATTTGATCTGCCTTTAACTTCCATGGTGCAGCTATATCTTTTAACTTCTGCAATTTGCACATGATGTTTTAGTTATGAAGAATGTTAATGTAACAGCGTGTCCTCTCTCTGTGAGGAAAAGGAGGTGGCATGAGGCAAACAGCTGTTACAAATATTTTGATAGTGATCATTTCAGTAGACTTAACCTTTCAGACAAGGCTTAATCGCTGACTGAAGGCTTGGGAACAGCCAAGCTAAAACCCCTACTTTTAGGCAGTATTTCTTTACTGTCATGATTTTGTGCTTAGCAGTTATTATCTGCTACCACCAACAACTTGACAACATTAAAAATTCTAAGCTTCGGAGGGCAGAAATTGTGACACCAGTTCCAAACTAGGTCCAAGCATGTTACATATCCCATGAGTTAATCCCACCATGTGAGTTTCTTTATAGTACCATGACAGGAGCTGGGAGCAGGGATGTTCAAAGTACTGTTGTGTTTAGTTCTCCCTGAGAATCAGAAGAACGTAAAGGCACCTAGAGGAAGTATTGTGAGCGAGGGAAGTGTGAACACCTTTTTCTTGTATTGCTGCCTTCACAACCAGAACAATACAGGCATCTCTGATTTGGCAGAGTTGATTTTTAAGAGTTAACTTCACAAGTTGATTTTGTTTTGCTCTTGCAATGGGTTGAGCCATATAAATGCCACACTGAAACAAGACATGCTTTCAGCCAGATTCTCTTCTCACAGCCCTGCAAACCTACTCACACCGATTCAGTGGTAGCAGCAGAACTGAGAAAAATGTTTTAACTCCACAAATCCCTCAAAAATCTTCATCTCTGGCAGGATTAGGGAGAGAAAACTGTTGTCAGAACAGCTGGAGCCGAGCCTTAGGCTACAGGTTGAGAAATAAGTATAGAAGTTGTTTTTATTCCGTCACATGTCTCAATTACTCAAAAGTGTCTTGATGGGTAAAGAGTCCACACACTGTTAAAACATCTTTAATCAAACAGCAGCCCACAGTCTTGCTGGAATTGTGTGTTTGTTTTGCTTATTGCTCTATGTGTTGTGATTGTAAATACCAATACATTTCAGTATTGCCTGTAGAAAAACAGTGATTCATCTTAAGTGTCTTTCGCTTCTTGGTGTAATAAAGATGGAGAGGGATCTGAATTCAAGTACGGTTTTCAGTGTACAAGAGGGAATGGAGAAATCTGTCCCAAAAATGTGACCTACAGAAAATGAGAATAGTTAGGAAGATGTAGTTTTATGTGATTATCAGCAAGTAACTGTCAAATTTCTTTTCTTTCTGTCATTATATTCTGTTCCCTGCGATATCTGGGCACAGGAAGAATAAAAATAGTCTGTCTGCAACACATAAGGACAGACGACCATAGTAGATTGCTCACTGCTAAACTGAACTAAGCAGAAAAGAGATCCAAGCCATGAAGGACAACTATTTTTTGCCTTCCAAAGGTCCCTTTACAAACCCTGGAAACATAAAATGTATCCTTGAAACTGGGAGTTAACTCAGCTCTGGTGGACCATATGAACCTGACTGTATGATGTTGCTTGTGGAATTTATACAAAGAGCATCCAGTTTTTTATCAGTGTTTGCATTTGGCTATTAGTGTATTCTCGTGTGAAAGTAGCTCCCCCTAGTGATAAGAAACATTCATGATTTCCATCTGTCTTTCTGAGGCAAGTGGAGTTGAGTAACAAAAAGCTTGCAAGCTGCGGCCTTGATTCAATAAATATGTATATATATATGTGTATATATATATATATATATACACATATCGTTCTGAGACATGCTAACTTCAGTAGGTTTACTTTCATGAACTGGCCTTGCTCAATTGAAACTCAAGAGCTCATGCTATTCGTTGTTAATTAGTACAGTATTTCTGTGCCAATGGAGTTTTTGAAATAACTTAAAATGGTATTTTAATTGCATTAGAATTAAGGAAAAAAAAATCTGTAATTCATTATCCACTTTATATTTTCTTGTGTTTTTGTGATACTACTTTACTTGCTTAATTAATTTTAATCCCTCATCCTGCAGAATTCATCAGTTAAGTTTTGCTAGTTTGCTCACTCAGTGTGCTGTGGAGGTTGAAATTGCCTGTAATTAATCATCCTTCTTTCTCCATCAAGCGCTGAGCCCACTCCATACTCTTTGGAGAACTGTAATATCTTCAAGGACTTGATTCTGAAAGGTGCTGGGCATTTTACTTGGTTCCAGCGAAGCAGCTAGATGCTGCTTAATTGTGACATTCAGCTTAACTTCAGGCATGTGAAGAATCTGGTTGAGATTAGTAAGAGTGTGAAGCTGATCATGGACAGAGTGTGGATCTTTCTTCCAGGATCATTTTGGCCTTGTGCAGAAAATTCTAATCTTAAAATGCCCTGTAATGTTGGCAGAGCATTTGTAAGGTTTCAAAAAGATATGCACAGTATGTTTTAACCTTGAACATTTCAAGCTCAAGTCAGTATCGCTCGCAAGGTGTATGTAACTTTCTACAGAGAACTTTCAATTTCTATTGCTTTTTTGTTTTTCTGTTTGCTTGGGTTTTTCTGTTCTAAAAATGAATCAAGCCATAGTCTGAACTTGTTTTTCCTAGATTGGATTTAGATCCACATTAAATTTTCAGTTTCTTCTCCTTTAGATGGAGAGGTGTAACTGATGGTATGATTTTGAGAAACACTTTTACATTCTGCTCTTGTTTTTTCCTTAACAAGAATTAGGGCTGCTGGTTGTGCATGAGAAAAATTATTTTCCTGTCAGGCCCTTTCTCTGTGACCTCTCATGAATACTGGAAACTTTTTATCTGAGAAAAACCTGCCTGTTGGAAACCCACAGGAACTGATCAGTACTTAGCCTAGTTTCTTCCAAATCAAAGCAGGTTTTTCATACTTCATATATTCTTTAGCATCCCTTTAAATCATTATTCTTCTTTGCTGATTAGTGCTCGACTTTTGTAGCTTGCTAGTTGATCATTTACTGTTAAACAACAGGAAAATCTGTTTCTGGAAAGTAGATGTGGAAAGATCTGCTTCTTCTAGAGAAGAATCTGATCAAATACCTGCTCTGGAAAATGCACAAAGAAAGTACTTAAATTGAGCAGAGACCGGGAAAGAAGGCGTTTTATCTCATACTGTGTCAAAATCTCATTTTTGTTTCATTACATAAAGCAAAATATAACACAACAGGTATGTGGTAAAATCACTGAAAGCACTTGACATTGGACATGCTGATAACTGGTATTAATTCCAAAGGTGAGTTCTGCTCTCCATTCTTTCTAAAGTAATTCCATTGAATTTAATAGGGTGAAAATTAGTGATTGTAGTGTAGTCTGAAAATGAGTATACCTGGTTTATTACACTAATATGTTTTTTTAATCGATAAGTGGAAAATATCTACCCAGTAGTTACTATGTCAATCTAATGAATTCACTTAGTAAATTTATTTACTTTATTTTACTTTAAGTAATTTTTTTAGTAAATTAGTTAATATATTAAGCTGGAGAGAATGGATGCATTTGGCTGTAGAAGCAGCTAACAATATATCACTGAGACTCACTGACTCATCACTTTCACCATCTTAAGGCAGCTTTCACTAGTACATCACATGTGCAGCTTTTTACACTGCTCCTGAGATGGGGATTTCTGAATTTTCCAGTCAACAACTTATACAGTGCAATGTGAAAGTCACTATTATCCATATCCTTTTATTTGTCTGTGTGGAAACAGCAATGTGTTTAAGCTAACCAGTTGATCTGAGCTGCTTTTTTAGCTTGATTGCCACTTGTCATTTCTTAGAGTAGTTCCTGTCTTCCAGTCCTTTGAAGTGAAGCTTCTGTATTGGAAATATGTCTAGTCTTTGCAGGATTCAAAGAACTTTACAGGCAGTAATTTCACTTCTCTTGGCTGTATCACATGAAAAGATTTTTTAACTGAGGAGATCACTTTGAGTATTCAGAATGTCAAATGAGTATGGTCAATTGGAAATCTGCACTTGGAAAATTAACTTGTCCCAGTAATGTGAACATTTTATTAACAGGCTTATTAACAGTGTTCTGTTTTGCAAGATACTTGTCAGCTTCAGACCTCACTAGTGATGGGAGGATTTCATTTGAGGAATAGTTGTCTCTAGTGAAGAAATACACCTAAATCTCATTCTTTTCTTATTCAGCCAGATGTATTCAGCCCGATCTTACCATTTAATCATGAAATCCACTGTCTTCAGTGGTGGTATGAGAGCATAGTGGAGGTTTCTGTGAACATACCAAGGTGTGACTAAGAGCAGAACCTGGCTTTTTTAATCACACTGTGTGTTAGAAAGAAATGTTTGTTTCATGAATAGTATCTTTTTTTTTTGCATGTATGTCCAGCTATCTAACGTAATTCTGCCAGGCTCTCCACTGAAGGCAACTACGTCAGAACTGGGAGTCATTTGGAGAGGAAAGGTTACATTAACAGTATAAATTTACTGGTAATTAAGAGAGATGAGAAAAAAGAAGAGTCAGAAAATTAGAAGTCTTCTCTGTAATTTTTTGATGTCCGTATTCTGTGCTACAGTAACCCTGGTAATGAATAAAGGAAAGGACAAACATTCCATTAACCTGACATTCACCAGCTATCAAGCTAGGAAAGAAATCAAAACAACTAGAAAAATGGGCTGATATTTATCTTCTTGTGCTTCATCCACCATCCTGAATGTCCAGGAGCAGCAGTCTTGCATATCAGCTGTTCACCTGTATCCCCTCTACCTGTGCCGCAAAAGAGACAGCTGTGTAGTGCCAAAACTTATAGTCAAGTGATTGCTTAATAGCAAGTCCAGAGTGATTTCAAGGTTGCTCTTCCTAAAGCAAAATCCTTCAGTATTCCCAAGGACAATTGCCAAATGCTTCTTACCATCCTTAATTTTTTCCTCTCCATTTCCTAAGTAAATTCAGTTAATTTAAGGAGTAAGGATTTCCATATTTTAAAAAATCTCATCGTTTCTTCCAAATTCTGTTATAATTAATTCAAGACTATCTCAAACTGTCTCTTGAGAGAAAACCTTTCCTTTGGCTTAAGGCATCTTGGCTCCACTTTCCTGAAATCTTTTAACAGCATTATATCTCTAGACAGGATGCAGAGTTCTAATTGCTTGCTTCATGCATTAGCATGCCAAGATATCAAGTCTAAAACCAATTTTCTGGCATTAGTGCATGTAGTGAGGGGCCTTTTAGAAAGATTGGGTTCCTTGATTCCAGTGGCCGAACTTTGGCTGCAAAAGTTGTTTTGATGTTCTAACTCTGCTTTTAGAGACATTATCTTTATCCCATGTTTGACAAGACAAAAATAGAACAAAACTGCTCAGTGTTGTCAAGAAAAGCTAAACTTAATATATCATGACTGAACAAAGCAGAAGTGAAATATGCTTGTATCTCACTCCCCCTCACGTGATCTCCAGCTTTTTGGCAGAGAGGTATCTGTGTGCAACGAAGAATAATGTATCTTTAATCACGCTGTTCTAACCTTTGCTTAGAACTCCGCAGGACTTTCATTTCAGAATGTCAAATCAACCTGGCTATCTGAAGTCAGTGCAATTTTACCTAAGTGAAAATGAAAAGAGAACTATGAACTATGCATCCCTGAGCCAGTTATAAGAGATAAATAAGGTTCACAAGGGTAGAAAGAAAGGTAAAATTCTTAAATGACATCATAAGAGACATTATCAAGCTTTGTTTTTTTCCCTTGTATCATACCAGAACCCTCTCTCACACATACTAAATTCTTTTCTAGTTCTGGCTGAATAATCACATTTGAAATCCCAACAAAATGCAGATGTAAGAATGAGAATGTGTAATGAAATTCATTCGTGTGGTCCTGGTGTAGAATGTCTCCTTATTCTGTGTACAAGTTTTGAGCTTTGGTCAGTTCTGAAGCTTTCTAAACTAATTCTGTTGTGGGAGAGGACTAGGAATATCCTTTTCATCTGTTGTATCCTTGTCATTAATTGGGGAAAAGTTTCATGCTTGTTAAGTTGCTGTGAGGTCTATGCTGAATTCAACATAAACATGTGACTTGTCAGAGCTGGGGGAAAAAAGTGTTTAGTAATTATCATTCCATGGACTGAGTGTGAAATAAATCTAGTTTGTGTTGTAGTGTCCTTTTGTAAGGGATTCTTTACAAAGACTGTGGCTTTAGCCGTCCACTACCCATATTGTCTGCGTCTGTATTGTCTCTGGTAACAGCGCCTGCGTATGCACTTGAATTCCTGAGACTCACGGTGCCTGTTGTGGGGTCTGAATTATGGAGGCCTAGGCCCTTGTGGAGTGCTCCAGTGGTGTCCATGCTGCCCTTTGCAGGAGTACGCTGAGGTGCATTACCCATCCCTTGCACCACTGCATGTCAGCATTAACGGCCCAGCCCTTTTGGCTTGCACACTGTCACCATTCACACCTCAACATGTTCTACAAAAGAGGCCTTATTTGCTGCAGCCCCTTAGCACCTGCCTGCTCTGACCTTGCTTTCCAGTGTGCAGCTGTAGCAGGGATGCTGTTTATGAGCTCTTAAGGTGCTTTGCATTCAGTTTGTGTGCAGTGCCATTCTGAAACTGTCACAGCAGCCTCGCGAAAGGAGGTGGGGTCATGGCCATGTACAGGATAAGACCGTGAGTGCCTGGGAGGATCTGGAGCATGAATCCCGGAGTGCAGTACCTGATGTGCCAGGCTGGGTCAGCAGTTGTGCAGGCCATAATATGTCTGTGGTAGGCAGAACTTCTAACCACTCACGCTTGGCTGCTCTATGCCTGACGAGAAAACACAAGTCGCGTTTCTTCTTTTGTACTTCAATTGTAACATCAGCCAGAAGCTGAATATATGTGCTGTAAAACCTGTTATATAAGTTACTGCAGTTAACACTTTGGGCTGATTACACTTCATTTTATCTATTTGACATTTTAATTAATAAATTATGGGCTCACAGTATACCCGTTGATGACAATGAGTAATTGGAAGCCTGAGGAAAAACAGTATGGAAAGACATTGAAAAGTGTAATTTTATTATCATGCATAATTTAAAAACAAACTTTAGAGTTCTCAGATATAGTTTACTTCGGAAGCTTGATAATACTTTGTGAGTTTTCTTCTAATTACAGAGGAATAGCTTTTTTAAAAAATAACTTTTTATGAGAATATGGGAGGAAATAATGATAGAAGGAACACAAAAGATATTTAGGGTACTAATTTCTTTAAGATGACACTTAACAGATGAGAGAACAGGAGAAAGAGAAAGGGAATTCCTCTCACAAATTTATTGATCTAAAAATGTGTATGAATGAACTTGGGCTGGATATTTACCACCAGTGAACTTTTCATTCATTTTCAGATATATTTCTACTCGTTTCCAGCCAAACTGGAACTTACTTTGTGTTGTTCTTACAGATTTTTGATACTTAAAGTCAAATCCCAAGTGTGTGATAACGAAAAATAGGGAGTGAAGCATCTATCAAACCTCATGAACTTCCAAAATGGATTCGTTCCAAATCAGATCAGGGACTAAGACAAGTTCTAATGATAGCTGAATAGGTTCACCCAAGGTGATATGCCCACATTCTGTTTTTATGCTGGTTTCATATGATTGTGAAGGTAAATGAAGGAAAGGCCTTGACAGTCTCCATATATAGTATTTAAACTTTTTGTGGTTCAGATGAACTATCTGTAGTCTTTCTATGATGATTTACTATATTATCCTGCTAAGTTTACCCATTTTATTATGCCCTTCTTTTAAAACAGACTGACTGCCTTTTGAAAGTATGTATGAAAGCTAATCTCATGTAATAGCCGTGTCCTGCTTGAAAAGCTCTGCTATTCAGATCAGTCTCTCTCTGAGATATGTTATCTCGTTAGAAATTGTGAACCTTATCCTTAAAATTTTTGAACACTTGCAGTGGATAGTGCCTCTAGTGTCTTAAAACTGCATTTGGAGTTAGAGTGGGTACAGTCTTGGTATAGATGTCAGGTCTACATAGTCATGCACCTGCATCTTGTAGTGCACTAGCACAGGCAAGTGCTATTTGGGAGTACGAGAGTGGGAAAAAAAGAGAAAAGAAGAAAATGTAAAGTCCTGTAGCCCTTCCCAGTAAATCAGTGTCTACTTTTACAATATAATTTTTCGCTTTGCTTTCTATGAATCCCAATGGCAAGCTAAAATACACAGTCTGCATTAAATACGGTCCGTATTAAATTGTACTTCAATGAGGTCTAAATCCAGTCCTCTCAAAGTCAGGGGTGAAAGCCCTATTATCTGCAGTGGTACAAGACTGCTTTTTATTTGGATGTCTCACACTCATCCAAACCAGTCTAAAAACATCTTTAAGAAAAAAAAATTATTACATGCATATTTAAGACTGAAACTGTGTAAATAGTGAACCATTGTTTTGTTTTTGCTTTCAAATAATTAGGAGAAAAATCAATTTGGGTGTACCTGAGGTAGGTTTATGATTCTTAGCTTCTTCTTTTTGATCCATGGAACTTTCCATTCCATCTCCAGGTTGTACAATTCTTTATTCTCTTCTTTAAAAATTAGATTAGATTTGAAACCAGAATATGATTTTGAAAATTAAAATTGGAATGTTCTAGTTTGAGAATCTGAAGATGGAACTTCAAAATTTTCTCATTGCTTTTTTCCAGCCAAATATATTAATCACATTCAATCCCCATGTATTTCATCCAGTCATGTGTTTTTTTAAATTAATGATATTCCAAAAATATTTAATTCAGTTCTACTTAAAATGTAAGATATAATATAACTATCAGACAAAATTAATCAAAGGTGGGCAAATCCTTTCATATGTGCATAAGTGAGAATCTAGACGAAGAGCCTCAATCCTTTGTATGCGTAGTTATGTCTAGGTAGGGCCTTAAAATTATAAAAAACATCTTCCTGCCTTATTTATACTGCTAAAATGATGGAAAGGGGTTTTAGTGTAAGTTAGGATCAGTCTCAATTCAGTGTTTATCCTTAGAGGATATTAGGCCTAATCTGCAGAATCCTGGAACAATATGAATAATTTTTTCAGTATGGAAAAAGTCACTTGCTTTACAGCTTTTATTGCATTTTATTGAGTTGTCACACTGTATGCTTTTCAAAAAAAACCAAAACAAAACAAAAAAAAACAGAAAAGAAAGTAGTAATAGAATTTACTTGGACATAGGTCTGGTCAGTTTATGAGTCATTAAGTTCTGATTCTGACTTCATTGCCATTACAAATTATGTTAATGCAGTTTCTTTTCCATTCTATAGTTTGTATTTCGATAGAATGACTTTTGTTTCTATTTACAACTTACTTGAAGGCTAATGAGGGGAATGAATGCTAATTCCAAGTTTCTTTAATTGCTTCTGGTGCTTTTGTATGTAGCAGTATGTTACTTTAGTGAGACAATACTGCCTTCAGAACCACAGCCTAGTGTTGAGCATGGTTAACAGGACTGACTAGTATCTGCAGCTGTTACGACAGTCTGTGTGTATCCAAGGCTCTTCCTGGAATTCCTGATACATTGCTGTTGGCATGGGCAAGAAACCAGAAATAAAGTTGTTACCAGAATCAATAGTGTGTAACATACTTTGCTTCTACAAAGGATATTAAGTGCACACTACAACAGAATCTGGTGCAGTGTACAGTCACTTCTGTTACCAGGGTTTTCCTGGTGCCTTTGGGTCTGGCTTCTTTTCTGTAAGGTTCAGCTAGCCCTGATAAACTCTTGGGCTCCACTACTACTTTAGCAGAGGCAAATAAGAACTGGTAAGTCACCTTCATGTTGACAGAATGAGATGTGACTGTTTTGCCGGGGAATCCTTGACTCATGACAATTTGTGTTGCCTCTGTGACCAAGAGGAGATTTAAGTTGATAACTGCCTACAGCCATACTGAGAGGGTGTCAGAGCGGGAACTATCCCCGTCTTTATTTGGGTGGATTAACATTGATTCCTGTGCTGCTTCAGTTAAACTCAGAAGTACAACTATCAATAAGACAGGCAGTTGCTTGGCCTAGCTGCTGCCACTACAGTGCTGAAAGGCTGCTGGACATCTTCCTGCAGGTTTCAGTTCTTTAAAGATATCAATAGTTTGGGTTTTTTAAAAGCATTATTTAATCAAATATGGGTACAAGTTTGTGCAGAATGCCTGACTTGTTCTGCCTTGCACAGAAGACATTTATTATGCATATTATTGCAGGAGGGAGCTCATCTCTCATCAGATTTGTGACCTGTGACATTTACTTTCAGTGAGCCAGCAAGGCCTTCCCTTTTGGTTGCTCATGCTTTGAAATAAATTTAAGACCTAATGAGGTATTTGGCCAGCTTTAGCAAATACCCAAGAGTTAATTAGGAAATCTGCTTGCACTGATCAGTTTTATGCTTTTCCCTTCACTCGAATGATGCTTGAATTTTCTGCAAAAAACAAAAAACAAACAACAAACACCCCTATAAATTAAACAAATTAAAGTTATTGGCATCACTTTCAAGGACAGCTGGCAGAACTGTCCAAAATGAAACTTCCATCGTTTCGCATCTTATTTTGTTTAACTTTGTTTCTTTAGAGAATAGAGATCATACTTTACTGAATTTTCATACAGCTCATATCACTGCTTTTCTGACAAGATTCTTGCTAAGCTTTTATAATGCAGGTAAACAACGAAATGCTTGGAATTTCTCCTGGGGATTTTTCTTAAAAGGTGAGCATGCTTGCCATTAATTCCATTGTGAAAGTTGAATCCTGCTCTTGCAGAAATAAGTGGGATTATTGATATGACCTTTAATAGATTTGAGCTTTGGCTTTTTGCATATTTCACCATCCTTGCAAAGCATCGTGATACCCAGCCAAGAAGACTGGATGTAGTGCCTGGCTGGACTGGCAGGATCTCGTACCCTGCTTACTGGGCAGTAATAAAAATGGTCAGTGAAATTATCAATAAATTGCAGCAAAATTATTCAGTGGACTTCACTGAGAACTGATCATCTGTAGTCTCATGAATTGGATAGGTGAGCTGAGGGTCCAGGAACTTAGGTTTTGGCCATAGTTGGATGCTCGCCTTTTACAGATTTAATAAAATTACTTCATCTGTGTCTGTCTTTTTCCTGTTCATATATGAGAGCATCTGGTGGTCTGTATATAGAAAACTGTTACAGACTCCCAAAGTAAATACAGACCTCTGAAGACTTGCTTATCTTCAGTCAAATAAAGTTTTACATGAACTCGTGATCAGCTAAATAAAGCCCACTTTACTTGCAAAAGAGGGCAAGTATTATGTCCTATTAATGTATCCATCAGGTCACTGAAGGCCATTCTTAACATTTCCAAAGCACTCAGCTTCTTTCTCTATAAAGTTTTTGGTAAGTGGAATATTTCATTTAACAAGAAAAGTCTATCAGAGAGGTATGGGGTTTACAGAGGAAGGCTGACATTACTCTTTTAAAAAATATATAGCTATACTCAGGGCGAACAAATAAATATTTTTGCATGAAATATATATATTTTTAATTTATCAAGTTACTGGAGTCATTTTTCCTTTTTTTTTCCCAAGTCTGGACAAGACTTAGACATTGAGATGCTGATTCATTGTGATGGGGGTTGTTCATTGTTTTTCTCTAATTTACTTAAGAGTTACAAGCCTTAGATATGAATCGTTTTGAAAGAGATTTATTGAGAGTTCTGAGGAGCAGGAATATTATTTAGTACCTTAAATTGCCTTTTGGTGAAAACTGTCTGTCTCCACTGACTGTTCAGCCTCCAGTAATGGTTAATCTTCTTCAGTGTCTGAGGCCAAGGTTATTATTTTATAAAAATTATTATTGCTCACTGCTGTTGAAGTGAATTTTTTGTTGGTGAACTTGACCCCTCCCCCTGCTTTGGCTATCATTATACATGCTGCCAGGTGTTCAAGCTTTAATCAAGTCGTAACAGGTGAGGGAAGAAGGACAGGCCTTCCTCCTCTTTTGGTGTTTAGCCCACAGGCATCTCTTACAAATAATAGAAGTAAAGTTATATCAGTGTTCTTGTGAGTAAAAGTTGCAATTGCTCATTTAGTAGGAGAAGTGATTTGCAGTGACCAATTTGACCAGGCCTTAGGCTAATTCCTCCTTGGGAGGAATCCCCTCTGTATCAGTGTGACTCCATGAGTGCCACAGGCTCTCTTCCTGTGGGATATTGAGTCATCAAATTCATAGGTACTACAGTTGTATTCTTAGGCTGGGATCTCTTGAATCTCTTCATTTCAGGAGAGAACGTACTCTTTTAGCACCAGGTTTTGGGCCTGAAGACCTGTTTACATATTCTTACATAGTGCTTTGGTGTCTGATGTTGCTCACCACTAAAAATTATTCCATCCATTGAAGACCTCTGGTCCCTGATTTTTCCCGAGGAAATGTTTAATGTATTCCATTTGCTTGTCATAACTTTCATTTTTGTTGTAGGAAGGGTACTGACTTTTTTAGTTTTTTGTTTGTTTGTTTGTTTGTTTTTAGTGTAAACTACTAAAACTTCCAGATCACAGCAAGGTCACTTTATTTGATAATCTATAAACTACTAATATTGAAAGGTTTGTTCAGTAATGAGCTATTAAGGAAATATTTGCAATGTCCAGCAATATTTAAGTCAGTTGGAATGTATCAAGCCATTGTTGTTAATAGGTCTGCATGTTCATCTGGTTTACCCATGGGTATTTGTTTACTCCATTTTGACTGTATAGTCTCCATCCTGCATATCTTTTAAAAAGTTCTCTATTAAAAGAGAGTCATTTTGAAGGAACAACATTACTGAAAGCAGAACTTAATCTTTTACATGTTATCATTTTTGCAATGATATCTGTGACAGTTGTGAGATCTTTTTATTTATTTGGCAGAACTGGAAAATCGTATTGGTACAAGACAAAGAATACCCAACAAATAAAAGAAAGTTTGAAATAACCGACTCATTTGACCCAAATTAAATGTATTTCTATTTTCTTGTGTGTTTTTTTTTTTTTTTAGCATTTTTAAATGTATGCTAAGATAAGCTTCAAAGAATTTAAATGCGAAGTCATTCTAAACTGGAAACTCAAGAAATTTTGCTTTAGAAATGTGGCAGTGTTTATATTTTGTTAAGAATTTGCCCCATTTTTTTTCAGATCTAATGCTTAGGTTAAATTGGTGCAGATTGGAAAAAATCCTCATACTCTGATGCCTGGAGGTTTTTTTTTTTTTTTTCCCCCCTCAAATAATTTTAGCTGAAAAGTTTCCCTCAGTTCTAGTCACTGTAACCATATGGAGAGCAAAAGAAAGAATATCAATCTGGACTACCGCTGCTGTTATTAGTACTTGTAACACACACATCTTGTAGCTTTCTAAATTGTGGCTGACATGAGAATTACAGAGATCATTCTGAATGACCTGGGAGCCATTTGGGGTAGAACTAACTTCTGAAGTGGGCTCTGTGGGCCTGGAAGGCAAAACAGTATCAAGGACTGTTGTGGTGAAGGGGGTCAAGTTCCATCAGTCTGCTGATCTGCCTGTCTGCTTGTGAGGAATGGCACAGATGAGATCTAAGGCAAACGTTCAGAAGCAGTTGAGCACTGTTATGTTTGCAGTTAGTGCTGAAAAGTTCTAATTCTGATTTTTCAGCCATATAAATCAGGAATAATTTAGTGAAAGTGAATGGAAGTTTTCCTGAATAAACACAGAATTAGAATGTTACCCTTTCAAAATTGACCAGAAAGACTGCCTAGGGTGTTATTGAAAATTTCTGTTTCTTTATTCTTTATGACCAAGAATGTTAGGTGCTGCTAGTGCCTTCTTGACTCCTGACCTTGTAAGGACTGGGTGCTACATGCCATTTCTGTTCTGCTGAAACCTGCCGTGCTCTCCAGAGGTGGCAGTCAGGGCACCCAGAATGGCCACCCGAAAGGAAAGGAAAGGAAAGGACAGGACATGCTATGTTTTGCTTGAATAAGTGGCTAACACTACCTTTTGCAATAATGTTTTAAGCTATGAGACCTTTTGTCTAGTTATAAAGAATTTATTCTCTTCTATAAGTATGTGTATATTTAAATAAATAACCTCTGTTTCATGTGTTGGAAATGCTTACTAAACTTACTTCTTCCCCAAAGCGGTAACTGTATATACATCTACACATGTGCAGTATACACAGAATGTAAATGCACGCAATTCTGTGATAGAGCCTTAGATTGTCATAAAAGCATCGGAGAGAGTAAAATACAAAAATAGCTGCATAGAGGAATCTAGCAGCCATTGTGGAGAAAAGCAAACTCCTAAAGAGCTGGATGACAAAGACAAGTAGTGTTTTTCTGATACTAGAATTGCATTTCCATTTAGCAGTTACATTTCAAACAAAGCCCGATTGAAAAGCTTCTTTATGAATCTGCTTGTATAATGTGCTAAGCAACCAGGTTTCAGTCAGAGCTGAACATACTCAGAATTCTGCAGGAGGAGATCAGTGCTTTACAAGATTAGGCCCTGATAGATCAAATAATAATTTTGAAAAGCACCGATTCAGAATGGTGGAATAAATACGAGATTCTGGAAAAGACCCCAAGAGCTAGCAGATAAATGATGCATATACTTCAACATACTTGACTGTAGTCAAGTCTGTATTGGAGCGCTGTTGCCCGCACTTGCTAAGGTCATTTTTACTTCTCACATTGCTAATTAACAGGTAGAAAACCAAATTTCTTCTATCTATTTAAAACCATAACATGAAGAAGAAAGAAACAGTGAGGAGCTGGTTATAGATTAGAGAAAATTCTTTCAAAAGCATTTCTGTCAAACTAAGCAGGGCTAAATAGAGGCAATAGAAAAAGTGGAGATATTTTGCCTACTATATCTCAACAAATAGAGGGTAAAGATGGAGAAATCTTAGCCCTATTCAATTGCCTTCCTCTCAAGGCAGAAAGTATTAACTAATGATTAAAACAACGGTTTCAATTCAAAACTTTTAAGTCCCAGCCCTGTCTCTGCTTTCAGACCTTTCATTTTACCTTTGTTCTTTAGTATACCAGTGTATGAGATGAGCATATCAATGAACAATTCTCATAGCTCTGAGTTCTTGGCAAATGTGTATTATGAACCTTCTCTCATGGGGCAGAAAGAAAAAAACACCCCATTGTGTCCCACAGTGCTGTCAGCACAGACAGGGAGGTAATTCTGGACAGCTGCTGAAGTTTCCCCAGAACTCCGAGTTAATCAAGTCTAGCCTGGAACAGCTGGAGCTGCTTTATGCCCGCTTTCTTGCAGAAGAAAATGCTGTTCAACAGTGGCATCATTCATTGTCAGAAGTGCTGTGTTCACGCAGCTATAGCAATACCAAGAAAACTGATCTAGAAAAATGAGTTTGTCAGCGCTAAAAACACATGCAAGTTGATTTTACAGCTACAGTGCGACATGTTGCATTTTACTGTTCCCTTGGCCTTCTGTTTCCATTTTTCTGTTTCATCTCTCCTGATAAACTTATCCTGCAACAGAGCATGGTTTCTTCTTGCTTGTTTGCACAGTCCTGAGACTAGAGAAACTGTTTTTTGTTGGGGTTTTGTATTTCGGATTTGTTTCTGATGTTGGCATTTGATTGGTACCTTGAGAAAATACTGTATTAAGAATGCAAACCTCATTGTTCTGTAATTCAGATGAGGACATTTGTTTTTTCTGGGATCATTGTTACTAAACACAGGAAAGATGTTTAAAATCCCAGAAAGCTGATCCATTCCTGCATTTCTTTTTTGCTGAAAGGTATTCAAAAGTGAATGGCAAGTGAACATGTTGTCATTCCTTCTGAGGTTCCATTTCAGACAGCCCTGCTGTTTGTTGTCTTCATTCTGAGTGGCACTAGAACATGCTGTTTACTGTCCTTGTCATCCTGAGCCTGGTTTTTCCTCTAAAGCCAGTGTTGTCTGGTATGATATAATGAAATGGTTGACCCTCAGTTTGAGATGGCTGCTTTAGCTGATGTGACTGTGTTCTGCACCTTGTTTTTGCATTCCTGAACACTGGAGGACACTGCTTGCTTGCCTCTTTGTAGCTGTTGAAAACTCAAGGTGTACAGTTTCCCTTAAATTCAAGCATGATGAAGCAAGTCACCCATTTCCTGTTTTGTTCCTCCAGATGGTCCACAACTGCTAAAACTGGACTCAGAGGAGACAGAATTCTGCACTAAATGATTTCAGATAATGTTTATTAATAAAATTAATGGGTCAAAGATAGGATTACATAATGTTGCAGTGATGCTGCTGAGGAACTAGCCCTTAGTTTCCTACAAGAAGTGCTATTGGAACAGTGAATTTACCAGTAGTATTCCTAGCTCAGATACAGGGATGTGAGACAGTCAGACAGCTGTAAGTTATACTCACCTGTACAGAGTTAATCAGCTGTACCACACAACTTGTTAGGCCTTGTGCAGACAGCACAAGAACCTACTGGGTAACAGAGCAGCAGCTCCTGTATGTTTAGTCACTAGTGACTTCTCTTTTCAAAGCATCAGTCCCCTGTGGCTGGAGTTATTTATTGGCCTTGTGCTTTTAAAAGGGTCTTACAGTTCTGCCTTAAAGAGCAGAGTAGTTGTGAAGAGCAGTGCAGAGGAAAAGGTAAGGCCTGTGATAGTCTTGAATATGTTATATTAGTAGGATTTAAATTACTTACCAAATGCTTTGTAACCAGTTGTGTTCAAAACCTCAGATCATTTGTGTGTAGGCTTGGCTCTTTTCTCTCTGCTCCCCAATCACTTAAACCATCTCACACTACAACCAACTTTTTACTATCTTTGAATTGTATATCCTTCAGCCAAGAATAGAAAAAAAAAAATTTTCCCAGCAATGTAAAGCCAAAATAGTACTGTTCTTTTGTTTGTTTATTTGTTTTTTCCAAGAGAACTTCCCCTAAACTGCAACTCCGCGGAGATAGTTAAAAGAAGGCGTTTACTAACGTAAAAAATCGTTAGTGTCAGCCAGTAACCAGCACTGTGCAAAGCCAGGTAATGGATAACTTTAGAGCCATCTTTTTAGTCATACTTTTGTGAATGGGCTTATTGTGCTAGTAGATGGAATTACTTGTCCACAGGAGCATGCACAGAACAAATATGGGAACTTAGGAGACCTTATATATGCTTTTCTCTGACACGAAAAGTGTGTGTTGAGCTCCTGTTAGGAGTCAAGCTTTCCTGAGCTTTGTGATATGTTCACTTTTGCAAAGGGCTGTATTCCACATGGGTGGAGGAGCTCTGAAACTCAAGAATATCTTTATAGCCCGTTATTTACAAAATAAATAGGAGAAAACAGAACAGTCAGTATAGGAAAATCAGTGGGGACAAAATTAAGCAGAAGTAAACATATCTGCCCATATTATGCTTACAGTAATGTAAGCCCTACTTACTGTGGGTGTGGTGGTTTAGTAAGAGACTATACAACTTGCTCCTACGTAGCTTGTGAACAGAAGAGGAAAGGAAAATATATCCATTATAATTAATTAGTTCAATGCTGCCTATCCATCATAGTCTCTTTTTAATATATTTACTCTTGGGTTTAGAGAATGCAGTTTTATAAGGCAGGTTTTGTTTTCTCAGGAGACAGTAAATAACCAAAGTGTCTTTTTTTCAATTTTTTCTTAGTATGTTGAGGAAAATTTAATTTTTCTTCTTCAGCTCATTGTGGGTAGAGAGTGTGGAAAGGGCACAGGCTGTGAGTATAGGAAGCACGTCTGCTCAGCAGTTTCCTCACATAAGATGCAATGTGTGCATCTTAAGACAGCTGCCATCAAGGGAACAGTTTGAATTTCTCACTGATGTCACTTCTTTATGCATCTATATCGTGCTGACACGTGTCTTTCATTAAATGGGCAAGATGGATCATTGCTCTTTTAGCAGGCAAAGAGTTTTCTTTAAGCCCTAAGGTTGGAGACAAGTGTTCATTCATTTTCACCGTAGATGTATATTTACAGTTCCTTCTCTTGTCATGACTGAACCTGTTTCATAATTTTGAATAGCTCTGGGAAAACATCTGCCATTTTCTCCCAAACTGAAAAGATACTAAATTTATTCTTTCAGATTATAATTGGTATCAGAATTTGTCCTAGTTTTTTTCTTTTTTCCTACTTGAGTATTTTGTTTCTCTTAAATGTCTTTGTAGCACTTATATGGATAAATATTAATTGCCTGCTTGTGACTGCGTTACAGCACTTGTGTAAATAGCTGATGTGCATCTCAATAAGTTGTTGCTCTGATCATACAATGAAACCAAATGTTAAAAAGAAACAGCACCAGTACTGCAGTAAAACTTTCCCTTTCCTTCACACTGACAAACATGCTTTTAAGGTAGTACAAGGTTATTATTGACAGAATAAACTCTTTTCATCCACAAAAGCTTCTGAAATGGCAACAGGTAAATTTTGTTTTGGCTACTTTGAAAAATCTATTCTTCATGTTGTAGACAGGGAGAGAAGAGAGGAGGGGCATGGAATAAAAAAAAATAAAACTCCTGACTGGAAAATACTTGCAGTAATTGTAAAACATAAAGAATCACATCCTAGCTCGTTAGTTCTGACCTTCATATTCTTTACTGTTTTCTCTACAAAACAGTGACAGAAATAATTAAACTCAGGGAAAGTTTCTGATTTTGGAGCTGATTTGCTCTCTTTGAAATCAATTGAATCTTTCTTTGGAAAGAATCTCTCTATATACATTTAGATAGTAGGAAAATGCATCTGTGGAACTGCCTCACCTTTCCTGCCCTGACATCCCATTCATTCTGACTACCTGTTAAATCTTACCCTTAGCTTAGGCTGTCTTTCTGTGTACAGCGTTTATTTCATACAAATGAAAATAATAACCTTCTCTATCATTATTCTTCTCTTCTGGAAGGATAATTACTGATTCAGATCTTTTCAGGAATGGTATTAAAAGAAAAGTCACTTTGACCTGGTTAAAACCATGTAGTAATTCTGTTCAAATGATTTGCAGATGTAAGACCATTAAGAATCATATAAATACAGTTACCATGGGGTTGTCTGCATGTCACCTGTAACTAACCTCTACCCATGAGAGAAATGTCCTTTAATTTCCTAACTGTTTCCAGAATGCAGGACAGCAGAGGCAGTAATGATGATTTTCACAGCTTTTGTTACCAGGGAGGGCCAGCTTTCCAAGCGCTATTATGGATATAAACACTTGTTAATATGAGCTTTTGGGTGTTTAGTATATTCAAAGCAATTGATTAAGAAAAGAAAATGACAACTCTGGCAGTTATGAAATGAAAGGTTTAAATGTGCCTGTGATTTTCTTTGAGGTTTTATTTAGCTTATATGAAAGCAACAGATGAAATAGAACAGTATCTTCTAGAATGTTTTTTCTCAAGCAGATATTTCACAGCATGGTATATTCCTATCAAAAATATTGGAGAATTGCATTATTACAGACTGCCTTATAGGGTGGCACAAAATGAGATCTTCTTATCTCTTGCTTTTCCCATAGTGAGAGATGCAACATCTTACTCTAATCTCTGACCTGGCAATATACTTTTTCCATATGTTTAGGTACCAGATTACTTTATGAAAAGTATGTTTGAGTGGTCAACATTTTTGAAGGTTTTATTACGTTGTTTAAATTCCTCACCTGTAACACAGTACACAGCCCTTCATTATCTCATTATCAATATCTCCTGACAGTGCTGCAGGGATGACTTCTTTCTTGGGCTGTTCCCTCACTCATTTCATTTATGACAGCCTCACTGTTTCCCCTGTCCACCAATTCATTGTGTCAGGATAATTTTTGACTGGTCCCTTTGAACATTCACATTAAACCTTTTACTAAATCTTACCACTCCTCTTTCTTTAGTTTTTCCAGACATACTCTTTTATCTCCATCTTCAACCACATAACCCATCTTATTACTACAGTCCACCTTATCATAAATACTGTATTTTGTCTCTCTCTTGCATAGGCGGTGAAAATTCAGCAGCTAAAACATCCATCTTGTCTTGCCTTTCCCCCAGGCTATCACATCACTTTCAGTGTTTCTGTGGGCTCTCTTTATTTGTGTAATAAGTTCAGAAGCCCACACTACCTTGAATGTCTCTGGTGCCCCTGCTTGCTTCTGCCTTTTCCATCTCCTTTTTACCTTGGTATTGTGTTGTTTCTACACTGTTCACCAGTTCTAAAATACAGTATCTCATCCATTGTTTAAAAATCTGTTGTTCCACTTTTCTGTACTGAACTCCTGTCTGACTGTTCCTTGATCTGTCTCAAAATATCTTGAGATGTGACTGGTTGCCTGTCTGTCAAATTAAATCCTCTGTGTATTCCTCATGCATTTACTGCCTCCCTCTAGATCTTGATCCTATAATTAATGTTATCAGTCCTGCCTTCTCATATTGTCCCATTGAAAAGAGTCACATTTGCAGTACTGAACTATTTACAGAATGCCATTCTGATGGGATGGAAGTCCTCTACCTCCTTTTTTTTTCTTGCTAGGTTTATTGGCTGAGTTTCCATACTTGGCTCAGTAATATTTATGTGAGTAGCTTTAGGCAGACAATTTTTAATCTGTGATATTAAAAATCTGTTGCTTGGAACTCTCAATTGGGCTCTTTAATTGTTGTATAAATGACAGATTTCTATGGAATTTACAAAATCCAGTCATCTCTGAGGAAAACTACTAGGGTAAAAAACCCATAATCTTCTCTTGTGAGCTATATCTATTTCTTCTTTACAAATGTGTCTTGTTTTGTTTTAGTCATTCTGTTTAAATTTACTAAGCATTTTTGCAATAAATGGTAGTATGAACTGTGCTGAATCCAGTGCTGTGCTAGAATTTCAGATGCATTTCAGCAGTCCACTTTTAATGGTCACACTAATGTGAATTAGACATCTCTGTGAGTTATGATAATCAAATCCTGAGTACAAACCTGAATTTGAAACTGTCAGGTTTTGGAAGCTGTCCAGAAAACTTTAAAGATTCAAAACTTGTAGCTGCTTTTTTCTGCCAGGTATACAAGTGAGATTTTAGGGTATTTGCAATTGGAATAGGTAAAAAGTGACAAATGAAGACCTGATACCAAGTTTTCTTAGCTGGGTGCAAACAGGTTAGCAGGGTGGGTCCCAGTTGAGATCAAGATTTGTAGCATCAGAGAGCAAAATTACAGGTTTGCAGTCGATATTTATGAAATCTATCTTTTTTGTGATATTTTTGTCCTAAAATGGTGAATATCTAGATAGAACAGTTATTCTCAGGAAAGGCTGGGTTTGCACCCTTTCACATCATTAATGAGCCTGGAGCTAACTTCCTGGTTGGAGAAGGGTCTCAGTCAGTAAGTGGATTCAAATACAAACTCTCCTAAGAGAGGCAGATATTTGCCAAGGGCTCACCAGGCATTGGATGTGATGCACATATGTTTTCTAAATAGGTTTATAACTGTTAAATTACTTTCCTGAAACAATTGAAGGAAGCATTTGTTTGACTCGAGTCTGAACTTTTTGATGCATTTAATTCTGACAAAAGGGTGGTCTGGCAAACGCCATATACCCTTATTTCTGTTTCCCTTTGTACAGTTAGTGGCAATCTCAGAATAGGTGTCTCATTGTATGGGAAGAGGGCCAGATACTGATACAAATTTGCTTTTGGCATTTTCAAAAATACATTATTTCTTCTGACTCTTTCCTAGATGAAATTTTAGTGTTTGAATGAACTAAATAATTTAAATGAAATTTAGTGACTGACACACCTGATCATTCCTTTTCATGCAACTTCTGCATTTCATATTCTAAGTAGAAGGGAAGCGGAATCTCCAAAGAATGCGCTCCAAAAGTATTTTTAATACTTTCCCACTTTGCAGCCACATTACACTTCAGATATACTGTTGTCTGGTTATAGTCAGTGTTTTTTTCTTTGCTCTTGCAATGTAATAATTTTTCTGCATTTCTTTCTCAGTTCAGTGCTCTTTGTCTTCTGTCTCAGTTATTATTCTGCTCAATTTTTTTTTTTTTTTTTTTTTTTTTTTTTTTACTTTGACTTTCAAACCTGCTAGATCTTCTCCTTCCATTCGCACATACAAAATCTCTGGTGGCCTTAGACACTCTCCAGAAAGATTATGCAAAACAGCTGCTAGAGCTTTTCTTTTCATACTGATGCTCTTTATCCTTAGCATCCCCAGGCTCCTAAGGATTACAGGCCGAAGTAGGTACCCTTTAGAGTGTTACTGTTTCCTGAATTTTCAATTTGTTCAATTCTTTTCTGTTCAAGGAATTCTGACCTTAAATGAAGGCATAAGAATTCAAGGAGACCCACTGATGTGTTTATTCCTGACCAAAACTAAAATGGTGTGTGTGTCTTTGACTGGTATCAGGAATGTGTTTGACTCGTAATAATTTCTGTTCCTCATTCCTGCAGTAATGAGCCTCCTAATGAAAACTGTATATATGATATTGCAGGCCTTTTAGAGGAAGATCTATGTGTGGCAATTATTCTTTCTCTTTTTTCTGAGATTCTGTCTTAAATTAGGAACTTTGTTTTGCCTTCTTATTATCACAGCTAAATACATGATAGTTAATTTAAAATGGAAGAATTAGATTTTACTCACATTGAAGTGAATTTAGTATTATACATTTCATAATGTACAAATAACATCTCTGTGGTAAATATAAATGGCTCCCTCTCTGTGTTCAGAATTGTTTTTTCTGTGTTTGGTACAAAAATAACATTTTACTCTTCTTTACTCCTGTGAGCACTGCTGAGCTGATACTGCTTTGGGATGCCGGGATTTCCTGTGGCTCTTGCATGACCTCAGAACTGCTGATTTCTGTCAGAGAGTCTTATCTCAGGCTGGCACCTCAATTTAATTTAAAACATCTGAGTAACGTGCTCCTTCACACATGTACACAGGCGTAGTTGGACTCCCCTATCTTATGTTTGGTTTGCAGGGTAACTCTCAGATAAAACAGTGTTTTACTCTAATTTATAATCTAAAGAAATGTTATCTGGAATCAAAGAGATAGCTGGAATTCAGTAGCCAAAGCAGTACTACCATCTGCAGAGTGCATTATTTGAGATATAGGACACTTGTAGGTGTTCATGAATTCTCTATTGTTTCCTTCACTTTTGAAGACTGAAAATGCAGATCTTGCAACTGGAGCAGTTTGTACAGAGGAAGGACGTAGGGAAAAGAATGTTCTTATTTTATAAAAAGTGCAAGGTATTAACAATACTCCTGAACTAAGTGTTTATGAAGGAGAAATTCTGCATCATTGTAAATGCTAATATATTTTAGAAATTGTCCTTCCATAAACAAAGATTTCTGAATGTTTTTTTAGCTAAAAGCAGTACGCTATCAGCTGACAAAATAATCTGTCATAATTCAAATTGTTCACGTTCTTTGGGTAAACCTATGGATGTAATTCTCATAACGCTATGAGAAGTAGGTAATGTGAAGACATTGCACTTAGTAAACAAAAACAAAATATTTACTAACACTTTCAGCAAACATTTTATTTTAGAAGAGATTTCTTGCCTCACATACTGCTTATTAATAATAATACCTCCCTAATAAAGATTTAAAGATGTATGGGCTTTTAGGCTTTTCTGCCAGGTCTTTTCTACTGAAGTTTGACAGATTCTTCTTAGTTTGAAAAAGTTTTCACTGGAAGTTTCCCTTGGGAAAAGGCTGAGAGCCTGATCAAAAAAATCTGTTTGTTTGTTTGTTTGTTTTTAATTGAAACTACTCTGGAATTTCCTATGTAGTCATGTAATTAAGGATTTCTTGTAATGGATACGCTCAGAGGGCCAAATTAATTTGGTGTTTCCCTTTTATGGAGTGCTTCGATTTGTAATAATAATGTTGGGGATTTTGAAAACAAATAGGTAAATAGGCTTGTAATTGATCTTTAGACTGACCTCTATTACTAGTTCTGACTGTCTTTAATTGTAATTGGAAGGAATTAGGTAGTTTGTAGGCAGTGACATTTGCATCTGCTGAATTTTTGTCATGATTGTCAGCAGCCTTAAGCCTATTGATATTTCTGTACTTCTGTCCTTGTTCTACCTGTCTACGCAGTTTTCTTTTTCTTCTCCAGTATTTTAGAGGACTATGTAGGAACTCAGAAACAATTTCTGGAGAATTCCTTGTTTATTGAAAATGCTGGCTTTTACATGAAATGATTTTAAGGAACTGGATCTATTGTGGTTTACACAGTGGTTTAATTTCAGCTATCCTTGAAATTGTTGATTTAATTTATTACTTATACTGAAATGCTGAGGCAGCTGACTAGAAGTCTTTAGGCAAGATTGCTTTCCAGTTTTCAGGAATTTGTAAGTGTCATGGCACCAGGTTTTCAAACCTGGTTTTGTTTTGCAGGGTAAAATTGAGTGATTGCTAGAATAGCCTGGGAAATCTACAGAAGGTATGGATGCATTTGAGTATATGAGCTTTCTGACTCTCTCTGCAGGGGTTTTGGAAACACTGTATCTGTCAGCTTTTCATAAGGATGACATTTGGTACGCTGTTTGTCAGTCTAAGAAGCAAAGAAATGGAGTACAGCGGCCACTTGAAAAATACCTGTCTTTGTTGGCAATTAGCGGTAGAATTAGGCTTTCTTAAAAGATGTTAATTGCTTTTGATAATAAATACAATAATATCTTTTTAAAGCATTTGTTTGCTGCTAATTTCAGTGAAATGTAAGTAGGCACAGTATTCAGAGCATCTGCAAAGGGAACCAGGGAAAATGCATTATTCTTTCAAAGGAAGATGTGGATAGAAAATGAATAAATAGAAGTTCATGGCTAGCTTTTTTGAGAGCTGGGAGCAGGAAGGAGTTTTACTTGTCTGTTAGGACAAGGCAACAGGATGAGGCTAATCAAGTAATGTTTGTATGTTTTCAGTGGTTTGGGGAAACATGGGCTCTAATCAGCCTCTCTGAACAAACCGCAAAATCTCTGCTACGTAGCTGGGCACTTTGCACTAGGTATCTATGGTGGGATTTTCAAAGGAGGCTTAAAAATGCGCAAATTCAGGCCCCACTGGTTTTCAGTTAATCTGTCATATTGTTTTATCAACTATATTATTTCTAAAACAAAACAAACTCATTGAAGTTGTTCTTACTGGTAATGGTTTCACTGAAAATAGTTCTCAATGAGTCTAAAGGCTCAATCTTTGCCAGTGGCTGTGGAAAAATATTTTTGCAAAAATGGAGACTTAAAGTATGGATGCGTTATTTCTCATCGGAGATTTCCACAATCAGTAAGTTGTCTGCTTGGTGACGTTGCATTCATGAACACCGTAATGATTGCTGGTATAATAGTTAGGTTCACTGCAGTTACTGACAGCACCATATGCCTTGTTCCTCATGTTTCATTTCTCTGTGGGAGTTAGTGTTTCCGAGGTTAGGAGGCATTGCTTCCCTTTTCTTTGCGTTGTAGTGTTAGGTGAAAGGTAGCAGTGCTTCTGTGAGAATCTGCTTTCATTAACTGATGCAGATGCACACAGCTAATATACTTTAAACCTTCCTTGAATCTACATATTTGCTAAAAATTTCAAAGGTTCTTTTCAAAATTATTTTTCCTTGAAAGTTGACTTGCTGAGACAGATATAGCATAGTAGACATGAAACTGCACAGTTCATTTTTTTACACTGTCATAATAAATAACAGGGAGAAATAAAGGGACTGTTTGTGGCTGATGTTCTTGAGGAGCAAGAATCTGAAGTTTAGGAGTCTTCTTCCAACTCCTATGCATATACAGCTGGGATTTTGAGTGTTTAGCGGGTTATTAGAGTTCTTAACTTGTGCCAGCTTATCAGAGAAAGCAACTGAAAGGTTTTCAATACTATTACGTGCTTTACTAAACTCTGGGCATCACACTGCTGTAAGCATGAAATGTAGGAACCCAAGCACAAAACTGCTACTTTTTCCATATTTTTGTGTTCATTTTTGATATTTTTTATTAGCCTCTAACCTTATGACCCCCATTGTGATAGTCACTGCAAAATTATGCAGTAGGGAGTTTTTCCATATATTCTGAATGGACTAGAGATCCTCTCTGTCTTTTGCTGGCACCTTTTGTAATAACCGCAGACCAAGAAACACGGGGGAGGCACAGAGCAGAAGCACTCACACTGACTTCACCTGAGACCTGCCAAGAGGTGTGGATCTAAGCATTTGTCAGTTTGCACCGCACAGCTACATTTCTGCATTCATGCACCTCTGGACTGATACTGCAGTCCTGTTATCCCCTTGCAGGGTATTTAAGTTCTTCGGAAGATTATTGCAGAAGATAATGCTCTTTGTCAAATGAAGTTGGATTGTCTTTAACAAGTTTAATATTTATGTGCGTGGAATATTAGAGCATTCCGGAGGATCCCTGTCAATGTCTTTAACTAGAAAAACATCTCTTATGACATCCCATAGTGACATGCCAGCTAAAATCTTGATGCCATAATCATTATTAACTGTTTTTGTTAATAATAACGAGCAATCATGCAGATCAATTAAGCATATGTGTATCAAAGTCAAACCTAGGGATAGAACCTAGTCAGTCAAAGGAAATAGGATTTAGTTTTCTACATGATTTTTGTAGCTGGCACAAAATCTGGTTGTTAACATAATCTGTTCATATGTTATGTTTTAGTTCATGTGTGTAGAACTTCATCTATATTTAAATAGGCTGAATGACAGCATTCAGATGCATGGAACTATGTATTTAACTTGCAGAAAGAATAGACCGTTAAGTTTTCCTCTACGAACTGGTTCTGTGTGGTACAAAACTATTGCTGTGAACTAGGAGGCTGGCTTCCCCCTGGGGTCAGCATGTTAGTGCCTGGACCTGAAGGGATATAATGTTGACATGTCACAATGCAGCCTAATTCTGGTTTAATCAACTGCATTTGCTGGTTTGCCTGCTTACACAAAACCTGGCTTTTCCCATTTATTTTATTTATTGCAAGGTGAGATTAGGACTAATAGTATGTTTGGAATGTCACTCTCTTCCATTGGGTCTGCAGCACTTCATCTTAGTGCGACAGACTCCTGCCATGTTTTTACCTCAAGGATCTGAGGCTAATGGAAAGGTAGGAGACTGCTGAAATGTAAGCGCCTTGTCATAACATCAAGATAGTCATCTGAAAAGTCAGAAGAGACCACACGGACCTTTAGAAGGTGACGTTATTGTACTGATACCACTGATCACCAGAGGCTGCTACTGCAGTTGCATAATACATTCTGCGGTAACACAGAGACTTAGAAATCCTGCTTTTGGAGGAGAGCCAGTAAAATTCTGGAACCTTGTGAATTCATTAAGAAAGGAAAAAGGGTAGGTTAATGGTACTAATTTCTATTTCAATAGCAAGAGAATTCACAAACAGCAACAGGTAGCTTTTACCTTCCATTTTAAGTCCAGAGAGTTTATGTCTTTGGGTGCACAAGTCCAATAAAACTTTTTGAAGGATCTTAAAAACTACTGAAACGTTTTAGTATCTTTTCTCCAAAATTACACATCGATAACAGAAAAGTATTCTCTGTGGTTAAAATAGGAAACATGAGAATGCAACAAAACCCAGTGGGATCCAAATGTACTTGCATTTTTGGCATGTTAGGTTACATTTGCATGCTGTGATTCTGATGTAGGATGCAATTATCTACACCAGCTTTAAGCTAAGTGAATTAATTACAGCTAGCACAGATGATCTTAGCTGTACACCTGATTATTTTCCTGGTGTTTCTTGGTGTATTCTACACTGAACTCCATGTCATTGCAACTATCCTGTCTAACTTAAAGCTGTGTGAGATACGTCTGAAACAGTGGAGTCACAGAAGTGATCACAGTCTTGGTATAAAGCTAGTGGCTGCTAAAAATTTGTTTTCAGATGCTCTCAGTGCTGGTGGCCTGTTTAAAAGAAGTATTAAGACTAGTATTAGGACTAGTATTAGGTTACCTCTAACTAAAATATGCCCACACTGGAATGTAGGTAAGGTCTGGTCTTAGTGCTTCAGTGACATTTAAGTGAAAAAATGTGTGTGTGGGCACTGAGCTAGGCTTTGTTCAGGCTTGAGTGGTGCACAGCTTCTCAGCCCTATGGTCAAAAGAAAGTAGCAGATAGAATATCAACTAATTTTGGGGTAGAAAAGGCCCTTCATCACCCTGTCAGTTGCTATCAGCATCAACTTCAAGCCTGTTTCACTCTCTTGTGGATGCGTTTAGCATGAATGCATATGTCCAGCAAATCAACTGTGATTCACAGAGGTATAATTGTGTTGAGTATTCTAAGGGCTGCATAAACTCCAGTGGCAGACTTGAGCTACTGTCATTCATTAATATTGTAGCTCATTAGATTGTTCTGCCAAAGAAAAAAAACAATCATTTTATGTACACTGAATGCCAAATTTACACTTCATTGCATTGCAGACAGGCCAGAATTTCGTCTTATTTTCCACTGGTGTAAAACCCGAAATAACTCCAGCGGGATTTCTGTAGTTATTCTGGATATGTAGTTGGGGTAGAATCTAACCCTGTATTTCTACTTGATTCTCAGAAGGCTTATTAGAAGCTATTCTCAGAAGTCTGTAGAAGCTACTGAGCCATTGCTGAAAATTTAATTTTATCCTGAGTTGTTCTGAGGTCTTCAGTCTGACTAAAGAATTAGCCCCAACTGTACTGTCTTTATGTTCTTTTATTAAAGAATTGTTTTTGTGACAAAAAAAAAGTAGATAAAAAAAGCAGATACAAAAGCATTTTAATTTTCCAATTATAAATGGATTTACTGAACTATGCCATTTTTTAACGTTTGCATTTTCTAATGACTTCTGTTTTACTTCAGAAATTGATGCCTAAAGTTCTGTTATTGATTGCACCTAGGTAAGTAGCCAGGCTTTCAAAATGCTGAGCACACAGTAATGCTCAGATCTTATCCAGTTTTTTCCCCATATAAGTTACTGCTGGAGAAAAAGAAATGTTGAATTCAGCCAGGTACATTTCATTTCATTTTTGTTTTACTCATGATTTATGTATTCAAGTAATGAAGTTGCTTTGCTTTTTACTTCAGCAGTTTTAATCTTTAAATTAAAAGCTCATGGCTTCATTTTTCACAGTTAGGTTCCATCCAAACTAGGCTGTATGAGAAAGGTCAGAAGGAAGCTTGTTTTAGTAGACTGGTAAATAACTTCAAAAGGCTGTCTGATTTGAAATTGATTTATAAGGTTCCTTTTCATGCTGGCACAGAATCTGGGTCAGTGCTTTTGAGATAATATTCAAGCTGACTCAAAAATAATTTCCAAATTGCTTACCTTTTTCATTAAACAGTGAGTTTCTAAGAAAGTTTTGTCTGGGGAAAAAAAGGAGGTCAGACTCATCTTTGCACCCAGATTATTTTTACAGTTTGTTTGCAAAATTAACCTAAAACAGTTCAAAACTCATTATAAGCTATTAATGTTTTCCTTGCTTCCCCCCCCCAAAGAACTCACACAGAAAATTTTCTGCCCCTTGTCTGTCAGAATTGCAAGCCTGATTCTCAGTTATAGCAAGACTTCTTTATGCAACATTAGTTTTAAGTGAGAGTTTCTGAGATTCAGATCTGCTTTCAGTCTGTGCTCTGTGGAACTCCTCAGTGGTTGGGTAAATGAGACTTAGGGGAATAAGAGAGTTAAGCAGAAATATTTCTGAAAGATCTAAGTGAAACTTCATAAAAGACACTGGCACTTTAGGATCATAGGATCATTGAAAATTTCACATTGGAAGGGACCTCAGAGGTACCCAGTCCCACCTCCTCCTCAAAGCAGAGTCAGATGTGCAGTCAGATTAGATTACTTGGGGCTTTATCCAGTCCAGTCTTGAAAATGTCAAAGCATGGAGATTGCATAACTTTTCTGGGCAATCTGTTCCATTGCTTGACTGTCCTCATAGCGAAAAGTTTCTCCTTTTAGCCAGTCAGGACCTTTCTTGTTTCAACTTACACCCATGGTTTCCTGTCTTCCTACCATGCATCCCTGGGAAGATCCTGCCTCTATCTTCTTGATGGCCTTTGTGTAGGTATGGGCTGGCTGCTGTTAGGTCTCCCCTCAGTCTTCTCCTCTCCAGGCTGAACAAGCCCCGTTCCCTCAGCCTCTCCTCAGAGGGCAAGTGCACCAGCCTCCAGACATCTTGGTGGCCCTCTACTGAAGTTGCTCCCGTTTGTTGATGTCTTTCTTGAACTGGGGGATCAAAAACTGGATTAAGGATGTTAGACGTGGTCTAATGAGTGCTGAGTAAAAGCGGGGACTTCCCTTGATCTCCTGGCTGCGTTCCTATTAATACAGCCCAGGATGCTATTGGCCTTCTTTGCTGCTAGGGCATGAGGCCAGCTCGTGCCTGGCTTGTGTCTACCAGGACTCCTAGACCCTTTTCAGCAGAGCTGCTCCCCAGGCAGGCAGTCCCCAGCCTGTATTGTTGGAAGGGGTTCTTTCTTCCCAGCTATAGCACTGTGCGTTTATCCTTGTTGAATTTCATAAGGTTCCTGTTGGCTCATTCCTCCAGCCTGTCTGAGTACTTCTGACTGGCAGCCCTGCCCTCAAGTGTATTGGCAGGTCCCCCCAATTTGATGGCATCTGCAGACCGTATGAGCGTGCACTCCTTTGCCTCCTCCAGGTCATGGATAAAGATGTTAAATAGGTTCTTCCTGTGAATGCATTTTTCTGTGAGAGTTTCTTTTTCAATTAAGGACATCATCTGGAGACCAGTCTCCTGTTTATCTCTAGCACTTCAAGCTTTTCTATACAGTACTACCAGTGTGCCTCCACCATCATCTGAAGAGACCATATCTTGCGTTTTGCCTCCAAATTCAACCCCTGGTCTTTTCACAGGGACTCAGTGGACGCATCCTCAGTGCTCTTAGTATGATATCAGGAGTGCCTGGGAACCTGTCTTTCAGAGTGTTCTTGAATAAATTCCTGAAGTCAGTTTTTACTATCAGTTTGTTCGTAAGACTGTTCTCATGATGCATTAAACCATGTGTGGGCAAATGGGTCAGTGTCTTCCTCAGAGGGTGAATGTGGGCCACATTTTCCTGTTTACTGTCTGGACATACGGTCAGTCCTGTTCTGAGGGTAGCAACAGGGCATGTTTCAAAGAGCAGTCTGGGTACACTCCGCATTGATTTCTGATGCTTTTGTGATTTGGCTTCAGGGAACAAGACTGGCTTACAAGTAATATGATACAATCTGGAGATGGTTCTGGGGCAGCATGGTGAAGCCATGGTCCACCAGCTATTGTGTTCCTCAGCACATTCTCATCTTTTTTTATTTTTCAGTGTGAACCCTGGTAGGTGGCATGTACTCCAACGTAATTACAGCCAAGTTGCTTGTTCTGCTGTAAGCTGTTCTGTTCAAGCAGAGCTGCTTAGAAGATCACAATCAACCCTGATCTGTTGTATTTCAGGAAGGAAGCAAGACTTGTTTACTGGAGCACAGTTGAGCTACAGATCAGGAATCAGTAGCAGCAGGGAGCTGAGGGTTTGGGAGCTGCAGGGAAAAAATATTCTGCAGATTAGGTGGTGGCAGAAGAAATGCAGAAACCGGATGCATGTAAGAAATAGTAGGATATTGAGTGGGTAGGGATTAAGCACCTAAGGATCTGGAATTAGGATGTTGTTTAGAAAGTTGAAGGATATTTTGTAAGAAAATGGAGACAGAGGCGGTTATCATGCTCTGTGAAGCAGTGTCTTATCAAAGATGCAGTATGACTCTAAAAAGCAGTTCACGAAGCCCCAGAAATGCATCTGCCTTGAGGCCCCTTAGAAGAATAAAATATGCAGGATCAGGCCAATTGAGACAGCTTCAGCATACAAAGCATAGTCCTGCTTTTTCACTATCTTCATATTTGCAACATGTGATAAATATTTTTATGCCTTTTCCTTAGAGTTCTGGTGGAATAAAGAGAGCAGTGTCATGTAGTCCATATAGTTCATGGATATTGTAATGAAGTCAGACCATGCAGCTTCTGCAGGTTATGTGGAATGCCACGCAGGAACTTAGAAGTGGGTCATCAAATCTAATATTCTGCTCTTACAGGCACCCTGTTGTATCTTTCAAAACGTAGCATTGTCATAAAATCTGCAGGGTTTTTTTCATCTCTCATACTGGATGGAAGGCTGTTGCAGAGCTTCCAAGAAACAGAGGCTGTCCAATTGCTATAATAGTTGCAGACCTTTTTCTAGCTTCTGACCCAAATTTATATACAGCCAATTCACTCATTTGTCCTTGTGCTTACATCTTTTTTATCTTATATAGTGGTGTTTAGCGTTGTCTTCCTCTGATACACATTTTAGCAATCATGTCTCCTTTCAGCCTTAATTTTGGTAGGCTTAGTAAACAAAGCTTTTTTTAATCTTCTTTCATAATGTAGACTCTCCTGCATCTGATGAATCTGTTAGCCTAGCCCTTCTGGATGTGTTCTGGTGGGGTTAGTTGTTCTTGAATGTGGGTGATCAGAGCACTTCAGAGAGATGATTAGCTGTCATATGGCAGCAAAACCTCTTTTCGCATCCTTTCTCTGAGGTAGTTTGATTTAAACTGATTGTGTTAATCATTTGTCATTTCTTGGTAGTATATCCCATTGTTAACATGCAGAGCTACTCTGTTACTTGTCTCTGTCTCTTCTGAACAATTCCTAGCCCTCTGTGCCTTTGCTGAATTGCTGCTGTATCCAGTCCTTCAGTCCAGTCATCTCAGTGCCTTTGCTGAATTGCTGCTTCAGGATCCAGTCTTTAGAGCAAGGTGATACTAAATTCCTCATATGATTTTAAGAACATACTCCAATATATGTGCTTAGGTGTTCTGTTCTGTGCTGATTAGGGGAAGAAGCAGAAGTCATCAACACTAGGCCTCAATCCATCAGTGCCAGAAGTACGTATTTAGGAGCCCCAGTCAATGTGTGGGACAGCTCCTCATGAGAAGTCAATATGTACTTAAGTTTTTGTAAGACTAGAGCTCTAATATGTCTTGTTTTGGAAACTCAGTCAATGATAGCTGAAAGAGGCCCTTTTTTCTTGTGTTTTTTTTGTCTCAAGATGATTTCTGATTATCCATCAGAATATCTTTTATTTATGAAGCCTTAATTAGGCTCTCTTCTTGATGAGATTCAACTATGTTGACAAATAGAGCATGTTAATGTGAACATACAGTGTCACAGTAAAAGAACTACAAAATTAGCAGCTGTCCATTTTCGTCAGTACTAACCCCATTCTTATACATCTCACAGCCTAATTAAAAGGATACTTTACTGCTCATTCTAGTCATAAGCCTTTAATTTGTCTATCTGTAATAACAAATTAATGTGTTGAACCAAAAAAAATAATTGCTCCACAGTTTCCAAAATATTGAAGGGTGATATTTCCCTGAAAAAATCAGGTTATTTGCAAGATCCTAGAATACACTTGCAAATTACAAAAACCCTATATAATCACAGTTAATGTACCATGACTTTTTAATAGCTAGTACTGTTATGACAAAGCTTCAACTGAGAGGCAGAATACTGAAAGAAATACAGTTGAATTGCTTCTAATAAATAAGAGTAGTCTTTCCTAATTTCCCTTTAGAGAGGGAAGCTTCTGTTCAGTCAAGGTCATTTCAGATCAAGTAATCGTGTGATTATTTCATTTTTATGCAGAGTACCAAGGGTACTTCTTACTTACAAGTCATCTTTTTGTTAAGAAAAGATACTTCCCTCCTTGCTTCCATGTTTTAAATCAAATGTTGATGGATATAAGTTCACTTATATTTTGTGCTGGAAACACTTTGGGGAATTATGTAACATTAGGTAAAAGGGTTTGTTATTTCTTTGTACTGAGCCAAGGAGCAGGAGGGGGCAGAATTATAAGCCTTTGACAAACATCTGGCATCTGAGTAATTATAGGCTCATGGTTGGTTACTTGCATGTGCAAAATCACATACTCAGGTAAGTGGTTGCATGACTGCAATGCCTAAAGGTGTACTTTTGTTGAAAAAACCCCCACATGAAAATAGAAGAGTTAAACAGTTCCTGATGCTTTTTTGCGACCAAGAGTTTGATATCTAAATGTTTGTCTAATGGGTATTTATAGAGAGATCATGATTGATGTTTTTAATTGAGTGTGGGTGCACACTATGTTTAGCACAGATTAGTTATATTTGTTGATGTGATACTGCTCAGTAACAGCATCTAAAGTAGGTGATCACATACAGCTGGATCACTGTTGGAGCTGCAGCTTGTCCATACTTGCATTTAAAAAACTCCCACTAATGCTGTTACCTACATGAATATGATGAGGCTGCAACTTTTTTCTCATTCATGTTGTGCACAGTTTTTGACTGCCATCAGTTGATGTTGTTATAGGTGAAATTGGTTGTAGCTCCTCATCCTCTTGAATCCATAGTAACTTTACAAGGTGCTCTGAAGCAAAACTCAGAGGCAGCCATGCAAATTCTCCTCAGCATCTGCTAGGTGGAAGAAGTTTGTTGTGTTCCTTGCCCACTCTTCCCCATTACGCTGCTTCATGCAGGTCTTCCACTTATATGAGGAACCCTTTGCCAGCTGGTTTAGCTATCTGAAGAGCCCCTTTATGCAGAAAGAACAGCCAAAATTTGCATCTATTTGTATTTTATTTGTGTATATATGTATGGCCCCTTCCCTTGCCTCATTTACAGACTTATCAAGCCCACATGTGTTCCATGCATTCACAAGAATGAGAAGTTCAGTTGTGTCAGCTGTCTGGAAAAACTTTAGTCAAACTTTTTTAACTGGAATTTGTCAGTTCACTGAAATTTAAACACTTCACAGAACTGTGTAAATTCTTGTGAAAGACCGCTGGGAAGCAACAAGATTTCACTGAAATCCTGTTTTTCAGGCAGACTCCCATTGAAACATGTTATTTCTTGGTATAGCTCCCATCCATCAGCATCCTGTCTGGCCTGCTGATAAAGAACCAAAACTTAGGGGGTTTACATTCCTCTATACATTGATTGACCCAACTTTTCATCTGCTGATGCCTTTATTGCCTTTCCGTATCACCTTTTCTGTCTCCTGGAGCCCTGAAGGCTTGTCTTCCATACTTACTTCTTTTTTCCCTCTCCACTCCCCTCTTTTACCCTCTCTCGAGGGTTACAGTGTAGACAGGAGTTAACTCTGCATGTGGGATGATTTGTGTAGTTAACTTGCCCTAATAAGACTTTGGTTTAGGGCCTTTTGTTAGAGAGGACTTGTTTGATCCCTCATCCTTAAACCTGTCTCCCCATCTGTTTTCCTGCCTCTGTAACAGTGACAAACTCATTTTTCTACAGAGAGTAGCATGGAAAACTGCTGTATAACCTTGTTTCTCTGCTTCTGTAACAATGATGTAAAACTCATTTTTCTGCAGAGTAGCATGCAAAAGTACTGTGTAACCTTCAGAACATTATTATTTCTAAGTGACTCACTTTTCCCTCTCATTCTGTATTCTTCTTTGCTCTACTCTTCTTCTATCTGTTACATTTCCCTAACTCTTCCCTTAATACACACACATCCTGAAAACTTCTATGGCAATTTCAGTAGAATGGAGACATAATAAATAATTTTTCATGGTGACTATTACTTTCCTCTTTGATGTAACACAATCTGCATAGCAAAGATGTGCTAGATTTTGTTCCCTGTGCAAGGGCCCAGACTATTTTTTTTTAAACAACCTGTAAATTATTGTTGCAAATTGCATCTGTTACACCTGGATTCAGCCTACTTAGCTTTAGGTACATAATTAAGTACATAAAATAAGACTTAATGTATCCTCCTATTCTCAATGGAAAGAGAGGCAGGAACAGAAGAGAAAACTTAGCTGGACAAATGCAGTCCTACCTCTAAATTTAGTTACATAGGAATAATTTTATTGCGTTATATGAGGATTTTCGTAGTCTGAAGTTTTGTTTAAAAAAAACAAGCATAAAAAAATCATTTGCCACTTTCAGGCAATCATTTTGCTGCTGTTGTTTTCCAATTATCTTTCAGGTAATTTTCACCTGCAATGGAGCTAAATTACATCATTTAGAATGGCAAAAATCTCAGGCTGATGTTATTCATTTGGACTTTTGCATTAATGCCGAGTATTCATGTCAACTGAAAAACTTGAGATGGCCTGAAAAATTAATTAAAGTCACTGCTACCTCCTCTGTTCACTTCTTTCTCCCCATCAGCTGTTATCTGCCATCTGCTTTTTTTTTTCCTCCTCCTGCAGACTGTAGGAAAAACAGTCTGATTTTGCTCTCATTTCTCTAGATTTTTCTCAGGTGTGAACTTCCAGGAGTCAACAAAATGACTGCCATTTTATATCCATAAAAGTAGCATCAGCCTCTGCATCCTAGTTTTGCAATTAACAAATATTTTGAGATAAAAACTTAACATTGAACTGTCAAGGGTTTCTCACAGTAATTCTGCCCTCATTTTGGTCAGCATAAGTGTGGACTAGCTCTGTGTCAGATGAGCAAGACTACTGCATGGAGAGGAACATAATGTAAATGGTAGATAATGGACTATTTCACAAGCATTGTGGGGAACAAACTTTGTGCCATGTTCTCTTCCCTCTTACTACTGTTAACTCTGCAGAGTGAAAGCAGATTATTTCATGATGTCAGTGTTACATTAAAGTGATGATGGTTGTGATGCAGACTGTAAAGGCCTGGAGAATACAGAAATGTGTTTAAACTCAAAGATTTCCAGTCTTTTACATATTCTCCCTTCTTTCCTCCCTCATCTTGGTATGACTGGGTCTACAATTCTTTGTTCTGCAGTGGGTGTTGTGGATTTTAGCTTTCAGCTAGCTTTTTATGGCTCTGAGCTAAGATACTAAAATCATTTTCTTTCACATCTGTGAAAATATTTTATCATTTTCTCTGCAGTTCAGTATATTAAATCCTCAGTGTTTAAAACACAACCTTTGAAGTAATCAAAATTATTATTACTGATATTTTTTTTTAATGCACTGACAGTGTGGTTGGCTTTGTGTATGATAAGGACTAACGATGGAGTAAAGAAAATAGACTGCCATTTTGAATTACATCATTGGGCATACAGTGGAAGACTATGAACCCAGCCTTGCAAAGACAGATTTTGAAACATTTGGCTTGCCATCATCATTCTGCATCATCAGCAGCAGACTCTCTGAACATGCCATAGGTGTTAGCAGCCTTTTTGACAGCACGGTCAGCACTAAAAATACTCCTATATAGGTGAATAACTCAGAATAGGAGTGTCGAAAGTGTGCCCAAGATCACAGCAATGAGTAGCTGAACCCCAGGGATTGACAGACACCAAGTCACTTACTTTATAAGCTAGTGATCTATGTCCTTGGCACAGGTGAAGCTTTTGTTTGATATACACCAGCAGAACTGACCAAGATTGAAAGTGTTTAGTCAAAAGAAAATTGTTAAGCAAAATTGCTGGGAGTGGTCTCTTCTGTGACTCTCATGTTCTGAATGTGAGGTTGGCTGAGAGAGCAGAGAACCAGCTGATTTGCAGCATACTGCCAAACAAAAAGCTATGTAATTTCCAGTGGTGGTGTTTAAATATTAGCATATTTCATATGTTTAATTTCGTAGAAAAATGTACCTGGTATAAAGGTTTTCAAGTAAACGATATGGGAGGTACTTTGTTCTAGAGATGAGTTAGTAATTAAATAGAAGTTGTCCCTAATGGTTTTAAAAAAAATAAAATTAAAAAAAAATCTGTTCTGGTTTAGAACAAAAAAACCCTTAAAATAAGCAAAAGACCCTATAGAAAATTAGAATTCAGGATGTCACATCTCAGATATCTCTATTATGTTGTATGCAAGTCATATAAAGTTTGTCAAAAAACAGAATAGTTATTTTTCTTCTCAGTCATGTAAGTGGTTTAAGGAGTTCTTTTCTCAGAAATCTTGGCTTAAATATTTCTGTATTTCTGGAATGCCGATTCGTCACTAATATAATGAAGTATGTAAAGAGGGTAAGTGAACCTGTACTAGAGGTATTTAAGAAGAAATGAGCTTCATGCTATAGTTCATACACACCGTTTTTATACTTTCTGTATAATAATGAACAGAAGATACAGCTAACTTCACAAGAATAAACACATACTTCAGTAACTGAATCAAATCCTTAAGGGCACTTAAAATTTCATGATAGATTTTTGTTTGCACACTTAAATACCATTATCATCACTGTCTTTTGGGGAAAAAATACTCAGTATCTGTGCTTACCTTGTGCTAACTCTTCTCAGTTTTTAAGCCTGTCCAAAGCCCATTGAAGTCAGTGGCAAAACTCTTGGTGATTTAAATGAAAAATTCTGAAATAGCAAGGGATTCAATATTGTCTTCTCTGAGAGATAAGAAAAATTCTATTAGTTGCACAAAATCAAAAATTCCTAATAGATATTTTCCTGTTTTATAGATTTTAGGTTCTTTTCACAAGAATAGCTAAATATGAACCATCTAAAATATTTAAAAGCAGCAATTTGTAAGGAAGACTAATTGCTAAATGTTGAATTTTAACATTTTCTTTCTGAACTTTCAAATAGTTTGATAAGATTAAAAATTCATAAGTTGAAACAGAGAAAAGACTGGAAATACAACACAGTATGTTACTTTGAATATCAGGGCTCTAAAAAAGGCTATGTTATTAACACAGCCATTCTGTCTTCACTCTGCGAAATCCTAATGAAGCTTGAATGTTATGATACTTGATTTTTATTAGTTACTTACAGATGAAGCATTTCATTCAGATCAGTAGGCTCAGACTGGTCTCCAGCATGGCGGGAACCAAAGCAATCATTATCTGTTCAGATTGATGAATGTCCAGGATGCTGTCCCCAAAATCTTGTATATTTTGAAGGCTATAGTAATTTTTTAGAAATTCAATGCATGCAGCTACTGTTAGAATTGGATAGTGAAGCAATATGCAAGCAATAAATTGTTCTCTCTCAAAACTGGCTTGGATTACTGGAAGTCTTGTTCAAATGTGTCTCATTTTGTATTTTTATAAAGATAGTCCTATTTATTTAGAATGATTTTGTTACAAAGATTCATTTACAGAAAAGCCATGCCATAAAGCAATAAATAGTTTTTACATCCATCTTGCCAAACTGTCATCCAGCCATTGCAGGGAAGCTCATATACAGACTACTCTGGCAGACTCATGCACACAACTCATATATCCGTGGAGCTGTCATATTCTAATACAACAGTCTTGACCAAACCCAGCTGCAATGTCATACAGGATCTTTCCCAAACTTACTCACTTTATTTGGTCTTTGATCAGTTTGCCTAAATCCATGTTTCACTGCTTGTGAAATTGCTTGCACTGCTTGCATAAATACGATCTTTCAATCTAGGATCATTACCTGTATAAAGTTGTTCAAAGTACAGGAGCTAAGTGGTTAATGAGCATAAATGATGATGAAATGGGTCATGTTCTGGTTAACATGTCCTAGACTTGAAGAATCCTGCTTATTCAGGGCAAAGGCTCTTGTTTGTGACATGCTGTCAGACTTTCACGCTGCTGTGGTGCATGGGTTCTTTGCTTCAAAGGAATCATTCTGATTTATATCAGCTGAGGATTCTGGTCTTCTAGCTCCATGCAATTCCTGTGATAGGGTGGCAAGGAGCTAGGATTTTGGGAAGCTGCGATATCTTCTTTCAGTGGTAATTAATGTTTCTGTCCTTCCTAGCTTTTCAAAAGCTTATTTGCCCATCCTGGCTTCCAAGCCCATTCAACTCAGTAGCAATCCTTTCCCAGTTATTCTCTAGGGTTTCAACATCTGTGGGCTAGTGTCTGGGCTATGAATTTTCATTCCTCCCAGTGTTTCTTGTTCTTTTGGGCTGCAGAGAATAGCAAGTGGTGTTTTTGTGCATCGATTTGGAATATGGAATGTCTCCTGTTGTTTTTTTGAGAGCTCTTGATAACATGATATAAAATCTTTAAAATCTGTCTTGGAAAAGAGAAAGCACTTAAAACTCACTATGTAAGGGCTCTCCTTGGTAGTGTCCTCAGTTTTGCTTTTCTTCATGGCTTTCCTTTAGATTAAAAAAAAAGAAAAAAAGCTTAAAAGGGGGAGTTCTGGCACTTCCCTCATCTCATCTTTCATCATGTCTTTTTATTTGCTTTTTCAAAAAAATAACCTCAAGATACTGGTTTCCTACTTAGCCCATGTAACTCCATTCCCTTTATCTGTTGATTTTTAGGTTGGAAGGCTTATGTGCACTACACTGTTTCAGTGCTTAGTTCAGGATAGCCAGCAGCCGTTGTCTGCCATTGTAGTACCCTCCCTATGTAAAAGAAATGCTTAGGAGGCAAAATCTTTCTTGCTAATTAAACTGTTGTGGATTAAATACTATTTACCTGTTTAGGGCAAAGTATTAAAAAAAAATCTGTATTGCCCCAGCTGAATCATATAATCCTTGTCTCAGTTCTCTCTTTCTTACTGCAGAATGAAAGTAACTTTATACTTTGGGAGCACCAGTCCAGTCAGTTTATCTTGGTGTGGGTTGCCTCTTCGCACACTGTCCGGTGAGACGAGCTGAACAGCTGGAGTTCTTGCAGCCCAGGGCCTTTGTTCTTTGACCTGTGGAGAGAGAAGGATGACTGGGGATGACAAGCTTCCTGGGTAGTTTCTCAAAGGCAGGCCATAATCTTGCATCAGTTCTTTTCTGTCTTAGACATAATTTAATGTTACATGTGTTTATAATATGTTTACAGCATTTTAGCAGAAATACTTATTCTCTTCAACTAGTACCGGTGTTTAAAAAAGTCTAATAGTTTCCTTCTTGTTTTAACTGAAACAGGATCAGAGACACGTATTTTTAACGTATTTTAATGATCTGCTCTCTGGGTCATTTCCATATAGCATATACAAGCCTGGACAGAGGGTCCTCCTCTCTAGGCTATTCCTACTGCCACCTGATGGCAGTGTATGGAAGAAGAAAACAAAACTGCAAGACTGCAAATGATGAAATAGGAAAAGGTTAACACTGTAGCCAGTCTTTGCTGACACCTGGACTCTTTAGAAAATCACCACATAAGACACCCCAGTGAAGCAGGGCAATAGTACTAGGTATTTTTCAAGAGGGAATTCAGGCATGTGAGAAAAGGGCATGTGATTTCACGTGACCTTGCACAGAAGGTATGAGACAGAACAGCGCTCAACCCGCTGTCTCCCCAGTCTCAGGGCAGCTCCTACTGTGATGTAATAGGTAAAAAATAGGGAAACTCACCTGTTTGGTGTTCTGGCATGGGCAGAGGGAGATACGTAAACTCTTTTTACCCAAACTAGGAGGAGGTAAATATCCAATACCTGTGATTACCCTTGGCTACATCCCTACTAGTTCCTGAATCAGTGCAGCAACCTTTCCCTGATTAAGTAAAGAAGCATACTGAATTCTCCAGAACACTATAAATTGCAATATTTCAACTGGAACCCTTCTCATATCAGTGAATGCTACTTGTGACTGCTACCAGTACTATCCAAACCTGAACCATGATAGATGAGCTCATATAATCTGCATCACAAGGGAGGAGAGTGCCAACACAAGGCACACTGTAGTTCATCTTTCAAGGAAGACTTGTTACCTTATTGTACTGCCTAAAACATGAAAGGTATCACCTGGCTTCTGCAGAGTTGTGGAAGGAAATTGTAGTAGGTCTGTCCAGAAGCCAGATGCTTTTTTAGTGGCTGGTGACTTCCCTTTTTGTTCAGTAATTTATTATCGGCTTGCTTGACTTCCTCAGAAAGGATTCTGGGACCAGACAGTGCAGGCATCGAGACTTTGTTCAGCAGCAGGAGTGTCTTCAGGACTCCTACTACTGCACTCCTTCCCCTTGTTCTTGGCCCTAACTCTGGTATTTATGGTATTTATTATCCTTTCCCCATTTCTCATTCTGACCGTCTGTTCCACTGTGGCTGTTTAAGATGTTTTGAATTTCCTGCACATAACATGGTCTATTTACATTGTTCTAAGCCTGGCTTTATTGGGGAAACCTAGCATCCTCTCCTCTGGATGCTGGTGTTCTCCTGGCTCATGTCCTTTGTTCTGCTGCCATGAATACCTTGTTACAGCAGCAGGAATGTGGAGTGCATGGCTAGCTTCGTCCTCACTTGGATTCAGTTTGGGCAATGTTCTTACGATAATTTCACTGTTTAAATTCTCTGACAGCATTTTAGCATATTGGGAGCAGACACATCCCGATTACAAAATGCAAAGAGTGCAGGCAGGAGTGGGGCGTACAGGTCGGAGGCAGGTGAGTCACTTGTCAGGAGGCATGGTGTATCAGCCAGCACAGCATGAGGGCTTCTAAACACAAGCCGATAAGGCCACCCCATGTGGTCTCACACTTGCCACGTGTGTATCATGGGTTAGGTTTCTGTTAGTTTGGGGACTTCTGAGCAGTGCTCCAGCATACAGGGTGAACACTGTCATGGGAGACATCATTTAGACCTTTCTAATGTCTTCTCATCAATGCTTTATCACAGACTTTCTGAACTACCCTCTTCTTTTTAGCAAGAGTTTCTATACTTGCAATAAACAGTTAGCACACCCTGTCTCTGCCACTTTCCTTCATCCTCTCAGGAAGTGGACATAAATCAGAGAGACAAAGATAAAGAAACACTTTGCCAGAACAGCATAGGAAATCTGCGAGATGGTAATGCTCCCAGAGCATTGTGCCTGTTATGTTTGAAGCATTTCATGCTTTGCCACATCCTCACCTAACAGAAAACTGTGCTGTGAATTCCCATGGCTTTATCAGGAGCACTGTAATAGCTGTTTTTTGTTTGTGTCTCACAGTATTGTGATTTATGAAACTTCTAAAAAGTTTCTAGATATCCTGGTTATATGTCCTCACAACATAAAAACAAGCAGACAAATAAAAAGAATGTCAAATTCATTATTTAATTAAAAATCCTGTTTTTATACCAACCTTATTTTACAAGGTTTTCCCTGCTACTTCTTAATAACAATAACAACACTGAAACTGACCTAGTGTATTTTTAGTGTAAATTAACTGTAATTCTTCCTTAGACTCCTTTGATGCTTTTTATTATGTTAGGGATAAGATACTACGGCTTTTTTTAATGGAAGTATCTATTGCTGTTCTACAGCTAATAGATTTTGTAGTTTCATGCTGCAATTTCAGTTGAAGATTGGTAAAGTAACAGTATATCTGAAAAAAACTTTTTTCCTTTTTAAGGGCACATTTGGGAAAAGGAAGAGTGAGTCAAACTATTCACTGATGCATAGGGCATATAGTCAGTTTTCATTTGGCAACTGGTCAAACAGCTGCTGCTGAAGTACAGTTTTTCAGATATACTTCTAGAGGAGTTTGCCACTAGGCACTACTAAAAACGCTTCAAATTTCCTGGTGGAGTTTCTCAGTATACATTCAACATAGTATAATTTCTGTTGGTGAACGTAATGAGGGATTTTATTTTGATTTTTCTATCTCTGTTCATTTTGAGCAGAAAAGAAGCAGTTGCTGGTTCCTGGAGAATAGCTCAGCTGATTTTTTCTTGATTTTAGTCGTATATTGGAGTGGACTAAAATAAATCAAAAATAGGGTCCACCGTATAGCTGTCTATTCTGGAATTCCACTAAATTAAACATATTTTGATTCTCTTTTCCCAGCTGGTCATTTGACCAATGGTACTTTCAGTGATAACTATTTTTCTAAAAGGGTGAGGTTGGTTGGGTTTTGCTTTGTTTAGTTATCCTCTTTAAGATTACGAATTGTCCATCACATGAGTGAGTGTATCAAAGAACTGTTGTCAGATACTTGCCCAGGGTGCATGCGATTATTAACTATGCTAGGCAGTTTTGGTTTTGAGTGATCGTAGTGATGTGCTACTATATATTGTCAGAAAAATAATCAAACGCTGTGGCTCTGACCGAGCAGCACGTCTACTTAATACACCGATGATAGCTATGGAAGATAAACTGAGTTACAGGAATAAAGTCAAACTTGGTATAAATGTGCAGCATGGTCTTTCAAGATCAGATACCACTAAGCAGAGCATATCTGCTAAAGACCACTGTCTTAGGTTTTCTCCTCTTACTGTGTTGACTGCATCTGCCTCATATAACCAAGAGCTGGTGGGCCTTTTGCTTTGTAAAAAATAAATGTTAGAAAGTCACTTTTCTTCTTTTAGTAGAAAATTAGCCTGGAAGTCAGACATTACCGATTTTTCAGCAGCCAAATGATCTGTATTGTCATCTGGGCTCCATCAGTTTCTACCAGTGTCTAGCTACTGTGAATGTCCACCCAAACAGTGGACAGACTCCAAGAGTAGAATGTGCTCATCAAGGTGTGTTTGGGGATATCGCGGTTTTGTGGTTTTTACAAGAGCCCTGTGTTCCTAGCTCAGAGGGATGTTAAGAGGTCCATTTCACTGAAGACTTCCTATGGCTTGCCACAGCTTGACATAAAAGAACTGAATGTTCATTGATAGATCCCTTGGTGGTAGAAAACCGTATCCCATAAATGACTTGACATAAAACTAGTTGCAAATGATACTAGACTTGCAAGGAATAGCCACATGCCTGAGGTCTCTGGAAAGACTGATAAATGGGACATTTGTTTTTCTTTGGAACCCAGGTTTCATCCTGGTTGCTGTATAGTTAGCTTTTTTTTTAACTTGGAGAAAATGAGACATAAAGTAATACTGTGCCTGATACAGCAGCTCTTGCCGCTGTGTTTTGAACTTGCTACTTTTCATATTCAGATACAGGCAACATATTCCAGGAAAACAGGTGGATCCTGGAAAAACAAGAGTAGATAAAAAGTACAGAATAAATTCATTTACTTCTAGTAAAAATTGTGGACAGCACAGTAGTTAATCTGAGGGAATAAGAAGGCTGTTATCATCTGCTATCTTTTTATGCTTAAAGCCAAATTTTTTAGAGTGCTTTTCCCTTCTGTGAATGCTGATACTTTCAGCATAAAGATGGATTTGAGGTCCCTTTACAATGATTGTACTGCATCATCTCACATTCCTGCATGTAGGATGGGCTACTAATCCCTCGTCGACAGTGACTTTCATCAGGTAGAGAAATTTCAGGATGAAAGGTTGTTAGGAGTAAAGAAACAGCTTACAAGGAACGGAAAAAGGAATTGATTGGATGAAAGTGCTCCACCTTAGAGTCCAGGAAGTTTAGGGAGAAAGGTAATTGTCAAAAGCCAAGTGAGTTGGATCTGGCAAAGGAAATTAAAACAAATTTTAGGAGAGTCCATAGTCATGTAAATGAGAAGAGAATAATGAAAGAAGTGAGTCCATGACCAATGATACCAAAGATAACTAAATGAATGCTTTTGGTGATGTTGAATATAGGGGCAAAACCATGATAGAAGAGCAATGGAATGTAATAATACAATGTTGGAGACCACACTATGATTTGGATTGGTTAGGAGGCTACAGTCTGTTGTAAATCTGTTCCTGGGGGTTTGTCCAGAACTTGAGCCATCAACTTTAAGAATAATGTATCATTCCGAGCCCCAAATAATTTGCTCTGTTGTGATCAGTATCAGTGATAGTGTAGTTCAGTAGAGATTTTTACTTACAAATATCGAGCACGAATTCACCTACTGCTTGCTGATGCCCCTAATGGATTTGATCCGCATACCTTATTTACCTATTTATTAGAGGAGGTAAACTCTTTCAGCAGTTTGTTTGAAAATGGCAATGTTTTTAAGATTAAGGAGGAAAGACGTGTATACATATTTATGGTCCTGAATTGCCTTTGCTGTAAATGTATTCCATCCCAGTTCACTGGAATGCATCTTGTTTTGGTCAGCCTGCTTTTTGGATGCATTAGTGGAAGTTTTTTGCCATATTTTTCCTTCTTAACAGAACAGTACAAACCTAGGATAGGTATTTTTCGCCATCCATTTTAAAGTTCAGATGCACATTATTTAGCTGCTCAAGATTTAAGGATGTTTGAATCAAGGCTTTGTTAAATTCACTGACTATTTTAAATGTTTGTGAATATCTACAGTAATAAAGCTCCTCCTTGTATGTATTTCTACCTTTTTTGGTACAAGTTGCTTTCTCTTTAAAATTCAGAAAATCTTCCCCTTTAAAAGATAAGGATAGAATCATGCTCTGCCTCTCCAAGCGATATTAAAATTAGTCTCCAGTAATCTGTAAGTCACATCTGCTAAGGATGGTTAAGAGCTATTAGTCTCATGAAGAGGGATAGAAAAAGAGATTCTTGTGATTTTGGTCACATGATCTGTCTGTGTATGTGTTACATGAGGCAGCAATGTGCCCTTGTTGCAAAGGAGGCCAATGGTATCCTGGGCTGCATTAGGAAAAGCTTTGCCAGCAGTTTGAGGGATGTGATCCTTCCCTTCTGCTCAGCACTGGTGAAGCCACACCTGGAGTGCTGGGTCCAGTTCTGGGTTCCCAGTACGAGAGACCCTTCCAACCTCAGCTATTCTGTGATTCTGTGATACAGTCTTTTCCATTTTTTTTTAAGTCTATGATTAATTTTTCCAATACTTATTCTCTTGCTCTTTGCTTATTTACGAATTGAAAACCAAAAATGCTGCTGTGGTTGTGCTGCTACTAGTATGAGCCTTTGTGAGCTTCTCAGTTCTGCTTTTTGAGGCCATATGTGCTGCTGCTGATCAGTGCTAAAGAAGCCTATAGAGGTTAATCTTTTTGTTTGCTCGTTACTTGGTTAGTGAAAATGGAATCAATAAGCAAACTTTTCAATACCTGCTGGTATCTGGTTCTTGGGCTTTCCTATCTCAAATTTGAGTAGTGCTTGGATGCTGAGCTTTGTTTTAGCCAAATTTAGATACAAGGGACCACTCAAGAAATTCATACCTATGAACCTGCCAAATCTCTTGCACTGAGGGTCAGACTTAAGCAACTAGTTCCTGTGTCACGATTCCTCCCATGTATTAGCAGTGCTGTGGCTTCTGTCCGTTCCGTGACACCATCAGAAAGAACTAGCTAGTACGCTTATTTTCTAATCTGTTTTTCAGGTGTGGCTGGCACATCAGATCAGTTAGGAAGAAACAAACTGGGGGCACACGTGTACCACATGCTTAAAAGAGACCCTGTCCTGCACACATCTGTTACGTGCCACATGCTCCATTGGGGGAGCCTTCCCTTTCACACATCTTCCTATGCTAGGCATGGCACCTGATGTCCTGTATGCTTCCTCGAACACATCAGCCCATGTGGCACTGCCTCACGCATCTGTGACAAAAAAATTGGAGGGATTTTGAGCCTGATATAAGGGACATTTCAAGCTTCTTCTCATGTCTGTGCTATGTCACCGGCACATAGTGCTGATGACATAGCACTGATACCATTTTCATTCTTCCAAGACACTGGGTTTTTGTTAAGGCCCATCTCTGTTTGACCAAAGGTTTACGAAGTGAAACTTCACTAATTTGCAGTTAACGTTCCGCACTGGTGAAACATTTGCTAAAATCAGTATAGCAGCCATTACGATATTGTGGATCGAATTAGAGCACGTAGTACTGAATACTGACAGTTTATAATGCACGGCATTAATGTATCATAGCTACTCCGATATAATCAGCTTTAGGTCTAGCTTTTAGTGTTTTTTTTAGTGCCACATTTTTTGTATAATTCAGAATTTACAGAAATCAGCATTACAAATGATCTCAAATTGGTTTAAAAAAACATTGTTCTGTAGTGTGTTCCTATTACTGATTTATTAGTCTGTGCATATTTAAGTGAGATTAAATGTAGAATTACTTCATGATTATCTGTCAGAATATTTATGTCAATTTGACATTCCTGGCACAAAAAATACAGGGTGGTGGTAATGGAAATGAATCAGTTATCATTTTTGTTTCATAGTGAAGTTCTGCATATGAATCACAAAAGACTGTTCCACTGTTTCTGTAGAAAGAGTATTTATCAGGAGCCTTAACATAATAAATAGAGTTTCCTAAGCAAATGTGTGAACTATTGCATTTGATAAAGCAGTATGTTTGATAGGTTCATAATAGCTAGATTCCCTGCTGGTGATCAGACACCAGTGGAACTATGACAATGTTTGGCATCTAACAGTGTGTTCCAAAGAATTTGATAAGCGTGTACTTAGTTAAATTTATTCCCTTTCCTTGGTGGTTTTCATGTTCAACTATAGCTATGAAATTACACGCACTGCTCTGCCAATTTTAATCAAATTTTATATATTTTCTTTTAATAAGACAATATAATAACAGCAGTTCACTAGTTATTTACAAACAATTGCAGAAAGAAAAAAAGGAAATTTCCTGTAAATTCATTTTGTTGTGGTAGATTTAATTGTGGAAGGCCATGTGCATGTTAGACTCTGTAAGAGGCCAGCAATGAGAATAGACATTCTCTGGAGCTTGGAAGATTGCCTGAGATTCGGTTGTAGAGCACTTAAGTCTATAATATAAATTAATCCATGCCCAACTTCAGCGTGTACACCACAGTTACTAACTAGCTGCCATGAAAGCAGCAGGATATACTTTCTAAAATCCTGCACTAACAGGCTTTGCAGTACCTCAGGAAGATACATACTTAAGGTAGAGTAGATCCCAACTATATCCTCACATGTTGCCCATTCCTTGGGAAGCTGACACTCCTGCGTGGGTAAGGTTCAGTTTTGTCTAGGGTTGCCCAGGTGGACGTGGAATTTCCACTCCGGCAGCCTTGGCCAACCAGCCGTGTATTGAAAGGGATGTTTCATATATGTGTAGGAGTGAAACTGAGCTTCCCAGAAGCTGCCTGCTTGCCTGCAGCCACCAAGATTAGTCCAGTACGAAGATGATTGGCTTTTTACCTTTTGCCTTTTGCCTCACATAGGACAGCCATCTTGATTACAACCAGAGATTGTACAGAGTAGCTTTAAAGAAAAAAACAACTTAGGCTAAAGAAGTAAGTCCCACAGTCACGAATGGTAAAGCACATATATATGCATAGCCATGTCTTTTGGGTACTGGACTTTAAGGGGAACATTTATTATTATAACTGCTAATTTTTGCATTGCCTCGGTACCAGTGAAGATCAGGACTGCAAAATCATGGATACTCTACAGGCAAAGAGTGATATATAGCACTGTTAGTAAAGAACTTGAAATCTAAATAGGTAAGAGTGACTCTGGTAGGGATAAAGAAGTGTAACATGTAAGTGCAATGAATGAAGCAGTAGCTGCCCATGTTATGTAACCTCTTACATTTCCTTTCTGGAGAAGGAGGGTGAATGAGAAGGTGGTTATCTGTCCTGCGGATTAAATGGAGGGTGTGAGAGGAACAGAGTAGGTGAGATCAAAGAGCAGAAGCAGCTGAGGTGAATGCTCATGAGGGAAAATAAAGCTTGATCAAGCAGCCATTATGCACACATAAGGTAAATTCAGACTTTCTAAAATATTCTATTGGTTCTTGTGTAAAATGATCTGGAGTTGCTCCTATTGGTTTCAGTCTGGTGTTGGTTCCTTCTGAAGCTTCTTCCTCAAAGGAGATGTTCTTCATCGTGCTCAGAAGTGGTGAAGAGAGGAGGGTGAAAAGAGGGAGGGGACAGTGTGCAGGATCTAGTGCCCCTGAAGGCAGTGGTCCATGCAGTTATGGAGACAGTCCAGCATTGAATGCTGGCTTCCTTCCAGAAGGGCCTAAAACGTAGTCCTAGGAGAATTCTCTCCATGTGACTCATTTTCTCTGCTGTAGTAGTTGTAATTTTATTCTTTGCAAGTTTGGGTTTACTTATCCATAACAGGTATTTTGTAAATTGCTTGTACAGTAGGGAGAGGCGGTTGGATCGAAGCCCTGTTCTGTCTGAGTGAGGGTAGAACTTTTCACTCCGGATCACTCTGAATCTGAAGAAGAACGGACAAACCTGTGTCTCTAACTCATGTGAGTGCCCTAATTGTTAGTCTGCTCAAGCCACCATCTTTCAAATGGAGAAATTGTGACTTCAGCCTCAAAATGGGGATGTCTGCAGAATTTTTATTTTTCTTCCTCTTAGAAGAAGCATCCTTTTTGGAGGAAAATAAAACTAAGAGAACCACATGCAGGATGAAATCAAAGAGTAAGGCATCTGCATGGGGCTCACTCTTGTAATGTTTGCTAATTTGCTCTTGTGAATTTTGATAGTGTTTATCCTGTGCGGGGAGGAAGCAGTCATTAGCCATTCTGTGTCGCAGGTGGATCAGGTTGCAGTACTTACCAGGCTTTGTGACACAGACCTCCATTATATTTAAACAGACTTTGAAGCACTTCTCTCTATCCTCCAGTTATGCTGCTAGCTCCAAATTTGCAAAGTAGTAATCCAGTGTAATCCAGAAATTCAGTGTTTTAGCTACCAAACATTTGATTTTTGTAGAAAGCATACTCATGTGTCTGAAGCAGGATACCAAGGCATGATCTAGTTGAAGAAATGTGGTCAAGTTCTGGATCACAAAATGCTTTTTCCTGCAATTATTACAATCCATGGTCCTGGAAATAAGTAATAAATTGCTAGTATAAATTTAGTTTAGACACCACGGTAATCTTAATACATAACCTTATCCATGGGTCTTCACTACATGCTTAGTCAGGTTGGAATACATATGTCATCCTAGAGCAGACTGATCTTGCCACTAGCTTGTAATATGTTGGCACAGCTTTCCTTCTCTCTCATACCTATTGTCTCCTCCATTTACATGCCAGCACATTACGTATGTTATTTAATAATGATTATTGAGAATAAGGAATGAGGTTCTGCGAGTGTACTGTTTCTTAAGGCTGTAGGAAAGAATTGGAAATGTGTATCTTTCCTCTGGTTCTGTAGGAGTAAAATCTGTAGCAAATGGAAAGCATTACAAATTTTCATTAGGAAAGGGAAAGCAAAGATTGAATCTGTGTTTTGCTAGAGATAAATCTTTGTGTACTATGACAGGCGTTCAGACCACATTATGACTGTAGATGTATGACTAACAAAGGAGCTTTGGGACTTTGCAGAGCTAATTATACTGAGAACTGTGTCCTCACGTGTATTCCTGCCAAAAATTAAATGGTATAGCTGCAAATGTTTAGCTCGTAGACTACTTTCATTAACAATATTAGTATAAAGAACAGTGTAACCTGGAAAAGAAGCTTGGCTTAATAATTAGCCTGAAGATTACTTCACCGTTCTTCTGCAATAGAGGGTTTGTCACTGCGTCGCATTGCACTGTAGCTTGCTTAAGCCAATGCCTCACAGCTATGCTATGAAAATAGTGGTTGTATGCTGAGAGTCTGTGAGGAACTTAACTTTGTTTTTTATTTATATAGGTCATTTTCATTTGGGAATATAAAATATTTCTTGGCATGTTTGATTTTTTGGCACGATTGTCTTCCGGCAATCATTAGCCATATCTGAACTGGACTCAGATGCCTAGAGACATGAAGTACACTCAGCGTTGAAGTGCAAATGCAATTTTACACTGATGTGTAGTGCTTGTTGACATTATTTGCTGCTGAAAGTTACACAGAAAGTAATGTTGTCCTGGAGTGAATCTGAGTGAGTCTCATACTCTGTGTGTGTTCACATGTCCATAACCTGTGACTATGGGCCAACTTGCTATCACTAATCAGGTATCATAACCATCTGGAGCTGCATATTGCTTTATTGTGGTTAGAGGCAAGGAAAAGTAAAGACGGAGGAGGATGGATGGTTTTTTTTTGTGGTTTAGTGTCACTCCTGTAGGCTGACAGAGATTTAAGTATCATCTGTTAATGAATGTTTTTTTCCATAACATTTACTCCTAGATAAAAACAGCTAATTGTTAAAACAGTCACCTGGCCATGTTCATGTGCAAGCTCTCTAAGAGCCAACTCATATGCTTATCCACTCCTGAATTATTGTTAATTGTTTTTGTGTATGCGTAGCCATGAACTCCATGCATCCCCAAGGATTGCATTGGTTATTGACATAAAGCTCTTGCTTTAGTATTCAGTTAGATATCAATGGTTTTGGACAGGCTTGCTTTGGACAATGACAGCCTTCTGCATTCAGTCAGGTGTCCAAGATAACTATGTTTTATAAACTTGCTCTTCTGTTCACACGTGCTGTATGAGCTCAACCCATCTGCCTGTGACATTTACATTTTAACAGATGGGATTTCCACTTTGACAATGATGTCAGCACCATGCTGCGTTACTCGTTAATTTTTCTTCAGATAAATGCAATGCGGAGAAGTGTCCTATCTTAATCATTCATTAGAGACATCACAGGTCTTTCATACTGAGAAATACACTACTGTGACACAAAGGCTGATACTATCTTTCTGTGATTATTGGCACTCTGCACGGGGGATGAACATATAACAAGTGATTGTCTTTATGTTAAAGGGGAGAAAATTTTAACTGGAATTTGCATTCCTCCAGGACATAATGTAATGTGATTTGTACTATAGTTATCCAGCAAGACTGTCGATTTATTTTTGATACTTTATTTCTGTAAATTAAATTCAAAGCAGCACGTTTGGCTTCAGTCTTTCAGTGCTTTGTGAAACAGTAGAAGTGACTGCTGTGTTTTAACAGTAACACTGAAAACAAAGTATTTTCAGTGGAACTAGGAGAATTTGGGAAAATCCATGTGACAAGGCTTGATCTCTGTTCTAAAACAGAAAAAACCTCTCATTAAATTTTCTCCCCAAAAAATTAAGAGTAAGTACAGAAATAAAAAGTAGGGAGCTATTTCTTACAGTGTGTTTGAGAAGGCTCCTACCAACATTTCTTGCACAAAACATTGTGTTTCTGATTTTGTTCTCTGAAGTTGCTGTCTGTTGATTGTCTCTGTGCAAAGGGCAGGTAAGAGAACCATATGCCAAGTGTATCCCGTGTCAGACCTTCTGTAAGATTCCCAGTTCACTTCTAAACCTTTCCTATCAGAGTGAACTGGAGAAACCTTGAACCCTCTCCCCACATGCAAACGCAACTCAGACCTTATCATTTCGGTTGTGTTAATTTACTCAGTTCCTTTCTCTTTCTTTGTTTTGTTTTTTTGGTTTTGTTTCATTTACTGATCTTCCCAGTTCTGAGGTGCTTTGATCCAGTTGTAAAGCTTGTGGGAAAAGGAATAACCATGACAGCATGAGAAAAACGGCTGGAGCGTCAGTCATTTGCATACTATATAAAGAGAGGGAAAAGCCATGGAAACTTTGGCACTTTGCTGTCAATTTTCAAGCCTGTTTTTCTTTAGACTCAAGAAACTGGTAACTGGTAACTCAAGATTCAGTAATAATCTTTCAAATGTTGCACTTTTCTGTAGTAAATTTTTTATGTAGTGGAATATTAAAATTCTAGTCTTGTGTTCTTTCCTTCTTCTGTGAGAAATGGAGACATAGAAATTTCCATTTCTAAAAAACTTTTGTTATAACACAAGTGACTTTCTCAATATTAAGAGGAGAATTATATGTGAACGAAGTAAATTCTTCCAGCTTTATAATTTGCGTTATTTTTATGTAAGAGAAAGATCACACTCTTATTACACATTTTGTGGGGGACATTAGTGTGAATTGGAAGTAGCCACGTGTTTTCACAATTTAAATCTACCATGAGCCAGTGTAAATTCCTGCCCTTAATAAATCCATTAAGTTTCAAATTACCAACCTTAAGATGAAGGTCTGGCCAAGCAGTGGTCAGAATTGGAGTAAAGTTTTTCATATTAACAGTTAAAAATGCCATGCTAATACAAAACTTATTTGTTCATTTAGACCAAATTCAGATATTAGGCTTGACTGAAAAGAGCAAGTCAGTTATTTGAATGAATTCTTTTGCAGTTTTCCATATTAAATGTTCTGACTTGTTTCAGAGATTTAATTTGGAGATTTCCTTTACTATTATTTAAGGGATATAAAATTTTGAAAATGTAAACAACATTATTTCAGTCCTTTTTTGATCTGGGCATTCTGGTCAGAGTATCAGTGTGGCTGTGTTTTCTGGATTGTTGTTTAATCACACTAGATATCCTTGCTCAATTGTGTCAATGCTAATATGATATCTGTCATCATTTCGGTTTGTTGGTGTGAAGTACATCTTTTCTAGTGTTTTCATTTTATTATGTATGTTGTCACATAGTTTCCCACAGTGGGTCACCATAATGCAGAAAGATACATGAGAACATATCTTGGATAAAAGAAAATCTGTTTGAGTCTATAGCACTGTGGAGAAAACCTGTAGGTCTGCAGAGATAGAACTCAATACGGATGGAGGTGTCTTTATTGTTATTAGAGAGATACTCTACTAGGACTTTTCTTCAGAAGAGTTTTTAATTTCATAGAGGTAGAAGAATAAAAATAAGTACCATTATTTAGTCCTGCTTGAGACAAATTTTTCTGAAGTTAATAAATCATCAAAAGAAGATACTATTCTAGACCAGTTTTTATTAATGACCTTGCTAGAAAAAGTAGAAATCTTATGTGGAGAAGCTGAAATGCATAGCAATAAGGAGAAGGATCAGAATATCATACATAAAGAATTTGATGACCATAAATGTTGTGGGTGATGGAAATGAGATGGGAAGCCTTGTGGTACTGTGTGATGACATAAAGTCTGAAATACTAAAGTGAGGCAAACTGAGAGAAGGAGAAATAACAGTTCCATGATGAACAGAACAGATATTTTGAATAGAGAAGGCAGTAATAATGCCATTGTATAGGCCCTTATGATACCTCATCAGGAGTTCTGTTCACAAATGCATGAAAGATACTTTAAAATTTGTAAGGGACCAAAAGAGACTACTGGAAAATCAGTTGCTTTCTATTAGCTGAGCAGATAGGTGAATGCCAGAGAGACAAAAGGGCTATTTAAAGGAAAATACAACATAACAATGAACAAGTACGAGCTGGAATTGAATACCTTTTTGCTGGAAATTGGAAGTTTTCTCAAGTAGTTGTAGTTCAGGGAAGAAATAGGATTTTTTTAAATGGATTCATATCAGTTTATCAGGGGGATCGCATGAAGTAGTGCATACAACAGCCATAAACTTTATGACTCAGGAGGTGCCAGGTAGTGTTTGATCTGCTGCAAATTTAATTCTGCTCACAATTCAAACATAACCTTCATCCATTTTGTGGCTCTGTGGTAGAGGTGTTGTTTACTAATACATGCAACAGCCAGACTTATTCATGGTCCTGAAACTTGAGCTAAACAGTGCTGAAGTAAAACCTCAGGCTAATAGAGAGGTTGTTTTCTAAATACTTGTTTGCAGTCTTAAGACTCCATGCTTAAGTCAAAGCTCTAGGGTCCTTACAATTGTTTATTATGTTACCCACGTAGCATGCAGAACAGAAGTGTTCCAAAACAAAAAGATGTAACTGACAGTGCCCTACTGCATATATATGTGTGTATGTATATGTATGCTGCATTTTTTAGGACATATGCCATCACTTTATGTTTGCATGCAAGTATTTTAAAGCAATTTATGCAAGATAAGTGTGATCCAGGTACCAGTGGGGTCTGCAAGATTTTTTTTCTGAAAATTCATATTTTGGAAATGATCCATATTTAGCCTCACACACAAATATTTTTCAAATGGGAGATAAATAGAAAAACTTGTAGTATTCATGCAATATTCACTGATGAATTTGATTTCATGATAAAGTGCATTCTGTGATTAAACAGTTTGCAGTTGCCATTACTGTGGTGACCTTTCTTGTCTTGCTAATTCAATTCTAGCAGTGGATAAAGCATATAACAACTCTCTAATAATCCGAGGAGAGCAAAGAGAGTGCATAGGTGTTCCGCTGAAACGCGCTGAAAGGTAAACACATCGTTACTCTCATGAATTCTCTTATCGGTAGGCAAAATGGAAGTACCAGCTACTACTAGAATTCTTAAAGGGATCTGTTAATGTTTTCATTGCTTGTCCTATAAAAATCATTGCACTGTTTCATTTTAATACTGTCTAAACAGCAGTCTTTTTATTTTCTATGGAAAGCCCTGTCCCAATGGAAGCAAAACTTCACTTTATCATCAGCAGAGCTTTTCTATATTGAGTCTGCATGGACAAGTGGTTAACAGTAAAGTATAATTCTTACTGTATTTTTAAAGACTGCAACAACTAACTGACTTTGCACTTTCATTCAAGATAGTTATAAGGAGCCTTTACTGTTAACAGTAACTGAAAAAAAACAGTGACCTCCACTCCAAACATGGTCATATGGTACTGCCTTCGAGCTACAGGCACATGATTACAGTAGTTTTATAGCAGTTCTTTAGTGAAGATTTTGTAGTTTGACAGAAATATCAGAAAGATTAAGAAAAACTAAAGAAAGAAAGGTTTAGAGAAAACCCTAGAAAACACTATTCAGTGAGAGAAGGGCTCACAGGGAATCTTATCATACCTGATGGGAGGGAGTAAAGAAGGAGCCTGACTCTTCTCAGTGGTATCCAGTGACAGGGCAAGAGACAATGGGCACAAATTTGTTCAAAACCTGACTGGACAAGGCTCTGGGCAACTTTCTCAGGTTAACCCTGCTTTGAGCAGGGGATTTGGTTAGCTGATTCAGAGGTGCTTTCCAGCCTCAGCAGTTCTGTGATTCTGTGAAACAGGGCACAAAGAGAAAGCTGAGAGAGGTCTTCAAGGCTGTGTGCTGGTTGGAAGAGGTTTGGAAACTATGAGTGATTTGATGAGTGATCCAGTCTGATTCCCTCTGCTTTTCTTGGGAAGTAAGGCTTCATGCATTGTTAAATCAACTGCATTGAAAATGCCTGACACCAGCATCCGTTTGTAATGAATATAGTGCACAGCCCCAAACTTCGGGTGGTTGGTTCAGAAAGGTTGTTTGGTTCAGTTTTGGTTTTTTTTTTCCTGAGAATGTGTTCTCTCATTGTTGATGTGAGATGTTCAAGTTAGCAGTTGTTCTTTATCTCTGCTTGTGATTGTATCTTTACTTGAATGACTTAAAAATGAAAGAAATCACTACCTTTTATTTTAACTATAAGACTTTAGTTAATTATCTCAGAAAAAATGCTATTTTGATGTATGTGGTCTGAGAATAATGAGAAATAATGTTGAAAAGATTGTTAAAAGAAATGTGGATTTATATGAAGTATGAAGTATTGGGTTATGAACTGTTGCTTTCTATTCTCCTTAGATGTTTTTTGTATCTTGTTTGAACTCAAGATCTCAAGCATTAAGGAATTTGCTTTTAGACATCATATAAAAGAGAACTGTTTTGTTCAGAGACTAGCCATGGGGACAAATAAAAGCTCCAGTAGGGCTTCAGTGCCGTGTTATAAAACAGTACTTTCGTATCACTACTAAGTCATTCATATCACTATTGAGTCACGTAAGACTCATCTTGATCTGTAATGTGGATTTTTTCCCTTAATATGCATAGTGCGTTATTTGTGAGGTTTTTCTCTAAACAGATCTAGCATCATACCCAAGTAAAAAGTAAATGAACCAAAGAAATTCGTTATTGTGTAGCAAACATGTAGGAAAGGCCTTGTTCATGGCCATTGTTGCATTTCGACTCAAAAGAAAGTGTAAAACTGGCAGTAAATTAGGGACCTTGAGTCTTTTATCATTGAAGTTGTAGAATTAGTCTATTCCAGAGTTTGAATTGAATAGAGAGTCTTCTGTGAACCTTCTCTGAACTAGGAATTGAACAGCCTCATACTTGGTAGTCTTATTGTAAAAACTGTCTTCTCTGTCACCTCGGGATGTTTCCATTGTGCACAGAGTATAATGGGAGCTTGTGTCAGAGAATGCAGCGTGTCAGATTTGTGCAGCTACTCGGAGTAGTCTGTGTAGCCTGGTTGATAAAATGCCTTTATTACCTTTTTAATGTAGTTAACTGAATTTCTCATGGTCATATTACTTTTCTTTTTTTTTAATCTCTCTCTCTGAAAAAATGTCCTTTTTCAGCTTGGTCTTGCAGCCTTGAATCACACAAAGCACTTATTGATACAAATAGAGAATACACAAAGGTAAAGATTACTTTATGAAATAGATCATAGTATTTTCCATACCTGTCTGTCCTTATCATTCAAAATATTCAAAATCTGTTGCTTAGTAGCAGGGTATAGTGATGTCCTGTTGGAGACTACAAAGCCTGTTGAGTTACTAAGGGATTCAAAAGAAAAATGAGAAAACTTTGTGTAGAATGAGAAAATGCCATCCTTTAACGTAGCAATTCTTCTGCTTATAGGTCTACTTTATGGGAAGATGGTTTTAATCCAGCTTTGATGGTGAATGTTAGAAGCAAAAGGGGTATCAGTGAGCATGAAAGAATTGGGTGGTTACAAGGGAAGAAAGGCTCCTCTCTGACTCTGTATTTGAAACTTCACAGAAGACAGAGAATACCAGTAGCTCTACATACCCGCATGGAAGTGCATGGCAAGAAAGAGTGAATTTTTTTTTTTTTTGATTTACTCTCAGCATCAGCATATTTTTGTTTAAAACACGACTGAGCTGTAAAATTTATTCACCAAATCATGGGACAAATGGATTGTCCTTCTGAAAATGAGAGGAGTGAATGATAGTCTTACACTGGGAGTGGAATTAAAGCAGCTGTCCTTGGCAGGATCACGCTTTACAAGACATAACCAGTGCTAAATACTGGTCAGGAAAAGTTATTCATATTCACCTGCCTCATTGATTTAAGCTGTGTGTTACCCTAGCATTACTATGTCAAGGTACAGTACACCTAGGGCAAAATAAGAAAACAGATTTTAAATGCTGAGCGCACAGAGAGTGGATTGTGTTGGAATTATTAAGAGTTACGAATCAGTTTCAGAGGTGATTTAAGCATGGAAATAGAAGAATACTTTAGATTTGGTCCCCAGTTCAGTAATATACCATAAACATATGCATAGCTTTAAGTTCCCAAAGAGTCCAGTGAAGACACTGTAACCCTCAGTTATAAACCCTGAGTTTGCTTGAACGAGAGAGATGTTTGGATTTAAATATCTAGATTTCAGTAGGAAAAAAGCCTGTCTCCATATTCAGTTTATATTATTAGAAGTGATTCATAGTCACCTAAAAATAGATGCAGGAATAATAAATGTTTTCAAAATCTGAAAGATGGTATTTGAGTAAGAACATGTGACTAAAAGGTACTTGAGAAAAAATGTTTTTAGGGGTGGATCCTGAGACTGGTAAATCTAAAGACGTGCAGTTTCTGTACATACAGGTAGCCTAATCCTACAGAGGCAGTTGAAAGCTATTCATGTGGGTTAGGCACCACCATCTGAGCAGAACTCTGGAAATTCCCCAAAAATACAGAGTGCCAGACATTCTCTCGTAGAAAAGGATTAGATGATAATTTCTGTCGGAACAGATTTTTTAAAACACAGTTGTTTTCATTGAACAAGAAAACATGCCAAATTTGACTGACTACCAATTTTCACTGTCCCTTTTCAAACAATTGTACAGATACAGTTCTGCTGCTATGTGAATAATATGATAGTCTGTGTAAATTCAGAGTGTGTCATTCCTAACATTAAATCCTAAATTTATCATAAATTTTACTGCATGCATCTCAGGTTTACATGTAGGCGTACAGAGTAATGTAAGAACATTTTGGAGGAAATGATTTGTTTAAATATAATGGATTACGTGATATCGCATCAAGAAAACAAAAACTGACAGATTGTTGCCAGCTGGGAATATGTGTACTCAAATAATTGTTTCTGGCAAATATAAGTTCGGTTTCCAGCGTTTTCTGAAGCTGAACGAGTCTAGTGCCTAAATTCCCAGGTGCCTATTGCTGATAATTAGAGATACTCAGTGAGAAATACCAAACTGTTGCCTGAAGACTTTCTGTTTTAATTGAAGTAGAGGACTGAAGGGAAACTGGGCACAGTGTCAAAGAAGTATGAGCTGAAATACTATCTCCTCAAAACAGTTACGGTGAAATGACTTACATAGCAGAGAGCAGACTACTAGGGGCTCTAAGACAAGTGACATCTCTGCTCTCTAAAGGCTTATGGCGGGTCTTTCAGAGGCATTTATGTATGTTATATTAAAATAATAAAATATTCTCCAGCAGAACCTGATTCAGATGGCAGATAAATTTAAGAACAAAATGCTGACTGAATGTTTATCAGTTACCTAGATGAATGCAGTCACAAGAGTGGATAATACAAATGCTGTAATGTAAGTACTGGAAAATGAGCTAGGAAAACGAAATCATCACTCCTTTTCCTAGAAAAAAATCTCTTTTCTGTCTTCTAGGGTTTGTTTTTGTCATTTATGAAAAAGAAAAGCCCGTTTCGCCATCTAATGCAGATTCCACCAAATAAGCTTTAATTTTCTCTATACTATGAATTTTTTTTTGCGTTTATTGAATTCAGAAATTCTAGCAGAGAAAGCTTTTGACAGGATGCTGAAAATGGTGTTATCTAACTTTGCTGGAAATGAAGGACCATGTAATAGTAATGGTGGTGATTTTTTACAGAATTTTTCAAGCAGAGATGAAGCTTGTACATTAAAAAGAGACAAAAAAAAAAAAAAAGGTCAGAGAGACAAGTAGAAGAATATACTAAAATCAAAACACGCTGATTTTTGAATGTTTCTACATTTAGAATCCCACTACCAATATTATCTTTACATAATTATATTTATATAATAACTTGTATTTAAGTAGCTGCTTTAGTTATTTAGTCTAGTATAAAGGATCTACTATAGTTAAGATTTTTCCCCAAGCCACATTTGCCTAGGACTTCCCAGGATATGTTGCACCTTGCCTTAATGGGAATCTCAGATGCACTGGGTGCCTCCACGCTGCCTGCTGCTGGCAGCCCGGAGGCCACCTGCGAGACGTGTGCGGGGTGGCGCTGTGCGTGGCGGGGTGGCGCAGCCCCGGGCACACGGCAGGCTGCGCGGGGCTCCGGCACCTGCCCTTGCCGGGCATTGGCAGGTGCTTGCGCAGGCAGGCGGCAGCCAAGTGGTCAGCGAGGGGGTGGGAGATAGCACGTGCTGTTCGCACTGGTGCTCCAGAGATCCCCTGGGAGTGCTGTGCAGACTGCTCTTTGCAGCCTGGACAGAACTCCCTTATATTTCCCATGAAAAATAGTTTTTCTAAAGGATTGTTTGGGATTTATGCATTTAATTTCCTTAGTTTTTAAAAGAATCCTGTCTCCTTCGAAGAGGTAACACTCTGGAGGTGTTCAGTGGTTTTGTTATAGCTAGGTTTGCTATGTATCCAAAAAGCACAGCTCTGACCTTCTCTCTCATGCTGATGTTTAACTTCACTTAATCGCACTGAATGCAGCAGAACTCATTAGCTTTATACCTGACTTAAGCTCCCTAAAAGCATTACATAATCGTGCCATTATGACTAAATCCTAAAGGAAATTTTTACTGGTTGTGGTTGAAATGATTTATTGATCAGTTCACTGTTTTGGAATATGTTTTATCATTCAGCTAAGCGGCTCTTAGCGTGCTCTTACCATCCGCTGAATTGGGGCTTTTTTTTTTGCTCAAGGAAAAGCTGAGCTTTTGGAATGGAATGTGATTAAAAATAATACCTTGCCCCCCAAATTCAAGTCGTATTAATGTTGCCCAATAAATAGTTGGTTACTGGTCATGACTGAGAACTAGTGATGATTATTACACATATTTTGAATATTATAGAGGTAACTGTCCAAAGCACAGGATTAAAGTGAGCAAAAAGTACTAAACAAATTCCCCAAATAACTAAATGCAAGGAAAAAGCAATTGCTTTTCTGCTCACAGACAAGTGGAATTCTTCAGGATCTATTTCTGACCCGCTGCATGATCCAAACATTGCTCCGTGCCTTAGTTTCTCTCATTCTTTGTCTGACCTAGTTGGCTTCGTCTTCTCTGGGGGAGTGGTGTCTCTTACCATGTGTTTGTTCAGTAGTCACTGCAGTGGATCCCAGACCTCATTTGGGGCTTCCTGGAGTTACCGTTATTAGAAGTAGCCATCATTCTGGGCTTTGAGTTAGTACTTTTTTAGTTTATCTCTGAGGATAATCATTGTAAGTTAGAGTGTCTTATTTGCATTCATTTCCACAAGCATAGCAGTGAAGTTAAAGTTAGTCTCATTTAAAAAAAAGGCAAAGGATACTATATAAACGTACAAATCAGGTTGTTTTTTGAAGCTCAGTAAACATAAAGGAAGCAACATTTTAATCAAAATGAAGGAAAACTGCATGCTAATCACATTTCAGCACATGTATATTTCATAAGTACATTTTTTGCAAAGCAAATACAGTGTAAGATACTGCTGTTATACATATTCTGATCTTAGCTTTTTCACCACAAACTAGACTGTCACTGCACAAGCTAATGGTAATGCGATCCATATTTTTTAATTTATGTAGAAAATAGTCTAGTAAAATAAAGCATTTCGCGTTTTTGGCTTTATTTCCCTTTGTCATTTTTTCAGCAGATAATTATGTTCAGTTTAGTTGTGTGCATTTAAGACAAGCTCTTGTTTGTACCTTCAGTTACTACCAAAATTTTGATTTCTGAGGATTTTATGAGATAGCACTGCATGACAGATAAAAAGAGGAATGAGACAAAATCTTTCATGTTAGAATAACTGGGGAAGACAAGTATTGCTTTGACATAGACTCTCTCTTCTGAATTACATAGTAACTGTGTGTGTGTGTTGAGGGCAGAATTGATCTAAAGCTAACATTTGACATAACATAATTGGGAATTTGAAAAAGGTAGAAAGGAAAGAGGGGAAAATGTTATTGTCAGAGATATTCTAAAAAACTCTTGAAACTCCTGGGCAGTAAATGCGTTCATGCAATGGAAAATGCAATATCCTACCCTCTGTTATGCTGATGAACCAGTGAAGAAAGCCATGACATCACGTTTTACAGCTTCTGATCTTTTAGAAACAGATAATCATCTTCACATCTGTTCTTTGAAATTCTCCTTGAATCCTATAAAGAAATGAGAATAGGCTGTAATGCCTGTGTTAAGGTATGTCTTTAAGAAAATCTACAATTTCCCTCATACGGAGGCTTGTTTGAGATAGGCAGCTCATCTCAGGTGATTTTACTTCCAAGTAACATTTTACAGCAGCAAACAATTTTCTTATATTTCAATGGTGCTAAGAAATGTATGTTCTTGCTGGCAGTCCCTTAACATTTCTGTTGTTTGTGCTCTGCAATTGAAACTTATCCATCAGAATTTTTTTCTGCCCAAAGCCTTCTTAAAAATTTTTCTATGATTGCGTCTGCTTATTTAGTATTTAGAAGAAGAGAAATGAAACTCATTAGTTACAGCCAGTCAGATTTTTGAGAGAAAAATAAACTTTCTAAAAATGAGGCCAGGCCCTCTCAGATTAGTGATATAGAGTCAGATGCACTAGGCAGTTTAGCTTCAAAATAATTTGCAAGCTAGGAGGTGAAAGGTTAGATTAGTTCTTAGGCAGGCAAGATGCATTTATCCAAAGCTTGGTACATGAGCGCTGAGTATACGACAGTATTTATGTATATGTACTTTATCTGCTTGAATGGATCTGATACCACATCTTTGAACACTAGGCTATGGAGCTTCTTGGTTTGAAGGCAGCTCTGAATCTCTCCTGCTAAATCAGCCTGAGAATGGATGTGAACCAGAGTCACCATCTCCCACAGTTAGAGACTGCTTAACCGTTACTTCATGCTGCTGGGTGGCCTTTCACCTGTGAATAGCCTTCAGTATATGTTGTTGAAGTAGTTCTACTTTATGTGGTGTAGATAGAAACTGAGCTAAAAAATGAGGATGGCTTTAGAGCCTGCAGATTCAGACGTTCACCTGGTAAAGAGGGCGCCAACATTGCACTGCTCTCTGATACAGCATTTCCATACTTGAGAGTAAGGACTCATGTGAAATCAGCTTTGGGAGAATTTGTGGTATACCTATGTAATATGTGCTGTGGTTTTACTGGCTGGATCCCTGGAAGATACCAGACCATTGCATGACTACTGAGTTATGACTGCACTTAAAACTGGAAGTCTTTGAAAAGAGGAGAAAAGTAAACTGTTGCTAATGGTAAATGCAGAGAGTCATTACTCATTATCCAAAATCCCCTAGCTTGTAACTGTTACCAGCCAGTAAAAGAAGAAACCCAGTGCCACCCTGTGTACCCTAAATTTATCCTTTAAATTAAATATAAGGAAAAACTTTGCCAAGCAAAAGTAGCTGAAAAACTTACGATTCTGATTTAGTTGTTTTCTCAAATGAAAAGGACTTTTTAGATAACAATTCCTGTGCTGTGCCCCTAAGAAATTTTTTAATACTTCATTTTCTTTTTCACTACATGTCTGTTAATGATTCTCTGCCTGCCAAGGGCTATCGTGTCCTGTTCCTGCCTGGCATGCTGAAATGTACACTTACAAGTTCAGCTGACATGGAATATTCCATCATTGTAGATTAGCGATCAAAGACAGTAAGATGTCTGTTTCCCAACCAATGAATAAGACTAGCTGAGCGGACCACAAAACAGAGTTAAAAAACAGTGATCTTGTATTTATTAACCTTCCCTATGGTTAGTAGTTTTAATAAATAAAAAAATAAATAATAATAGTTTTGAGTCTGCTAAATTGATTGGCCTTCTGTGTACTATGGAGTCTTAAATAGCATGTGGTGAATGAAGCCAACTTGGAATAGGGCAAATCAGATACCTTCTGCAACTGAATTGGCATGGCCAAATCCAACTTTTAATTAGACAAGTGAAAACCGTGGTTTGAAACTACTGGAAGGAAATTTGTCTACCATCTTTTACTGCTGAACACAGAAGATGAGAAGGAAGTAAGCAGTGCTGGTATGCATGGCCACCGGCCAGACTTAGAGGGGTTCTCAATCAGTCAAATTCATGTGTTGACACTCACCACCCCTCAGAATACTTCACTTCACATTTTGACTCCAGCAAATTAAATTACCTTAATTTGATTCTGCCACTTTCTCTGGGGGAAAAAAAATACTTTCAGGAAATCATAAGTCCTTGGAATTGAAAGCTCTGAAACTAAAGCACTTTAGACTTATAAAAGGCTGGATATGGAGTGTGAAATATAATGCTCTGTGAGATTCATTAAACTTTGTTTGCATTATGCAGAGTCTTGTATTAGGGAGATGATCTAGTGCCCTCAGTCTCCTAAATCTTGATGGGTTGTATTATATTAAGGAAGTAAGAGTCTGACCAAAATGCTCAAGTGAAACCAGAGGGAGTTTTAGTAATTAACTGTTTTTCCTTACTGTAACGCAGTTGTGCCTTTCTCTGCTTTGCTCATCCTCTACTGCTCTCTTGTTGAGGTACTTGTTCTCTGTTACATGAATGAATTTGTCCAAAACTTTCTTTATGTATCTCAAATTTGAGATGGATTTTTTTCTATTCATACAAAAAAGTTGTAATGTATTCAGCCTCCCACTGGAGTAATCTAGTTTTATCATCAGGCCTCACTACCTGGTTCTTAATGATGCTCAGAAGCCAACCACCCTCGAGACCCTATCCCATTCTGAAACACTACAGAATGGGCCTGTGTTGAAGGTAACAACAACAAAAAAAAAATCCTAAAGTGTGGAAGTATTCCCAGAAGAGATTGGTGTTGGCTGATATAACAGATAAGGAGTGAAAAAGCCCCATCATTAGTCTACAGGACCAAGTGCCATTGTTTTTCATTCCTGCTGGGTTCTCTCTGTCTTCAGCTATTACTGTATAGCTCCCCATCTTCCTTACCACATCCCTGTGTGTTGGTCAAAGCTGTGTATGGCACCTTCTTCCTCCATTAAACTTCTTTTGTTATAAAGCATGGAAATTGCAACATGAGTATTTTGTTTATGTTTAAAATAGTGCCATTTCAGGTAAGAAACTGCAAAATCTTAACTACTGAAAATCTTGCAAAAAGAATTAATTGCAGGAATCTTCAATTTGATGCTTTAAGATTTTAAAACTGTGCTGATCCAGTGACACTAATTTCTTTCAAAAATAAAACAGACATTTTACTAAGTACCACTGATTTTATCCATGACAAGACAGCTCCTCTGCAGCCAGATATTGCTAGCATTTTGTTTTGGGGATACGGTGGCTCTGGTGAGTAGACCTACAAGCTAGGTAGCTCCGTTATCATATTAAATCTGATTCTCATTCATGTATCATCTTTTATGCATAGCTCCGGTGGCAAAGGCAACATGGAAGGCGATTGTGAAGGCCTTGCCTTTCGAGCTTGTAGACTTGGGGGACTCAGGGCACTCTGTCCCATTTCTCCGTGTCTACAGTGTACAGAGAGCTGGCAGCGTATTGGGGAACTTCAGCTTTTCTCAGCTGCTGGTAGAGGCTGTTTTGAAATGCAGCCAGCCAAGGAATGACTCTCAGCACTGTGTTATCTCCTGATACCATTTAATAACCAGCTAAACCTAAAGAGAATTGCAAGCACATACATATGAAATATGGAAAGACTATGTACTTTTGTGGGTTATTTTATTTCCCTTGGAATTGTATTTAAGAAGCAGTGCATAAATAGTTTTGAATGAGGGCCTATCTCTTCCTCCTTTGTTCTGTTCAGTACTTTATATCTCATACACTAAAGTATAATCAGACTGCTTACAAAACTGAATAATCAGGATGTCTGACGTCAACCAGAATTCCTCTACATTTGTGATGTTAATTTAAATGTATATTTTTTAATAAGTAAAAGAGATGCTTTTTTTTTTTTTCTTTTCAATAGAACTCATCTAAGGGTGTTTTATGGTAAGTTGGATGTGATACTGGAAGTTGAAAGAGAAAATCATAGTGAGTGATTTCATATTAGAGGAAGTTTCAGGAGGGCCCTTGGTTATAATGCAATTGTGAATCAAAATTGAATAAAAAATTTCGAGCACTAGCATTCAAGAGTGATTCCTGTGGGCTTGGAAACCTAAGGGCAGCTCACCCTTCTTAGTTGGTCTGAGTTGAATTGTTATTTTTCTTTCTAATACAGCCGAGCTCCAGGAAAGGGATGACTTAAGTTCTATAATATGGCGGGATCTCACTGAAGATACATATCTGTTGATGATTTTTAAAAGAAAGATTTTTCTGTGCAGATTAGTGGGACTAAATTAATCAATAATTGCTCATCCATTTTACCTCTGAAGTCGAATGGAAGTAATCTTGAGTTGTTCAGACACTGTCTGTTTATAGATAGATTCCTCAATTCAAATCAACACGGTCTTCCTGTATGAAAGAAATACAGAAGATAAGCAAAAAACTAGTGGAGCTGCAAAATCATTGTAACTGCACTTGATAGTTTATGGATAAAAGATTGTTAACTTCCACAGTATTGTTCTACTGTTCCTGTTTGGCAGCTGTTGACTGGGAATATAAACTGGTCAGCTTTGAATGACATTCTTAATATATTGTGATGGTGAATGATAGTGAAGTTGGGTCTTTCTTCGTATGAGACTTGGATCATGGCGTCACTTACCATGAAAGGGAGAAAGAAAATATGGAAAGTCTAAGTTTTTGAGGGTGTTTTATTCCCTTGGACTTGTTGCCTTAACAAATCCCATAAATCTTTGTGAAAAACTAAACTTTGTAGAGAAATAAACCTAACCATACTATGGATTGATTCTTGTTAAAGTGATATGCTTAGAGTCAAAATCACCTCTCTGTTTTTAGTATTTTGAGAGAGTCCTCATTCAGTTGAGCATGAAAGCGCCGAAAGTAAGATTCAGAGATTTCTGAGAGTTCTGCCCCTCATGTTTTTCACATTCCCTGTTTGGCTTACTTCAGGCAGTCCCTTGACTTAGAGAACTGCCAAGGCTGATCTGCCTGGCTGCTGGAATATGAAACTAAACTTTAGTCTAAAAGTTTTATTTGAAACTTGAGTTAATTTGCTTAATATCTTGTCAGGACTGCACCACGAAAAAAACAACAACAACAACAAAAAAACCCCTAAGTGATCTGACCAATTGTAGTGAAGGAAAAATTAGAAATCCTGTAGGTAAGATCCTATTTCCGTGTTTGAAGAGACAGAGCCATCACACCGTTGTTGTGTGAAGAAGGAAATTTCAGGTACAGGGCATGACATACCAGTGAAAGGTGCCTGCTTACAGACCAAAACATCAGGAGCGTGAAGTCTGAAATACATATCTCGGGAAGTAGGTTCTTTCATCTTCCACTGCTTGCTCAAAGCTTCAGCCTTGATTCTTGCTTCAGCAATGAATGAGTGATTGCAATTGCTTCTCTCTCATCTGCCCTCAGATGGTTTCCTTTGAAAATATTCTTCTAGTTGTCACCTGCACTGCTAACAGATCCTTTACCTCTTTAGACACTTGATGGGTGAAAAAATATTTACCATTTGATTAAAAAATGGAAATCTGTAACTACCAGCTATGTTTATTGTTGCTTCACCTTCCTTTGAATTTTTAATGATGTCCTGTTGACTGTGATTGAAGAGCATTTCCGCCTCATTAGTTTACCTTTCTCATAGAAAATTACTGACTGATTTAGATGAGAAGGCTGCACTATTTCAGAGCTTCATAGTGCTACACCTAAATCCTAGTGTCAAGCAAACTGCAGCTCCCTGGGGCTGGGAACTGTATATGGCTCCAGGCTTTGGTCAATGGAAACATGAATTTAGAAAAGGCAGTTAGGTTTTGTGGTTTACTGCCTTACACAGAAGGACTCTCCAGTTATTCCTGGACTTTTAAAGGCAACTCCTGTAGTAATATTTTTGTTTCCAGTTCCACATTATAGCATTGTAATTACATCCGACTATCTAGAAAAAAATTCTTGGACGTAACTAATATGGGATTCAAGTCGTTTTGTCTATGTGGTATCATAACAGCACTTACTCTAAATCAGAGAAATGTCTGAGTAAGCTTGAAATATGCAGTCGTAAGGTTCTGCAATAAGCTTGATTTTTCCTGGGCTTATTCTCTAAATCATGCTTTTATGAAACCTACCTATCTTGAATGTTTTTACAGCTTCTTAATGGCCTATAGTATTACTTATCCGCATTAGAAAATCAGCTTTGCTAATATAAATCTTGTAGCTTTTCTTGCAGTTTTTTAAAACAAGTATGAGGATTAGAAAAAACGATTTCCTTTTTGTGGAGTGGTTAATTTTTGTTATAGTTGTCATATAGTTTAATTTTACTAGTAGGAAAGAACAGTGTTCCTCATCACCAATGCATATAGATGAAAGATAGGCCCAACCCTGCAATCTGTACTCAAATTAGTAATCTTGTTTCTTTCAAAAAAAGACTATTTTCATCAGTGAGGGTGGCAGCATGGTCCTTGAATCCAAAGTTGCAGAATAAGGCTATAAACTTTTTTATCCAGTTTCTCTTTCTAGAACTGTATATGGTACATGGTGTTGTATTGTGATATTGCAACATGCTGTTGTAAGTTGCTCTAACTGAAGAGATATGTTAGCAGTTGCTGACAAAAGGTAACTGTAAGGTCCCTTTGTGCAGATAAGCATGTTTTACATTATGATGAGGCTGTTGGGTGCCATGAAATATAGGTTGTGGTGAACTGGCATAGAGAAAACACGGAGGAAAGAAAAAGCAGATTGCAGAGAGATGGAGAAAGAATATGATATAAGCTGAAAACAAGGCAAAAAAGTATCAGTAGGAAGTCAAAAAAAGAAAAGAATAGAAAACGGGGGTGGGAAAATGAAATGGAGGAGTGAAACCAAAAGTCATTCAGAAGTGAGTAATCGAAAACCTGTAAAAAACAGCTGTAAAAAGATGAAAGTAAGACAGTGAAAAGAAAAAGTCTGTTAGTATATAAGGATGAGAACAGTTTTTTTTCTCTGTAATGGTCCCTGCATTTTAAAGCTTTATCTTACTGTATTGTGGTGTCTTCTGTTTCATTTTTCTCTGTCCTTGCTATATAACATTCAAAGCCAAGGTTTGATCAAGGCAGATTGCTGACAGCAGCTTTTTCACTGCAAAATTAAGCTGGGAAGACTGATGATAAAAAAAAAAAAAATCCAGATTAAAGATTGCGTGTATTCATAACAGAAATGGAAAAAACTAGCATTGTCTGTCATTCTTAATTGAATCATGAAGAAATATAACCATATAGGCCTTTTCACTGGAAAAAAAAAATGTACATGCATATTTCGCTCTTTATGTTGCCAGCTTAAACTTATAACAGAAAAGATTTTAATTGAAAAGGCTAATACAAGGAATCTATATTGCCTGGTCTATTTTCTTGGGAAATGTAAAAGCTGCCCTAAAAGCTCTTGGTAATTCCAGTGATCTGAAGGAAATTAAAAATGATATTTTACCAGGAGGACCTGATCTAATGCCTTTCAGACTAGAAGAATCCTGTGAAGGGAGGGAAGGAGCTATCTGTCTTAGGGAAAGACCTGCAGAAATTGTGAGACTGCTCTAGTTTTGATGCTTGCAGGAAAAAAAATACTCAAAATAGGCATCTTTGTTTTCAGATCCTCACATATTCCCTGGAGGTGAATGTGTCATCTGCTGTGTTTTTAAGTAAAAGGCAGTAAATATTTCATTAATAATTTAAATTAAAATTTAAGAAAGAAACAGCTGATGAGTCTGACCTTGAGTCAGTTCTCAATTATGTGTGTTTTGTTTCTATTTCAATCCAAAAAAACCCTGTGGTGTGCTTACTAAAGAAGCACACTTTGAATAGACAGTGACGGTGATTGTTTTTCCTCATTAGATCTGAATGAGTCTTTGTACATTAGACAACTGGATTGGAGGAATTTTAAAATATTCCTTCAGAATTATTTTAGCAAACTCAGATTAACAGTAAAGTACATATGAGAAGAGAGAATTGCTGTGAATATGTAAGAGGAGTCTTCAAGCACTTTTTTGCTTAGCATTAACCCTCAGGCACAGATATTTGTAATAAATCAACCAAGCCTTACCATTTATGGCATAACTGACTGAAAATCAATCTGTGGGAAGCTGCATGGCCCAAGGGACTTTTTAGATGGATGTATCCCTTCTAAATTCTGTATATTCACATGACAGTTTTCTCAGGTTCCTACTGCCTTATAGACATTATTATTACTTTTCCTTGAATGTTTTTTTCACTTATGACAAATTAATTAGGGTAACCTAAATTTAATGCATTCTGAATAAATGATTGCATAAGTAATGACCGTAATTCTGAATAAACAATTTTTTTCTTTTATTACTGTTCCTAAATATTTGTAGTGATCTAATTCATAGGTTTTTAGTAAATGATTTTAGCAAATATGCTTGATGTAAAATAATTCTCTTGGGAAAAAAATCTTGGTGTTCATTAATCATTGGAGTGTAATAATAGTGCTTTGCTGAATCTATGATTTTGTGATACTGTGTCCTATATTTACAAATAGAAAGAAAAAGATATGCTTTAATTTCTTTCATCTCAAGCAATTGAGTTACTTATAAAGTAGACTAACTGCTACAAAGGCATAGACTACACAGTCATAAAAACATGACTGCTTAGAGCTTATTAAATTATACTAGATTTTCAGTAGTATCAAATAAGTGCCTTCTGGCATTGGAAAAAATGATATTTCTGCCTACACACTAAAAAGTCTGTGATCAAAATCTTCCTTCCTTCTAAACAAAATGCAGTAGGTCAAATAGTTAAAAATATGGATCTGTGGATTGGTGTTTAGTCAGTTACTGTTTTCACGGTTGTTAACACACTTACTAAAAAGACTGAGTGTGCTATAGTACATGGAGGCTTACTGATGTCTTGGTTGGATTTCTTTGCCTTCATACCTTGAGGGGAAAAAACTACCAAACATCCAGTGGTGAAAGATAAAGAACAGTTCCATCCCCAGAATGAATTTCAGTGAAATATTAATGCCTTCCTGGTATTCGCAAACCCTACAGCTTCCCTCCAGTTGTGTGGCCCAATCCACAGACTGACCTGTCACACAGTCCTGGTCCCTGCATACATCTGTGGTCTGTCTGGCACAGTGTATCAACTAATAGGATGGGATTACTCAGTTTGTAATGTCCCATCCTCCATGTGAAACTCAAAGCATCCAGGGCCAGTGCCTCACGGTGTCCTCACGGGATAGTTAACTGCCACTGCAAGTGGAGCATGAGTTCTTGGGCCTTTTTTTGTGAGCCAAGTATACACTCACCAGGGAGCGTGCGGGGCTCCTAGCTTATTCCATGGAACTGGTGTTCTCTCTCATTCCTGGAGGTAATATGCAAGAGACTTACTGCATTTTTCATCAGATATGAAAGGATGCAAGACCAGAATTTTTAGTATGTGAAAATACAGAAATAAAACACAAATTCCAAAAATGTACTGAACTCCGGACATCTGCTGTAAATTGGGATGTTAATTTGAGCATTCCTGACATAAAACAGAGGAAATGAATGAAAAACAAGATATGAAAAACACTTTCAAAAGAAACTGGGAAATCTCCAGAGATTCAACAGATGAAAATTCTTGATCAATTAACACAAGGGGAAAAAGAGTGAATATAACAGCTTAAGACACTGAATATATAAAAAAAACTATTTCTGTGATACCAGTTAACCTCAGTGTTTATGGCATGATTAAGTGAAAATCAATCTTTGGGAGTCTAGATGATTCAAGGGTCTTTTAGATAGGTCAGAAGTGATACAAATCAGTGCTGCCTCATGATCACATGGCTATCGTTTGGTGAATGGTCATCATTTTTTACCCATATAAAATTCATTATGAAATGGAAGACACAGTTTAATACCTGGCAGATAGCTGATACCCCCAATATGAAAACCATAGTCAGGTTTGATGGTAGCTCCAGGAGGAAAGGCAAAGATTTAAATGCTAATGATAACTACCTCTCCACCTGCTTTAGGTGCTGGTCCCTTCAACAGCCCCATTCCGTATCTCATTGGTAATGAGATCTTCCTATACTGCACAGGGTCACAGGAAAGCAAAAGTTAAAAGTCAGTCTTTCTTCTGCTGTTGGCCTAATAGCAGGCTATGATTGTTTTTATAGTGCACTAATTTTCTGTGTTGTGAACCAGTGAAGATTGTTTGCAGTTACTACGGGTGCTTAGTCACCACCCTTAGATGTGCCTCTGACTACTAGAAGAGTCTATGTTCAGAACACCTAGTCTTGTGTCTTCAGGGTCTCAGTGTCATTTAATGGGAAATGAACCTTGGATTCAAGTACTTGGGGACAGCTGGAGCTTAGCAGCAGCCAGGCTGAAGTGCTGCTGGCCTGCTGTATTCCTGAAGCCTTTCTTGGATTCTCAGTCTATGTTAATTGATTCTGCCTTTATTTGTAGTGATCAAATACGCACAACAATGGGTGGATGCGTATGTGACAAAATGTCAGCTGCTCTGCAACCTTAGGAGGAGGAAATAGACACCGTAAGATGTCAGGTATGCACCCAAATAATCAAAAGCTTCTGAGATGAAGACTAATATTCACTGGAATAAAACCTGTTACACGCCCTGAGGAGGTCTGCTTTTATAGCCTCTACAAACAAGCTGAGACTTGCCTTTTTTAATAAAATGTAAAGTACCTCCAATGAAATGACAGGAGCACAAAATTAGGAGAACCGATTAGGAAAAAATATGAAATAACTTAAATCTTTACATAATACTAATAGAAAAAAAACCACTCACATACTCTGGTGGTAGTATTCTGGAAGAGTAGGATCATATAGTAATAGACAAACTATCAGTAAGATTTTTTAGCTGCTCACTGTGGGCCTGGTCTGCAAATATTCTTTTCTATTAATACAAAGGGTTGCAGTGCTTTCTCTACCCCACAGCATAGCTAGATATTCTCACAGAAATTGAGTTCGATGGAGTTACCTGAACCTAAGAACCTGACCCCTGCTTTCTGTGATATGTTTTTTACTAGACAATGATAAATCAAATCAGCTACTTCATAGAGTTTGCTAAGCAAATCCCCTGTTTCACTGAGAAATATACCATTCATGTTTACATCTTAACCTGAAACACGTACAAGAATGTATAGCATAGCGGAGAGAACTGCTTTTAGCTTGTGAATGCAATCGCAAAGTAATGTGTTTAATGTTTCCATTGAAATTATGCACTGATACTTTACAAAACTGCTTAGAATGCAAGATTGTGTTTAGAGTGGATTGAGAACAACGTATTCATAAGTTATTATCAAGTAATGCAACCAGAAATCTGCTCATTTGACACCTGATATGCCATGCACTATGTCTAACTGCTTATTTAACCACATCTGTTTTCACTGGGAAAGGATGAGTCATTTATATTGAGATTTGACATTTCCAAGCCGACCACAAATGACTGTTCACTGGAAAAATACACAGGCATTTCTAGTATGTGTTTCTTCGCTCTTTTGAGAGTCACATAAAGTTCCAAATACAATTTACATATTCTTTTGCCACTGCTAGCTTGCAAGATGCCTTCTGGAAACCATGGCAAAGGGATCAGGATTTTGAGCACCTAAGTGAGAGGCCTGCTTTTTAAATTCTTGGAGTGGCCAATTGCGTGAAAAGGGGCACAGCTATTTTGAGAGTTTGGTATAAATGCAGACTTCAGGGCCTAACTCGATAGCTGGATTTTTCAGACTTTTGCACTTAATCACAGAATAGTTGAGGTTGGAAGGGTCTGATTTAACCCTGAAATTATTTGATCTGCCTTACACTGCTTGCTTCAGTGAAACAAAGAGTAAAAAAGAACAAAGCAAATAGGAACATGAGGTGAAAACAGGATCAGACAGCAGGCAAACTAAAAACATGAGAAAACAGAAGGAAAAGAACAAACACTGTTTATATTGTATAAGCATTACATTTACACTGTCTCTTTTAGCCAAGCATAAGTAAACCAAGAAAAGACACTAAGAGGCCAATGTCATGACCCCTTTCTACATAAAAGTGGTATGGGACCAGTTCTTTGTTCCTGTTTTCATGTTTCCCAAAGACAGGATGCTTCACCAGCTAGATCCAATCACTGTAAGTGAATAGATGTAACTGTAGAATTCCACAAGGCATTAGACTGACGACGCCTTTTAGGCTGGATGGTGAGCTGGTAGTTGCTTTTATTGTATATGCTTCATTTTATGTATGCTCATACACCTTCAACTGTGCTTTATGCAACTAAATCACAAAATCACAGAACTGTTGCGGTTCGAAGGGACCTCTGGAGATCATCTAGTCCAACCCCCACTGCTCAAGCAGGGTCACCTAGACCAGGCTGCCCGGGGGCTTCTGAACATCTCCAAGGATGGAGACTCCACAAACTCTCTGGGCAACCTGTGCCAGTGCTCAGTCACCCTCACAGGAAAGAAGTTTTTCCTCATGTTCAGATGGACCTTCCTGTGTTTCAGTTTGTGCCCGCTGCCTCTCGTCCTATTGCTGGGCACCACTGAAAAGAGCCCACCCCCACCCTCTTTACACCCTCCCTTCGGATACTTGTATGCATTGATCAGATCCCTCCTGAGCCTTCTCTTCTCCAGGCTGAACAGGCCCAGCTCTCTCAGCCTTTCCTCTCATGAGAGAAGCTCCAGTCCCTTCCTCATCTTAGCAGCCCTCTGCTGGACTCGCTCCAGTAGCGCTACGTCTCTCTTGTACTGGGAGCCCAGCACTGGACACAGCACTCCAGATGTGGCCTCGCCAGGGCTGAGCAGAGGGGAAGGACCACGATCACATCCCTCGACCTGCTGGCAGTGCTCTCCCTGATGCAGCCCAGGATAGCATTGGCCTTCTTGGCCACAAGGGCACATTGCTGGCTCATGGTCAGCTTGTCCACCAAGACTCCCAGGTCCTTCTCTGCAGAGCTGCTGTCCAGCAGGGCAGCCCCCAGCCTGTCCTGGTGCCTGGGGTTATTCCTCCCTAGGTAAACGGCTCCGCACTTGCCTTTATTGAACTTCATGAGGTTCCTCTCTGCCCACCTCTCCAGCCTGTTGAGGTCCCTCTGAACAGCAGCACAGCCCTCTGGGGTACCAGCCGCTCCTCCCAGTTCTGTAGCATCAGCATCATTCTGTCCCTTCATCCAGGTCACCGATGAATAAGTTGAACAATATTGGACCCATCCTTATATTTTCCAAATGATTCAAGGTAACAGAACCCAATGCCAGGTTTTCTATTAACGTAATGGGAGATAATTCAGACCTGTACCAGAGCTGAAAACAGCCCTGTTGGGACTCCTGTTCTAATCTTGTTTTGTGTCTGTTCTCCAACACCTCTACACAGAGTTCAAGGGATTCAAGCTGGCATCAGCTCAGCCCACTGCCGTGTTTTCCCTTGCTTTGCCAGATCAGCTGCACCAAAATAAAGTATACTGGCCTCAAGCCAGTATAGTTGAGTATGTCATACACCCAGTTACAGGTGATGACCTAACACTACTGGTATTATATCAATAGCAACAATGAGCATGTAATGAAAACTCAGCCTTGCCCTGTTAATACATAGTTACATCAGTCCCCAGGGGTAAGATAAACATTTGAATTTAAAATATTCAGTGTTTGGAAATAATCTAATATTCTTCTCCAACATTTTGACTAGCCTTTTTTCTTTTCCCTTTCTCTGAAACCTTCAGCCCTCTGAGAGGAGCAATGCATGGTTTCCATTTAGCTTGATGAAGTAGGGTATTTACGGCAAAGCTTTCTGTAGTGTCTTGCATTCACAGTGTATCCAGTTTATGTTGGTGCTGAGCCTGGATTCTGCTGTCTATGTATAAGAATTTGAGTCCCAGAATATGCAGATAAGACAGGCTGGACCTATCACTGAGTTTGAAAGATTGTTTTCTAGGTATGATTTTATCTTGTTAGGGGGTTCTCCATCACAGTCTCATTATAATATTCATAACTTTTTCTACTGCCTAGAATCATTAAGAAAATACTTGATGCTCAGTGATACAGGTCTACATTTCCCTTCTAGTTGGATCTTCTATTATTCCAGATGTTCCTGAATTTAGTTTAATCTATCTGGTAATTTTTTACTTTTGTAAATCAGCAGTATTAGTTACAGAGAAAAGAAAAACTGCAACATCAAAGAGTAAATCTTCATTTTAAGTGCACTGAAAATTATAGGAAATATTTATACCTCTGTTTTCTTGTTTTTCTTACAAAGTGGAATTATGATATCCATAATATGGTAGTAAAAGTGGAGTTTTAAAAGCCTTCTGGGCTTTTCTAGCTCAGGTTTCACCAAAGCTGATAAATAAAACCTCCCTGCCTCAGCAAGTGCAGAATTGGGCCAAAAGAGGAGTTAGGACAAAGAAGATAGAACTGCCAAATGAAAGATTTAATTTCTTTTCATTTATTAGCTTTCTGATATGTACAAATAAGAATATTTTGACTTGAGCAAGACATAGAAGTAAAAGTAACCCCTCACCATTGCCATCTTCTGGAGAAAGCAATAGAAGTATGTCATTTTGTACTCTGAATACTACATCTGAGCTGCAAAAATAAGATGCAACATGCAGGTGATGAAGAAGTCATTTCTTGCTTGGGACTGCTACTGAAAACCCTCACGTTGATCTTTCCATGATTCCTGTGCATAAATTCTGCACCATGGAACGGACCATTATCAAGACTGTCTCTTTGTGAGATGTTACACACATGATTAGGGTGCTTTGTAATTGGGGCTGAGCTTAGTACAGTCTGGAAACATTTCTGAGAACTCTTTTTTATTACTCGTAGAAAAACAGTTTGCAGGATCAGCACATCACTTTCCAACATGTATTTGGAAATGCTTGCTTGTCCTTTTTACAGCACTGTTTAAAAGACTTTATTTAATAAATGCATGGATTTATGGCAAAGTTTTATTGCCTATATGATGCCTTGTCATGTTTCTTGCCAAACAAAACTATACAGACAGTTAAAATTCATTTCAAATCTTAACAATTTTAAAATATTAATATAGATTTCAAGTCCAAAATAAAACATCCATGGCTATAAAATTACCCTATAAGTTTAATCAAAATATTTTAAAGATTCTGAAGCTCATTTAGTATTTTTTATCTTGTATCCATTACTCAGTAGTTACAGTCAGATCTTTGTGGTTTGTTTTCCTGTTATTGTTGTTTTACTGTGCTGTTGTTTGTTGTATGGGTTATTGTTGTGCTGTGAATTCTAAGATAAGGTGTAATATTTTCGTAACTACATAAGATGAGCCTTTTTTGTCCTGTTTTTTATAACAGAACTCTGATTCCTAAATCACTCAGATACCTTTTAAAATAACACATCAGATTTACAAATTACATGAAGAATCTTCTCCAGTGTGACCTTCTATTAAGTTTAACTCGCTTATTGAAGTAGGCTGCTTAGATCAGCCTCATTAACATGTTTATGTTGTTTCAGCCAGTGTAGTCTGATGGAGACAGCAGGATTACTGTGCTAAGGTAGGGTAAACAAATTATTTGTGTTCCTACAAATGAAGAGGATCTTGAGATATGTAGATATATGTATGCTTCAGTGCTGTGAATGTGAATTTTTGCAGATCTGAAAGCTGCTCTGAACTGTTAGACAGTTCTCTGTGCCTCATTCACTATAAGTAATGTGAACAACAAGACTAATGAGCTTTGACTGGTATGAATACTGTCAGTTTTGCAAAGGAAAAAAGATCAGTTGTAGTTAGACCCTTTATTTCCTGTAATGAATTTTTACTTGCATTCTTGAGTAGCATTCAGCATATTCTGCCATGGCTCTGTATCAGCACATTTTCCACAGGTATTGTAGGATTTAAAATGGCTCTCCTGTTGCGTACATTTTAAGGATGCTTAATATATGCTGTAAATTGACTTGGTGAGCACCAGGGTGCCCTTTATTTCCTGTTTCACTGGTACTATGGAATTCCAGTGAAGCAAGGATAATGGATGCTTATTTTGTATGTTGTACTTCCGTTTCCAACAGGACTAACCTAGTGCTTGCCACCTAGAAATGATGCCTGTGAACAGACCCTCATGCTTACCTGCCATCTAATGTGTCAGTCTTGCAACAGAAATGGCTACTTAGAGCTGGGCCAGTGCAGGTAGCTGCCTCGTCCCTTATTGCTATAGGGTTCCTGTGTATGGCTCATTTAAACATCTTCTTAAAACATTACCTGGTTCACTGAAGTACGTTCATTTCACAGAGAGTCTCACCAGCCCAGTGCGAGCTGGCAGGCTGCTAGAATCCCTTTAAAAACAAGAAATAACAAAATGAGAGATTTCATATGCTCAGTTGAATGGGCACTTTGAGGAACTGAAGGAATTCGGTTTGATTTTGTTTTATTTCAGGGAACTGGGGAGCCTGTTTTTTTGCTCCTCATGAATAACCTAACTGAAATATTTGAAATTATTTCTTTGAGCAGCAAGAACTGGTCTTGTTTTATGGTTTTGTGTTCACACTGTATCCCTGTGAACCCTCTTATGTTTGTTAACGTTCATTTGTATCCTACAGTTTTTGTGCCTTTGCCTTACTGTACAAACAGGTCCTAAGAGCATTTCCCCCCACTTCTGTTAACAAAAGGAGGAAAACAAATAGTAGAAGACAGAATTAGTACCTAACAAAAGCTTATTTTTACCTATTATTAGTGAAAATTACATACTATAATTCTGTAAAATGCAGCGTAGCTGACAAATAATACATTGTAACAATATTTAAAGCAGAGAAAATTGTCACCTATCGTATTGGATTCATATACATACAGCATTTTGTGTTAGAACAGATGAGCCTGAGTTAAATGTTAATGCCAGTCTTAAAACTCCCTGAACAAGTGCTTGGAGTAAACTGGGTCTTTCCTTCCTTACTCCCTGATGTAGGAAAGACTCACTTTGTGCATGTTGGGCAGTGTCTAATAAAATTGAATGCTTGCCCTCATAGCTATAGTAATTCAAATTAATAAAAAGAAGAAATTCATGACATCATGGCTGCATGTGCTAAGACGTTGCTATGATTCAAAACTTTGTCTTAAAATAATCAGAAATAGAGAAGGAAAGGGACGAGAGGAGGAGAGAAGAAGAAGATGTGAAACAGAGTGAAGAATGAAAAACTATTCCAGACTAGTATAAGCAGTCACTGTTAGAGCACTTCTCTGAGATGTGGATAACCCAGGTTCAGGTCCTCGCTCTCTGCTTTTTTTCAGGCATTTTATTATTAAGTAGCAAAATACTATATAAAGGAGTTAGCAGCATAGATGATAAGGCAGTGAAAGCTCTTGAAATGATATAGACATAAATAAGTTTATTCTTTGTTACTAAAGAAACACATTTTTGTATATATGTGAGAAAATCTCAATTTTTTGCTTTTTTAAAATGTGACAGATGCCACATCTTCCATGTTACGTATTTTACCATCCCACAAAAGTTAATGAGTAAATATGTAAACAGTATGAGAGCAAACTGAGAGCAGAATGTGCCTCCTAGTAGCAAAGCAGTTGTAGTAATTTTAGCTTTGGCAAAAGTTTCAATATCTGCCTCAACTTCATATTGCAGTATCACCAGGAAAATTGTCCTAGTGTATGCAAGGTGCTGATTGCAATTGCAGACAAATTTTGAAAATTGGTTTGTATTTTTTAGATACATAAAAAAGACTTTAGAGTTTATGTTTACTTGATAACATTGGTGACTGCGTCTGGTGTTAATTCAGTGCAAGACTTACCCCTTTGTAATTCTGTGTATGAATATGAATAGTTTCATCTGTAAAATTTTAAATAGTCTCATTAATTTCGGTGAGATACTGTGTCTTGTATCAAGGGCTGTTTCACTGTCTTGGATTGCTTTGTACGTGTTAATGGCAAGTGACTTGCTGTTTAGGCACCATTCAATTAATGTGATTGAAGTGTAAGTAACTTTCCCAGAGCGCTGTGCTGAACGTCTACTGTGAATTTGTCAACAAGTGGTATGGCTAATACAGGAAATAGCAAATGGATATTTAAATCTTCTATTAAGCAGGGAGCTGTGTTAGCATGACATTCTTCTTAGCTAAATAAAGGCATTGAAACTTCTTATCCTTGGCCTTTCCTCCTTACATCTCTCCTTAAAGAAGAATATATATTGGCAAGTTTATGCAAGCTGGAAGGGCTTAAACTGTGAAATCAAATTAAGAGGTAAAGGTGATCGTGGAGGAGAAAAGCACATGTGACCTGAGTTTATGGAGGATTTAATTCTCAGGGAAACATTGATCCTTTAAAAATGTATGCCATTCATACAGATGAGAGGATAAGGCTGACAAATTGAGGTTTATAATCTAATGACTCAATGTTTTCTCAACATCAAGAGAAATTATTTGTCAGCTGAGCAATTCAAAAGACTGAAGTCCTTTGCTGATAATGTCAATAGAAAATAGAACACGTTCAATTCCTTGCACCCACAGATACTTAACAGAGGTTGCCTTCATTGGTGGTGGCTACCGATACCTCAAGGTAACTCTTCCAATAAGAGAGCTTGTGACGATCACACTTACATAAAGAATTTGCGCACTTGGGATATTTTGGTTTTTTAGACATCACTGTAAACTTAATTTTTTATAAGCAGATCAGTTGTTGAAAATTGCAGGATAGTTGCAGGATAGGCTGGTTTGAAGAGCCGAGGCCACTACTGAAGCTGATAGAACAGTTTTCAAATAGATTACGAAAAGCAATACTATTGTTTTGAAAAATGGGATATCAGAGAAAGCTCTTGCAGAATTTCAACAAGCTCTAGCTAGAAACTTGGTAGTAACATGCCTGCAGGATGATGTCTGATAGATACTCATCCAAAGCTTACTGAAATCAGTGTGAGTCTAACAGGCTTTGGCTAGGTTCGCCCATTGGTTTGAGTGGGTACTCTAGTCCAAATTCATCTCTGATTTTACTTCATAAATTTGACTGGTGCTGTGGTTTAAGCCTCTATTTTAATGTTGCCAGTTAAGACATCTGCCAAGCTATTCCTCGCAAGAGAGAAAATAATAGGAAATATTTGTGATATATTGAGACAGTTTTCTAAAATCACACTGCATAATTAACAATACAAAAATATAAAAATGAAAACAGTAAAGAGGAATTATGGTTTATATACATAACCATGTATAATAGCGATGCAAATAGCTTTAGGTGACACGTGATGACTCTTCAATGAAGAGAAATCTCCTCTGAGTACAAGAACATGCACAATTGTCATAGGCTCCAGTGTGGCAAGGAACAAACTTTGAGCTTGTCTCTGCTTGTCAGCTACAGCTTCTGTCGGAGACTGATTAAATGCTTTGTTTCCATGAGCTCAGGTCTGGTTGCTGACTCACTCTGCTGTAACTGTTATATTTCAATGGAAGCTGCAGAGATCATCTGGGAATCTGCACTGAAAAGTTTCGTGTTTTAAAAGTTGCATCTGGTTTGCATAATATCTTTAGTTTCTTCACTGGTGATCAGTTTATTTAAATTATTCAGAATTGCTGCTTTCAGAGTTAAAGATGAGTTTCTTTGTCAAAAACATATGGAAGTTAATACTGTGTGACTGCTCCTACTGAAACCACAACTTCAGCCAGATTAATTTTTTAAAAGGTTGAGCATATAACTTGTGTCACATAAAATTCAGCTTCATGGAGCATAGCACACCAGGGCAGGTAGCTTTGTCTTATCCTCGTATGTGCTTGCAAATCAGAGAGCCAGCAAACATTCTAGTACTGTTTTTTTGTGCTGTCATGCATCCTTTCCTGAAACAACATGTGGGAGTTGGACTTTGTAGAGAGCAGTGACACTGATAGTGGGGTTTGAGCCTGTTAATCATCTTAACATGCCAGTGCATTTCACCAAGGAACACATACACTTCACAGAATCACAGCACGGTGGGGTTTGGAAGGCATCTCTGGAGATCATCCTGTCCAACTCCCCTGCTCAGGCAGGGTCATGTAGAGCAGGTTGCTCATGGCTGCGTCCAATCAGGTTTGGAGTATCTCCAAGGATGGAGACTGGTAACCTGTGTGAGTGTTTGGCCACTGTTACAGTAAAAAGGTTTTTCTTCTTGAAATAAGAAATGGGAAAGCAGAGATGTCTTGACTTACCCTGTTAGTTTGCATCTGTAAGTGGAAAAAAAACTCTGTTCAAGTTGTTTAAGTGTTCTGTTTTTCTATACTTCCATTGCGTTCCATTTAACCATTCCATACTTCCATTCTTGCTTTCTTGAGTCATCATTTTCATAGGTATGTTCTCCTCTCACAAGCTGTCAAGAGCCTTTACATCCAGCAGCTCTTCATGCTGGGGGAGGGAGGGTGGGGCACAACAGGTTGATTAAAGAACAGAATAAGAAAATTTCTATGAGAGTAATTGTAACACAACTCATGTCCTTTTGGGTTTTGTTGATGCAAGTGAAAACATGACCATTCCTGTGTGTAATAAGCTTCTGTAGCAGTGCTGATCTAACAAACCTGATTGATTTTGCTTTCTTCCAGAGTTGCTACTAGTTTCTGGATTTGTGTTTTGGGCATATTCTTGTCCTGTTTCAGAGAACCAGAGTCAATAGTATTCAGTGACATAAAAAGCAGGAGAAAGTTGAGAACTACTTTTTCTGAATCAGTGAATATTAACTCCCTTAATGATAAGCCGGAATGTCCAAGAACACTATTGGCATTCACCTTCCAGGTATTATTTTGCTCATTGGAGGAGATACCTGCTGAAAACATTCCATCGTTCAAAATAAGGTTGAGGAGAGAAGGCCATAAGCCTAGGAAAGCTATCAGTAGGGAATACAAATATATTAATTTTCATGTTGTACCTTACTGGAATTTTTCCTCTTAATGTCTACAGTTCTGGAAGTTTTTGTTCTATTTTATGTTAGATTTTGGGAACTGTGTCTCCAGTACTTTTTTACCTTTTGTGTAAAGCACTGCATAGGATAAATATATTCCACTGGGATTATCACTTAATGGTGACTGCTCCCAGTGATGTGAGAGGAGTCCAGTGTACACTGTTCACAGGTAAAGCCTAACTGCTGGGTATCTTTGGGTGATGTTTGGGTCACATACAGCAGACGCCAGAAATGGAAGCCCCAGAATCTTGAGCATTTGGAAGGCTGCTTCCCCGTTGCAGGGCAGTCAGCAGGGTCACAGCAGCTTGCCTCTGCAAATACTTCACTCCCAGGTTTTGTTCAGTTTGTAAAAGCATTCTTAACCTTCATTTTAGAGTGCACAATATCAGGAGACGCGCTACTCGTGAAAGGTTTCTAGTCCTTGATTTACTCAGCTCATTCTTGTGCTTTATGTGTTTGCTCTTCTTCAAATTACCTTCTCTCCCTAACTTACACTCACAGAAGGGGTATTAACTGTGTCAGTACTACCTCTTCCACAGAGCTAGTCTAACTTACTCCATGCAATTTACTGTGCCTTTGCAGGCGTTTCATGGTGAAATGTCTTGCCAGCCCTTTTGCCAGTAGGGATGACGTAGGGTCCGTAACATGATGCCTTTGCAGCATGAATCAGTAGTGGCATTACTTTTTGTTACTGTCCGGAAGCTTTCACAGTGGGGTTGAAGGTAACGCACAAAAAACATGTGATCAGAAGTCATTAAAATCCATTGTAGGTTTTGGAGTTTGCTTCATGGGCCTGCTGAAAGCTGGCTGTATAAAGCACAAAAGCCTATATCCATCCTTTGTCAATATTGTGTTAAATGTGTCAAAGTCTTACTTGACATGATATTTCAAAGGTCATGAAGATGTGATTAATCATTTTTTTCTCTTCTAAAATTCAACATTATATTAGAAAGAAAAAAACCAGAAATGAACATTTTTCTTACTCTGTTCCAAGACTGAACACAGAAGGTATCAGACATCTTACAAGAGAGGTGGATTTTATGATAACTCTAATATTTTTCAGCTCCCAACTATTGGAGTTACTGACTGAATCCGGACAAATCCTCTGAAAATTATGAGGTTCAGTCATCATCATGCACAGGGTGTCAGTTTTGAATGACCTTCCTGTTTTCACTCTGTCTTTATTCAGAGGGCATCTTTGAAGTTGGTGGAAAAATGCCCCATTAGCTCAAAATGGAGCATCTGGTCCTTTTCCATGCATTTCTTTCTCTGATTCTTCCTCAACACCAAAAAAGCATTCTTCATAGATTTTACAAAAGAGCAACTGTCAGATCTTTGGGGTCAGAATGCAGAAGCTTTCTGCACCTGCATTAGAAACTTGTCCTCTGGTTAGAAATGTCATCAGAATCTGGAAAGTATTTGACAAAAATAAGTATTCATTATGAAAACACAGTGGATGAATGGATTTACAGACGAGACCACTGTGCTTGTTTCACTCATTGTCTGTGTAACACAGGCTATATAATTTCACCCACTAATTTCTGTGTCAAGCCTAATACAATTGTTAATGTATTTTCTAGTACCATGAAGCATAGTCATAAAAATATAAAACAGGTCAATGTTCCTGTCTCATGTTGTTACACTAAATCCTTGTATTCCAGTACTTTCATGATGGGCTTCTGGTAATATCTAAATTGTATCATTTTCTCTAGGAAGGTATTAAGGAAAGCAGATTTTGTCACAGAATCCCTATTCTGTTTACTTATTTATTTATTTTGTCCTTTTTTTATTTTGGCAGAAGAGCTGGTATTTTGCTGTGCAAAATATTTGCATGGGCTTTTTATATGCACAATTTCTGTCATAGTTTTCTTCTGTAGAAAACACATAGCTATATAGAGCAGGTCTTGAGAAATGAAATCAAGTTTGGCTCATATAGTATCCCTAAAGAGTATAATTTCTTTTCTTGTGAAGTCCACACATCTTTTTAGTAAGAAAGAGGAATAATTCTTCATACTGTATCAGACAAACTATAGGCTGTATTGGAGGCCTGTAACAGAAACTCTAGCAGATAAATTCTGCTTGGAACAAGTGCTAAAAATGCATGCCATTGTTAAATAATAGGTAATTTTGTGTTGCTTCAGCTACACATATCTGAGTTCAGATTATTCAGTCTTCAAATCTTTTGGCAGTACCAGTATCTTACTCTCCTTGGGCATAATATTATCCTGACTGTACCCATTTTTGTGGATTTATCTCTCAGGTTTGCGGAAAGTTTCTCTTGTGATCTTAAGATCTATGATTCATCCTGTTTACACCATTAATTCAACACTTATTTGTGTGAGAAATAACCTAACTGGGAACCACTAGATCCCCTGTTACACTTGCAAATGGTATTGAACTGACTGGAAATGGAGATGGATCTGGGGAAAAGCTCTTTTTTCTTTAGTTCAGCCAGTAAAGGTTTGTTATCAGTGCCCATCTTAGTTAAGTTGTGCAAATACATGATTTGATGCCAAACATCAGATTTTATAATAGGTTTTAAAAGGGAAGGTATTCTGTTTTTCTATATGTGTACTGAATTTTGAGCTGGTTGTTATGGGTAAAGACACTCAGGCAATTCCCAGCATCTCTAAAGCAAATTGTTGCTGCTGTTTTTACTCTGGGGGTAGAATCAGCCCAACATTGGTATACTAAAATTGGTGGTAATTTGATAGGCTTAGGGGAATATTTCTGAGGAACAAAAGTAAGACAAGATAGGTTTGGGGTTTAACTGCTTATGTTTTAGCACAATTTTTGTGGAACTTCATGGGGGAAGGAAGATAGCATCCGTTACCCGGAATATTAATGCAGTGCAGAAGGACCAGAGCTAGACACGGGTAACCATCAGAACAGGATGTAATTGTCCTGGCAGAGTGCAAAACAGTGTAGCTGTGTTGCTTCTTACACCTGAGGAAGGTGACTGAGAGCCCAAACATCTCTTCATGTTGCATTGCCTCATGATGTGGTGACTTTTGGCCTTGAACAATCATTTTTGTAAATACCATAAAGAAAAATCCTATTACTGAAAAATGAAGTCTGTTTAGAAGAATCTGAAGCTGAAAAACATCATCATCTGAAGTGAACATTTTCTTTCTCATGCATATATCACCTGGTGAGAGATAGTTGGAAAGTACAACTTTGTAGTCAGCTTTGTCCCTTCCTTGCAGTCCCTCATATTTCATGAAAACACTCTCCTTTCGATGAGCTCATACTTTAATTAAACCTTTCCATTAAAGCAAATTCTTCCATAAGAGGAAGAATTACATTTTTTCTTCACATCCTCTTTTACTGCCTTTTTCACCCTTTCCAATACAAACTCAGTCATCCTTTACATCAGCAAAGTTAATAACCTTTTTACTGTCACTCAAAATTAATTAGCAGCCCTTTCTTTATTCAGTACTCTGAAAAACACTTCAAAAATGCATGCACATTTGGTTGCCCTTTGAGGAAGATGTTAGAGGATATGGTTATGTTATGAAGTGGGATTTTTAGAGACTTCAGAACACAGCTATCACAGGAAACAGTGGCCAGAGCTTTCACATGCGTTCTCAACCCATCTGGCTTTTAATGTGCTTTCAGACTGATTAAAGCTACAGAAAAGAAACATTTTCATTTTCAGTGGTTTTACAGAATATCTGAAATCCAACATTCTTATATCCTGTATTTCTTTTCCAAAGCCATTTGTTTTTTTCAGCCTTACCCTTGACTTTTTTTTTCCTCCCAAACCTTTTCCAAGCCTTTTCTCACCTAATTATTAGGGCAATCAAGAAGATGTTTGGGCAGGATTTTTGAAGGGTTAAATTTTTAGTACACCAAATCTTACTTAGGATTTTTTGAAGTATGAATTGAGGTTTTGAATTAATGAATTGTGATTCAGTTATTTCCACATAATTTCCAAAGTCAGAGGTGTGCAAAGATCAGTGGTAGCTTGGACTTTCTGCTATTAGCTTATGTAGCATAACAGCTGACTACTGCAAAGCTTTGAGTCAGAATAGAAATCATCCTAAGGAAGTCCCAGTAAAATCTCTGATGGGGGAGCCTAAGAACATTCCCTGTAGCCCTTTCTTCCTCATTTTGACTGAATAAAGACTGTCATCTTCCTGCAGAGCTGCTCCTGTCCTCAGGACTCCTCCTCTGGGACACAGCAGCAGGTTTCTGCTACTGTGCTTGCTTGGATAAGAAATACTAGTCTGCTGCACAAAAGCCATCTCCTTGCTTAAAGTAAAGCCCATTGAAGTCACTGTAATATATGTACAGAACAGACAGTATTCCCTTCTTTCTTTTTCAAGATTTTATCTTTGAGGTCACATGCAGTAAGCCCTGTCCTTTGCTTTTCCAACATTCTTTTGGGAATCATTTATGATAGAATTTATATTTGTGGCTTCAGGGTAAAGCAGCAGTAAAAAACCACTGGCTTCCCTGTAAAAATATTTCGTAAATAAAAGTGTCTCTTCAAGGAACAGGTCATGGCTAGAAAGATAATAGTTTCGTTGGTATAAGTAAAAGCAGTCATAATCAGCAAATACAAACTCTTCGTCCTCTATAGGCAGAATTTGGTTCCAAAGCTCTCAGTCTTTGTAAGTATTCTTTAAAACACAGCTTCATCCCAGTGACTGTAACTCCTGAGGTTGGATTTCCCGGTCTACTAATTCAGCCTTCCTTGAAGGTTAGCAGAAGAAAAGATGGTGAGGAAGAAACTCTGAAAAGAGAAATGAAGAGCCACAACAACCCACTGCAGAGCTGTTGAGACTATACAGGAGGCAGTGAAATGTGCAAACAGTATTACAAATGGCTCTTGTGGTCATTAATTTTATTACTATTGGAGAAAGTTCTACATATACAGCCGATTTTCCTGCTGCTTCCAGATGGGGTCATAGCTAGGTCACTCAAAGGCAGATGCCTTCTTCCTTTTTTTTTCTCTCCCCTCAGAGAGGGATAATTGTTTCTTCCCAGCTGTTTGGATTCTGTAGTTAACTCTCTCAGTGCTGCTTTCCACAATAGTGTGGGATTACCGCTGTCCAGCTCCTGCTAGATTGCACAACATGTGCATTTTCTCCAACAAATAAATACTTTTAACAGTGTCTAAAATAGGGGTGATTATGGACCATAATGTTACATTTACTGAATTTGTCCCGTGATTAGGTATGACCATACTAATACAGCTGTATTAGGAGTGTTCTATTGCTAGTGGAGTTGTGCAGCAAAATTAAAAGCATTCATATCATGCTGTTCCATGAATTATATTCATAGCATGCTGTGCTCTGTATTAGAAACCAAACAGTTACTGTGAGGAAGTATACAGAAGAATTGCCTCCCTGCTCGCTGTCTGTCTCTTCCTATCAATCCAGTGAGCCAGTGCCTGATCCAGAAAAGTGTCTTGTCTCAAGAGAGCAATTAATGCCACACCTAGCAGAATGTCTTAGTCCCCGTGCTATCTAGAATTGAGCTTCTCCCCACTTTGGTAGCAGCAAATTTTGCTACTCTCTCTCTGTCTTGCCATCCACTAGAGAGATAACACCTTCCTGAGCATAACTGTCCCTTTCTCCTCCTTGCATACATTGCCGTTTGCCTCTTCCTTACTACCTCTTTCAGCATGGCCATCCCGAATCACTCATTTTATAATTGCCTGTTTCTCTTTTAGCTGATGCTACTTTTAGCATTTCCTGAAGAACAGCACATACTGATCATCTCTCAGCCATCTTGTTGAACACCAACCTCACTGAATTTTTGTTTTTCACTAACATGCCATTTATAGATCTGTGAAAGTGCTGGGAAAGACGCACATCATGATTATACCCTACCTGGTGGACAGTTTGGGGATCACACACTTCTAGCTCCATTTATCTCTTACTCGTCCTGTAATTCTCTCCAAAAGTGTTCAGTTCATTGGCATCTCCATCTGCTGTTTATATTTACAGCATAGAAGTAAAAAACAAAAGTTACTGAGATCTTAAAATGGGTGTTAGTAGCTCATCTGTTTACAGGGGCACTGCTCACAGAGGGCCAGATTGTGACAGATAACTGAGAGTAAAGATAATCCATTGACTTCAAAAGGAGCATCTGCATAGCAAGTTTCTGTTGCGCTCGAGTTAAAGCTGTTGCAGTCTAGCCCATAATGAGCATATAAGTTAAAATCGTGTTTTTAGGTTTAATAGAATTACTCCTGATTTACACTGCTCTAATTGCTCCAAATCAGTAAGCACCATTTTTCTACAGCACAGCAGTACAACTGCAGCGGAAATGGATTAAATATAAAAGTATCTGCCTCTTATTAGAAGCCATCCTTGATTTAATTCATCTGGGACAAATAGATGAAATGATTAGCTGCAGTTTTACCATTTTGTAGCTGAATCCAGTAGACCAAAAATGGTCATTTACTCGGACGTATTTTTAAAAGTCTATTAAAACAAAATCTGGAAGAAACAAAAAAATTTCTTTTGCATGCTATTGAAAAATAAATTACACAAACATTTATGAACTTTGGTATGTATACATTTATGCCCAACACAGATTATATCACCTTCTGAAATGAAGTATTCATACAGCTGCTATAATAACCTTGTCTCTCCTGAGTGACAAAAGGAAGCAAAATCATAAGTCAAGGCTTAGCTTATTGCAGGATATGAAAATAAAATGTGACTCAGATACTAAGAAGGATAATTTTTTAATAACCTATTTGTTGATTGTATTTTATGAATGATTAATATTTGATTCTCTTTACAAGCGTTCCTGAATTGTTACCTGCAGAGTATCTCTTAGAAATCCATTCATAGAATGTTGAGTGCTGCTCAGTGCTCCTCTTCAAGGAGACATTGTTGTGCAGTGCTGTTTGAAATGAGGCCAGAGAGGAGATTTCTGTGCCTAATATATTTTCTCTCTGTGATCATTCTTTAGCACAATGAATTCACACCATGAAAAAGAATATATATCTATATTGCAGAGGACAGCACTTGTGTTAGGAACTCCCATAATTTGGGAGGTTAAATGCAGAGAATAAAGGAAATAAGCAGTAAGGACCTTAGCTTGCAACTCCTGCCTTCCTGGACATGATCCAAACCAAGGACATAGCGGCAGAGAAAGGTGTCTTATTCTTTCTCTTGGTTTCTGCAAGATCATTAACCGTAACTTTTTTATCAGTGCTGTATTATTCCACTTTAGCACCATTTCTTTAGAAACTTTGGGGGTTTTTTTTGTGATGACACTGTCTACACCTCTGCTTGCCTACATGTCCTCCTCAGCCCCAGCCCTAGGTGAGTCTGTTCCCGAATTTCAGTGAAATTTGAAGGAGAAATCACAATTGCCAAGACAATGTTCCTGTACATTTTGAAAGATTGTGCTATAAATTCGTCCTTTGGAGGACAATAGGAAATGTAGTTAAGATTCATTTGCCCCAGCCACAAGAAAAGTTTCACAGCTCAGACCTTGCTGGACATGCAAGTCAATTACTTGGAGGCACAACTCTGCTGGAAATCAGGCTTCTGTCATTGGCCTTCACAGGATTGCTTGTTCCTTATTACAACTGAATTCTGCCTTTAATTTTAGAATCAAACAGATCTTTCTGTACTTGTTCTATTTTATCAGAATTTATCAGTCCTTTTAAGGAAGGATAAATAGGAGGGGAAACCTACTTGAATCATCACTCCTAAGACTTTCAGTTTGTAACTATGGAATGGTTATAATGTGTATATTATATATGATGGAGAGCAAAGAACATTTCACCATATTATAAGCTGCAGTAAAAGTTGCCAGAGAGAATGGCAAGGTGCAGTTTATATAATTAAAAATATTCTGTGGGAAGGGAAGCTGATACGTGTAATAAATCATCTGCCTTGGATGGATATGATAATAAGTAAATCTAACTTTCTTCTTAAAAATGCTGATGAGCATTTTACTCCAAACATGAATGGAATGCATAAAATGGGCTGTTTTTATCAAAGGGTCCGGAGGTCTACAGAGAGCATAGAGGCTGTGTATGTACAACTGATAGAGCAGTGTCAGTAAAGAAGTATGCAATAGTACTATGGGAACTTTCACAGTATTTGCAGTTGATATCAAAGCTAGGAATGGATTAGGACAGCAGTCAGCTGTTGGACATCCAGAGTAGGTACAATGATTCAAAAATATTTTCAAAGTGGGAAAAGATATATGTACCAAGCATCATTAAAATTATTTCTAATCACCCAGAAGAAAGATGGCAAGAGCAAATGAAGAAGACATGGGCAAGGGAAACACGTAGGGAACTTACAAAATGAAAGTAACTGATGATGTGTCCAGCAATGCTAAGACATGCCAAAGGGAGTGAAGCTGGGTTTCCCACAGTTCAGCAACCAGGTTAATTGACTTTGGTTCCCAGGAAGGTGAAAATTCCAGTTGAAGCTTTCTTAATGGTTGTGATATTTATATAATCTCTGTTTTATGGTCACAGGTTTCTAGTAAAGAGTGGACTCATGCTGCAGCCATTCTCTTGGTTGGGGAGCCTATTGCGATCTGTGTCCTCTGATCAGCTGCTAATTTTTACAAAACTTGTGGGAACTTAACAGCTTTGACAGTGCCAGATTTAGCTGAAATGGACGATTTTGTCAAGAGATATTGGAGAACTGGGGGTGGAGGAGAGAAATGGAGAGTTTCACAGAAACGTACACACACATATATCCACACTCAGAGACAGCATGGTCACATATTTCCTGAGGAAACCAGACTAAAAAATAAGGGTCCAAGCAGGGGTGAATGATGCTTCTTTCTTTTCCTGTCCTTGACTGTACTTCTGACCAGGCTCGCACTGTTAATCTTAAGATTTAGAACACTGTCCTTAATTTAAAGTTGAGTTACAGGGACAGAGGTTACTGTGATTTGTAAATAGAAGGAAATGAGCCCTGGCCTTTAGCTGGCACAGCACAGATTAACAATCAATAGTCTAGTAGGACAGATGAATCACAAAAGCCAGGTCAAATCCTGTACAGTTGAAGGCCAGACAGATGGTCCACATTGTGCTTCATGTGGAAAACAGGATGGATGCTACTCTCTTCTTTTGCAAATTTCTGGCATGAGGGTTGACAGTCCATTGTGATAAATAATGTAGAGTCCTCAAAACAGAAGCATCTGCAATGTAAATGTGAGAAAGGAAAGGCTAAGGCCTCCCGATCAGGCTGTGTAGGGGGAGTGCATCTTTATGTCAGGTCGTGTGATGAGGACCGTTCTGTGGCTGTACGTGGCACATGCAGTTGAGCAGACAGCTCAGCCTGCTTTGGGATATGTGCCTTCTCACTGCCATGGCAGGGCAGCTGGAGAACTGGAAACGAAGGAGGGCTTATTTGGATAAGTTAGCATTGCTGTTAAGTTACTTCTCCCTTCCTTAGCTCTGATCTTTGTATTGAAGACTCTTGTCACAGGATACAGCTGCAGCTGTGCATTTTCTTCTGTTCTCTGTTTAGTTTGGGGCTCAGTCACCTCTGAGAATCACTGCCTCTGACCAAGCCCTACCCCGAAAAATGGGAAGACACCTCAGCTATCCAGCTGTTGGTTTGACACGACTAAAGCAATACAGAGTGGGTAGAATTGAGCTAGGATCAGTTTGTGGATAGCACAGATTAAGCAAATGGATTTGTAATTTCACCCAAATTATTCTGTAGTCACAGCAGCCTTACAGTATTATCCTTAATTGGAAAATTTGTCCTGCATTCCTTCACGTATGTAAATACCAAGTAGTGCTGAACAGAAAAGAGATGTAGAGCTCTCCAAGAAGATAGCATTGAACTTACCTGCCCACTTAACATCTGAATGTTGCATATTTTGTGGGCTTACCAGTTTGATCAGTTTTGTATTTCATGAAGAGAAAACATCATACGTACCAAAATGCTGTGCTGATTTCAGTGCATTTGGTTAGAGCAGACAGTAAGCATTCGATGCTGCTTAGATTTGAATCGTGGGGAATGGAAGTTTTATAAGCCCCAAACTGAGCTGAGATATCACACCTTGCTAATTTGCATGGCTGTTTTGTGTCGTTACTGAAATGTTGTCATTAAGTGACTATACAACTGGTGTCCGTAGGCTGTGTATGCACCAACACAGGCACACTTGCAGTAGGAGTAAGAATACAAAAAGGCAGAGCAGACACACCCTCTGTTTCATCTTCACAAAAGGCTCCTGCAGCTTCTCCCCTTGCTAAGCTCAGAGTACAGAAATGCAGAAAAAATAAAAGCAGCGCTCCAGCTTGTGATGCACAGCCGTGGAGCAGCCATGGGCTTTACGGGAATGACATTTATGGCTGACATCAGATCTGAGTATTTGCATTGGATTTCAGTGTCAGCATCGGAGGTGTGGCTTAGCAGGGACACTGTTTCAGAAGACTGATCCAGCTAAGAGGCAGCTCCCTCTGAGAAGATACTCATTTCCCTCTTCTCTGCTATCCTGCTGGCATCTGACTCCTCCCTCCTGCAGCTCGGCACAGCGCAGGGTGAATCAAACAGCCTCTCATTCTCCACTATGTTTCTCCCTGAGCCAGTAGGGCTTGAACACACCTGATATTCTGCCTTCATTTCAACCGAACTCGTGAGTAAGGCGCATTGCCTGATATATCTGTTAAAAGTGAATAGCATATTATTACCTGAAGAGCCTAAATTAACCATCTTCTAGTACTGAAAGGATTATAAAGGACCACATCAAACCTAAGTGTCTTGTAAATGAAGAATTGCATTTTTTTTAGCATTTGATTGTTGCCTGATTTTTGGAGAGCATGAGTTATTGTGGTTATCAAGGGTGCTTACATCTGAATGTTTCTTCATCAAATGCCACAAAAGAGAGTCTAGGAAAACAAAGAAACTTGTGATGTGGAGCTAGCAGTTACAGTTTCTGCTAGTGAAAACTTGCAGAGTCAGTGAGGCAGCAAACAAAAAATTGGCAAGGACAATGTCGGTAATGCCTAGTAATTTATCACTCAATGGGACGAGCTTCTTTGCTGAAAATCGCAGCGTTATGGATAAGCCTAATGAGCAGAGAACTTCAAACGTCTTTCTCTTCTGCTTGACTTTTATCATTACATTCACAGCACTTCTGGGCAGCATTTATTCACTAGTTTTCCTGCTGAAAATGCAGAACAAAACCACGGTGTCAATGATCGTGACCTCACTGTCAATAGATGATTTGATCAGCATTGTGCCAGTGATTATTTTCATGCTCACCCAGTGGTCAAGTGATGTGCTCCCCCAGCCTCTGTGCTCCACCTCAGCACTTATATATTTATTCCAGGGCATTTCTAGCAACCTGAAAGCATCTCTTATAGTTTCTTACAACTTCTACACCGTCAACAAAACTGTGACAATGAGCCGCAGCACTTCCAAACGACCAGTGAGCATGACGTGGGCCATTCTCACCATTTGGATTGTCAGTTTGCTAATCTGCATTTTGCCTCTCTGTGGCTGGGGCAACTACATCCCCACCTCATGGGGCTGCTTCATTGACTGTGCCAGTTCCTACATCTTGTTTTTATTTATTGTCTACTCGCTGTGCTTTTGCCTCCTCACAGTGCTTTCTGTCCCTCTAACTTACCAGCTCTTGTGTTCAGATGAGCAACAGCAGTTATGCATTGATTACCAGGAAATCTCTCGAGGCTATGTCACCCCTGTGACATCTGCAGGCTGCAGTACTGCTACCCCATCTCTGTCACCAGAGGACCCTGTGGATAAAACCCTGAAGCACTTCCAAAATGTGTGTGCCAGCTCAGAGGCAGTTTTCGGGAAAGGTGTGGCTGAGAGCAGTGGACTCAAGCCCCGTTGCATGAACAACATACAGAGCAGGAGCTTCAGAGTGGGATTTGCCCAGAAACGATTCTCGCTGATTCTCGCATTGACAAAAGTCATTCTCTGGCTTCCAATGATGGTAAATTGTCAGATTGGTTTACTCTTTAGTATTTACGTGTGTTTAAATGGGATGTGAGTTCATGTGGTGTGAATTGAAATAGACGAACAGTAGGCATAGCAGTTGTTCCTTATAGTATAGTTTGTGCCAGCAAAAGTCCTTTTAAACAGATCTGTGTCACACTACGTGAATTTAACTGGCTTTCAGCAGGTTTGGCAGAGCCTGATTCATCAGTATGCTATGCTGTTTTCACATCATTTATATCACCTGAATACAGGGGTGAATGAAGTCCATCCTTTTGTGTTTCCAGCTCTCTGATAAGCATTTGATCAGCATTATGGGGTCTGTGAATTTTACTAAGCTAGATTTTCTGCCCCTCCTCACAGCTGTGAGTCACAGATTGGTTAAGAAAAAGAAGTTGTTTGAAAAATAGGTGTTTTTTGTATCTTTGTAATCTCCATAGCATTTTGGGGGGTTGTCGGTGTGCACGAAGCTTTGGGAACACATACATTCTCATATAATTAGGAGTGAGTCTAGTCAGAATATGACCATGGCTCTTGCTTAGTATTATCCTCATCCCCTGGATGTATATAGACTTAGCATCTCAGCTCTTCTCAACTGGGAGAGAGCATTACGGAGCACCTGCAGCACAGTTCCGTGCAGTCCTAAGTTCTCTTGCTCCCCATCAGGAATTGGGGTTTCTCAGTACCACGCAGGAGAGATTTAGCAGTCTCTTAAGTTGCTTGAATTGTGAGTTGCCTCTTTTAATAGTTTTCAGGCATCTATATTTACCATTTAACTTGAAGCAAGGGGTTTTCTGAGAAATGCAGAATGAGGAGAGAGTCTGTCAGTATGTTTGTTTACGCTCTTTTAGAAACACAATTGTTAGGCTCAACATACAATCATTGGTGACAACCTGTGGCTTTTACTTGTGCCACATTCATGATGAGATATTTTGTTTCTTCCTGGAAATGTATCATGCGCTTGAAGCAATTTAAATTTCTAAATGCTCTGCCTTTCAGGTACAGATGGTTGTCCAGCACATCATTGGTTTCCGAAGCCTTTCATTCGAGACACTTAGCTTTCTGCTGACTTTGCTGGCTGCCACAGTCACCCCGATATTTGTCCTGTCAGAACACTGGATCCACCTGCCCTGTGGCTGCATCATTAACTGCAGGAGGAATGTGTATGCTGTGTCTTCGGAAGAACTCAAAAGTAAGTACGGGATGCTGACATGCAGCTGGAATACATCTTGCAGTAGATAGGATAGGAAGTTAGTAACACTACTTTGCTTGGCTGATATTCCCAAGTCACTGGCAGATCTTTTAGCAGAACTAATGAACTCTGAATCCTAGTTTCCCTCTCCTGTCCTACCCTGGGAAAGATATATCCGCCAAAGTCTGGCAAAAAGTACTAATCAAATACGTGGACCATGCTAAATATATTTAATGCTGGGGAAAAAAAAGAAAGGTTAATTGTGAGCAACTTCACATTCCCGAATTAGAAGAAGGAGAGGATCTATTGTTCGCACACCTGCCCTATAGATACTGGACAGAAATTATAGTGATACCAATAAGCAAACACCAAAGGTCATTATTTGGTGGGGGGATGGACAGACAGACAGACCTCTCAGTGCATTCATGTAACTTGTTGAAAGCTGAGGACCTACTGCACAGTTTTTTCCTAAAAAGATTTTCCTGCATGTTTATAACATTTAGCTGGTATGTATGTGAAATAGAGGATGCCAGATCTTCATTGATGACCTTCTTGGAATATTTTCAAGATCTGGAACTAGTTTTTCTGGCCCTCCATTTAAAACCAACTAAAGGAATTGCTGCATATGCTGTCTCTACGCCAGCCTGTCTGCTGCAGTTACATGACCTTTGTTCTTTTCATTAAAAACTTCTTGATCAGTCAGAGAAAGAGAACAGAAAGAAATACAGCTATCACTCTATGAACTTACTTCTGTGGAAAAAATACACGTTTAGGTTTCTGCAGACATTAATAATAACATCAGATTTGTGGCTAAAATGTTGCATAATGCTTTCCTGTAAAGTTCTTGGTCATAGTTTATTTATGAAATACCTTGATCTCCAGTGTTCACATAATCTGCATAGTGGGATTGCATTTTGAATTAACAATGAAAATAAGACTTTTCCAGTGTTTTGGGGTTTTTTTGCAAAGTATTTATTAAAATGTTTTAAGGAAGCTTAATGTACCTACTAATATAAATTCAGGTTCTTTATTAATAATTCAGTTATGTTAATTGCATACAGATGTATGTGTATATGTGCATACATGTTTGTTTTCTGGGGCAACCACGAAATTTATAAACTTAAAGCAAAAAAAAATTAAGCTCTTCAACAGTAGGTAATTATGAAAAGTTAAAAGGATAGAAATCTGCAAGAGGATGTTGAACACATCTGTACCTGTTAGATCTCTGTTAACATATAATAATTGTGTTCTAGTAAAACTATCAGTAAGAAAGCCAAAAAAACAAGGGAAGAAGGAGCAGTACTCAATTTTTTTTATTTACTTGCATAATTATTGTCAAGAATACATTAACAGAAAACAATTTATATTATTTAATATTTCTAATGTTACAATTATTTTCATATATAACAGTGATAAATTTCTGCATTAGACTTGCAGCAGCATGAGTTGCAGTTGTAGAGTTTGGTGAAGATGTCCCTTCAGGCCTGATCCAAGGTGAATTGAAAGTGGTGGCAAGTTATATTTAGGGAAATAAGAGCTAAATACTTCTGAGGATCTGAGTGTTGTTCCCTATTTTGTGCAGTGAAAGTCCACTGACTTACGTGGATGAGTCCCTGACATCCACTGCAGCGTATTAAGGAGAAAGCAAGCCCCCAAATCTTAAAGAAAAACCATTCCCATGCATGGCTTTCACTGCCTTTGAACACATCTCCAAATGCAGAGTGAATTCTGCTGTGACTCATGACCTTTTAACTGCTGTCCCAGAGAGGGTGACTGAAGTTCATCAAGACGACAGCTTATTGCAGATGTATCTAATATAATATTTAGAGAGAAAATATATGACAGATGGAAAAGCAGCAGTTATAAAATTATTTAAAATAAACTTCTTTTTTCAGATTTTATGCTAAAGGTCTCAAGTTTTCTCAAGTTTACACATTTTCAAGTTTTAACACAATGACTGTTAAGGTCAAAAGTTCACCCAGAATTAAATATGATCTTGCCAACACACTGGCTAACTGCTGAGCAGCTTTATATGTTGTATAGATGTATCTCTATACATTTTCTTTCATAATCCAGCATGATAGATTTTGGGGGAAGATGATTTCATGAGTTGAATAAAAAGCACTCCTTTAGTTACTACATAAGACAGGGTGAAAGGGAGACATGAGTGTGAAGAATCTGAGGTGATTTGTGTTAGAAACAAGGAAACAAGGGATATAAATGGTGATTGAGAAATTTAATTGTTCAATTACTGTGTAAGATTAATTAGTTGGAGCACTGAGTTTAGAATGGGGAATATACAGAAGTTTCCTTGTGAAAGTGCTTCAGCTATTGTTTATTTTTTATTGTAGAACTCTGTTTTTCTTACTTGACTGTTAGCACTGAAGGATAGTTATCGATTCTCAGAAATACATTTTATCACTTTGTACAATTTTTCTCCTTTAGGCATATAGCTGAAATAGGATTGGAAAAAATGATATTACAAAATGAGCCATAATTTAACTATTTTCTTCTTGTGTGAACCTGGTTAACATCATAAACAGTGTGTTTTTGAAAATGGCAGATGAATCTACCAGTTTCTGGGAACCCATGAACTTTGGCATGTATGATTTCTAAGTTCATTAAGAAAGCAACACAATAGCTTACTGCTTAAGAAAACTTTGTTCTTAACAATTCATACTTTTGACAGATGGAAAGTTACCTGTTGCTAATAGTAATAAGATAAATTATTATGTGTCTTAGAAGGTAATTTATATTTTTATATGTAATCTAATTTTTCTGCTTTTGACTCTTTAATATGACATCTCTCTCCTTTCTTTTTAGCCAAACGGAGAGGTTTTGAGTTCAGCTTGTCTTTCCAGCAAGGTTATGGAATCTACAAAATATCCCATGAAAACCACCACCATGATGATGGTGATAAATCTGTGTCCTATCACAACTTGGTGAGCTATGATTTTGAAAGCTCCAAGGAGCCCCAGAAAGCAAGCGACGATGCCCCCGCGTGCGGGAGCGCAGAGTTCAGCACCGCGGCCGTGGCGGACAGCTCCAGCCTGGCTGCCGGCCGCAGCGGCGTGCGCCTGGCGGGCACGGAGATCGGGCAAGATCCTGGCGCGGACACGAACCTGGACCGTCTGCTTTCTGACAAATTAGGAGTCTTTAAAAGAGAAGAGGCCAGCAATTTTGATAAGTCAACTCTTTTTGAAGGACCGGAGAGAAGATTGTCTCATGAGGAAAGCCATAAACCTGAGCTCACAGATTGGGAATGGTGCAGGAGCAAATCAGAGAGGACCCCTCGGCAGGTAAAACATAGATTTACCCTTAATTTTTTCTGATAATAAGAAGTATTTCATCGAAAAATAAAAGTGATTTTTGCTTGTATTGAAATTCCAATTAGTTCTATTGATAGTGTAATTATTTTTAGTAAAAATCATACTTAGCATTGTATATTTTAGTAACCTCACACCTATTTGCAAAATCTGATCTGGCAATAATTTCTCATTTGTCTCCTTAATCATGGGTTATCATTATTGTTACTATTTTGTATACACCTGCATGATCTATATATGGTAAGAATTCACTACAAAAAATGCTAATTCATCTCAGTGAATAGGAATTTTCTCTCCAGAAGACTGCAGAAGATTACATTTTCAAGGGTATTTCCAAACTTCTGGTGACATTTTTTTGCCATGCTTACATTTTGGGTGGGGAAAAAAGGAGAACTGGAAAAACAAACATAAGCAAACATGAATGGTGAGCACCACAGGTTAGTATAGATTTCAGTCTGGGTGTGAAGATTCCTATTAGATTCAAAGAAAAAGATTCCAAGTATTAAAATGATCAAAACCCTTTCCTTTAGAATGTGGACAGTTACCAGGGAGAAGAAACAGTCAGGAACTGATTCATTTTCTGGAGCTGTGAGAGAGAAGTGATCAAAGGTGGATTCCTTATATATAGCACTTCAATTTAAGGATTTATTAAGGATGTCCATAAACTTAGCTTGTGTAGCTCTTTGCGTAGAGGTTCTGATTCTGCTCTCTCGCATTTGCTGGGCACTGTATTGAGTCCAGCAGAGCTTTTCAGAGCTTAAGAGAAGAGGAATATCAACAAACCATAGGCTTTAAGGGCATATTGTCTAATATATAGTCCGATTTTACAGTGTGACCCTTTCACCTGTAGGTATGTCCCATTGAACATACCAGCATCTCCACAAAAATTGGGGTTCACTTTCAGTTATCAAATTGCAGTGCTATGGTCTGTTTCAGGTGCACAGTCCTCATTGACATGCTCCCTGCCATGCTGACAGTGGTATATCAAGAACAACAGGGTCAGCGATTTCCTCAGCATGGGGGCATCTGGGTTCTGCCATGACAAACCCTGTTGCTAGTGCGCCTACTAATGCTGGGAGGGTCTGCACCAGTTTCTGGCTAGAGCTGAGCTCAACACTGAAGTAAAGAAGAGCTGTAAAAGAGAAGTGCCATTTGTAAAATGACAGCCTGAAATTGGGTCCAACTGTAAAGACAGCTGTAGGTCAAACTTAATTCACTGGCTCTCTCATATAAGAATAGGGGCTTAAAGGAGAGCTGCCAAAACTTCCTTTTATTTTCTATAGTCGGTGTTTTTTTAAGAGGAAGAATGTCACAAGTTTTAATGCAGGTCAAATGCTGAAAAAGATACTATTGCTCTTAAGGAAGGAAATATTGTTAATCGTTCCCTTATTAACTGAACACAGAGACTCTCTGTTGAGTGGGCAATGAGTATGAAGATTTTCTACCTCCTAAAAGTAAATGGTTACTAGCTAGAGGTCAAACACTGGCTTGAGGCACCAGGCAAGCCTGTAATGTGACATCTCTAGTGGAAACAGAAATGAGCAACAGCTGTTTATCCCGCAGCTGTAGAAGTTACATGCTGTTCTGTTCACATACTGGCCTCCAGAAAGGCATCTCAGGGTGGTTTAAGGAGCAAAAATGGGTAGTACTGTACTGTGCTGTTATCTACTCTCTATTCTGTATGCACCTTTCATGTGGTACATTGTTTATGCTCCAGCACACAATTTGTCAGCATAAACAGTGTATATAATGATCTTATAGCAGCATAGCTATACACCTATTTTCAGGATAAACCAGGGCAGTTCTATGTGCATATAAATACATAGTTTTCATATTTTATATGTGACACAGTCACAGTTTTGTATTCTTGCTGTAAATTGACTCTGAGACAACTTAAATGTCAACTCTGCGCACTCTCCTTTGAAGGTTCCCCTTGATAGAATCCAAAAGGAGCCGGTATTGGCTTTCAGTTTATTATCCATGGGCAACTGCAAAACACATGTAAAAGGATGAAAACAAAGGACATGACTGTATTTTTGTTATTATTGTATTACTATTCAGTTTGAGTTTTCATTTTATTCAATTAAATTGCAGGAGTTTGTGTGGTAAGTAGCAAAATTGCTAGTTTTCTTCTGCTGTTTTTGGACAGATCATAGTTGGCCATAGGAAGACCCATCTCTTCAGTTTTTCTCTAGGATTGTCAGACTGAGAGGAAATAAGAGTGTGTGCCTCTTTTTAGAGGAAGGAACAAAACCGTTCCCAAAATTGAGAACTCAAATGCTCAGGAAGATGGTTAACATTTGGAGAATGCTATGTTTCCTGCATCAGTTGTTATGGTGCGGAAGCGGTTTTCTCCCACTGTCCTCCAGTGGTCATACAAATGAAAATACCCATTGCCTGTCAAAGGGGTTTAAATATCTCCATTGAAATAAGCAGAAGGCTGTATAAACCTGAGAAACACATTTCCAGGTGAGGTAGTTGCATGTTTATGTCCTGTTCAAGCACAATGGAGGACTGTCAATATTTTTTCTGGATGGCTTAGTTTTTCCCAAACTATGCTGACTGTTCTTGGAAGGGGAAACTTACATTAAGGAATTGGATTTTCAAGATTTGAGAAGAAGGGAAGGACTCACCATTGCCTAGATTACGAGAACTCTACTTTCAGGAGCCAGTGCTGAATGGGGTAGGTGAAACACCGTCATGTTCTTGTAGTATTTCCTGCAGAACTATGGCTTCTGTTAATCTCTCCAGCATCCGATTAGTAAACTCCACAGTGGATACAGTCTCTACTCGTTTATTTGAATTCTGATACCTCCTGATGCCTAGAATATCAGCCCTTCCTCCCCACTACAATGCCGGGGTGGCATTGATTTGGCATTGATTGCCAGGGAGGCAAGATTTTGGGGCATGATGAAGCCAGAAGCCAAAGCTAATCTGTCTGCCTGGCTGAGTATTAACTAAAATCTGAGGGCTTGAGTGTGTGCTATGGAATTCAGTAGAAATTTAGCATTGCGTTCAGTGGGAGTGGGGGTGGAGCCTGTGTGAAGCCCACAAGACAGGAGTCACAGAAGGATTTAGGTTGGAAGGGTCCTCTGGAGGTCCCCTAGTCCAACCTCCTGCTCCAAACAGGGCTAACTTCAAAGTTAGATCAGGTTGCTCTGGATCTTCGGCACATTCATAGGTAAAATGACTAAGATTTATTTTATATTTAAATAAAGAGATCTCCTCTTTGATATACAAAAGTTTATAAAATGAGTCAAAATAGGAATTTCAGTTTGATATTTCAGATTGGATTGATCATTCCTTTCATTGAAAAGCAGATGTTTACTCTCTTACAGTATGCACTGATGAACTACTGTGTCCATGGGCAAAAGTAGATGATGACTAAACCTGTTTTTAATCTACTAGTTCTTGTTACCTTCTTGAGTGTCATATATAATTTAGGTAACAAGGTCAATATGTCTCTAGATTCATCATTAACTGTGGCTCTCCTTGCAGTAATTTCCGAACATTCTTTGCTTTTAAACAAGAATTCCTTCTCCCATCTCCAGCAGCTGCTGTTTCAAGTTGCTAGACCTGTGACTTCCATTACAGCAGATACCAGCATCTTTTTCTGAAGCAGCTGACAATGACTGCCTGTGGCTGGCTTTATTTGCCCTGGGGCTTTCTATGTCACTTTTGGACAGACTTCTTCACTACTTCCATTACAAGGAATCCTAATTTGTCCTTTTCTGACATTTTCCAAATTATAACACACTGTGCACTTGCAAGGCATTAAGGCTTTTACGGTCTAAAAGTTCAAGGCTTCTAAGCTACAGGTCTCATTGTTTCTGACATTCAGCATGAGCTTCTAGAGCTTCACAGTGCTGACATTTGCTTTGCTGGTGAAAAAGGGCAGAATCTGAAACTCCTGCAAGTGTTGTGAAAAGAACTTTAATGCATTTCTTGGTTGTATGTTGGGTGAAAGATCAATTTGGGCCAAACATTAAATAAGTTGAAAGCCACCCCTTTTATTTAGCTTGTCTGGAGATCCCTAGGTATATAAGAAAAGTCACTTTCACCTCTCACCATTAGTTGCCTTTGTTAAAAAAAAAAGAATCTTTCCATTTACCTCTGCATAATTTGCCAATTAAGCTAACCAATTGGAGAAAAAATAACAAATCTTACCAAGAAATAGGTGATTACCCCCAAAGGGGTGCAAGTTCCTCACTTTCAGTAGTTTCAGACTATGAATGTTTGATCACAGAAATAAACATAGATGTTCTTATTAGCGTACTTCCAGCCTTCTGTTCAATAAGCAGAAATTGTAATTCTGTAAGCTGCTGTAAAATTGTAAGCTGCAAGTGGTGAGGTAAATGTGTCCTCACATGCTGAATTTCCACATAGCAAAGGAATATCAGTTCTAGTTGACTACGAGGTTTGAAAGCTTTTTAAAATTAGAGCACAGTAAGTACCAGGAAATTTAACAGAAGGTACTATAGTAGCTGGGGAGAAGATATTCCTTTACAGAGTGTGTTTTCCTGTGCTTGTTCCTCCCCAAACTACCTTGATCCCTCCCTTTCCTCACCTTTGGTCTTTCCCCTAAACATCCCATAATAAGTCTTGTACAATCCCAAAATGCACTTCCCCTGCATCCCGTAATGACTGCTGTATGCCTGCAGGCTGCAACCCCCCTTAGTGTGTAAGGTGATCTGGAGAGCCTCTCTGTCTGACTCACCTTGAGGGGTCTCAGATCTGGGAAATGGGCTGGTCGCTGTCCTCTGATAGTCCTGGGAGCAGCTGGGCCAGGGGGCTGTTTCTCTGATTGGATTATTGAGGTTCCTCGTCCTGTTGTCATTCTTCTGTGCTACTTCATGTTTGGAGAGATGAGCCTTTGCTCACATAACCGAACAATTTGCCATTCTGCAGTAATTATGAGAGCATTGCAGTAATCAAACCTAGAGACTACCATGGTGATTGAGATCAGACTTTGGGAGAACAGCAGCAAACTTTTGGTTACAGGGATTATAAGAAATCAATGTGAGAGTTGCTGCTACTGAATGAGTAATATAATGTGTATTGCTGTAGCAGGCAGGTGTCCCATTTGGAACCAAAACTGCTTTGTCAAGCACAGTAAAACAGAACATTTTGGTTAGGGCCAAAAAGTTGCACTAATCTAATCCTGATCTCTGAACAACAGCTAGCTAGGCACCCAAATTTTCCACTGATGACAAATATTTCTTATCATCAGGATAAATAAAACCTTTACAGTATTATGCTGTTGCTTCCATCAGTGCATCATCATTGATTTTATCAGCAGGTGAAGCACCAAGTAACTACCTCAGTCTTTACCAGGTGCTGGCTATGGCATCCAACTATCCTGTCCAGATCAGCAAAAATGGAGCTGGAAGTCATCAGCATCATCAACTTTCTAAAAGCCTATTCAGTCATGCCTTTTTATTAATCCTTCTCACAGACACTTTGCAGGCGAGGAGAATGAAAAGGGGTAGTAGTGTCCAAGTAAAAGCAGTCTTGAAGGAACATAGTTTTGTGAAAGAATAATTGCCCTAAGTTTTTCTGAGAAACTCATGAGGAAAAGAAGCAACATACTGGAGAACAACCCACTCTGAACACGCTGTATTCCACAAACAACCTAGAGTACATCCTGCTCAGGGGGACCAAGGGTGGCTGACACATTTTATCCAGTTCAAGGTCACCTACTACCTTCGGCACTTCAAATTCCACAGGTCACCTGGGCAGAACCTGGCTTGAGGAAGCTGTTAACACAAGTGCCCCATGGCAAGAACGCAGAGGTCTATGCAGAGTGGTCTTATCACCATGTTAACACAGGGATAAACATGGGGAGAAAGGAAAGGCAAGGAGGATTTCTCCCACAAAAGGGAGCACATGTATACCCGTTTTTTGTTTGAAGAATCCATCTGAAATATGCAGCCGTATTGCTGTATATTCATTTATTTGAAAAAACAGTGAGATGATTTAAAGGCAAATTGTTCCAAAGTCTGCTCTCTGTGTAGACCCTGTTATTTAGCACTGCCACTACATTTCCATTAAGGAAATGTAATTAGATGTATACTTCCTGCCACAGATTATTTTAAGGCCATCTCAAATTCTAGAATTCATAGATTTTTACAATCCACTTCAATCTCATTTTCAGAAAGACTCTGCTCTGAGGACTTTATGGCCATGTCTGTACACTTACTCCTGCTTTCCTATCCAGCAAGCTGTGAACCAGCTCCAGTCTTGCGACTATATAGACACATTAGTGGGCAACGATGGAATGGATGAGGCTTGTCCTCAGTTGTCTCAACGTGTCCTATAGTAGATTGTTTTGAAATTCTTATCTCATGGTTCATTTGACTTGAATCTGTGCTGAGATGACCTGAAACTGTTCCAACAGTGTATAAAACTAGTTAAAGCATGATCAAAGTCAGGCTTCATCATCATTAGGAATTCTATAAAAATGGCTTCAAGGTAGAGGGAGAGTTTACAATGTCATACTAAGCACTGATTTATAGAATTGACATTGCTTGAATGTGGGTGTGTGTGTTAGTTTATTTATATTAAGCTAGTCAGTCAGTTATACTATTTTTATATGTAGCCATAATGATCTGGAGATAGAAATACATTAGTCTGGTAACATTAAAGTAATTATCTTACTCAAGAGGTGCCATGCAAGTGTTTTTCATACTCTCAGAGTTTGATCCGCATACTGCTTCCTGACAGGGTCGTAGAGCTGACACCGTTCAACCTTTGCCTCACAAGTTGCGTTACTAGAGAACTAGTGCAGAGATCTTGTTAGTCCTGCTAGTTTTTTACCTCTACTTATTCAGGGCTGAGGTAAAAATGAAGAAAAGCAAGAAGGGAAAGAGAAGAACATGCAGTCACAGGCATGAATATAATTTAGAATGAAATACCTGCATGTCCACTGTGCCGATGGCAACTCTCTAAAGCCACTTAAATAGTGCTGGTCAAATGCAACACAGTTCCAGAATGACCAGTCTTCTTTTTTTAGCATCCTTTTTTGAAGATTTCCTAATTTGCTGTTTATAATTATTTAATCTTTATGTATGTACCAGTCACTAATTTTATTCCAGTTCCTCACCCAGTCTTGTGCTGTCAGCCGTGTCTAGTGACTATACAACTGCTGCTGTGCAAGCTTTTAAGAGACCATGAAAAAAATGTTCCTGCAAAAGAGCAGAGTATGAAGCCATCTGTTTTCATTTCCAGAAGCAATCCATACCTGCAGACTGTCTTTTCCCTTAACAACAAAAAGGCTGATTATTTCACAATACATCTGTTATGAGCTCTGCCTTTACTGACAGTATTTTAAAGTTCTCTGCAGTTTTTATAGGCTGCCATCAAAATGAATTGTCATGGAAATTACTTGGTCCCTTGCCTGATCATTGACACTGCAGCTCTCACTGAGAATTGATCTTTGCATATTTGTACTTCAGGTCTTAGGTACAGTATTCTGGTCAGAGTCTAGTTCTGCTCTTTGAAAGAGATTAATTGAAGTTACATTAGGGCTTTATGTAATGGTTTGAGTTCCATGGCCAACTTCTCTACCTTTACAGCTTTGTGCTGCTGTCACTCTACTGATTCCTTTTTTGTTGGGACTATTTTTGCAGCATAATCCTCCATGTTGGTTTGTGTAAGGTACAGAAAGACATGTGAAATTACTGCTCTTTGAAAAAGCTGTAAAGAAATACACAACCCAGAAAACACTACCATGTCTGAGTTGCGTTCCAGAAACTCTTCTCTTGCATGTGTAAAATATTAGCTTTTTGGCAATATGAGGTGATATTCCTCTGGAACAGTCCCAGTGAAAACAGGTAATTAGTGTTATATCTATTCTAATAGGTTTTTCAAGTATCAGCTGTTTATCTACTACTTAGATACTTCTACTACACCATTTTCTGTGTGGAAAGAAAAAAACAGAACAAGAAATGAAAGTGTCTGACAGAAAAGTGAGAAGAAGCACTTTCTTCCATTTCTTAGTTTTAGAGAACAATTTTGTAAATTCATCTTGCTTTTATAATTTTTTAATTTATTTAACTCAAATAGATTTAAATAAATTTAGATGTAAATTTATTTAAATTTATTTAAATTAAATTTTAAATTTTTTAAATTGCTTTTATAAAAAGGCATAATATGTTCCCATTTTTAAAGTCAAGGCCATTGCTGTTTTGGGGGGGGAGAGCAGCTGGATCATGGACTTTGTGGTTTGCTTGACTTACCGGAATTTTACTCACTTTACATCTAATCGGGAATGTTGAAAATTTTCACATCTCTTGGTAGGATATAGGTGTATAGCATTCACTGACGTTACTAGAGCTTTGCATCTAAATCTGTGAGCAGTTTTGGAAGTCTCAACAGAATACATCTTCTCAGAGCAATCTTTACAAATAATATTCGCAAGCAGCCATCCTTTTTTTTTTTCTGTCCAAGTTTGTTTACACAAAGTTTGGGGAAAAAGCTGTTCTAGGAGCTGCTGCTAGCTGCGCTCTCCTATCGCGGCACAGTTGTAATACCCTGCAACCAGCCTAGAGCTTGGCAGGGCTCTGGATGACAGCGGATCCGTGGCCCGCCAGTTGCCTGTTTAGAATGTGCTCCCAGAAAGAGTTTTCACTTCGCTTTCTGTAAGGGGCCCAGCACTGATGCCACAAAAAAATAGTAGTGATGTAATTTTTGCTTGTTCCTTTTTTTTGTCGTATCAGCTGGCAGTCCATTGGGTGGAGTAGGAAGAAAACATATAATTAGATGTTCTACAAGACTGAGCCTGAAGGCAGGCTTCTTTGTGAATTCCCCTGTGAGAGCTTCAGCACTCGTCCTGAAGAAGAGCTGGAGCTGTGAGGGAGGAAGGGGAGCTGGGTACTGGCAGAGCCCTTCTGTGCAGTATGAGAACACATGTACTAAGAAGTGCTAGCAAGGCAGGGGAGGAAGCAGCACTCTCTTAACCTGTTGCAGTAAATACATCCTTGAACTCCTTTTATAAATGTTTTTTCCCCTACTTTCTCACAATTCTAAAGAAATGCAACAATTTCCTTGGCTTGTGTTTGGCCGTTCTTCTAGTTTTCTTTTATTTCCATAGCCAGAGCCTGATACATTGCTCCGTTGCGGAAGTACTGCCCTCTGAGTAAGTGGCAGCACCATTGACTTCAGCAGAACAAAACCTAATGGCATCTGACAGAGGACATGAGAGTGTGGCTCTGTGAGACAGAGAAACAAGTGGGAAGTGCAACATAACAAGTGTAAAGCACATTGAAGAGGACATATATTTCTGTAATACTGGCTTACCTTTTATGTGACTTGGAACTGACATGCTTCTCTGCATGTCAGTATATGAATAGGTGAAAAATGTCACCTCTTTCCTATTCCTGCTCTTTTCCTCAAGGTCCTTCCTACATTGCCATGTCCATTTTTTCCCTGATCTTTCTTTCGCACTTTCCAGTAGGTTTACTAAGCCCTTTGACCTGAGAGGTACACTTTTGCCTCTGTTTCAACTTGGGAAAAATGAGCATGAAAATAAAGCTTTCATAAAGATTGCTGTGCTGCAGAGCTAGCACTTGGCAATGGCTGTGCTGATAAAATGGGGACTGAGGTGGGAATACCAGGTGCAGTGTTGTGTACTAAATCACAGTGTTTACAAGACAAAAATATCCCCTTGGGCTGCATCCTCAGGGTAGGGACATAGCTGTGTTTTTCCCATTAACACTAATGGAAGTCAAGAGGCTGAACCACGCACCGTGCACGAAAATGTACCCCTTTATATTCCTGTCCTGCAAAGCCATCTTGTACATTTCCTCTCAGCTCTGCTGCTGTAGCAGGAGGTGCTTGGAGCTGGGCATTGTGTGTGGTATTCTCTCAGTTACAAAGAAACGTCAATCCTTACATTTTGTGTTTTTTTCTATCTCCAAACTTCTGTGGTAGATACTGGGCAGATTGCCCCAATGTGCATGCCACTTCCTAATGCTCCAAGAAACCTATGAGATGAAAGACTTGCTGAAATGTGTGAATTTTGTGGTGTGGTTTCCATCTTGTTGGAAGACGGTTGCGCTGGTAGATAAGATCCAGTGAAAGACTTCCCATCTCCAGTGAAAATTTACTGAGCAGGGAACTAGAACTGCTGATCTTCTCAGTGCTATGTCAAATACAGCTGGAAATAGTACCTGCTGTTCTCAATATGACTGGACCATTCAGCTACACTGTGTTTCAGAATTCAAATGTGAAAAATCTGTGTGTTTGGGTAAAAGTTTGTGAACCACCATGGCAAAAGATAATTAATTTCAGCTGAATGGAAATTGTCCAGTATTGAAGATTTTGTGGAACAAAATGTAAACCCTTCCAGTAACCCATGCAACTGAATCTCTATGACAATGACTTTTTCCTTGCTGGTTTTAAATAGTTATCTGGTTCGCACATTGAGATAAAGGCATAACAGTTTTATAGTTAAGCACACAATCCTTCAGTTACTGTAGGGATTTCAGTCTCAGTTCCAGCCTCTTGGCACACTGTATGTCTTAAAGCTTTAAAGGGTCAGAGTTATAGGCTGTTTGACCTTGTTCTGAATGCGTATCAGCAGGTAGAGGTGTGAAACTGAAATAGTGTTAAAAAGCACAATACTCTCCAATAAACTAACCTGTTACCTTGGGTTATAAACTTGGGTTAGCATTTGGAAGTTTGAAGGTCAGAAAAAATTTGTGACTAGGTTATCTTTAGCAACTCAAACTTTGTCAAAATGGAAAAAAAAAATCAAAACAGATTTTACAGAATTTTGTAAATAGCAAGGTTAGTAAACAGTGAGTCTGATTCAAAGTACCTGAAATGCAGCCACAGCAATTTTTAGTCAGGTAAATACCCCATTATATTTAGCAGGGCTTTTTCACAGTCTGCCCAAAATTTTTCTTAAAAGACTGCTGGTATTTCATATGTTTGATGCCAACAGCCCCTCCAGTACTTCCAGAGGAAAGTAACTTGTAACAGGACTGAATATGTTTTAGTGTTCTTTGCTGAGAGTAGTGACAGCGCATGCCGCCTGGCCTGCAACGCTCACTTGCCTGAAATGATTAAAGGGAACGCAAGGGGTAAATAATCTCTCCCTACATTACTTTCTTTTTTCCACTCTTTCAGCAATGCCCATTTTAATTTGTATTTTGTCAGCAGTATTGTTTTTCCTGTCATTTTCAGACCTTAACAAAGCAGTAAGAAAAATATTAATCACTTTGATTTAGCTTTTTGGAGAATAGGGTGCCAGAATACATATATGAGGCCTTTAACTTTTTGTTGAAACTATGTGCTACTTGGAAGAAGGTACTACCTTGGAAAATACCATAGCTGATAGTCACCTCTTTGTCAGTTCTGAGAATAAAGAATAATTCCATCAAATTGATTTTTCTGGAATGAAAGTGGCATGAAAGGAGAGTGAAGCAGCTTTTTTTATTTAGTACCTACATAGGCTAGCTATAATTGAGAGGGAAAGAAAAAATGTACTTGTTATTTGCTAACTCTTTCTCAGTGGCATTGATGAAAGATATCTTTAACAACTTACACAACAGAGGTGTTTTTTCCTTTTCTAGAAAGATTGGGTGTAAATATATCATGTATTTTTTTGCCTCTAGTTAGGTGCCTTCAGGCAAAAGAAATCTGCCAGGCTTGCAAGGTATTACAGGCTCACTGATTTTTTCCTTTGACTTGCTACATCATCTCCTGGGTGCCTCAAGCAAACCTTTTCAAGGGACTCTCTATACAGAACCTATTTATGTGCCTTGCAAAGAGAAAGAGGGGGAGGCTGTTTAAATGATTTCACATAGGAGGAGCAGCAGGGTATCTCTGTATGTTTGTGGTTTGAAGTTTTTTTAGCAGTGATACAGGATCTTTCTCACCCCAGGTTAGTTGTAAACATTCCAGTAAATGCCAGGTGCAGCACAGAAGCCAGAGGCATTCGCCTGGCTTATACTCCTATATCTATATATCTAGTCTTTACTGTGATGTTCTAGTCCAGTTTCTTCTTGCAAGTGCTGTTCTATTGGTTGGAAAGTCAGTGTAGCATTTAAGCACCATCTCCCAACTTTGCTCAAAGTAGGACAAAGTGATGCAAGCCTTAAGAGGCCTGCTGACAGTCTGCTTGCAGTAAAACTGTGATTGGCACTCTGTTGAATTGCATCAATAGCAGAAACACAGAGAAGAGAAACATTTGCCCAGGAGGGCAAGGCTGAATGTAGGCAAGATCTTGTAACGTTTCCCTCATGTGGGCACACTAGTGTGAGGAAGCTAGCTTTTTATGGCTGCTATTGTTTCTGTCTTGTTCAGATAAATAAATGAGAGCTTCCAAATCTGTTGCTTAAATAGGTTTTTATGAATGCTGGATACAAGTATGCATGCACACACACAAGTAGAGAAAAGAAATAAAATACCAGGCTGTGGGGAAATAATAAGGATAAATGCTTGAGCCTTGTAGAGCTGTAGCACAGACACCGTATGTCACAGACCCTTACAGGAATCAGTCTGGCAAAAAGCTGCCACTGACTGATATCGGTGTTCCTCTTACGAGAGAACAGACAATGCTACAAAAAAGATCGCTATCACCCTAAGCAAGGCATCCTTGTACATTGTGCCTAATGCCATTTGATGGAATAGGGGTTACAAAAGCAGTGCAATTTAGAGACCTTCCAATAAAGCCATTACATTGTAGGCTGAAATGGAGAACATTTTTTACAGGCTTGTGCCATTTCCCAAACAAATTAGTCAATCGTTATATTTTCCTTGTAAACAAAAGCACTGTTTCAGTTTACAATGCCTTCTGCTTGGCTGAAAACGTGCTAGTATTAGGCTTGCAAATGAACTAATACCTTTCTTCCAAGAGTGGGTTCATCTGATGGCAGTGCACGCATAAAATAAAGTTCACCGAGTCTGGTGAAAAAGGCAAGGCCTACTTTTGCAGCTGTTACAAAAACGGGAATGAATGTCAGTGGGTCCTCTCCCATTCCAAGAGTGACCACTTCCTAGTAGCAAGGTGATGGAGAGAGCTGGGCCAGACTCCCCAGACTCAGATTTCTGTACTCACCACAGGTTGCCCGATAGACCTCTTCTCTGTCCTGCAATACCAGCTTTCTACAGCCAGTTAATAGTGCAATTAGCCCTGTCAGTCAAAACAACAAAAAAAGTCATTTTCAAAGGTTCATGACTAGAAAGTTTTGACAAGTACATAAAACTCTGCAAAAGCCAAGCTGCTGCCTGCAAAAGCCAAGTGAAGGAAAGAAAATATTTTTTCTTTTCCTCAGCATCCTGCCTTATCTTCATTCAAATCTTCACATAAACAAAATAGATCTAAATGTAAAGCTGGATGAACACGGTCTCTGATTGTCATCAGAACATAGGTATGAGAATGAGATCTGTGGGTGAAAAGGTAAGAAGAATCAGTTGCAAACATACTTAGGCTTATGGGCATATGGCAAAAGCATTCTTAAACTTTCCTGATACTTAAGATGACCATGAGCAGCTGGTGCATACTGTAGTAAGCCAAAGCCTCCTCTCATCTTTAACAGGTATGAGATGGCCTCCAGCAGATCTTAAAGCAAAGCACCTTCTCAGCTTCTGTCTGTGCTGCCTCCATACAAGGGGTCACTAAAAGCTACCATATGCATTTTTTGCAGAATATCAAAGGTCTTTCTGTTGAATTCATTTACTTCGACCACAGACAACTGAGTACAAAAGTTCTGGTATGTAGATGCTAGTATTTTTATCTTGGATGCCTCTGTTGCTCCTTCTGTTATTAATTTGCTCCAAATAAAGATCTGTCCAGACTGGGTAGCCCAATGACAAGTATTAGTTTACAAGTCATTTGAGGTGAACTTGTCTATTCCTGTCATATCCTACTCTATGTTTCCTGCAATCTATATTTACTCTGTATTTACTGCAGTCAGCCTCTCAAAAGGCTGATCACTGCAGTAATTAATTTTACTTCAGCTAATTTTTATTTTTAGGAAAGTGGAAGACTAAGCCTCTGTTTTAAAATAAACAGAAAACACATTGTCTGCGAAAAGAAATGATGGGATCCTCATTGGGGACATTCTAAAAATAAAAATTTTGAGCCAGAGCCTGGATTCTACCAAAGTAATTAGGAATGCAGACTCATTAGAGCTTTATTCAGATTAATGATATTTCTGTTTAGGAGGGCAGCATGGCCCAGTGGAAGTGGCATTGAACTGGGACACAGCAAAACCTGCCTTGCTACTCTTGGCTCTACCACTGTGCTGTCTGGCAGTCTCAGGAGAGTCATTTTCCATTCTGGGACCTCACCTCAAAGCACTTTCACCTTTTCCAGAGACAAGATACAAACTCTAGTATGATCTCTACTTCCCTATAACACTTATGCTATCTTTCAGATTTTTAACACCTATTTGTCCTTTTAGGGTCTGTACTTCATGACATTTTAAAACTAGGAATCATGAGGGAGGGTCTACAGATTAACTTAGGCTTCAGGCTGTTGCCCAGACATAGATATATGGAACCATTTGAGATGTCTCAGGTTGTCCCACCTGGCCTTCAGCTGCTGCTTAAGGAGGGGGCAGGTCTCCCATTAGTCCTGGGCATTCTCTATGGCATCTCAGATGTCACTAGTCAACCAGGTCTGGGCAACTAAATCAAACTTTAGATGTCTGTTTTAAGGACACAGCCTTTTCACAAAGTCAGTGGAGGGAAGCTCCTAATGTAGGCACACTGGAGTGTCCTGCAAACAAATTTACTTCTCTCCCTTGATGGTGGAGGAAGTCCATGCTCTTAGGCTTTTCCCTTCTCCTCCCAATCAACTTAGCATTCCCTTTCTTTCTCCATTGGCCTTCACAGTATTGCAGCAGCAATTTATTGTCTTTGAAATCAAACTGAGCTGTGAACTACTTGAACCACCATTCAGATCATGTAACTTGTTGAACAAACACCTTTTTTCTTTGGATTTCAACTGCTAACCAGTATCACCTAGCTAAGGATCTGCTTTTGGAGCAGAGTCAGCTTTGTTTTTAGGAGATGAAATATTCATTGATAACTATGTTTGGAGATTGGAGCTGTTGTTGTCCTTTCTTTCCTCCTCAAAAAAGCCTTAGGGGTAAAACCCTTATTTTGTATTCAGGCAAGACTGCAGAGTTTCTAAGTTACAAAATGCCTTCACTAGGATTACTTAAAGACCGCAAGTCAGATGGTTCTTGGTGGACCCTTTCACACTGCTCTGCCAGGTCCCATTGGCTAGGTGCCCTTGGACTTGGTTGTGTTGTCTGCACGGGGTGAAGCCTTCCCTTCATGATAACATCCTCAGCTGGTGAATCAGGATCAAATTCTTCTCAGTCAAAACTGGACTAAAGAAGCTGCTCTTAAACTACAAGGATTATGATGATTTGCCTCAGAACAATAACAACTATTTTCTGTCTTCCATGTAATCTGGGAGATGAGTGAATAATGAATTTGCAGTATCAATTATGCAAAGATTTTTCTGTTCAAAATGCAACAGCACTCTTAAAGGAACGAGTACATTTGTGATTTACTTCATTGTAATTTTTTGTCTTTGCTTGTTAAAAAATTAATGTGCTGGTACATGTAGTTCTCCAGTGAAAACCGTGCCCTAGATTCTAACAGACAGAATAGCCTACAGCTATCTCAGATGGGAACTGTACTCAGGAAATGCCCTGTGATATGACACAATGGAAATGAATGAACACTCTTCACAAAACATAAAACTAGGCAAGGGAAGGGCAGGCTCCTGTTGGCAGGGAACTCATGGCTGGCGTCACTGCATTATAGATCCGGCAACATTCCTGAGTGCTGAAATGCACATGGATATATATTAAGCAACTTTGAAAATTATGAACTTGTTTTCTCTCTGATGCAAAGCTGCAAAGAACAGACCTCCAGAGGGATGTGCAATACATGTTGCTAAGGTTGTTCTTAAGGAGAATAGCTCAGATTTAATGCTGTTCTCCGACTTTTATAAAACCATTCAAATATTCTTATGATTCAATTTAAAGTTGGCCTGAACATAAAGGTGGTTATTTTGCCTTGCAAAATATTTTGCCATGATTTTTTTTTAATCAGAACATTTGAGCATTTTGCTTGATTTCTCAACTATCAAAATAATTGGATTTCCTGTGGCACAGAAATAAGTCTGTCCCAATCCTTCCCCTCCCCAATCAGTCCTACCAGAAATTTAACAACGAATCGTGATAAATATTTTTATATACATATATGTGTGTGTACAATGAAACTAATAAGTACTTTTATATAATATATTCATGTGTGCATGCAAAGAAAAAGAACAGGCTTGATTTTAAATTTAGTGCGTTTGAACAGGTATGTGCCTGATCCTAGCTTCACCTCTCATAGGTGTTGAGCGTGATTGGAGTCTCAGAAAGACAAGCCTTTACTTCATAGGATCAGAATCACTCATAGCAAGACTTCCTTGCCCTGTGTAGTTACTGAGAACCTCAAACAGGTATGGGAGACATCAGAGTTAGAAAGCATGTACTTAAACTGTGCCATATCTTTGTGATAATACAACAAATCACAGTGTAACTAGTCCTGATAAACACAAAACTAAGGTTTTAGAAAGCTTTCTAAATTTTATTTCAGAAATGATAACTGTATGTGTGGATCTGATATGCTGCTAAACTGCTGAGACACAAAAGCTGCAAAATGGCACTTTGATTTAAAAGATAAGGTCTATTTGTTTCACAAAGCTCTTCACCTTTATGCTCATGCATAATTCCCACATGCATGCAGATGATAAGACTGCATCAAAACATTGTCTTTCCAAAGACAGTTCCAGGAACTAGTAGCTGTGAGCTTTCTGTACCTTCTTAAAAACATCTGTGTAATAATGCTTTTAAAAGAGAACACGTAGCATAGGTAGTGTGGGAGGAGTTAATATGTGTATTTCTTTCAGAAACTACAGGTTTTCTTTTAAATATAAGAATACAAAGAGTAGGGGGAAAAGCATGTGGAGAGGCCAATGAAGCAGTACCCTTTCAGAAAACATTCTGGGCTGAAGTAAAAAATGAATCACAACCCTGCTACTGTTATGGATGCTAAAATAATGCAGGGATGAGACACAAGAACCTGAATGGATAAATTGAAGGCCACTGTTTAGCATTACTCAAATTGCTTTCTGTTCCTGTTCTAGAATGAAATTGTATTACAAGACTTAGAGAGCTGAGCTGTAAGTAACAATGGGAATGGTAGATAAAATCCTTCTTCACAAGATGTACCAGTATAGTGTGGTTTGCTAGGTAGATTCTTGTTTATTGCCATAAATGTATCATAAGGTAATGGGGTGTTAATGGCCATTTAAAAAGCAAAAATGAATATTTAATAAGGTTATCAAGATCAAGATAAAAGTCACAGTCTATTCTCATTTACACTAATTCCTACTGAGAGTAATTCCACTGGTGATCAAATTTGCCTGCCTGTACATAAAACCAGAAATCCATTCTTCTCTCATTTGGAGTAACAGTGTTTTTATTCATAGCATTTTTCTGTTGGGCCATTTGACTCTTGACCGAAGCTTGCGAAACAAGCAAAATATGGGTAACAGCTCTGAATCCATGAGAGCGCCTAGTTCCTGTTGCTCAGTGTGCTTGGCATTGCGATCAAGCTGAGGGGCCAGATCTTACTCACACAGCTGAGAACTAAGGAGATGACTGCGGGCCCCTTAGGGGTGCAGGTGCGTAGTCCTTTCCGGTACTGCGGCCAGCAGAGGCATCGTCATTGTCTGTGGCTGCAGTGGCTCCACGCCCATGGGGACCACGGAAGTCTTCCTGGGGCTTTGGCACTTCAGGGCCAGCGCTGTTAGTGCTAGTTCACCTCAACACTTAGCAGTGAATTTTTAGCTCAATGGCTCGAATCGCTGCTCTGGCTTTATTTCTCTCTTCCCCCATTCATGTAATTCCAGGTTTGGTTTTGATTTAATTTTTAATAAACTCAGCTTAGTGTATAATTTAGTAAGTTTTATAGTATCATGTAAATACTGCTCATTTTTCTTTAGTAGTTAGTTTGGTTTTTTTAACTTCTTAGTATTTTGCATTGATGGTGAATAGATTTGTTACATACACATTTACTCTGTCAAAACTTGGAGGCAATAGTCCACTTTCCTTGCTACTCAGTTATTATGCTGGATGGGTTTAAGCTGTGATTTGAAAGCTGTTACCTAACAGAGCAGTAGTTACTGGGTAGTTCCTGTTGACAGTCATGAATACGTGGCATCATGATGCATGGATTGCAAAGACAAAAATGGATTCTCTTACTTGCAGAAACAGATGGAGGTGTCTGTAAATGAACAATATTTCTACTGGAATTCTTCTGCCAGAAAATTGTATGGTCCATTGACTTCCTAGTTAGTGACTAGGAAGTGACAAGGAAGACTTGGTTTGTCCATTTTACTTCTAAAGATGAATGTTGATTTCTCAACAGAAAACAGACTTCATGGAAAGAGCTATTAAATCTGTGGTCACTGCAGAATTTCGTACTGTGGCCGCTCCAGGACTGGAGTACTCACTCCAGTGAGTGAGAATTATTCATTCTCACTCCAGGTACCTCAGAGATACCCTTCATCTGCTTGACATACAGTCTGAAATCTGTTGTATTAAGTAGAATCTAACCTTGCACTGGAGTAATCTGTTCTTATTTAACTTATTTTTTTGTATTATTTCAATTTCTTTCTGTAAAATCTTACTGCTGTTTCAGACTGTTCTACAGACTCTGAGCTTGATTAGCTGCCAGCAATGCAGGTGCTCCGACTGACCCTGCAGAAGACTTACAGTGGTGACTGAAGAAGCTGTGCAGGAGGCTGAAAACAGAGCTATAGGACTTGTATCCAGTGATATCGTAGTGTCCAGTATAAACACTAGTCTAAATGTGTGTTACTAAAATTATTAGGTATCCAGGCTCAATGTATTGCAATATCCACGATACTCGCTTTGTGCCCCCACCAGCCCTGCTTAGAACCATTAGGCTTTGCCCACTGTATCTTACCCAAGCTAAGTTGCTGCTCCTTCCTCTGGTGGAGAGGCCAGCCATGGTAAGCAAGCTGATTGGGAATCCTTGAGCTGACAGTGTTTCCCTTCCTCCTCCATGATTTGCTTGAGAGGAGCAGAGCTGTGGCATAGTGTGCTCAGTAAAGAGGAGGAAGCAGATCTTGGGAAGAATCTGGGCTTAAGGAACTCTGTACTCGGCTGATTGGAATGAAAAGGGCATCCCAGCACTGTTCTGTTCTGCAGTTTCCTCATGAACAGTTTTGGCCTTTCCAGTGAGATCAGGTTGGGTGGGCTAACAGAAGGCTAGTGAGAGCGAGAGGCTGCTTCTGCATGGGTCCCTATCCTTGCTCTTCCATAAAGCTCCGATCATCTTACCAGACTGAAGAGTTACTGTGGTTGCAATAAGTATTCTGCCTTTCGTAAGAATTTCATTTACTACCAGTGTGACCTACCCATTAGTGTATTTATAAGAAGAATTGGCCAGTGAAGAAGTTAATCACTTTAAGCAGGACTTATGCAGAATTCAGATGTCCATATTCCAATGAATCCCTCTCCAAAATAAAGCAGAACCTCTGCAAGAATTCCCTCACAGTTACCAGAACTGTCTTCTGTGAGAAACACCACAGCCATCACACACCTTAGCCCAGCTGAGCTCTAGATGCTGGTTTTCTTCTGAGTTCCCTAAATCCGGACAGGGATGACAATTGGTGGAAATGTCTAGACTGTGTATAATGTATATTGAACAGGAGTGAGATTACCTACAAAATGCAGATGGGGATATTTCTTTTAATGTACACCTAACATGGGAGGGCTGGCAGCCACTTTCTGTTTAGTAGCTGTATGGTTCGGGCAGTGTGTGGGAAGTGAGGAACATGCTTTTAAATCTGCAGGTCTCTCTTTCCAGGGCTGTGCCCCAGCTATCTGGCTAGAAGCTGTTACGGTATTACAGGGGTGTGGAGGGCAGAGCTGCACCATACCCTGTCAATAAAAGCTGTGCCACCCTGAAACATAAATTCTGTGGGGTAGAGGGAATACACAGGAGGGAACATGATGTTATAGCCCAACAGGACAGTCATGTGGGAAGGCAGGAGCCTGGGTGTCTGGCTTACTCCAATACTGGATCTACATTTTAGCCACTATTTAGTGTGAAATACAGTATTTTGGAACAGGGAATTGAACTCAGACTTTCTTTGGATGTAAGCACCCCAAGCCTTCAGGAGCAATAAACAGACGTTTTTCCAGTGCAGCCTAGCAGCCTCAGGAAGCACCTGGGATGGGGGAAAAGTGAACTAGAGCTTCCTCAAGATGAGAAAATGGTTACTCCCACATGTCTCCTTTTCTGGAGGAGTGCTTCTAATTACTGATTACTGCAGAAGATTTAGGTGCTGGCACCTAACTGTGCAATCAAAAAACAAAAGTGAGCTGTACTCATTGCTCTGGAACAGAGGCTGCTGGTACTTACCCCTTAGAGAGCTGCACTTAAGGGAACTGTTGTACCTGACGTGGCTCTGAACTCTACCATGGGAATCAGGAACTAGCAGTAAGGTGCTGTAATCTAACATTGAGGTATCTTAAGACCTCTGCTGGTTCGGTGACACAGCACAGTAGCTGCCTCTGCAACTCTCTGTACTGGAAGAACACTTGAGGACCACTTTTCTCTGACGAGTCTATTGAGGAGACCAGTATGACTTAGATTTCCTTCCAACAGGACAAGCCAACTCCCAGCAATTTTCAGGCAAATTCCTTTATCCAAGGACCAAATGAAGTCACAGTCTATCTAGACTCTTCTGCACAATGAGACTTAATTTCCTTTTCATGCTCTTTAGCGAAGGTGAGGTACTGAGTCATTTGATTAACTGTGTGGTTGTAAAGTTCTGCCTTAGTCTGTAAAAGCCTCATCACAAGATCTTCTTTAATAATGAGCAAATAATTGCGCTTCCCAGCTGCCTAAGAACAATGTCACACTTCAAATTAATATACTAAACCTTTCTGTTTCTACTCACTTTCTCAGTTTTAGTGGAAAGGAAATATTAAACAGAACTGGTCAAAATGGGATCCTTTCAATGCCTAAAGTAATGCTAGTTCACCTCCATGCTGCCAATTATTAGACCTGCTCTTTCTGTCACTCTTCCTGTTCTTCCTCTCTTTCTTTTCACACTGTTTGCGCAAGACAAATTAGTAGCCCATGAGGAGGATATTGGAGGTTCTGCTACAGCAGATGAACGGAGGGTGTCCTCCAGTAACACACATGGGCAAGACTGGTTCTTTTGGAAGCTGGGGGTTTCTGCAGTTTGTCTGTTGGTTGCAGGTAGATTAATCACAACACTCAAAATGAAGAGGAATAGCCTGCTCTCCTAGGCAGTTGTCTCCCTCCCATCTTAGCCCTCCCTTGCATTGGCAGGAAGAAATGTGAGTGCTATCCAAACTCCTTAAATCCCTCAAATTCACGCATCCTGATAAATGGTCTGTCTTTCTGCCTCTAGTTACTGTACCCATATCACATTTTGTCATTTTTTTCATCTCATTCACTGATTGCCATAATATTGTTTCTTATTCCCTAATCTTCCAGAAAGTTACATTGTACTAAGCTGGGGAGAGTGGGCGGGGAGTGGGGGAAGGAGGGGATGACATTTTGGCTGGTGATTTGCCCTTCTAGACAGCAGCAGCAGGAGGTAGGAAGCCAGCGGTGCAGTAAGTCAGCACCTAAGCTGAGGACAGAATTGCAGCACAGTAGAAGTAAGTTGGCATATCGCATAATAATGTAATCTGGAGATATTTGAGGCAGATTTAGAAGACCATCAGAGTGGTCTTTTAATCAGGTTGTGAGAAAGCAGCATAGCAACAGCAACCCAGAAGTCTGTACTGGGTGATTCACCTTGCTATTTGGCAACTTTTCATTATCCTCAGTGCACACTTCTTTCTAGTGTCTGTGTGGGTGCAGAGCTGGATTCTGCAGCTTTTCTTAATTTCAGTAGTCTTCTCTGCTGTACATTTACCTCTAAACTAGTCTAGTCCTTCCTTGTGAACTGGCCTGTCCCAGAGTCATCACTTCCACTGTCTGCCAAGGAGTTTGCCTCGGGCAAAGCTGCCGTTCATTTTAATAGTGTTTTTAGTCAGTAAGAACCAGTTCTCAAATGCTAATCGCTGCCCTTCTCAGCCAAAGCCCAACTGTAGCAAAGCCGATAAGGATGGAGCAATAGATGAGCCCTGCAGTGAAAGTCTCCAGAACTGGAGCACTGTTTTTTTGCTCTGTGTGTCTGCTTCTGCCATCGCTTTTGTTTTGTCCAACACAAGTCACCGAAAGGATGATCTCCACAGGTAAAAATGTGAGCCTTTATAGTTTGAGATAAAGAGTTAGGAGCTATCCTGCAGCATTATGGAAGGGAACATGTTACAACTTACTACAGAGTTTGCTACCACTGTCTTTGTAGTAGCAAGCCATTTCTCCTGCCCTCCACACAGGCACTCACAGTGATTTCCTTGTGTAATGCTTTTATTTATTTACAGCATTTGGAACAACTACTTTCTCTGCAGGTGCTAAAAAAATCGTAGTTTGAGCATGACCTTCAGTACTGCACAGCTCTAACTGAATTTCCTTTTCCTACCTTCAAATTTGTGAACATTTCTCTACTGATAAATTCGGTTTTGTTCTAGAAAAAGTCCCATGTGGGCTTCTAGAATCACTGTGAAATACTGAGCTGGAAGCGGGATTCTAGATCATTCCTGTAGCCATCAGGATAGTAGCATTGTAAATCCTTGTGGTAGATTTGCAACTGATATCATTTAACAAGCATAATTTTAACCACAAAATAAACAAAGATACAAAAGAGTTCCACAGATAGTATCTGACAAATTGTTTTGGAAAGTTTAGCTGGGTATCTAAGCCATCTAACTTTAGGCACCTAATTTAGTTAAGACTAATTAAGACAGACTGCCCAAGGGAGGTAGATGCTGTCAGACTAGGGTCCTGTTTTTCAGCTGTGCTTTAGTATGATTTCTCTCCCTCTGCTGACTATATGAGAAGCCTTGGGAGAACAGTATCCTGATCTAAATTAAGCAGAGTGAAAACACTTTCGGAGGGGCCAGCTCATAGCAGCTATCTCATTGTAGACTGGCTGCAATGAAATTTTAAGACTGTAGAAATACTATAATGAAGTGTCTGTGTCCATAAGCTATAGCTGAGTCACAGTTGCTTGGGACTTTGCTCTTTATCATACAGTCTTCATTGTAAAACACTTCTTTTTACCCTTTAGAATGTCATAATGTTAATTTAAATACCAGTTTTCTAAAATATTCCAAAGAAAAGTCTACCGCAGTAAAATCAGCTAACAAACTAAGCATAATTGTCTTGTTTATAACGAATTCTGACTTCAAAAATTAACATTAGATAATGGTCATTCTTTTTCTTTCCAGCGCTCAGGTGGTGCCTTAGCTATTCCTTTGTGTGCATTTCAAGGAACTGTATCTCTTCAAGCACCCACGGGAAAAACCCTCTCTTTATCTACATACGAGGTAAGCACTGAGGGGCAAAAAATAACACCCACGTCAAAGAAAATTGAAGTATATCGATCTAAGAGTGTTGGTCATGAGCCAAACCCAGAGGAGTCCCCTAATACGTTTGCTGACACAAGTGTTAAAATTCATTTAGAAGTTCTTGAAATTTGTGACAATGAAGAGGCCCTGGATACTGTGTCAATCATCAGTAATATCAGCCAGTCCTCCACACAGGTAAGGTCTCCATCCTTACGGTATTCACGGAAAGAAAACAGGTTTGTTTCATGTGATTTAGGGGAAACTGCCTCCTACTCACTCTTCATACCATCAAACAATCCTGACAGCGATATTAACATATCAATTCCAGACACTGTCGAAGCGCATCGGCAGAATAGTAAAAAGCAACATATGGAAAGAGATGGTTATCAGGAGGAAATACAAATGTTGAATAAAGCATACAGAAAACGTGAAGAAGATGGCAACAATTAAAAGACATTTAATCTAGACATTTAAACTGGTTTGACAGACACTGCTCCTCTTGACTCAAGTTGTCCTAAAAAATACAAAGACAACTGTTTTTTCCTAATATATAAAGTACTTTTGTGTTGGTCGACTGTTAAATAGATCAAAACTTTTAATTGCATATAGATGGGAAAACAGAAATACTTAAGTGCTTTACAGCTTTGCATAGTGAATTTCAAGTTATTTATATATCTATTTATTTGATGAACACTCATGTCTAAAAAAGAATTCTAAATAAAGTCTTAGAAAACTGCTTTGGTTGCTTGTTGGCACTGGGTGGCCTGTCTGTGGGAACCTGTGGAAAATAATGGAAAAACTCCACCCAAGTGAAGTTTTAACAGTTTTGACTGACTGTTGCAATTCTTCTCTTACTGCTGTGCAAGACTTGAAACATTTATCTGCAAAAATGTAGCAAAAGCTTAAGACTAACTTATTTATTTGACTGTGCAAAGGATTAAAAGACAACTAAGTGATTTAGGTTTCTACTGTTCTGTATGTGATTCATATGTAATACCTATGTAACTGGCCACTGTTAGATCTTTGAATACAGATGGCTGAAATGTAAGCATGCACATTCTGTAAATACGTCATCATGAAACTTAACAGTGTTCTCATGGCTTGACATTTCTGTGGTCAAGTGTGTAAAATGTTGGTTAATTTCATGCCAGTGACTCTAAACAGTACCCTTTTTTGCCTCCATGATGTCTTACCAAATGAAGAGGTTTCCCCACCTTACAGAATATTTGTACTCAATCCAAATAAAGGTAACATTTCAAACATCTCAAGAGCTAGAACATCAAAATTAATTTGAATAATTTTTCATGTTTAAAAATTTTCAGACAAAAGGCATCCCTAAGCAAGGAACAGTGATTTGCAATGCGGTCTTCCTCTTCATGGCCCATTTGAAACTAGTGCTTTTCACAGCGCAACTGTGGGAATGGGCCTAGCTTGCAGATTGCTGCAGAAGTCCCAGTGGCTCACAGCAAGGACACTAGCATTGTTTCTGCCATATATCTTTTGTCAATAAACCTATCATCACTCTTGCTTGGACAGATCCACATGCTTTAGAGCTAAGATAGTCAGGAGTCTAGGGTTACAACTGATTTGTGACTTCTAGGAGGAGGAGAGGGAGCTCTCGACAGTGGCCAGTCTTTGAGATCTCACTTAGACATCAACCTCCAGAGAGTGAGGCAGATAGGTTCCTGCCCTGAATCACCCTCAGGAGGAGTCTGTCTCTTTACTGACTTATAGGAAGGCTAAAACTTAAGTGTAAAACCAACCTAAAACTAGCAAATGCCCTATTTTGTGTCAAATTCAGATAAGAAGTGGCCAAAACAGTAATAGAGTCGTCAAGTCTTACATGAAATATGTTGCAAACATTTGAAATGCTAATGTGTTTTGACTGAGAGCTCCTCTTCTGAGGTTTTGTCTTTCATTTCAGTTAAACGGAGGTAAATAGAGTCCCAAGGCTTTCGGCTGTTTGACTAGAAGTCACACTAATTTTTAATTAATAGATTTAATTTTCAGTGGTATGTGTGATGACATAATGATTTATGTGTCTGAAGTCATCCTGTTTTCCAGTCAGTAGAAACAGGCAAGGGAAAATAAGCCAAAGCCCATTCAGGATTCCTGTATGGATTACAAACAGGCAAAGCAAAAGGGCCAGCTACTGTGTCTCTGCAGTTAACATTCAGTATGAAGGCATGACAACAACCTGCCACCTTGCACTGTACCTCACTTCAGCAACCTGTTTTGGGCATGATGTCACTGAATCACGGGCATGATGGTGACAACGATGCAGATGTGAAGCGAATCAGGATCAAAGGCTGCAGGTTGCTGTGGTAAAGATGGATGCAAATTGTGCTTTTCACATGCTACCTTTCCAAGCTGAAAAAAAGGGTACTTTTAAGATTCCCTCAAGGCTCTTAGCACCACTAAGATGCTACGTTATATTTCAGGTTTAACAGGAAACTGCAGTAGAAGGACTGAGTAATCCATGCTAAGTCTATAGAATAAGTCTGTATCTATATGTACAAAGCAGAGGGGCATTGTGCTATCTCTGAAGATACTGCTTTTCTTTGCCTTCTATAGAAGGAACACAAAATTTGATTTATAGCAACAGATGCACTTCATCACAGCATCATGGCTTTAAAGTTTTGTCAGGTGTTTCTTTTTTTTTCCTGAGAAGTGCTGGGGACTATGCTGACAGGAAGATTTAGTGCTGATGTGTTAATCTCAGATGGATATATTTAGAAAGGGTTAAAATTTGGAGGCACTAAAATTCTGCGTAGATGTGACTCTGAGCTTGACCTAATCGTAGAATATTGTTCTGCTGCTGTAATAAAAATTACATTTTCTTTAATGAATCTGTAAATTTGCTAATGTACAAATGTCTGATTATTTTATGTTTTGCTCTAAAATGACTCACATAATTAAACATTTCAAAGTGTCTGAAAACCCAAGTCGTAATTATTCAGTAGATACCAGTTCCTTGCACAAAGCACCAGAAAATTAGCTGCATACTTGCATGGCTTTTGTATTCATGTGCACTCTTAAGATGTCCTCATTTATCATTTTTGGAAATATAATTGGACTTTTTTTTCAAAAATGATTCTTTTATAATAGTTTGTCAAGAAAACATTTTTCTTCCTCTTCTGTTGTTTTTCCCCTGTCTGACCTTTTTATCTATTTCAGAGACAGCTTGACATTTGAGGGTAAAGTGGTTGTCAGTGACCATTTGAAGGTGGCTTGAAAGAGAGCTTTTCTCTGTTCAGGCACCACAGGGACTGAACGAAAAAAATCCCTTGGAAAATATGACCTGAATCTGCACCAGGCCTTCCCCTGCTGTTAGGACTTGGACTACTGAATAATACAAAGGATACAAAGTAAGAAACTGGGAAATAATTTTTGAGATTATCTTTGGTAAACAGTATACCCAGTGGGTCAAAGTTTCCTTTCAGTGGCACTCATGTATACTGAGAATAACATTATGTTAACAGAGTTACAAGAAAAATAAATCTGTTATAAGCAGGGCCAGGCCCAAGAGTCACAAATGCCTCGAAGAATTGTGCTTCTTGGAATAACAGATACAGCCAGGTACCGAAATGTAATCTTCCTATAATAATCTTGATAGAAAATACATCTGACAACATCATATTATTTTAAAATGCAGTGATTTCATACAAAATAATAATTAAATGTTACTTGTACATTATTTTACCTTTATAGATTTGGGATTGATGCATAGATTCTGGAACATGATTTCACTTCCTGGTATGTATCGCTATAATGATTTAAAAAATTAGTGTTTAAGTATTATGTTTCTCTGTCATAATGTGTATTATAGATTTAGGTAGTTGTCTCAAGGCAGAATAAATTCTGCTTTTCTAGACTTGAGTTATAGTTACTATATATATTACAATTCTGACGTATGTACACTCCTGTATGTTGTATATTCCTGTGTGTTTTATAAAACAATCTAATAAGATACTCATTCCTTACACAGATAATCTTTACTCACAGAGAAAGTCCTCTTGACTGCAGTACTGTTACTTTGCAATAGCAAGATTCATTCAGGGGGTTGAGAGCCCTTAACAATGGATCCTCTTCCATTGTGTCATCTCATGCTCAGTGTTTACCTGTCAGTAGTTTCATATTTCTTCATCAGGAATTTGACTTCATTAGGAATCTCACTTCAGAATGCCGGAAGGAAGACACTATCTTTTGTCCTTTTTGAGAATGTGCTGCTACATAAATAAACCATTGTGTACAGATTCATTACTTTACATCATGAAAATGGGCTACTGAAGTGGATGAAAATGAATGTGAGCAGTGGTTAAAAGTTGAAAAGGCCCAGTAATTTTCAAACCACTGGGATTATTTCAAGAAATACATCATGTCATGCATATTAGAAAAAGAACTTTACATGAGTAGATGCACATTTACTATCTTTTCAGCATCTAAATCTACAAACCTACTACAAATACCTGCATTTTTAAAGTTTTCTTTCCATGCAGATGGAAGCTTTCCTTATGCACTTAAATCTCATTTACTTGAAGCATGTGCACTTCCTGAGCATCCAAATGCAGTATCATGTTGAGATACTGGATCAAACAGAATAAATCTGTTGAAATTACCTCAGTGATTTCCCTGCAAAGTGATGAGGAAATCTGTTTAATATGATCCTCTCTTCTCAATCTGCTTATAAATCATTTGTAATGGCCTCTTAAACTACATATTCTATGTTTTGGTCATAATGCAGCTGGATTCTATTACTTGGGTGTCCTAATCTCTAGCACTACATCCATTTTGCAACAAAGTGAATCCTTGTAAGCTCACTCTCATCCCACATGATGAATTCGGAATTGTGAAGAGAAAGGTATCTCAAGTGTTAGTGGTATTAATGGAGGAATAACTAAAACCTAGCATGGTGTATGTCATAGCATCAGATTTATCCTCTCTGTAGGGCCTTTGTGTGGTTCTGTGGCTCTTTATGATAGTGTCTGCAGTCTGCTTCTTACATTACGAGCAGTAAAATGAGACCGCAGAAATTACTTGTTCTTCCCAATTTTTTAAGGGCTGTCAGTAACTCCCAAGGTACAAGTGAATCCTACCATCTATTCCAGCCTCCTTTAAAGGTTTATCATTGCAGGAGTTTTTGGCACCAATGCCTGAGAACAACTTATCTAACAATGTCTGTATAAACTAGGAAAATAGCTGCATATCAAAGAGTTTATTTTATTTATCTTCTGAATCTACAGTTACATATTTTTCCTAGTACGATCAGGGTTTTCTGAGAGTTTTTACTTCAAAGCCAAGATCCTGTCATTCCTAAATTCAAGGTTACCGAAGCACATTTTTCTTGAATAATGTTGCATAGGTGCAGCAAACAAAACCAGCTTTCTGAAAGCTTACCTAGGCATGCAGAGGTTAACACAAGTTGCAGCTATGTGTCTAAGTTGAGTGGCATCTGAGAGAGGGAGCCACATGCACTGCTGAAGGGATACGTATGTTAATCCCTGATTGGTGATAAGTATTTTGAACGTTCACCTGGGGCCATTTCATTCTAGCTCTTCACTGCTTTCAGACTAGCATCAGACACATCTCCTGTTCTGATATATATAAACCACAGAACTAGAGATACCAATTGCCCAAATTTATATTAACCAACAGGCTAAACACAGCTCAGAAGTTCACTTGTGTGTGGATAATGTTATGCCATTGACATGAAAATTCATATTTGAGCAGCAGGACGTGTTTTTCCATCTGTCCTATCCCACACTATCCTTTCAGAAGGATTTGTGATATTCTCCCTGGTTTAGCTTACAGAGGTGTTCTGGTGACATACTGCAGAGGGGGAATCTTTTCTTTTAACATTCCTTCTGAGATTTCTAAGAATTATTTTTCTTTGACTCTTCTTTACTCCCTAGCTGGTTGCCACTGTGGGACTTCTCAAGAATATTGTGAAATTGCTGTTAGTTTATGTTAGGTGGTAAGCATGAGAAATTATGGAGTGTGCACTCTAGTCCATGTTAAGCCACAGAAGCAGGATGCAAAGGGGCAAGTGAGGAAGAAGTGTATTTCCCCCTCAGTTTCTCATTTCTCTCTCATCCTTGTTCTTTTAATTTGTCTTTCAGATGATCATGCTCAGTACCCTCCAGTCTTCTGTATTCTCCAGTCTTGGTCCCCTCCTTGTCCCCCTTTATCACGTAGCTGGGTAACCTCACCCAAAAACGGGAAGTTCAGCTGCTCTCTTTGTGCTGATGACTCACAGATCTGGCTGTCTGTTCCTCACTTGCCTGTTTTCATTCACATTAAAATCCCAGCCTCTCTGGCATTCCCTTGTACCTGAAACGCAGTATAGCTAAGACAGATCACCTGAAGTTTCTTGCACAAACCCTCCTTGTGCGAGACTTTGGCATGATGCTATGCCGTTTTATAGACATACAGATTAGCTCTATGGAAGTCGGTGTATCTATATGACACAGTGCAGTGCATGGCAAATCCGGTCCAAAAAGGAAGATAGGCTCAACAATCCGTGCAGCCTGTTTCCTTTATGTAAATCCTATACTGGCTTCCCCTTCCCCCTAACTGCATCTAGCATAAGCTGCTTGTTTTCACTAAAGGTCTTTTGCAGCCTGTGTCCATCCTACCTATTTTGCACGATTGCATAGGTTGAAGCTGATTTCCCTTTGCAGTCAGCCAGGATGCCAAACTCCATTGTTCATTTGCTTTGTGGAACTTGTTAAAAAAAAAAAAAAAGAAAAAATTCCAGAATTGTACAGAGAGACAACACTAGGAAGGACTGAAAATAAGCAGAGTGACTTAGAAAAAAACAGAGCATGGAAGAGGATAAGCATAGCAGCAAGGTAAGTGGCTACTTGGAAGCATAAAGCATTTTTCCAGGGAAAGGGAATAAAGAAAATGTAGGCAACTAGTTTTTGCTATTTTACATAATCAACTGCTGCAATTAGTTAGATTTCAGGTAAATTGCAAGTTTGAGATTTAGAGAAAATAATTTATTGGAATAATTTCATTTCCTCTGAAAGAAGCAGCGCTTAACCTGAAAGAAGTTTGAAAATCTGTGCATGACATTGTATTTCAGAGATCTGAATGGTAGTAATTTTTAAATGAATATAAATCGTGATGAGGTGACAACAAAGAAGAAAAGGCAAAAAGAAAATGATGTAAAGAAATTAGATTGAAGAATCATTTATAGTATCACAATGGTATTCAAGCAAACAAAAGGAATATTAATTACCATTGAAAAACTAATAATTCATCTAAATTAAAAGGTTTAATTTAACACTTCAGAGAACTTGGACAAAGTGTATTACATAAAGCAACAATCAACACAGCATACCCTGAACCGGTAGTTACTTAAATATGTATATGCTATATTAGAAAAAAGAAAAACAGTTCTGGTACACAGAAAATATGTAATAATAGGTCAGATCTGTAACTGAAACAAGAAGAGATTTTCCTGTAGGATGAACATGCATTACATATTACGTTGAATATTTTATCCTATTTAACGACTGTTACCCTTCACTCCCAGGTATGTTTCAGACAACGCTACCACTTAAAATTTGGCAACGTCAGGCGACTACAGATACAAAATTTTGTCATCTGCATCTTACTTTGAGCCTCTAGGTTATCACAGCTGATGCCGTAAGCGATCACATCGCTGCCTGGCGAGGGCACTGGCCAAAGCACCTGATTTTGCTCGGAAAAGAGCCCCGTGGCGGAGCAGGGTAGGCCGCCCGCGCGAGTGCGGTGCCGCGCGAGGGCGGCCTCAGGCCGCGGAGCCGGGAGCCGGCTGCCGCCGCGTCCCGTCGCCGCGTGCTGGGCGACGGGGCCGGGGTCATACCCCGAGGCTGCTCCCGGGGCCCCCGCGTCCCGCCGCCGCCCGCAGCAGGAGCGCTGCTGCCACTGCTGCAAGCTCGGCGAGCGGGGACTCGAACCCGCGGCAGCGGCCAGCGCAGGCGCGGCCGCCGCCGGCTGCGGAGGGGCGGGGCTCCGGGGGGCGGGGCGCGCCGGGCGGAAGTGAGGCGGCGGATGAGGCGCGCGGTGGCGGCGCTGCTGCGTGCCGGTGGCGGCGGCGCGGCGGCCATGAGCTACGAGCACCGCAGGGACTGGGGCCGCGGGGGCGATGGCGGGCCCCGGCCCTCTTCCTCCGCCTCCTCCGCCGCCTCGGGGGGGCACGGGGGCCGCGGCGGCGGGCGGGGGCGCCACCCCAGCCACCTCAAGGGCCGCGAGATCGGGCTGTGGTACGCGCGGAAGCAGGGCCAGAAGAGCAAGGAGACCGACCGGCAGCAGGTCGGGGAGCGGCTGGTTCCGTCGGGCCCTCCGGTCGGTTGGGGGGGCGGGGGGGGGCAGGGCGCTCCGGCGCCTGAGGAGTCAGCCGCGAGCGCGTCGCCTCTCAGGAGGGGCCTCGTTGAAGTTCCCCTCTGCGGGCAGCGGCCCTCCCCGAGGCCTGGGTCGCGGGCTGCTCCCGGGCTGCTCCTGTTTGCGCGGCGCCTTTCGTGGCCGCGCGTCCGGGTTAGAGAGGTGCGCCGTTACTGAACGCGGTGGGAAAGCCGCGTGCGCCTGCGGCGGGAACGGCTGCGGGGAGCTGCCGGCGCGGTTGGGATCACCGCAAAGGCCCTCGCTGCTGAGAGAGCTTCCTGAAGTTGTGCTTTGAGAATGATGTTTGCGTGTTAAAGGTGTGATGTACACCTAGATACGCTGAATACACGTTGGTAAAAACGATGCTTTTCTCTGTTTACACCAGAGAGCTGTCGTGCGCATGGATGAACGCAGGGAAGAGCAAATCGTGCAGTTGCTGAACACTGTCCAGACTAAAAATGAAAAAGAGCAAGAAGCCATGTCCTGGTGGTCTGGGGATGAAGAAGGGTAAAAAGAAACAATTATTTATGCTTTTGTATACCTTGAATCAAATGATCTTCCTGCAGGCTGGAAGCAGAAGATACAGCAGAAGATTTTAGATTCAGTGAGTGAATTAGGTTAATAAATATCTTGCTTGGGTCTCTGTTTTGCTGAAAGATCCACATACATGGCAGTGGTTCTGACAGCAGGTTGAGTAGTAGTTTTCTGGAGATGTTTTGTGGCTTTGTTAATTTTTTTTCATTACAAAGAAGCATATTGTGTAAAATATCTGATGACTGGTAATTTTCAGACCTCACTTGTTTTAACACATACCCATATTCTCCCTCCCATTAGGGGTCAAGTAACTTGTGGATGTAATATCTGAAAAACAGATCTAAGGTTTGCCTTGAATGGTTAAGCATATTTTTCTCAGTGGCCAGGCACATACTGGATATTCTTTGAAGTTTTTGTGCTCTGCATGTATTTCAGAAACACTCCAGAACAGCCTGCAAAAGTGAAACCACCTGTGGAAAAAGCTCCTGTAAAACAGAGACCAGTTTTGGAAAAAACATTTCTTGATCGAGATGCTGAATATCTCTTTGAGAAAAATGATCAAGATGCTGATTTAGATGAGCAACTTAAAGAAGACTTAAGACAGAAGAAATGTGATCTAAGATATATTGAAATGCAGGTACTTTCTACTGTGTTAAATAGAAAGCTTTTAACTTTTATTTTTTATAAATTAATATGACCAGAAAATATAACCGCTTTACAGTTTATTTACGAGGAAGTTGTCGTGATGTTAGTATGCTAAAATAGTTACTTTTATAGTTTCTTACAAAACACATACTTATTTATAGGGCAGTGATTAAAAACCAGACTTCTAGTGATAACTTCAGATTGTGTAAAATCTAAGAGCATTAGGAATTGCATACATAATTTTAAGCATAAACATTATTTGGTAGATTTTTTTTGAAAAAAGTTTATCCCCAGATTCATATCTAGAGCTAAAAGCAGAAAAATGGGCTCTGACAAAATTACCTCTTAAAACATAATTTATCTTGTTCTAATGGTGGTGAATTAGACTTATTTAAAAAAGACAGTTTGACCATATGTCAGAAGCAAGTTCTCTGTTCAAGACCCTTGTCTTGTAAATGCTCATATATACCTTTCTATGTACTGAATTGCTAGGTTTTTTTTTCTAGATTTAGTGAAATTGAAAACATGCTTGGAATTGAATTCATTTCTAGTGGGCCTGTGTTTATATGGCTATTAGTTGAACAATTTGTCATGTGTTTTTCTTAGTTATGTTTTTTCTTTGTTTCAGAGATTCCGAGAGAAACTCCCTTCTTATGGGATGAGAAAGGTAAATATATTTTTATGATGAAATAATATGTACCTCTGCTGTAATTGGTACTAAACACAAGACACAGCAGGTGTAGAACAGGAAACTTTTTTGTGGCAGAGATCTTTTTTTTTTTTTTTTTAAGAGAGAGTCTCACCTTTGTATGAAGGTACAGAAGTTTCCCAAGTTCTGCCACTGTGTTTTTTCCAGAACATAGCTCAAGTTCATTGCTTCAGGTTATGTAGAAACTTATTCTGGGATCATTCACAGTTTTATCAGTAGTAGTGGAATATTCATAGAAGTGGTTCTGAATGTTAGATGCATCTATTTTTTTTTAATACAGCTAGTTTCTTCTTTTTGTCTTACATGTTAATAGAAACAGTTGAATACCTGTCTTTTAAATGCTATGAGATTTTCTTTTAAGTTCACCTCACTGTAGTAGAGAATTCTCAAAATCTTTCTAAAATCTGTTTTGGTCCTTAATATTTGTAAATGTTTTTTCTTTGTTTGGAAACAGGAGCTTGTAAACCTGATAAACAATAATCGGGTAACTGTGATTAGTGGTGAGACTGGTTGTGGAAAGACTACACAAGTTACTCAGTTCATCTTGGATGATTACATTGAGCGAGGGAAAGGATCTACATGCAGGATTGTATGTACTCAACCTAGGAGGATCAGCGCCATCTCGGTAAGTGCTGTTTTGACAGACTAAGTAACTTCATCACTTTCTCTCTCTCTTTTTTTTTTTCTCCTTTCCTTCCAATAAATCTGAGGGGAAAAAAAATACTACCTTACTCAGAATCATTGAATGAAAATACATTTTTTATCTGGTCTAAACTTCCTGGGAAACTATGGACTGAGTGTACAATTCACTAGATTACTTGAAGTTAAGAAGAGCTGAAAAGAGTTCAAGTGAGTACATAGAAACTGCATACCTCACAAAGAAAGTGATCCACCATCCAATTTACTCATACTAAATTTAATGCTCAAGACCAGGATTCAGCCTGTAGTGGACAGCTAAGATGGCCTTTTGCATATTAATTTTCAGTCTTTTTATAATTTCCTCTGCAAAGAATAATTTTGTTAATATACACTAATTTAGCATTTCATAAGTTTTGGTGGTTAATATAGTACTGGCACAATAAGCGTCATTTTTCTGTGAATTTGTTCATACCTCATACCAGTGATTTTAATGGACTTGGACATTGCATATGCAGATAAAGGTAAATACTAATGTTGTTTCAGGCCATTTAGAAATACATATTAATGAGCAGGAAAGAATTTGGCTGTTAAGTGCACAGTAATTAATCTTTTGACAGTTAAGTATTAAATGACTGTAGAATCATGTTTCCCATGAGGAGAAGCTTGTCTTAATGAAAGGTGTATTCTGGGAGAATTTTTTACTAATAACTCATTGGTTGTGTTACTCTAAAATACGGTTTAGATTGCAAAGCTGTCCTTGGGATCAGCTAGGAAACGCCCCTGTCAATGAAAGAGAGAAAGTAGTTTCTAGTGTTCTTTTTTTTTTCTGGTTGATTATATACCATCTCAGTTCTAGGTGTTTCCTGTTGATGAGCAGCTAAATCATAGATCACTTTCTGTTTTCCTTTTGTGCACTGTTTGATTTTAAGGTGGCTGAGAGAGTTGCTGCTGAAAGGGCAGAAGCATGTGGTAATGGCAAAAGTACAGGATACCAAATCCGTCTACAGAGGTAAGAAAGGTTCTCGTAGCAATTTTTGTGTCTGCATGTAAACTAGTAGCTATTGTTAATCAGTGTGAATATTTGAAAATTAGATCTTAAGATACAGAAGTGCTTTCATTCAGGTATTTTCTCCAAAAGGCATTCCTGTGAAGAGCTGGGGTTAGGTAATAAAGTCTTTGAAACTCAGCAGTAAGTTTGAGTGCGATGGGTGTATTTTATGCGGTTTGTAAATAGGGAATTTGATGTTGATCTGCTGTGTTGCGAGTTAGCTTATCCCAAGTCAGTTCTGAACCCCATGCCATGTAGCCTTGGTTAGCACCCAGTTGTATTTTGTCTGAGTCCTTTATCTAGCTCTTTTAAAAGGCTCTGCTATAGATGGAGAGAAAATTGATGCCCTTAATTCATTAATTTAAAGGAAAAATTGAAATGCTGAAGGAGAGAACGCTGTAAGCCACATTTCTGGGAACAGTTACCTATTTGCTGTGCTTACCTTTTGAGTAGTTCCATTGAAATCAGGGAATAGATGAATTGACAAGAATTCCTAGACCCAATGTCATAGAGCAAAAACTATGACACTGGGAGGCATCTGTAATTTGAAAAATTAAAACGAAAAGTTATCAGTAAACAGCAACATCTCCGTTATCATTGAGAACAACTGCTCTCAGTGTAGTCCTTTCAACAACATTTTAATTTGAAGCACTAGGTTACAGAATCTCATTTATTTTTTTTTAATTGTTTAATCAAGAATGTTATATTGTTGTATGCTTAGCTTCCAGCTGTCATCTGCATGGAGCTTAAATAGCTTCAACAATTTGGAGTGAGTAGAAAAATGTGCAAATCATGAGAAATAATGCCTGGGAAGTCGGATGTTCTGTCAGGTTACAAGTAGTTCATTCCCCATCAACAGTAATGCTTCAACTCCGGCCTAATTTCTTGTTCCACCAATTGAACTCTTAAGTGAGCAAGTTAGAGAATAAAGCTAATGAGGTGTGCTTCATGATGTCTGTAACGACTATCCACATTTTGATTTTTAAGCTTTTAAAGTACTTTGTCTTTTACAAAAGAGAGAACTCAGGAATTCTTAATGTATCTCTTTCAGTCGGTTACCAAGGAAACAAGGTTCCATTTTATACTGTACCACAGGAATTGTCCTACAGTGGCTCCAATCAGATAAGTGAGTTTTCCTATGGAATAAGAAACTGAATACAGTTATCAAATGACTTGACTAATGAGCTGTTTCTGCTATCTACCAGCTTCTGGTCTGTTTTTTATTTTTGCTGAAAACAAATGTGTTTAACTTTTTGCTCTCCTATTTTAGGCATTTGTCCAGTGTTAGTCATGTAGTCCTTGATGAAATTCATGAAAGAAATCTTCAATCAGATGTTTTAATGAGCATTATTAAAGATCTTTTGAATATTCGTTTGGATCTGAAAGTAATACTAATGAGTGCTACTTTAAATGCTGAGAAGTTTTCGGAGTATTTTGGTAGGTGAAATGCATCCTATGAATGTTCCCTCTTACGTAATTTAGGCTTGTGCAGTATAATGCAGTTCTCAAATTGTAGGTTTGATTTTTATTGAGATTGATTCCATTTTTATAAATAGTACAGATTGTTGGAGATGTTTATTCCCTTAATTTTATCTCAGCATGAATGTATGTTGCTTCTGTGCTTGCCATTAAACATATTGTGGAAACATTGTCTTCAGAGCAGTTTCATATTGAATATCTACTCGTATTTACCTTATTTTAGAAGCAGTGATGTGAGTGGGTGACCAGAGTGAACCTTTTGGTTCTTCATTCTACAGGTTTTACCCTGAAACTGGAAGCAGATGAATATACTGGAAAAAATACACTGCTTGCTACCTGTACTTTTCTGTTTGGTCATTTTATTTGGATGTTAATTTGGCATCTTCCATGAGATGTTTTTGTTTGTTTGTTTGTTTGTTTTTAACTGGAGTTGACATTATGTGATTATACTGCAAAAATAGTAAAGAATGTTTATTGCCTGCTACTCTTATGCAAAATACCATTATTTCAGTACAAAACTATTATTTCAGTACAATATTTTATTTTCTGTTTAATAACTGAGTTACACTTTCTCAATAGATAACTGTCCAATGATTCACATACCTGGGTTCACTTTCCCTGTGGTGGAGTATCTTCTGGAAGATGTAATTGAAAAGTTGAGGTAGGTGTTTTCGGCCTGTGAGTGAACACCAGTACATAGATAATATTTTGTTCAGTTTTGCTTAGTATGTCTTTTCAAAGCTTATCTCAGCATAAATATCCATGAAAATTAGTTTTGTTTTTCAGAAGAAAACTGAAGTTTGATAGCAGTCATCTTGTTCCAGAAAACCTTTCAGGGGAGATTGACTAGCCTCCACTGGAATTAAAAATAGCATTGTACCTCTAGTGAGGTGTTACATTGTAGCAACTTGGAAATCTTGGCTTGAGGAGAAAAAAACTTTCATAGAAACAGAATAACAGTTCTTGTGCTTAGAAAGACAAGCTTGACTTAGTAGCCTGAAAATTTATAGATACTGTTTGTTCAAACTTCTTTTAACCTGTTTTTATGCTTATTAGAGATGATGCCTGTGTGGGTTTTTTTTTTTTTTTTTTTTAAACAGGAAGAAAAAAATTCAAGAATCTCATTAGATGATACAGTTCAAGTGCTGAATATTTTCCATATTTGGAAAAAATACTATGGAGTTCATTTTCAAGGGCTTTAGTTTCAAAATTTAAAATAATTGTTTGTTTAATTTTAAAGGTATACTCCGGAAAACACAGATCGGCGGCCACGGTGGAAGAAAGGCTTCATGCAAGGACATGTAAGCAGACCAGAAAAAGAAGAAAAAGAGGAAATCTATAAAGAACGATGGCCAGACTATTTAAGGCAGCTGCGGGGCAGGTTGTTTTTAAGTTACTCTTTCATATTAAGTTTTTGTGGCACTTCACAACTGAGAAACATAAATTAGTACTGTATTTTAACACAGTCCTTTTACTAATGACCTGACAGCTGCTGTGGTGGAAAACAATAATAACGTTATTGCCAATACAGTTGGGTAGTAAGCACTGAAGTGCTTTACAGTCATCACAGAAAATTTTACATGTGCAGACTATAAGGGAACTTGCAGCTGTCAATCATTTGCTGTTGATGTTGGTATTGTCTGTTACAGTCTTCAATGTAACATTGGGCTTCTTGAGCTTTGGTCCTTAATCCTCTTTCAAGTGCTCTCCTTTTTCAGTCTTTCCCTTTGTGATAGAACTCACTGTATTTTAGTCTTACAATTGATGTAATACAAAAAGCACTAGTATTTTTTTTCAAAAGCTTTTTCTCAGAATACTTTAACATTGCTCTAGACCAACATAAGTCATGTTTTGAGCACCCAGTAGAGAAATTTCCACTTAAGACATTTGATTTGATGGCTGACATTTGCTAGTGATCTGGTTATCTGGATAAGTTGGTTAATTGGATAGCCTGGCTGTTTTTTCCAGGAAGAGCATCGTCCTGTTTTTTTTTTTTTTATTGTCTTACCTATCTTCTGTGTTTTGTGACTTTCTATATAGTTATTGTATTTCTGAAGATATACATTGTACAGTAGTGGACTAATTAGGTGTGTAATTGCAATAGCCTTATAACAGAGACATGAATACATGACTTTGTATGTTAATAAGTTATCAATATGCATGATTTTGATGCCTGTAGGTATTCAGCAAGTACTATAGATGCCTTGGAAATGATGGATGATGACAAGGTTGACCTTGACCTTATAGCAGCACTTATCAGGCACATTGTTCTGGAAGAAGAGGTACATTTCTGTCTGATATCAACATGTTTTGATGATGTTACTGAATTGTGGTCGGTGGCTATCAAGAATGTCAGAGCTGATAAAGTTATTTTGGTTTATTATACAGAGATATATAGAAAAGAGTTTTGCTTTGCTTTCCTCTGAAGTTATCTGCCAGCTTTAAGTACCTAATGACTATTTAAGCCCTAAACTGAGACTGTGGTTAGTTGAGGTTTATTGAAATGATGTGACTTAATCCCTGTTTAAATGGGAAGCACGCATCCAAGCATTTTCTTGAATAGGGGTTGTGGGCACTGATGAGAGCTATATACTTAAGTTAAATAAAACAGGGATAGAAATCTGAAGGTTTGGGTGCTATTTGATTCTGATTTTTTTGTTTATTTGCTTGTTTGTTTTTGATAAGCCTTTGCATACCACAAAGCCTTTAATTATGCATCTTAGTCATTTGATGGAAAGTAATATAAAATCATAAATTTAACTTTTAGTTCTTTCTGTGACTGAGTGCCTTTGTCTCAAAGGTAGTATTCTTTGTATTGTGTATGTATGTATTAAAAGTTATATTTTGAGAAATAACTGTAGAAAAACATTGCCTGAAAACCTCTTTAATGTGCTACTAAATCTGTTTTTAATCTGTCAGCAATGGGAGGGAGAGGGCAAGAACACTATTTAGCATTGATGCTCACAGTCTCATAGATACACTGTGCAGTTGGCTTTAAGTGTTTCTTTTTTGCCCAAGTGATCTAAATACGACCTGGATGCTGAAGACTGAATTTATATACTGACTAATGAAAGTGTAGTCACATGTGTATGAAACACACAGCTAGGAAACACTTCCTACTTGCAGAGTGTCAAACTTGGTAGTTAATACAGCTGCATTCGTCGCTATCCCTGATTGTGCCTTACCTTTTTTTTCTTTAGAAATATCTGATGACAATTCTATGCAGCAGCTCTGTACTTATCTTTTAGTTTCAAAAAATGTATCATGAGAACTTTACTCACCTATGCAATGTAACACTTACATTTCTGAGAGTCAGAGCCAGTATAGTAAATCTTACATACTTTTTATTTCAAATTTCAAATTCTAGCTTCCTTTCTAATGTGTGCATTAGCAAAAAAAAGATCTTGGAATATAATGACATCAGATTCTTATCCTAAAAATCCTTATTAAAGTCCCAGTAAAAGGACTTGTGGTTGCTAACTTATATAGAAAACAGGCTTACAAACTTCGTTCCAGATTTGAGTCAATGATGTCTCAAATACCATTTATCCAAAACACGTACGTTGATGTACAGGCAGTTAATTTTTTGCATAACATGTGGTTTATCATAAACATGTTTTTTCCTGTGTGTGTTTTCTTCTCTCTCTTCTTCTTTTTTTTTTTCTTTAAATATAGGATGGTGCAATTCTAGTGTTTCTTCCAGGCTGGGACAACATCAGCACTTTGCATGATCTCTTGATGTCGCAGGTCATGTTTAAGTCAGGTAAAGACAAAATTTTACATCGGAATTCTAGCAATAGCATTAGTGGCAAGCTCTTAATTTTTGCACTCGTTTGCTGGTGTTGCATGGTGTTTTTTCCCTTGTCTTTCCTCTCTTCCTTTCAAGATAATTACTGTATGTTCAGTATTTTTTGCGCTTCTGTAGTATCTTTCATCTATTAATGATGATAATGTGTTTTCCTCAGTGTAGGCTTGAACAATCTGGAAATTAATCTCAAACCTGCATCTTGTTCCTTTTGTCCTTTCTTATTTCTGCATGGAGTTCATCCTAGATAAAGTCTTTTTCTTCATTCTGCATTCGCTTCCTCTTTTCTTCATTTCTCAGCCACTTCTGCCTACTGCTTTGCTGATAGTTCCTTTAAATCCCATTTATTGCTAGAAGTTTTGTTAATAGAATGCTTAAAATATCCTAAAGCTTTTTAGTTTGTCCTGTTTGCATAGCTCATATGTTCAGCATAATTTGTCCTAACTATGCCCTTGACTGTTGCTCAGATACAGTCGTCTTAAAATTCGTGATACGTGCGCTCAGTGTCCATGTGTTGCAATGCAAGCGCAGGTAGAGATGGTAGTAGACAGTAGCTGAATTAGAATTTTTAGAATTAAGCCAAGAAAAAAAACCTCAAAAATGTCTTTTTATCTGATTATTTATCACTATTGAAGCTTTTTGTTTAATTGGGTAACCAGAAGTATATGCCATCATAACACGCTTGATTTTTATGGGGCTTCCAGAAATAAGGGCTATATTTGATTATGTTGTGCAATATTACTAGCAGAGACAACTCTGTTGTCTGTGGTAATGCTTTAATTGGGTTCTTCATTCATATTTCAGTAAAAGCAGTTTGAGTGGGAGATGCTTTGGATTATTGACAGATTGAGGAGAGTGTCAGTTCATTTATTAAACTTGAGCAGCTAATAAATTGAGACATTAAAAATGAAATCTAAGTTACTGTACATAACTTCATAGAACTTCTTAAACTTGCCAAGTCAACATAGCAAAATACAAAATGACAAATTCTGAAATAAAAAGCCATAAAGGAATTTTATTTTTTTTTGATATACATGTATTTTTATGTTTTGCTAGCATTTGGGGAGGACTGGAATTTGTTTGAAGCCTAATGTTACCAGCTTTTTTTTTATGCTCCTGTCCTCTGTCTAATGCAAGCCATTTCAGCAGAGGAATACAATGACTGTGTATCACGGATAAAAAAAATAATCTGTGAATTAATGAAACTTTTTGGTTTAGAAATAGAATGTATTTCAAGATGCCTTGGCCACTTAAGTTACATTGGCAGCAATGAATATTTGTTGTGGTGACAGATTTGGTAAAAGTCTAACATGAATTGTAAGAAAAGTGATCTTGAGCTGTATATGCAGTTATTGGCCCAGAAATACAGTTCTCTCATCCCCCATTATAGCTGGTACTTAGTTTACTCAGATTATATCTCTCTGAGATTCCAGGATATGAATCTGGTTTTTTTTTTGTGATATACCGCCTGTGATTTCCAGTACATGCATTTGCACACACCCCCGCCACCCTGATACACAGAAAGAAATATGTACAGTTCAGCAGGGATGGATAAATGCTAGTCAGGAGGAGATTTAAAATTGTTATATTGAACATTGCTGACAAAAATCTGGAAAGATATGCTTATATCTATATGATCAAAAATAATTCAGAATAAGAAACAGTAAATTTACTTGCAGCATATTTTCTTTATCCTATATACTTAATTTTCCTGTACAGTTAAAGTTTCTATGCTTACATCATATCTTTTACTGTTTTAATTTTCAGATAGGTTTATTATCATACCTTTACATTCATTGATGCCTACTGTTAACCAGACTCAGGTATGCTTTTTCTTTATCGTTATGTAATGAGGTAACTTTACACAACTACCAAAAAAAATGAATTGAGCATGCTTTTGGTTTTGGCAAACATGTAAATGGACGATGGATAATTACAGGTTTTTAAGAAGACCCCACCGGGAGTAAGGAAAATCGTGATTGCTACCAACATTGCAGAGACTAGGTAAATAGCTGTACAGCCTTTTTAAAAAAAAAAAAAAAAAAAAAAGAAAAAAAAAGAAAAAAGCTATACTTAACATAATAAATAGAAGTGGTAATCTAAAGTATAAACCTGTTTCTAAAATGTATTATTTGTACCATTCATCTTGTAACAGTTTATCTTTAGAGAAGTTTATAGACTAAAGTGGAATTTTCCTTTAAGAATTGTTTATAACAATCAAAACATGAGTGATTAAAATGACTTGCACTTTTTGTATGTGATAAATCCAAGCTACCTATCCTCTCTGCAGAGTTCTTAACCCCACGTTGTGGCTTCTGTGAGATCTAGGAGAACAGATCAAGCTCCTTCTTGAAATGCTTAGAAATGTAATTCTTAATGAAACTCCCAACCCAGAATTTTTATTGTTGGTTTACAGTTTGGGAGGGGGGTAAAGAGATGCTGAATCTCTTTAAAATCCTGGGTTGAACTTGTAAAGGTGAGGAGTTGCATCTTTTTTTGTCTCTCTTCTCAAACAGCATTACAATAGATGATGTGGTGTTCGTTATAGATGGTGGAAAAATAAAGGAAACTCACTTTGATACACAGAACAACATTAGCACAATGGCAGCAGAGTGGGTTAGTAAAGCTAATGCCAAGCAGAGGAAAGGTCGAGCAGGAAGGTAAGAGTAACAAAGCTAGTTAGAAAAATTTTGTGTTGTTAAGCTTCTGTCACCCTTGGAGCACTGAACTTTGAATTGGTAGCCACATTGGAGCATGTTAAAGATACTACTTTGTTTTTTCACTTATTCAGAAGCAGATGCTAGCATGATGGTCTCTTGCTTTTGTTGAAAGAACAGTTTCACCATTTTTCTAGGAGACTGACTTATCTTGCACTGCATTTGGAAGTGGGGAGTTTCCCTCCTCATTATAGAAGAATAAAAGCTGTGCATGGTTTATGTTGGTTTTTTGTTGTTTTTTAAATTCATTGTGTTAATGGTATTTGACTTCATATTTTGTTTGTGAGGATACAATACATTAAAACAAAAATTGCTTGTAAATTAATATCACTTAGCTGTATACCAAATTAGTTGAAATTTGTCTCCCCTCAGAATACTTCATTCAATATTTTCATTGCTCCTTTTGAGGAGGTGAGAGGGAGTTTCTGTTGTTCAGTGCGTCTTTGTTTTCCTGTAGTCTGATCTGTATTTCAAAAGGCTGAAACAGCTTTACAATTGAATTCACTTCAGTTTTAATGCCTTGAGGTGTTTTGGAAGTCTGTTTATTTTTAAACACAGTCATAATGCCACAATGTCCTAGGAAAAAATAAATTTTTTAAATGTAAATATATTACAGAGTTCAGCCAGGTCATTGTTACCATCTATACAATGGACTGCGTGCTAGCCTTCTGGATGATTATCAGTTACCAGAGATCTTGAGGACACCTTTGGAAGAATTATGTTTACAAATCAAGGTAAATATGTGAATCGTCAAACATATGTATTACTTACTTTTACAATGCAATAAGGAATTAAGAGATTAAGTTAATACAACTCTGAGGCTGGAGTTGTCTTCGAGTCAGAATTCTGACATACCAAGAGTACGATAGCTTTAGCTAATAATTGTAACAAAGTCTGCAAAATGCATACTTGCATGCAGATACCAAGGCCAACAGAAAAAATGCTTGTGTCTAGTATAAACAAAAGCTGGAACTGTTATAGAAGCTATTAAAAAGCTATAAAAGCTATTAACTCAAATTTGGACTGTACTTTTTTCTCTAAAAATATTCCTTCTGTCAGAGGAGTTTCTGTGGGAACGGCAGCATGTCATGAGACACAATATCTTTGAAAAATTTTACAAAAGAGTAGTTTTAGAACTGACATGAGTTTCTTTTTTGGCAGTTTGTGTTGAATTCCTGGTTTGTTATTCATTCTTGAAAATGATAGATACTGAAAACGATAGATACCACTTAAAAGCAGTGAAGTTCATGACTAAACATGTGCATACATATTGAGTGAAGAATTGATCCTTATATGTAAAATTTCTTCGCTAATACATTTTTATTTTTGCCCTTAGTCCTTAACTAGTGAAATTCTAACTCGAGCAGTGAATTATTCTTAGCTTTTTTTTTTTTTTAATACTGCAGTGCTTGCCAGTTTGAGCTAGATATCCATCTTTCTCTAATTGTGGTGTTTTTTTCTGTTTGTGTTTTCCCTCTGCCAACTAGATTCTAAAGCTTGGTGGAATTGCTTATTTTCTGAGCAAACTAATGGATCCACCATCTCGTGATGCTGTAATGTTGGCCATAAACCATCTAATGGAGCTGGTAAAGTATTATTTAATGTACAGTTTCTTGCAAGGAAAATTTGATTTAGAGCCATATTACTAAGCTTTTTCTTATCAAAGACAATTCTGATTGTACAAGCCTAGACATTTGAATCTCCTTACTGACTTTTGCGGGCCCATTATGTATTGAGGTTGTACAGTGTTCTGTCCTCATGTTTGAATGGAGGAAATGGTTTTCATTCATAATAGCTGAAGTTTTATGGGCTGCATAGAGTAGTTAATGAGGGAGTTTCTAAATAACTTAAAACACATACATAGCTTCCCTTTAGGTTCTGTATAGATATTTAACACTCTGCTTCTGTATGATCTTGCTCATGGCAATGTCCATGTAAGCCGCCTTGTCCCAGCTGGATTAGTTAGGAGTTTGAGATGCTTTTTTTCTGTGAGCAGTTAAGGCAGGTGGGGGAGGAATCTTGTATGTCAGTGCTGGTGTGAATGGGAAGGGATCACTGAGTGCTGAGGCTAATGAAACAAACAAGCTAGAAAAGCCCCTTTGTAATACAGGTTGCAAAATGCTGCATGTTGTTTGCATGATGGGGACTGAGGGTTTATGGACACATCTATGCTCTTGATTTTTTTGGGGGGGGGGTATTACCTGTACAAATCAGTTGTTTCAATTTATTGCTGCATCTGATTTAGTTGAAGGGCAGTGTTCTGATTGATGGCAGAATTCTATAAATACTTAGATATGTGTTCTGTGACAGGGCTGTATGGTAGCAGAGGGCAGAGCAAATAAGAACAAAAGTGATATTGAGGGAAAGTAGGAGTCTAAAAATAAGCCTGATCAGGAGAACTAGACACTGATAAGTCTTTAAAAAGCCTTTATGCCTTTGTCCAGAAAGACACGGATCCCAGTAAGCTGCTTGAAACACAGTTAATGATGTTTTCCCTTTGCCAAAAAGGGCAGTATTAAACTTAAATTTCTAGTTCTCCATAATTTGCATGATCACTTTCCTACCTTACATTATTAAAGCTAGCTGCCTTCTCCAGCTGTTAGAGCTCCCTTTGTTCTCTAGGTATACTGACTGCTACTTCAGGGAAATCCTCATGATTTTAAATACTGTGTGTGGATTTTATTTACTTTTGACAGAATGCTTTGGACAGACAAGAAGAACTGACTCCACTAGGTGTCCATTTAGCACGATTACCAGTTGAACCACATATCGGAAAAATGATCCTTTTTGGAGCCTTATTTTGTTGCTTGGATCCAGTACTTACAATTGCAGCTAGCCTCAGCTTCAAAGACCCTTTTGTCATTCCTCTGGTAAAGTTTCTAAGAGAATTATGTATAAGATGTTAAGAATCTCAAAAGGATATTAGGGCCTACTAAAATACTGTAGTTTAAAAGCCTTTTAATCTTATTTTCACACTAATTACATTTGTTAGTAAAAAAAATTGTCTTGATGTACTGTGAGATGTTGCCTTTGCCTACAGAGTGACTTTAGTTTTCATGTATGTTGCATGTGAGGTATTGATATATGTACTTTAACTAGGAAAAGAGAACTGTAAGAAAGAATAGCTTGTCAGTCATGAATATTTTATAGGTTCTAATTGTTCTTAGGGCAAAGAGAAAGTAGCAGATGCAAGAAGAAAGGAACTGTCAAAGAACACTAAAAGTGATCATCTAACTGTGGTGAATGCTTTCACGGTAGGTTTTTCTTTTTTCTTTAGAAAACTGAGCAGTATGCTTTATTCTAAGGAAAAGCCTGATCAATGTATGCTCCTTGGCTTCTACAAGAACACATTAAGACACAAGAGAACATAAATTTTCATCCCTTTAGTGTTAAGGAATCTTGTCTTCGGACTCAGTAGCCTAATTTCTTGTGGATAGGCACATGAAGAGCAGGAAAATGTAGCTTAACAGTTAAAGATGACTGTTCTCTAAATGTATACTTAATGAGCTGAGCGTATTCAAACCTTTTCCTGACAATTTTCTGCTTGCCCTTCAAAAATCACTAAGACAGTAATTTTTGTCCTCCTGGCCTCTACAGGAGGCTGAAGCTGACTACAGAAGTCCTGGAGACTTACCTGTACGCTGGGCTAAGAAGAGGAGGAAATAAATAGCCTGGAAATGGTGTTCCTACCCAGGACTACTAATAGCAACAAATGAAGTTCTGGAAGACTTGGCTATATTTCACTCCTCATTATCGAAAAATTAATTTTTCAATTAAAAATGTAGAGTTGTGTTTTCAAACATGTTTTGCTACTTATACGTAAGATAGCCAGTTACATGTAATACAGAGAGATCAAAGGGTTTGCTTTCTCTCTTCTAGAGAGGAATGTAACCATATTGCTTATTGATGTCCAATTTTTGCTCTTTTTTGTTTGTTTGTATTTTTTCACTTCTAAAGTCTTTTGAACTATGATTTTGTTTTAATTTTTAGGGCTGGGAAGAGACTCGGCGTCGTGGTTTCAGAACCGAAAAAGACTATTGCTGGGAATATTTCCTCTCTTCAAATACCCTCCAGGTAACATCTTAATGGTTTTGAAAAAAGAAGATTATGTCTTTAGGGGGGGACAGGGAGGGGCCTTTGGCACACTGTCATTTTGGGACATTTTTTTTTTTTCCCCCTAGATGCTGCATAACATGAAAGGACAGTTTGCCGAGCATCTCCTTGCAGCTGGATTTGTGAATAGCAGAGACCCCAAGGACCCCAAATCGAATACCAACTCAGGTGAAGAGTGGAGGGAAATGGAAAATTTCCTATAGTTGAAATCTGTTTGCATAACTGCATTATTTACTTTGCTGTCCTCTACAGAGAACGAGAAGTTACTCAAAGCGGTCATCTGTGCTGGTTTATATCCAAAAGTTGCGAAGATCCGGCCAAGCTTTAGCAAAAAGAGAAAAATGTAAGGATCTGGTATACTCTTGTTTTGTATTTGAGGTGTTTTGTACTTTAGGTAGTTTGGCAAGGCAAGGCAAAGCAACAGCTTGAATGTATGAATAACGTTCTTTGTGCAGCTCGGTCAGGGTGTAAATTACTTCATTTGTGAATGGTAGACCAGAACATTGGATTGTTGACTTCCACTTGTTGAAACTGCAACATTGTTTAACCATTTGGATAACTGTTTGGATACCCGATACACATGAAATAATTGGTGTAAGTTACCACACAATCCGTAGTGTTACAAATGTATCAACAGCATGGCTGTTAAGGGAATCTTGCTATCACTTTTGATCTACAGCAACACATGAAACACTGTCCTTTTTTTATTATTTGGCAAGATAGAGTCCAGCATCTCTGATCTGTTGGTTATCACATCTTACACTAACAGAGCATATATACTCCTGTGAACAAAGTATTAACGATTATGCAGAATGTAGATACTCCTAATCTGTAAACCTGATGTAGGATTGAATGTTAGGATCCTCCTCCTGTGTGTGCAGTGTGGAAATAACATGGTATGAGCAATTGCTATTCCTATAATTAATTTAAAAAAACAAACAAAAGTGATTATTTCTGTGAGAGGAATAAGAACAGCTAGTCAAAATTCTACTTTATGTCAATATTAGATTACCTAACTTAAACTGAGCTATAGCTGGCAACTACTAGCCAGTTGATAGTCTATTTCAAGTTGAGCCCGGTCAGCTTGAATCGCTGAAAGGATTCCTGTAATGTTAAGTTTGCAAACCTGATGCAAGGTGCTGTTTTGCTGACTTTGCCACATGGTGGTGCTAGGTGTAAACAAGCTGCCCAGGAAAGTTTAGTTTTACGAGCCACTAAGCAAGAGATTTGTTATTCAAATCACTTTGCTAGAATAAGTGTTTGGAACAGGAGGAGTCCATAGGAGACCATTATTCAATCAGTTAACTCTTTTTTGGCTAAGTATTCCTTCTGCACACAAGGGTTAGAGAGCTCTGTGACCACAGCTGAAGAATTACATCTCTGAAACAAGGGAGAAAAGCAGCTGTTTCATATTGTGCTTGATTTCTCCTTTTTACTCCTTAAAAGCATTATTATATTGGGAAGTAAATGTGCTTTCAGATGGTAAATATAACCAAAGCATTTGAAGGTGATCCCTTGAGCTGAATTGTGTTAGAGGCGGGTGTGTGTTAAAGACTGTCACAGCTCTAGACTGGTTGAAAGTGATATGGGTTGAAAGTCCGTTGTTCCACACTATTGCCACTTCTTAACATGAAGCAAAGACCTCAGAGATATGAGCTGCTATGTGTTTTTTCCAAGAAATAGATAAAACCTTGGTTTGTGTAACTAAATATAGTAACTTACTGAACCCTTCTTTTGGAAAAAGAATGCCACTTGTTTTTCTGCTTGAGAACTACAGGTTGCTGTAAGCGTGTATTTAACAAAAGAATTCAGGCTTCTCAAATGGAGAGAGACAGGAGTCTAAAAATTCATATTGCGTATTCTTTTGTAATCTTTCTGGGAAACAAGTTAAAAAGTTATGTCCTTTTATTTTCAGAGTTTGGAACATTGTAGTAGAGTAGGAAGGGTTTTTTTTCTTTTAAGTTTGGATATAATTTGCTAAGTCTTCAATATCTTATTTCAATCTTAAAATAAAAACTGTTTTCTTCTTTTAAGGGTGAAAGTTTGCACCAAGACAGATGGAACAGTTAATATTCATCCTAAATCTGTTAATGTGGAAGAGACAGAGTTCCATTATAACTGGCTTGTGTACCATTTGAAGATGAGAACTAGCAGTGTATGTGAAAGTTCATATTTTTGTGTAATTTATTTTTGTAGCTCTTTAATAAGACTGGATGAAGTTGCCTCTTATTGTGGGCCAGAAGGTGTGCAGCAGCTTTGTTTCAAAGCCTTCCTGTTTTGGGTCATTCCTTTTACATACCATCAGATTCTGTTGTGTGTGATACAGGCATTGTTCTTCAAACAACTACTATACTAAACTGTTACATGTTTACATCTTTGTAAAACCAAAGATAAAATACTTGCTTCTGACAAAGACAGTATGGGGTTTTTTTTTTCCCCATTTATCCAGTGTGACACTTCTGAATATATGGAAAGAGTTAGTTGGACAGTTTTTTTTTTCCTCTGATTGCTAATGGAATAATTGGTTTGATTTCTTGTTTAATCAAATACTGTTTTTATGTAACTTTTTCAACTTCAGAGCTGTAAATTGATGAATAACTCTGGAAAAATGATCTGGCACTTTACTTGTACTGTATTTTATTAAGGGTTAAGTCATATCATTTAATATGTTCTAAAGGGTGATTGAACAAATTTGTCTTGTTGCAGATTTACTTATATGATTGTACAGAAGTTTCTCCATACTGTCTCTTGTTCTTTGGAGGAGATATATCCATTCAGAAGGATAAAGATCAGGATACCATTGCTGTGGATGAATGGATTGTTTTCCAGTCTCCAGCAAGAATAGCACACTTAGTTAAGGTGACTGTGTTTAATAATAAGAATAACATATATGGAAGACTTACTGTAACATTGATGGTTCTTAGAGGATTTCTGTATTTTATATTACTGTATACCTACTAATGCATTGCTGTAGGAAGATAACTAATGTTTTTAATGTGTTCGCAGTAAGTAGTTCAAATACATGTTAGGTTTGCATTTCTAGAAGGCATGTGTATATTTGCATTTAAACATTTAAATTATGGCTTTCTCACAAGGTGACTCTGGGAAGGAAGACTGAATTTGTCTATATGAGCAAGTGATGCTATTCAAGCACAGTCAAGGAGATTATGCTAGCTGTAGAGTATACACAACTGGACACTGAACCCAGTGTTTCTCAGTAGTGGCTAATAAAATTCCAGTTACAGTGAAGCAGATGAAGAAATCTGAACGCCTTGTTTTTAATAATCTTATTGAATTACTAGAAGCAAATTTTCTAATGAAGTGGAGAGTCAAATTCAGTTGCTGACAAACTGTGGGTGCAGTAGAGTTCTACTTTTGGTCACATTCAATTTATTTTTAAGCTATAGAACACAAGGTAATTACTGAAGGTTTGTAGATGAATGCAAATTAAAAAGTGGTAGCAGAAATAATATTCTGAACAGTCTATCACTTGATAAATTGGGCAGAATTAAATAGTAGTGTATTTTCTTATGTGTTTGGCCTTAGTAGAACGACTAAGCAAACCTTAAGAATTTTTGTCGAGTGTCTAATGCAATAGCATGGCTCAGGAGAATCAGGCTATGTGCCTCCTTAAGGCATTGGGAATAGAGAGATTCTTGTTTAGCTGGTGCAACCTCTGCTGAAAAGTGCACGATTCACAAAGGACGCTGGAAGAACTAAAGAAGTTTCAGAGAAGAGTCATAGGGTTGATTTAAAGGAACTATAAACATGTCTTACTGTGAGAGATTTGAAAAGCTTTATCTGTGTAATTTCCATAACAAAAGCTATAGGTACTAACAGACTGATCAAGTAATCCTATGTGGATGCGGAAACAAAGAAGTTAGGAATCTTTAGTCCGGCATTATTAAGCTCCAGTGGAGAGAGGAGCTGAGCAGAGCCTTGTTTGATACTAGATATCACTCCTGATATTTTTAACCTAAATATCTTTAATCCTGAAATAGTCAGCTAGTGGATGTGTAGGCTGTTACAGGCCATTGCATCCAGAGATGGTCATCTGCCATAAAAGGTAGAACTACTGTTTTTTGAGAAGCAGCTTTTGATCTGTCACTTAACAATGGTGAAATGAGTTGACATTAGAATCATAGGTAGGTGACAAAGAGAAGCAAAAGGGAGTGAGCAGGGGATTTAATTTACTATAATAACTTTGTTGTATGTAGTTTTCTAAATGTCCCTCTCTTTTTCCTTCCCACAAACTTCTTGTTTGCAGAACTTAAGGCAAGAGCTCGATGATCTTCTACAAGAAAAAATAGAAAACCCACACCCTGTGGACTGGAATGATATTAAATCCAGGGATACAGCAGTGCTGACAGCTATTATAGACTTAATCACAACACAGGAGAATGAAAGTGCCAGAAACTATGCTCCTCGATTTCAGAATGAACGCTACAGTTGACACACTTTCATTTGTGTTGATAAAGCCAACTTACCTTTTTTGTTTGTTTTTTGTTTTATAGCATTTATTTAGCTAGAGGAAAAGCTTTTTAGGGCAAGCTGGTCATTCCCTTATACTGAAGAGGAGTTATTTCAAAATAGTTGGTAATATCTGTATATGCATGGTATTCTGTGTTTAATGTAGCTTTTTAAGTAAGAGAAAATGCAATGCTAGCAGTAATAGTTAGTGTATGTTCTTGTCCTGCCCCTGTTGACTCCTCTAAAACCGTAGCTTTTTTCCACCAGGTAACAGATATTCAAAAAAACTGCTAAAATACTGATTGAATAAACTGTCGTATTCTTGCTATTGGTAGAAACATCTCTGAAGGTTTTTTTTATTGGGGCGGAGGGGGAGTAGTTATTGTATATATATTCCAGCAGTGCAGCAGTTTCCTCACCAACATTTGCACAGAAGGTAATTATAATTTAATTAAAAGCTAAACTTGAAAACAAATGTTGTTGAATTTGTACTGTGGGAAGAAAGAATCTTCAGAAATATTCTCTCCTTTCTTTAATTCTATTCAGTTCATCTTTCTTTGCCTTCTGTGCCCATCAGTCATTGGTATTGACTCAAACATTAAACTACAGGAATGATGTTTAGATAAAAGTCAGGGACTTTTACCAGGGAGCATGGAAGGCTCCATTGTATTCTAATTTTTCTTTTTTAAAACAGTACATGTATGGGTTATGTAGTACTACATTAAAAGACTTTAAAGTGGTATTTTATATGTTCATAGTTCTTAATGTCATTCTCTTTTGAGTGCTTCCATATATATATAAAAGAACATCTGAATACTGTGTATTTTTAGAATTTAGAATAGCGTGACGTGAGGAGACCCTACTGTGACCGAAGCTGTTGAACGTGTGGCAGAGCTGCCCTTCCCTTTGCCCCCTTTCACCTAGGGCTGAAGCTCTGGGCTGAATTCGGGCTTGTGCCAAGTTCCTGGGGGCATTCGGAAAGCCTGGCCTTTATGAAAATTAGCTGACAGGTGTTCAACCAGAGATTTGAAAATAGGAGCAGGTCAATTAGCTGCAGGTGCAGACAACAAGGAGGCTGCTCTACCTGCAGCTATTTACAGCTTCACCTGGGAGGAGCAAAGCTGCTGCTGCTCTACTGGAGATGGTGGAGACGCAGCCACAGCCCAGCTCTGTTCCTGTGCTTCATAAAGTTGTCGTCAAAGCCTTGCGTGACTCCCACTGTGGGAAATGGCGGATTCGGCCTCATCCTCGAAGAGAGGGAACTGAAAGCGGTAAGGACTAATTGCCAGAAAGGCTTTCCACATAATACATTTTTTTAGCTAATGGGAATAGAGAGAGGGGCAAGGCCGGCAAAATAGTGGGAAAGCTATTTTTTGTGTGGCCGAACGTCGAATTAGTGTCCCTATAATAGTCCCTATTGTTCAGGAGAGGGGTGTTTTACAAGCCCGCCCGCCTTAACCTCGTTATCTTAACCCCGAGAGGGGGGAAAGCACACGGCGCAGGGGCGGGGAGGGGTTGAACGTGAGGACTTTTTTCTTAGCAGCGCTGCTGCGGGGGCCGCGCGGCGGCGCGAGGCGGAGGCGGCCGTTGGGGGGTGGGGCCGCGAGGCGGGGGCGGCCGTTGGGGGGTGGGGCCGCGAGGCGGGGGCGGCCGTTGGGGGGTGGGGCCGCGAGGCGGGGGCGGCCGTTGGGGGGTGGGGCCGCGAGGCGGAGGCGGCCGTTGGGGGGTGGGGCCGCGAGGCGGAGGCGGCCGTTGGGGGGTGGGGCCGCGAGGCGGAGGCGGCCGTTGGGGGGTGGGGCCGCGAGGCGGAGGCGGCCGTTGGGGGGTGGGGCCGCGAGGCGGAGGCGGCCGTTGGGGGCGGCGCGAGGCGGGGAGCCGTTGGGGCCGTTGGGGGCGGCGTGAGGCGAGGGGGCCGACCGTGAGGGGCCTCGTGGCGACCTCGAGCCGGCGAGGGGCATCTGCCCCGCTGTCACCTGAGGCGGCGGGGGCTGTGGGGGAGGGCAGGTGCCCCGGGCGCGGGGTGCCGAGGGTCGGGAGAGGTCTCCCTTTCGAGGAGTGAGCGCTGCCGGCCGCCGAGGCCCTGCCGCAGCTGCTTTGGGAGTGGTGTGTGACCTGCTGCCAGCTGCAGCTTGGGCTGGAAGTCTGAGGATGAAAAAGGTCATCACAGCGCTACCACAACGCGAGTGTTTGATGAGGTTAATCTGCCGCTATGGTGCGCTCCTTCGTTAACCAAGAGCGTCTTTAGGCTGGTGACCGGGTGGTAAAGGCTAATAGCTGTGGCGGCTGCTGTAAGAAAGAGGCAGCAGGAATTGGCACTAGGGTTTACGCGTGTCCTAGCACCATCAGCTGCTCTTGCACGCAAATTGGCTCCTAATGCTGGATTTCACTGTGATGGTCTAGTGTGTACTGTAAAATACCAGGGTCTATAGCTGTGACTTTTTTTTTTCTTCATTTACTTCGAGGTGCTTTATTCTGCCTGCCTAACATCCTAAACATCTATACCGTATGTAGGATGAAGAATTAGTAACACGATGTTAGGATAGAGGGGAAATACGTCTGTGGTTTGGAAGATGAATGCATACACTTCTTGTGCTACAAGTCCACATATACGCTGGAGCCAAAAGTAGTTGTGCTTTTTTTTTGGTGAGTGCTGTAAAAAGTTAGACTCTTGCTGGGGAGGCGTGAGCAGCCCACCTGTGATGTGCATGCTTTTCCTGGCGCATTACAGGCGGATGGCAGCAGTGCTGAAGCGATACGTGCCTACACAGCAGTTGCATTGCTGCAGTAACAAGGGCGACTGTTCTCCTGGCTTCTGCTACATCCACAGCCAATGGTGACTACAGATATGATTTACACAGGTTAAATCAAGGTAAGTGGAATAACTTCTCTGTAGTACTGTGGCTTGTATTTCTGCAGATAACAGCTTGTGTTGGAAACACAGGACATCATGCTGGTGCAGATGTAGTTGATTGGGGGGGGGGGAAATCCCAAGTGTGCACAGTGCGTGCTGAGTGGAAGAGTTGGATTTGGGGTTGGGGGGCACACCTGTGTGAGTTTGTCATAGCTGAAAGCTGATTGTGCTTTTAAGTGCTGTGGTAGAAGCATGTGCAATAGCAGGGGGCTGAACACAGCAAACTTGTGTGGGGCCCCTCCAGACTGTAAAGTCTTAGTGGTGTGTGGTCTCTTTTTTTCTTTTTCTTTTCTTGGTTTTTGTTTAGGAGGAGGATTTGATATTAGCCATATTACTATGGGGGGGGGGGGGGGGGGAAGGTTTAGCAAGTTGTGGCCAGTCTGGTCTGCTTGTTGTGTTTTGCAGTACTTCTTGGCTAAAATGTCTACCTAACCCAGAAGATGAAAAGCAGCACTGGTAGTGGATAGTGCTTGGACCACTAACATTAGTTCACCAAATCAATGATAGACTGTAATGCTTTCAACTCCCCCTCCCCCCCCCCCAAAAAAAAAGTGGGAGACACTTTCAAGTGTCAGATTGTATTATCAGGGCAGTCACCAGATGAATGACACCCTGAGGTGATCATGGACTGGCATTATCAGAGGTTGACTTACAAAGTAATGATGTGAATAATGTGTCAGTAATGGTATTAGTTGCACTTCCGTGTGTTTAACCCTTGCTGCTTAACATTGTTTTCTTACACCAAAAAGTGCCAGAAATGTCTGTGTTCCTCAAAGAGTTTGAAAACTAGCCTTTTCCAAAGGTCAGGGCAGTAAGTGACCTATAGAGAGAATGCTGAAGTCAGGTTTTTAAGGTTATTTTTATTTATTTATTTATTTTTAAATATAGCTAGCCATGGATGATGACTGTTTCTGTTTCCCAGGGCAGTGTGTGCTTGATGAGGGTGTTTCTGCATGTGTGTTTGTTAGAGTCCAGCACCTTCTGGAGCGCTGGGCTTTGCAACGGTCCAGCAGTCAGTGCTGCTCATTAAGTCTTCATGTCCCCCTCGAGTTTGCTTAAAGGCTAGAGCTGTGTCCTTAGAATACAGCTGTTGAAAATTAGCTGTAGGCTAAAGAAGAGCTAAGAGCACAATTAATCTCTGTGTAAGTCTCAGGAAACAAGGCCTCCTCAGGTTGCCCCAGTCTCAGCAGTGACATTTCCTCTAGCTTTGTTTCTAACAAACACTAGTGTTCTTGCCAGTTGCTTTGACTAACTTTTTACTTCATAAATGGTATACAAGAGAAGAAAGACATTTGTGTGATCACATGCAATAGGTATGTGCATGTAAATACACTTTGCACTGTGTATTTACTTAGTGTTGCACTAAGACTTTTTTTCATTAGGTTGTGTAGCTTGACTAAAGATTAATGCTATTTTTAACTTTTTAAAAAAATGAGCTCTGCATAAAGAAAAACAAGTTAGTCTTCGATATGAAGGTCATAAACTCAATATTGCACAATAACTTTAAAAAAAAAAAGTTCTGTAGACACTAAGTGTGCTGGTTATTATTTTCCTAGGATGATATTATAAAGATGCAGAAAATATACAGTATTAGTAACTGTTCTTTATTTATGTCACATTAGTATTTGGAAATGCTAAGTCAGTCAAGTTAAGTTTAGGTGGCTACTGTGCTTCTGATAGGGTGCTTAATGGCCTGCCAGAGTCCACAGTCCCAATTTAGGTGTCTAGGCTCACTATGAAGAGAATGGGGGGGGGGGGGGGGGGGCTTGCTACTGGTAGTGCTGCTGTTCAGTACTGTTTCTGCCTCAGTACGTGGCAAGTGTAAAACTGAGATTTCATTCCTACCATGATTAAACAAACACATGTATTAGCTGAGATTGTGGAAAATTTAAACACTTGCAATTTAGGCTGAAATACACCACCACCTCTGCCAAACTGTTTTGTTTTGGTTTTTTTTGTAATATATTTTTACTGACTATGCATGACTATTTGTAACTGTATATGGTTTAAAACAACACTCCCAAATGTCCTAGAGCTCAAAGAGAAATGGCTGTAGTGCAGAAGCAGCTGAAGTAGGACTGTATAGGAGGTGTCTGTATACACTAGGGAGCTGGAGGCTTACAGCTCTTCCTGGATGTGGTTTAGCCTTAGTATGAATGAGGATCTTCCTTTAAATATTAACCTACACATTACTGTGGTGCAGTCTTCCTACAGCTACTGTATTTTAATTAGCAAATAACACATCATATTTAGAACAAGAACTGGCTTCCACATTTCTGTTTTCCCAGGGGGTGCTCTACACTGGAGCCCTGTTTAATCATTCCATCCCAGTTAATTTTGAGTTATTTTCTGTACAGTCAGGCAGCTTCCAGAAGAGGCAGGTGTGCAAGATGCATCTGATCCCAGAACCAGGTTTTTAGAGGCTCACAGAAGGCAATGTAGGTACTTTAAGAGTACTGTTTTCCTGCCTCCTTATCATAATCCAGTTTGCTATGGCCAGTTGACCGCTTCTTTCTACACGACAGCTCTAGCGAATCGTCTCTCTAGCACTGAGACAAGGTGCACTCCCAGGCTTGCATTTCATGTCACTGTGCCAAATTTATGTGAATACAAGTACAGTGAAATAGGACCCTTAAGATTGCTATTTATCTTTAACCTGAAGGGAAGGTGGTTAATTTCCTCATCTGTAAAGAACAGAATTTAATTTTAGTGACAAGAATGACATTACCAATTTGCATTGAACCGGTATTTTCTGAAGAAAAACTGAAGCCTTTTTTAGTAAGAATTTAAAAGCATTTTATTGATTGTTGTCCTGTAAAATCATAGATGTCTCTAATTCCTTAAGAACTGTGTCTGAGAATAGCAAAAAATGAAAAATACCTTTAAAAAACAATACAGCATTTTTGGAAAAACTAGGTCTGAAAAATATATACAATGTATTAAAAAACATCTGAGTATAATTAATGTCTACATTTATACATTCAATAATGTGTTAAAAATCTGCCTGTGTACAATAAGATTTGTTAAAATATTAGCAGTATTTTTACTATGTTAAATAAGACTTTGTTCAATTTACAGTTTATAGCTTTATTACTGTTTCATCAGTCCACTTATAAATTAATTTATAAGGCTGTATAACCACTTGTCAGACTGAAAAGGTAAATTATTTTTGTACAAAATTACTGCCTTCCTAGTAAATTTTTAATCGTTACAGAGATACATTTATTAACATCAAATTCATTCACAAATCAAATATCCAACATATTACAGTATATAAAACAACATACAACGCCTGTAAAAAAAAAAAAAAAAAGAAAGAAAGAAAGAAAGACTAGAGATGTGACAAGAAGGTGGCCTTTGTACAAGTTGTTGCCTCATTTTTTATTTAACATGTATGCAACCCTGCTGAGTCATCAGCTGGTCCTTAAAGGAGGAAGATTTTTATAATACATACAGCATGCAAACTGTCACACTTATATACAGAAAAGATGCACTGGTATTTACTTCATTTTTGAGTGCATTTTATTCACGCAACATCAAGTGGTTGTTTTTTCTGTGAAATTTCAAAGCTAAACTGCGGATGCAAAATTTAGCTGGTGGTGGGTGTAGTGCAATAGTGACAAGTCTTCTCTAAATCCGAGAAGAGCATGTGTGAAGCAGCACCAATTTGAACTCCTTTGAAAGCAAGCTCCAAGTATTATTTTATCCATCATATCCCTCCCTCCTTATCACTTGCCCGGAGCATCCAATGGCATTGTCACATTTCTGTATGGGAAGGCAAAGAGATAGCAAAATAAAGGTGCTGATCTATCTACTTCCAAATCTTTCCTCATCTTCTTACCATTTATACAATAGAGATGAGAAGACCTGGCAGCTTAAAAAAAACTACAGAACTTGCTTCCTCTTTGTTCACCTGTGGATTCAACATGATACTCACAAAGGCTAAAGATGAACGTAAACTCGAGTTCATTTGAACTTCTGCCTCCACAAGAAGAGCCAATCTCCTCTGGTACAGAAGAGCAGAAAGATTAAAAACAAAAGCAAACAACCCAATACCCAAACTTCATGTTTTCTGCAGTCACCATCAAAATTCTTGTTTTAAGACAGTAACTTAATCTGAAGTCCTAAAGACACAGAGAAAACTGAAACAAAATGGACAAGTTTCTAGCAGTTACACTCCTTTAAAAATACCTAAACTGTGAGTTCAGACATCTAAATTCTGAACATCTAAGAGTGAAGTTGAAACTAGCTGGAAAAATGTACTCATAGGTAGAGCATATGGATATTTTCTGCCACTTGAAATGACTTTGTGAGAATTAAAAATGTGGCCCTAAATCTGAAAAAGTGCAATCTATCCAACACAATACTGGAAAATCAACCATACTGCCAAAAAAGGGGATTCAGAGCTAAAAGCATCTGGTAGAGTAGTTTACTCTGTAGACGAGGGGTCAAGGACAGGTGGGGGGGAAATAATTCCTGGAGGAAATGAGCTGAGACAGAGAGTGGACCATTTGATAGAGGCACAAAAAAAAGTTCACAACACTTTATATTAAGAATAGTCTCAAGGACAAGTGAAGGCTGACAGAGCCTTGCACTAATAGCTGGGAACAAGCTACTCAACATTATGTATTTTGCAAAGTCTGGTTACTATTCCTTGTTTTAAGAAATCATTTCAAGCCTGGAACACTACAAGGAGACAAAAATCTGAATAAACAACACACCGTTAGAGAACACCACCACTATTAGATGCATTTCTCTGGATTTTTTCCTGTAAACTGCTGGCACTTGTGTCAACTTTGCTAACTTCTATAAAAGTGATCTAATTACTCCCTTCCAAAGTCTGGGTCTTCCCTGGATTTGTGCTGAAGAGGTAGTCCTTTCTGAATTGCCTATTTGCTTATTCTGTATTTCAGGTCACAGGCTTGACAGAGCTGGAAAGTATCCTATTAACGCAGCACTCTGTGGTACTGGGAATGTAATGCTGCAGTTTCTTGTGTTCAGTCTGCCTAGGAGACAGCTACAGAGAACGTAGATTTTTTTTAAAAGAAATTAATAGATGGTTGGAGGAAGAATGCAGGAGTGAAGTAGCTGAAGTTGAAAGGGAAATGAAGTCAAAAGAACATATGGCTGATCTCCACCACCTAAGAAACTACTTCTAGTTGAAATGTGCTACTGGTTGAGCCAGGTTTCAGTTCAGATCTCTCTGAAAACGCAAAGCTACAGCAGTGACTATCTGAAACATCAGTTCTCTGTTACTAGATTTTGTGCATCTGTGACTCGCATCTTCCACGCTAGAGCTGCAGTGCATGTGACCATGTGCCCACTGACAGCAGTTAGTGCAAATTCTGTAATAAAGAAATAGTAGGAAGGGGAAAAAAAGAATGTCTAAACATTTGTTTCAAGTCCAAGTAAACGTCCCATCCGTTCCATGTTTTTGTCAATTGTGGCACGACATGTGATCTCTTTAGCACATTCCATGGGAAACCAACCTCTCTCGCCGTCCCGCAGTCGTTCCCCTTCATACCAACCTGTAAGGATGAACAGACAATAACAAATCTTTACAAGTAATTTCAAAAGTATTTTTTTCAAAACCGTGTGTGTTGCACTTGTATAGAGACAACTGACACTCATCAAATAAAGGATGCAGTTATCTTTATAGTGAATAAAGTACAAGATAAAGCTAGATTAGGCAGGATTTTTATGCAGGCAGACTAGGAACAAAAGAGTAAAAATAAATATGTTGTTACATATTATATTTCAGATATATTTGAAGTAACTTATTTCTGCAATCCAAAGAAAAAAAGCAATGCAGGCACAACAGACAGGCTCTTTGATTTTGTATGTATTATTAAATAACTGCATTAAGTCAAAATTTAATACTTGAAGTGCTGAGAGCACCAAGCATCACTGAGTCAGAACCGTATGAGAGATTAGTGGAATCACTGGCATATCCAGGCAAAAATCACTTTAGATCTCATGGTACTTGGTAGTATGGAACACTTACTTGCACAAAAAACACTTATTATGGAGCAGAATACTGGCACAAAAACTCTTACTACAGAGTAATTGCATCATTAGACCCCTATACTTAACAGGCAGTGAAGCACAGTATATGACATGACAACTAACTGGTACGTTTGCTGTTACTCAGACAAACCTGGTACTCACTGCAATGTCTTTGAGATCCATGTTTATAGGGAGAATTTAATTCCATTTATTATTTGTGGACATTTCACATATCAAAACAGCACATCTTTTCCATCTGCAATTATTTATCTATATAAGTTCTGACAGATGAGATGAGTTACTTTAAACATCTCTTGCCTAAACAGAGGCTGTCCTTTAAAGCCTGAACCTACAGCTTTCTTCCAGTGTTTCTTATAAGCTGAACTTTCATTCATTGTAGGACCAGTGCTACTGGGAAACAAATTCTTCTGGCTGGATTTACCAGCAGTAGGGACAGATGGTTACTAACAGAAAAATGTTCACTCACCATCGTTTACTTTTTGATAAACCAAAACAACATCAGCCACTTGAAGAGACAGTTCATCTGACTGCTTTGCTGTGTAAGTTCTGATGATCTCTACCTGAGTCAAAGCTGTGGAAGCAATTAGCCAGGCTGAATTATTCAATCTTATCTTTACTTAAAACAAAACAAATAAAAACATACATATACTATAATTAAAAAAAATTCCATCTTAGAATATACTCCCCAGAACACCTCAAAGGAGGTAGCAAATGAAGCAAATGGCTTTCTACTTGAGCAGTTACACGTGAGCACGCTTGGGTTTTATATGTAAGTGGTTTTGTGTTTTTGCTAACAAGTTGAAACAACTAACCAAACCAGAGTTAACAAATGCAAACTGAAATTACTGCACACGAGAGCACTCTTCAAGAAAGCTCCTGTGCTCAAAGATGACAAGTTCATGTAGCTAGACCAACAGAACCCAGGAAAAAAAAGGCAAGGATGACTTTATTTTTTAGGATTTAGAGTCTACACTTGCTTAAGTCTCCACTAAGGGGCAGTATATTTCTGTTTTCATGTCAAAGCCCTCAGAAATCTTATCTGTGACTTACTTGTCCTGTCTGTTTTCTGCAGGTCAGTATCCTTTCCAAGCACTGTAATCCAGCGAGCTCGTTCACTCCTGCAAACAGCAAAGACAAATTTCAGTTTCCAAAACTTCTAGTCTTGATAATGGTAAAGACTATATTCCCTTTTCAAAATCATATTATCTTAAATTCTTCATCTTTCTTATAGTGGAAAACAAGGAAGAAAAAAAAAAATCACACAACCAGCTTTCTCTCCCCTCAAAATACAGCCAGAAGATACAATATTACTTTTAGTAATGTATTATTCAAACATAATTAAATATTTGATGTATGTTGGAGTAGAAAATAGGTCTACATGTATGGGACCTACCTGGCATGGTATCTTGTACACCTTTACCTGTATTACTTAAAAGTAATTAAAATGAACTCCTTCACTAGTATTTGTGATTAGTATCTATTACTAAGCTAAAAGAATCCATCTAGTGTACAAAGTGTCTGGCAAATGCAGTATATCAATTTTAATACCAACAGGTTTCCTGTGAGGATTATCTACAATGTATATTTAGAATGAAAAATCACGAAGAAAAAAAGGAAATCGAAGTTTGTATTTCTCAAAAGGACCCATCTTTGCATATGCGTTGGTTTGGGAAATCAGAGAGAGCACACAAATATACAAGGACAGAACTGAGCCCTGAATCTGGCTTTGTATAACCTAGGAAAAAAGTAAACAATTTTGATCAAAGGAGCTGTATACAGTCTATGGAGCCTGGCCCAAAGAGGAGACGGAGGGCAGCAATTACTTGAACTACATCCTACTAGGTATCACTTCCAAGATCAAAGTTTAACAGTCTCTTCTAGAAGGCAGATTTATTTTATGGACTTTATTCCAGCTAGCTCTAGAAATCTAATTTCTATTCACAGATAACCAACATTTCTTTTTAATGAAGGGATTTAAAATTCAAGACTTTCAGATAATTCTTTATTCAGAACACAAAAAGAAAGTCTCAGTGATTATTCTGGATAGAAATATTTGCACTGTTCTCTGGTACTTAAAAATAAATTACAGTACTTTTTTTTTTTTTTAATCCATAACACACATTCTTCCTCAAAGATGGAACTACTGTACATGTTTTACTGACATCTGCTATTAGTTGATCTCATAATGATGGCCAAAACTAAAATAAAACCTTTTTTAGACATTTCGGTGATTAAAAGCAGGCTGTGCTAAGCTTGCTGTGTTTCAACCAAAATAAGAAGGTCCATATAGGATTTTGCACAAGCTTAAATTTGTTTTTATTTTTAGAAATGTGTTATTTACAGATTCCTATTTTATTCCTTTCCCTGTAACCATTTTTTAATAGGAAACCCAGGTTTCCTTTCAGGCAACTCTGCGAAAAATGGGATAATGTTAGACTGTCTTCCAGTTTAAATATATATTTCTTCCTAATCTGTATACGCTATACATTTTGTGAAAACGAAACAACTGTCTTCCCACCAATAGTCCCATTCCCCCAAGCATACAGTATTCTTGTGTACAAAACATCCAGTCAAGAAAACATTCCTGTAAGCCTTTAGCCCATTCCAGAAAAGATGATTCTGAAGAACTAGGAGAGCCCTTGTGTATTCTCTCCTGGAGCTTTTAAGATAATGTTTCAAGAAAGTCATAATGTTTCCTGTGCAAGAGGCAAACTGGAAAACAAATATAAAAACAGACGCCAGAACTAACATATGGAGATCCTAATGCTAAATGACAATTTAATTTAACCCAATGTCTCCAGTAGCAGGACCAATTATATCCATTCCAGACTGCGTATATAAGAATGGACTTACACAGTATATACTAAGGCACATCAAGATTTTTTGATGAATGGCTCTCCAAACACTGCTAATAGATAGTCCTTATGCCTGTGGTGCCTAGGTGTATTTTAACTTTTCATAGTGAAAAATTTCCTGTATTCACAGGGCAATATAAGATGCCTGACCTAATGCTAAGATTTTTGTACTTGAGAACTATACACCGAACAAAGTGACCAAATATGATCAAACTGCACCTAGAAATCTTTGAACCGGACAGACATTTAGCTCGCACATGCACAAAACTGTATCCAATAAGTACTCTAAACCAACCAGTTAGGCCTTCTTACTGTAAGATTCCCTTCCCATCCTTCTCTGTTAAGACAAAGTTAAGTTATTCCTGTACCTTGAATATACAATATTCATAATACTCTATAAAAATAGCTTTCAAATCAAGTAATTATTTTCAGAAATTTTTCCCCAAGAATGACAATCCGCTAGACTGCTGTTTATATTACAAACAGCATATACCAAAATAATAGTAAATCCGTAGAACAAAATGTCTTAGAAGAAAATCCAGACAACTAAAAATGCACTGCATTTTTTCCCCCCAAAATATGCATCTCCAAACAAGTCTGACTCATCTGCCTACTTTATAATGAGATCTTTAATAGAAAACATTAATGATCTATAGTTTCTTTCAGGGTTATTCTAAACTTTGAAAGCAAACCTAAAACTGTAATTTTTTCCAGACTGAGATATGTCTAGAGCAATGTGTTCAGTGTGTTCTATCCCGCCTCCAGCTTCCACTAAAACAGATAAAATCTTTCACTTTTGAGAAGGGTTGCGTGGAAGTTAACGGCATTGTGGAGAAGCTATGGCCTCAAAGATTTGCACCGGAAAGAACAAGACACTTCTTGTTGCTCTTTTCTAAAGCAGAACGCTCTTCAAAACTGCTTCAGCAGAACAAGGACCACCTCTATCCCAGCATAGCTCTGTAGCTTCCCCAGGGCAATGCCGAAATCTGCCAAACTCCTCCTCCTGTTTAACCCAGTCCTGTTTCCACTTCTGCACCATCCAACTATTATAAGTAATTCACAAATCACTGTTCCAGGACAACAGCATTCAAAACCTGGCAACGTTTCCTTGCCACCGCAATTAAGGCTTAGGACACACCTGTTTTCACTTCCACATAATACTGTACTTTACACTTAGACCTGATTTTATAAATGCCACATTGCTAAAATAACTAACAGTTAGGATAAGATAGTTTAAAATAGTAAGAAACAAACCAGCAGAGAAAAAATATCAGAGGTACAACAAGCCCAAATAAATCACTACAGATTATTCAAGGTCCTCTTATCAAGATAAGTTTTAAGAAAAGCTCCCTTAACTACAACAGTAAAAGCAACATTTTCCTCATAATAACCTACATTATGCTTAGATTTGCATGCTCACTTATTCAGCAGGCACAGGCAGCACGATGTTCCACAGGATGAGACAAGCGCCCACAAAACTTGTGAACATCGCTACAGAGAGTCTAAAATTCTGGCTTGCATCACGGTAATTGCTTTTAATAGACCCCTAAAAACCTGCAGTTATTCAGAGATGAGTTCTGTTCTTCTGTTCTTCTCTGTTCTTTGTAATGCTCTGAACTATTTGGAAAACAGCTATATATGTAAGCAGGCTACTGAACGTATACATATACAATGCTTTCAATTATGCGCATGCTATTTGCTATTCCAGTGTGCTTTAGACACTTACTTATGCTCTGGACATACAGTTATCAGAGAAAGGTGTTAACAGGTAAGCTAGGCAGCAAACCTGTCTCTTGACTTACGGTTTTCAGCAAAACGTTTGTTAGAGGAGAAGTTAGTAACTCAAACATAGATGTATTCAGGCTACAACAACAAAACAAACAGGGATGACTCAGATACTTCAGTCACATTTGTAACTCGAAGAAAACAATACAAAACTTGCATATTGCAACATGTAATCATTAAACCATGTAGTTTATATAACACTTGCTTTATGTGGTAGAACTTGGGTGTTTTTTTATGTGCTATCACTTAAGCTGAAAATGACTTGAAGTTAATGGAAATCCTTTCCCACAAAGACAAAACAAAACAAAAAACCAACTAAAAGTCCAGACTGCTCTCAGATGGGGCATTATTAGCATCTTCAATTTTCAGCCAATGGAATTTTAAAGATCACCTTTCAAGGTCTTAGATTATTAGCGAGATTATTTTGTCCTATTGTCAAACCAAGCATGAACTGGTGAGATTGCAGTGATGGAGAAAAAGAAACCTGACGTGCTAAAATACCAAGACAGCCACCTGTCCCTGAAGGGCTAAACATTTTTGACTACCATGCTCAAAATCTGCAAAGAGTCACACATATAACCTGAAGTAGTAATAGAGCTTTTGCTTGCATGTGTTACTGTGTAAGTCAGAGAAACAAATAATGGATGCTGTATTTGTTGCATTATGTGGTTAGACAGTTGTAGTTTATTGCTAGCAGATGTAACCAATAAGGTAGGCCAGGTGAGCAAGTTACTGCAAAAGAAGTCTGAGAGGGGTATCTAACTAACTACCACTTGTGCCTGGTTAAAAAAAAATGTTTATGAGTAAATAAGCATGAATGAAGGGATTTGAATTTACCTGAACTGCTGCAAGAAAGAGAACCCAGCCACTCAAACAGTGAAGCACCTATCTGACCAAAGAAAGTGTTGAGTAATTAATTATCTAATTATTCTAGATAATAAATCTTCATTGTCCAAATTCTTCTCTGGACTCTCAGCAATGATCCAGAGACTTAGGGAGGGTCAAATGAAACTCCTCCAGAGACCCAGCACTTTACAATTTAAATTTGGAGCATAAATAAGCAATAAAGATAAAAAGTGTTATGCACAGACAAGCTGATATATGCAGTACGAAAACCATGAATGTAAAGTAGTAGCATTTTAATGTTTAATAAATGGACAGCATCTTAATACTAAAAAGGGCCAAGTCCTAATGCTGTACAAAGCAGCAGGCAGTCAGGCCTGGCAGGAACAGACTTTCTCAAGCTACAGAAACTAAGCTCCAAGGACAGGAAGGTCCTGATGTGTCTGCACATGGAAACCTCTGCACAATGTGTTCAGTATCAGAAAACAGTTTCAGGGCAAGGATGCAAATGTTATGCCAGCTACTTTACTTATTAGTTTTCTAAAATAATTTTAAAAGCTTGAGAAACTACATTACATGCAACTAAAGCATGAAGTTGTCCTAGTATGAACATGGCAAGCAAATGTAAAAATTACTAAGTTTTACTAAATTTGGTTTAATTAGCTTGACCTGGTATCATGACCTTAAGACAAGGCTTACAGATGAAATTTTTCCTTCTACTAAAGCTTCTGTTTCTTGTTAATTTGTTTTCATTTCCTGTTCATCCCACTTACATTGGAAGTTTCAACTTATGTTCCTATAAAACATTAAAAACCTCTATCGAAGGCCTAAATTTCTGCCTTGACAAGCGCCTGTAGTCTGGTCTTTGCTGGAATCAAAATGGTTGCAAGCACTTTAAGCTCTATTTGGAAAGCATCACCTTCATTTCTGCATGCATATAGTGGTTTTTTGGTTTTTTTTTGTTTTTTTTTTTGCCTAAATCCCTGTCCTGCACTCTGTGCTCGTTTTCCTCACCAATAACAACTGGAAGAGCTTCAGGTATCCAACACTGTTATTAGATGAGCTGTGAAAAGATATGAATCAAGTCCTGTATGAATTTCACAGTACAACATTATGCACAGAAACTGTGCTCTTTGATATATCTGCAGTCATCAAGTTTGAAGAGCTTTATGTCTATTAGGGTAATTCTTCAGTTTAGAGAGCACAACATCAAATCAAGAACTACACCCTCCCGGTTCTTCATCTAGGTGCTGCAAACGTATACACATACATCTGCCTTTCTCCAGCTCTCAAGAAAAGACATGTTTTCTGAACATCATCAATAACTGTGTTTTGAGCCAGCTGACAGGTTTAGCGCACTGCTGGGTGGGGCATAAGCCTACGGCACTAAAACACATTCTTACGGCAAAAAATTTTCCAAAATGTCTAGTTCAAAGAAAAGAAATGGGAAAAATCAAATGAGGAAATACTCAACACTATAGGCTGCTCTGAAAAGCAGTTCATATAAGTAATTAGTCTAATAAATAATCAGCCTGGCAAAAACTCACTGCTGACTAACATGCTTAGCATCTTTAAAAAACATGAGTCCCATCAACTTAATTGAATGTTTCAATCTAACATTCAGTAGCTGCACATTATAACTCATTACAAGTTTTTAAATACCTGATACATTACTAACGTTTAAATCATTTTGACACGAACTTAAACATGACAAATTAACATGATTTCTCTTTTACGATCTTCTTTACATTTAACTGGCATACAAATTTTCCTATTTAGGAAAACTTTCATGTATTTTCTTTCAATCTTTCATGATTAAACATGATTTTTTTTCTTCCCATTTCATGTTGTACTCAACTACATCTTCAGCTAATTTGATAAAGCTGTTTTTATTTGGAGGGCTTATTAGTACACCCCACTGCTCCAAACTAGTCGTACTTATCTTTCATAAGGATTTTTAAATTCACATAAACACACTCCAGTCATCTCTCCCTCCTCCCCAGGTAAATCACCCATTTCATGTATATTATTTTCTACCTCTTGATCAGCTATTAATTTTTAAGGTGAACAGTAATTGTATCTAATTTAGAATACAGCTTCAATGTTTTGAAGACAATACCCTGTATTATTTCTGTTATCAATGTCAGTTGTAAACATTTGTGTTTGATGTTGAACAACACTCAAGAGTGTTGTTCGGGTGGTTTGTTGGCTTAGGTCTCAAAAGCATGCTGGTTCAGTGCTAGAAGACTCCTTTTAACTTTACTGAGCTTTGGATGGGGCCTGATAGGGCACGTACATCTGTGTGCCGCACTATAACCTACAAATCTGTTGAGCTTCCAGCTGTGTCAGAAATGGCATTTACTGTATTCGTTCATTTAATAACATACAAGTAAAAGAAATTTTGCTGTGTTACAACTAGAAAAATTCACACAGTAAAAAAGAAATGACAGGAACTTACATGCCATTATTACTTTAGTTTATCATGTGAGTACCAAGCCCTGCAAAAATAGATTTTCTAAAATGACAGCTATGTACTATACAGAAGGGAACACAGTTGAGTATGTAAGACTGTTAAGGTTATATAAACTTTAACATTTTTCTCCTAGAGAAGTGTTGGAACTGTTTTTTCCTTTAGAACTGAAAATTGAAACTTTAAGGATGCCCACCTTGGATATGGTAAAGGCAGACTACAATCACTGATCCTTCCACTTTATTCTGAATGAGGGAGAATGGGCAGCTGAATATGAATCTCTCCTCTCCCAGGTGGGTTCCTAACTACAACCCTATTAGCTATGCTGAGGCAGCATTCAAAGCTGGTTTTCCTTTCCAAGATCACAAGTGTGTCCCTCTGCAGAATGGGGCAATTTTAAAAATAACTACAGATTTTCAGGACAGAAAACTCGTTTTTGCTCTATTTTCTTGCCCTTCTCATTTCCAATTGAAAATTGCCAAAAATAGCAAAAACAACAGATGTTCAAATGTCCAGATTTTACCAATTAATGCCCTGAATTGTTTCTTAACTATCTTTTAGAAGATTTAACCATTATTTAGACAAATTAGGCAAACATGTTTTAAAGTTAAATGTTTTCTAAAGAGCCACTGGCTGTGATTTTAAACGAGTTGCTAAATGGGTTGCTGAATGGGTCTCAGACTTGAAGTCTGCTGACTTCAAGGACATCGTGCTGACTTACATACTTTCTCTCTGACCAAAAACTCCCTCCACCCAGAAAGTGGCACAAGTCTTCACCATTTATGAATGGTCATATCAATTACCAACTCCTGTTGCAAAAATATGAAGTGTTCAACGTAAGACCTTTGGTCCCTCTTTATGAGGAGAGGCATTTTTATACCAAGCTGTTAGGTTATCACAGATAACCCTTTATACCTTGAAGGAATTTATTTCCAGAAGTTACTGTACATTCCACCAATGCGGACTTCCTTTGCATTACTTCAGCATAATTACCTGGGGGAAAAAAAACACCACCACCAACTTCACAGTAATCCATTCAGCTGTAGGTCTAGAAGAGGCACTGAACGATTTGCAGAAAATCAGTGCACTCCCTTTGTGACCAGAACTCCATTTCAGACCATACCGGTTTGAAACACAAGTGAAGTTTTGTTTGTCATTTCTCCCTTCTCAATCTATTCTACCCTCTAACAGATTCTCAAGTTACTTCTCACAGTGACAGCATAAAGTAAAGCTCTGCAAAGCACAACCACACTGTCACTCGCTGGCTACAGCGCTGACGAGCTCCATGGCTGAGGCACAGAAAATTCTTGGCTTGAAGACCTAAAAACAGTAGCACCTTAAAATGGATACTTCAGTTTACAGAATTTCACCATATAGATTCAATTTCCCATTATCCCTCTACTGTGAGATCAAGGAAAGGAAATGAGACTAACATAATGTCCATTTATAACCGCTGAGTTCTCTGATGACAAGATTATATTAGAAAAGCTGAACTAAGTTTGGAGGGTGTCTATTTTATTCCAATAAATATGTATTATAGTATCTAGTGGATATTATATAAGCTGCACACACATTTGCCTGTCCTGCCACTTAAAGAAATCAGAAAGTACAACACCAACTGTGTTGGTTTGCCTACCTTTAAAAGCATGCACTCCTTATAAGATGAACAGTGTAAATCACAATAGTTGACTGGTGACGGTCAGTGCTCTGGTGTCACTGAACAGAGCAAGAGTGGTCCATGCCAAATACAGAATCATTTCTGCAATAATCCTCCTTTAGTCACTAGTGATGAGACGTACCACAAAGAGTGCCCGCTTGAGACCTCTATTGTTTTTGCTTTGTTTTTTTTCAAACTTGCCAAATAAACAGAAGCTGGGTATTTCAAACCAACTTGACCAGGGTTCCAGAAGGGCCAAATGATCATATGAAAAATTACAGAAATTGTAACTACTTACTGAGTCTCTGTTCCCAGGAGCATCTCCACCTTCTCTCCTGCATGGTTACTGAGGACAGCTAACCTGAAGAGGTGAGCTGCAGAGCTCTGCCGCGAGTAGAGCATAGCTGAAGCGTTCTTTACAGGAGAAGAATTGAGGTCCTCACTGTCACATTGTTCTACCACGAGCTGGTCTCTTAAAGAATAATCTGTGACATTATAACTCTCTTCACTGCAAAACAAAGGAAGGAAGGAAGACCCCCAGAAGTTCAATGTTGGTAATTTTCCATTAACTATACCTGCAGCAAATTCAGTAATAGAATCAACTTTTAACTGCAAAACATGACACCATTCTTCCGACATTTTAGATCTTCACATTTTTTACTTTTTTGTTTTTGAAACTACCTATTTTCCAAGATACAAAATAGATCATTCTTTAAGCCCTATGGAATTTAATTTAGTGCCACACACTTAAATGACTGGCATTACTGAGGTGATGTAAGCTCAACCGACTCCAGTAAATTTGAAAACAGGCACAACAATTGTCTACAACTCTGTATTTCTTTCTTCTGTAACTTCAAATGAATGACGGACCTTTATTTTAGAATGTTTTATTAACAAAATACACAAGTGTGCATCCTGCTTATAGTAAAGCACTATGAATCTTTAGATTTTAAATACAAGATAATCTTTTTCTATACTCCTTGGCCATCTGCATGTGCAAGCTCTACACTGAAAGCTATTTTACAGGGTTCAGAAATTAATTACATAACATTGTAAGTTTTAAGAATGGGCGTGACCCTATCCATCTTGCAAAATATACTGTTCAAATTGCATTTCAAAAGTTTTCCCCCACACACATTTTGTAAATAAATACATCAACTCTAAATGACAGGAATAAAGATTGCGACATGTGCTTAGTAATTTCCCCCAGGCTATTAGAAAGAATGCTCTGAAATGGTGCAAGTTAAAAGCTTTTCTCTCCTTCTGCTTGAAATATAGGTGGAGAGTGCGGACAAAATTTGTCTTAGCTGACAATATCATGCTTAACACAAGACCTCAGAGCTTCTATGTCAAAATTAAATCATGCTGAACTATGCCAAAAAGACATGACAGTAATTTTCCCATGTAGGTGAAAGCATACACGTGAGCAGGCTTGACATGCCATGCAGCGGTGGGCACACACAAATTAGACATCACAGGCCAGGAAACAAAAGTATGAAGTATCAGTAACTTGTGAAGTACTCTGAGTATTTGAGCATACGCTTCTATTTTATGAATTCCTGCACTGGTTTTATTTAGGCTTCTAGAAGTGGAGAAGCAGAAAGAAGCAATGAAAAAAAGTTGTCAACAAACCCAGCATGTTTCTGTAAGTTACTAATTTTAACATACAGACTTAAAAGAAGATATGCACTCTTCCCTAAGCAGTAGCCTTTTTTATTTCTAAATGTGCAGTCTCAAATCATTGTTGCTAATCAAGATTTTCTGAGACACCTGGAGTTGCAGAGGCAGGAGAAGATGTAGACACAGCTCACTTATTTACAAAGATGCTACATGCTAGCAGTGAACGATTACTTCAACTCTCTTTCTTCAATACATTAGGATTCATCTATGACAAGATGTTTAAACTACAAAATACCCAGACACTTTAAGCAGCATTCTTCAGCACACTAACAGGAGTTCAACCAGTTCCCATGTTTATTGTTCTTACTACTTATTCGTATCTAAAGCAATATTGGAAACAATTTTTTTCAAGTGAAAAATAATTGTGTGTTTTCCAATCTTTAAATTGCAATTAAACTTTAAATCTGTACATTACGAAAACATAGTATAACAAACATTTAAAAGAATCTACAAACATTGAAGAAATGAAATTGTTCAAAGAAAAAAGAAGCTACGTGAAAAGGCCTCTTTGTTTCCACTTTGTTTGTGAATTTCTCATAATTGTTTTGCATGCATTTGCAAGTTTACCAGGGTGTATCAATACGAACCATGGATAAAGCACCCAACCACCTCGGTTTCCTGTAAGCTTGTAAACGTTCTCAGATTTATTGTCCTACATCGGTGCAACGGGAAAAGAGGGAAAAAAAAGTCCTGCTTACACAAGCATAACACTGCTCAGATTTTCAGATTTTGCGGTAATTCCTCTTTTAACTATGGCTAACAAGAATAGCATTTGTTGTCAGGTTTATCAATTTATGTCTTCTAGATACAAGGTAATTATATGATTATCTGAGCCTATTTAACTTTACTTATAGGCAAAAGCCTATAAATAAGATCTCAATAGCAGACAAGAACAAATGCAATTTTCAAAATGTTTCCATTTTATTTTGTATTTATTTCATATTTAAAAATAAATCAAATTCTATACTGCAACTATATATACTCCAACTGAAAGCAAAATCTATTTAGATCTCCATCTGAAGTGATGAAAACCTATGCCTGTGCCTCAGATTACTGTGGTTCATTAAAATATTCTAACTTAAATAAAAATAATGCTTGAAAAGATCAGTTTTGCTGCACTGAACTGATATAAGTCAAATCCCAAACACCTGGAACTGAAGTCTGCTGGAATGCTAATGATGACGTGCACCTCTTCTGGCAAGTGCAAATGAAGTGTATTCTTCATTTATGGTTGCTCAACTATTATTAGAAAATGGACAGATGATGACCAACTGTCTGCTGAGATACAGTATACCCATTTTGCTAACTGACAGAAAAAATACCTGTGAATACCTCAATATTTAATATAATGATAATTCTTATTCTTTAGCAAAAGAATAGCTAAAGTACAATTGCTAAAAACTTCTGTAATCTTCAGGTGGTGATAGGTTTGCAAATTGTATTTGTAGATTAATAGTTTCTGCCAGTGCATCTGGTGTAAGAACCAACACAGGTCTTATTTCGACTCTGTGGAATATACTTGTACTTTTGTTCTGCAAGGTAAATACTTACAATTGATTTTTTTAATTACAACTTTTTACATTCTCGAACGATCAACAGAGTTCCACTGGTATTACATTCTAGTCCTTCTAGCAAGTATTCTTTGTTCTTGTCTTTGTTGAGGGGTTTGGGGACACATTGCTATTGTCAGCTACGCATCAATTCAAAAGAAGTATTTACACTGTCCAACAGAAGATGGGAGGCTCTAAGTCTACAATTCTTTCTTATCTCCATCCAACAGAATATTCTGATTTGAAGTAACAGACAGGGGTTTTTTTATGATTAACATTAAACACATTCTTAAAAATTATTTTAACCAGAGAATACAAAGATGATCATATTCATTTTCAGTTTAAAGCTGTATTTTGCTAAACTTTTATTTAGGTTCAGAACCCAGAACAACAGGATCTAACACCTCTTAACACAGAACACATGCAAATTTTATAATCACTAAAATATCATCTGTCTTAGGCCACCTATACCTCAAAATAGAACACACACTCACTCTTTTCCTATTTCCTTTACTCTATCATGTATTTAAAAAAATGAAAGCAAATAATTTATGAATCTTCTTCAGTAATATTCAATAATAGCTGAAGATGCTTTGCTACTTTGAAATTCTTTGTGTTTCATAAAAATTACTTTCTGCTTGCCTTGAATTATAAGATTATTTCTGCCATCTGCAGTAAATGCCCAGTTTCAAAAGCAGCTGTGAACAGGTAACATTCCAAAGTAGTATTTAACCTTTGGGTGATTCCAGTGTATGAAGTCCAGCTGCATTCCACTGTCAAGATACTCTCAGGACCTGACAAGCCATACAGCCATTAAAACAGATGGGATTCTAGTGATATCCTTAGGGGTTATGGAAAACAAACAGAATATTCAATAAATGTACACTCATACAAAAATACGAGTCTCTTTGCAGTTTATCTGAAACCTTCTAAAAGCACTCAGAATAGAAGTGGCGGATTTTCTGAATAGCTGAATAAAGCTATTTACTTCAGTTGTGCTTTATCAGTTCTGGAGTTCTCAAACTCTGCAGAACACAGAGCCAGCTCATAAGGAGCTTTAAGGATTAAGAACTAAAACATGATCAGACCTTCACGGTCCCAGGAGGGTACTCGCAAGAAAGGAGATACCTGATTTTTGGTAAGTTTGGAAGTTGAGCTGTTCCCTGCTTTCCGCAGAACACTAACAGGGCGAGCTCCCCAGCCTGCGACAGGTACCAGAGCAGTTACCTCCTCTGCAGCCTGGTCCTCTTCTAATCCCCCTGGGCTGTTGTAGGTGTTCCCTACAGATCCTGTACGGGGCATGGCAACAGACCAGTACCTACCTAAGCCCAGCAACGATGCTCATCAGCTGTGCAGGAGAGGCACAGGAAAAAGAGTACTTTTATCCACATTTGTGGTTTAGAAGAGGGAGATGGCCTGAAGCCTTATTATGGAGGAGACACATACAAACACAAAAGTAATACATGTATTTAAACTGAATATCCCTTATTTCTACAAAGCACTATCATTGTACTCTGTGGAATCTAAAACACTATGCAAGTTCTTCACAAGCCCAAAAGAAAGCAAGTTTCCCAAACACAACCCACGTAATGACAATCATATTGCAGTCTACCTGAATTGTCACGAAGCCAGAAAAAAAACAGCTCTAAGATGTTAACTACACTGCATGTTAATCCTCATGTCAGAATACTTCAAAATCCAACAGTGAGCCTTCTATGTCAACATAAACTACTGGTTTACTGGTCCCTGTAATGGATGTCATGGCCAAAACAGTGGCAATTCATAGCAATTCACAGCAAAGAGGTAAATGAAAAAAGAACAAAAGCCAAAAAGGAGCAAAGAAGTATAGAATTAGAGAGTGAGAAACAAAAGAGTAAAATCAGTGATGTTTCAGCAACACTACCACAAAGCTGAATAAACAACAATAATGAAATAATTAGATCATCTAGAAGTCAAGAGTCTACACCTAGATATTCACAGACAGAATGCGACATTTAATTTTTCAGGTCTGTTAACCTCCCAAAGCTACCTAAGTAGTTAGGTAAAGAAAGACGCTCTTCCAGAGGGCAATTCAGACAAGGCAACGAGCTCCTTCCCAGGGGACCTGCCTTCTCCACTGACTGCACACGTAAGCCAGGAAGATGACCAGGCACCAGAAGTTGAGCAGTCCGAGTATCACCCAGCTCTTTGCTTCATGCCAGGATCCAAATGACATCCGTGTTAATATAACAAGAATTACTTAATGTCCTCCTATGCACCAACCATATCTAAAAGTGGAATCTGGAACTTTCCACCAAGATTTACACATCCTAATCCATGCTAGTATTGATAACTCTTATTGAGGGAATGCACTCAAGTTTGTATTCTAAAAAAATATTTTGACATTAAAAAACACAGATGGTGGCTATACTGCAGAAGGTACTACAAGAAAATATGCTTAAACTGGAAAAAAATATTCCCAGTAAACTGAAAGCTGAGCAATGCGGAAAAGTAAACATTTTTATTTCTTCTCCAAAATTTTGTGTAGAAAGACACAGGTCGCAAGTTCATGTGTCCCTTTTTGTGCTAATCCCCACAGCCAATTTTGAGTATTATTCAGTAGCTGTTTGCCTTACTTCTTCAAAGAACAACTGTGATGAAGCAACCAGCTATCCTGCTGCTTTATAGCACCAAAATCAGACACTAAATGATTCTCAAGGTAGATGCAACATGCTTATATAAAAGATAGACTGTCCAGCAGCAGACATTAAAAGCATAAGCCTCTAAAATACTTCAGAGTTGCAAGGAGATAGAACACCATGGTGTCCATTAAAAAGGAAGGGATTTTTGGTAACTAAACTCCATTTAACCTACTTAATGGAGCAGAAAAGACAGTTACACTTTCAATCAAAAGTGGAACTGTAGATAGGGAAAATTATGATTAATAAAATAACATTGAAACTAAAACATAAGAACTCTGTGGAACATGCCTAAGCACACAGCCACACAAGATCTCCCTTTAGGTTTTTATAGCTAAAATGTAGTATTTCTCATTATAAAAAGGTTTTCGGAATGCTTGTTTGTGACAGTATTTATAATGCAATTGTTCTAAACATGCTTCTGACAGTTGGAAATTGTTCTTGATATAAGCATGTAAATAGTGACATATGCTACCTCCTGTTGGACTAGAATTATTTATCAGTTATCAAAACGACTACTTTGACAAGTACCATCAAGCCTGGCCTTTAAAAAAATTGGATTGAGCCATTCCCGATTGTGTGAGCTAGGTTCCACAAATCTGGCAAACTGCTCAAACAGGATAGCTGAAAATAATTTTTTGGATAAAGGGTAAAGCTGTATGATTGGAACACTAAGTTTTAGCAGAGTACTGAGGAGTGATTGTGTGTGTGTGTGTGTGTGTGTGTGTGTGTGTGTGTGTGTGATGTTAAGAATCTTCTGAAAAAGCAACTGCTCGAGTGAAAACACAAACATTTAAACTCAACTAGCAACAAATATTTCTCCCCACTGCTGTACAGTCCACACTGTGGGTGGGAGAACAAATCGCTAAAAAACTCAAATATTGTTAGTAAGCTTATTCACTTAGGCAGAGCACATGCTTCATGCTCAAAATATCTGTGAAGGCTGCAGAAATAAATCCTTTATAATTCTATTTGTTTAGAGAGTCTTTGTTCAGTGAATACATAAATCCCATCATTAACATTGAGTTTTCTTTAACTTCAGTTTCTGGGCCCTTTCGGACATTAGCAATTCCAACAGCTGGAAGTTGTTATAAATCAAAAGCACTGAAGTTTGGACAGGGCACATTGTTATAAATATCTTGCTTATAATCTGGATGACAAGCCATCACATTGGAAACCAATAAACAATGTAGCAACACAGATAATAGATTTTTCATTGTTTTCTCAACTCAAATATTTACTTAGCTACCAGCACAATAATATATTAATGTTAGTTCTATGAGAAAAGAAATGCAGTGTTTAAAAACCATGTAATACAACTCTGTGATGTGCTGCCAGTGTTATAACAAGGGACCTTCAAAAACATTTCTGCATAAACTTTGATAAACACTGAATCTCAGGAACATGTTCACAGCAATAAGATATCTAGGGAGAAGTCTATTCACTTTTCTTTCCATTTGTATAAAAATGCTTTCACTTAAAGCTTAAAAAAATGGAGAAAACAAATTATATTTCCCTTTACTCAAAAATCAGCATTTTCTTCCCAGATTTTATATTATAGCTTATTCCTCAACATTTCTGGCTTAAGTTATGGAATCAAAGTTTCACAGAAGGAAGTCTTTTAAAAAACAGCTGTTTTCATTTTAACTGGTCAACCCAAAAGCAAAATAACTGTTCTTCAAAACTACTTCTAGCCTCAGGACTAAGGTTTCTCTGTCAGATACTATCAACAGCATCAACAGAAGATGTAAACTACATTAAATTTAAATTATTCTGACCCTCCCCTCAAATCTAGTGATAAAAATTTAAAGAGACTATTAGCAGTAGTCTCTAAAACATCATTCTCAGTAACAGTTCAGCCAGGGAGAGAGCAGGGAGGGGAAACAAAATTACTACTTTTACATCCTCTCAAAACTTCTCCCTTTGCTAACGCATCAAGAACAGACTTTTTAATTTGTTTGACAATTCAGAATTTCAATTCACTTTGCCAAAAATAAATCCTGTTTAACAACTGGTTGTCATTTCTAAACACAGTCTGACAGAGCAATATTAGAAACTCAAATACCTTCATGATTCATTTACTCTAAGACACAGTATATTAGAACATATAAATAGCTTCAGAACTCTTGACTATACTTAAAATGTGCTTAGCCCATATTTCTACCTGTTTTATGCTGCAATAGACCAAATCCATTTACTTCCCTTTGAATCTCCTTCTTTCTTTCAAACAAAAAAATGCTGTGGATGCAATAAACTATTCTTGAGTAAATAATGAACAATAAAGTTTGCCTTTCCAAAGCCAGGAAGTTTAGGTTCTCATTTCCCTTAGGGTGATGCACACAATAGTCATGATAATTTTAAAAGACAGCCATAACTCAGCTGTTCTCTCTGTGATTCAAGGAGTTGAACGCAAAGGCAATTGTATACTGGTGAAGCTCTTACCTCTTCTTCTTGGTGATAATGAGGACATCATTAAAGAGGAAGAAGTACACCTGCTGCTTGGAAGTTCTTTTAGAGAAAAGTCCAGTGTCTTCTACATAAGCTGTTAATTCACCCCTTTTCACTAACCATCGTGAAGAGGAAACCAATGGAAATGGCTATAAAGGAAGAAAATAATACTTTAATCCTCTAAAGGTAGGGTATTTTTTTAATTAGAGTACTAAAGATTTGGAAAAATGCTTGAATAAACTCAGAAATCTTGAGTAAAAACGCAGAACAGAGATACCAAGATATAAGGTATCTTCATCATTCACATAACAGACAAGTAACAGCCCACAAAAATTTGAAAATCACTCTTCATACTCATGACCTAATTGCTCATCTGAGCTAAAAAATGAACAGACAAATTATGGAGACAGACTGCAAGACTAGATTGGTCCTAACATATGATCCATCCTGTACAATTCCATAGAAAGACCCTTTGTTTCTCTGGGCCATGAATCTCTCTCTTTCTAGAGGGAGATTCTCCTCTTTAAAACAGAGTGAGACTGGTAATGCAGCGAACAGCTCATGTCTGAAGCTGTACCATGACATGTGATACCAGAACAACAAAGGTCCATTGCAGTGCTGGCAACTCTCCCAGCTACCAAGATTCCTCAATCACTGACCTCGCTGACTGCCGCTAGCAGGGACCCTAGCAAAGCTGTCACGCGGGGAGCCTTCTGCAGTGCCACACTGCAGGCAGGTTCCTTCTGACTGACCAGTTCTGTGCTGCTGTCACTAGACAGCAAAGGCACTGTACAAAGAGACTGACCTCCTCCATAGCTCGCAGCCCTGAGCTCTATGGTGACCTGAATAGTGAAAAGGTTGGTACTTTTTTCCTCTGTGCACCTTTGGGTATCGCACACATGCTGGATGGAGCATCTGCAGATGCCTGGTACCTTCCTGCCCTGGTTCCAAAAAGGATTTGACTCACTGGGTAACTTCTGCAAGTGAAGCGTGAGCTCAGCTACCTGTAACTTGCAGGTTCTCAAACAGAAGGTATACGGTATCGCTGGAAAAGAAGAGGCATCCACTCTGGCCACGATCCGTACGTGAGACGTGTATTGCAGTCAATGGGCACTTACCATTAAATTTTATGGGGCGCATATTTTTCTTCACTTGGAGGGCAATAATCAAACTTCTGTTTCTGCTTTACACGTGACTTTTTGCTTGTCCAGTTTCTGTACTTTGTTTCTGTTCAAACTCATCTGTCTCATGACACCACCTTTCACGTACTTTTAAAATATTTCTTCATTTGGCTTGTCAGCTAGCTTAATCATTCTTCTCATACCCTTTAACCACTTTAGCTGCCCTTTACTAAACTGACTCGTTTGTCAATACTTGACCCACAATATTATGCCAAAACAGAAACACAGTACTTCAACCATGACCTCACTGGTGGAATGACAAAATATTAACTTCCTAACTTTATACGCAGCCATCCCCTTGTTTCTGAGCTTTGAGGTCTGACTTTATAGTGACACTGAAATAGCAAACAACAATACTATTATTCACAAGATGCTTTTCTGCCACCATGCAATACCCCAGAGTCAAGACAAAAGGCTGGACCAAACTCCCGGCACCCTCTTCTTCCTGCTTTCTATCAGGACGTAACCCATGAACGACAGATGAGGATTCCTCTAAAATTACAGAACTATAGTAAGCCCTTCGGAACTGTTGCAAATTGTTACAAATTAGAGAAGCCTTGAACTTTTCTTACTTGTCCCAGACTGATTTATATGTCCACTATATCCAGAATAGACCTAATGAACGTCCACCTTCACTTGGTTCTTGAGCAAAGATACCCACCGGAACAAAACCTTTGTTACACTGTAGACCTACATGAGTGGCCTTTCAAAACCTACGTTATTTCAAAGTGCCTACTTATAAATACCAGCATATTTCATTATCTGACATAATTCCTACTATTTTTGCTTTCATGCTACCACGCCAATATTATTCTATTGAATCTTGATCAAAGTCCCTTCAGACCTTTCTGCCCCATTATCTAAGCTCACATATTCTTTTTCAGTTTACACAAATTTTATTGAACATTTCTAGATTTGTATTATCCATTAGTTTATTAAACTCCTTTTTCTACAATATGCTCCAGTTTAGAAATGCAGAATTTAGTTTCAAAACTGTATTTCATAAAAAGATGTTTTTCCAAGCCTCTGTTAGTGAATCGGAGTAAAACCAAACTGTTTAAAAACCACTGTAATTTCGAGTCAGGTTTGTTACTTTAATTGCCATTCTCACTCACCTCAGATCAGAAGCTAACGTAGATTTCCACCTATACATTCTTAGAAAAAAGTAAATTGTATAATATCATTTTTCCTATGGGCAGTCATTTTATTAAAGATGCATCATTAAACCTTACAGGTTATGCAAGGCCAATTTAGATCACTATTCAGACGTGAAATGCTTAGAAGAGCTCCCTAGTGAACTCTTTGGCAGAACTCCTAAGTTCCATCACCAAAATCAAGTATGTAATTTCCACAGTTTTATATCAACATCTGGCTTTAAAAATATTTGGCTTACTTTGAACCAGAACTCAGCTGGTTCAGCCAGTACCTTAAAATGATGTGAAATTCAAGTTTTTTTTTTTTTTTAATCAAATAGCTTATTTCCATATATGGAGTATGAAATATCAGACCACATTCTGATGTGCCATCATGTTTTTTGTGACTTTACAAACTTGAAAGACTTTGGGCTAGATGGTTCTCAGAGAATTCACGAAGGAGTTTGGTTATTGAACACAAAAGCATGTTTGCAGAAAAACACTTTTCTGGTGCTACAGATGAAAAACTTAATTAAAAAAACTCTGAACCTTAATTAAAAAAATAAAATCCTACAGACAAAATATGTGCAGAAGTGACAGGATTTCTGAGTAGCTTCTCTTGTATTTCCTTGTAAGGCTATACAATTACAACTAACAAAATAGATAAAAATCTCAAAACACTATATGAGGTTGAGTAGGCAGAGAAATGGTTTACTTGATTTAGAATGCTTATAAAACAGAATTATAGCACCATGATGACTCTTTTACAGTCAAAAAGTACTTACAAAATTTCTATTTGTGCATGACCTAAAAATGCCTCTAATCTGTATTCCAAATGAGTTCATCACATTTTCCTAATTGACTATATTCCAGCAGCAGCTAGTTTGCACTTTAATATAAATTTTCCTTAATTGCCAAGAGTGCAACATGTATATCATCTCCTTCCTATATATAACAAGCTGTCTGAACTTAAAATGTATTGAAATGTGGCCAAAGTAGTCTTTTATACTCCAGCTGGCAAACTCTCAAACCACAGAAAATGTCTACACCACTAAGAATTTATATCTAAGATACACAAAGTAGAAAAACTTGCATAAAAACATAGAGAAACAAAGTTGCCATTATTCCCATAAAACTATTGAGAGCTCCTAGTAGCAACATGTACAGTGAAAGAACTATACAGTGCACCTTATTTTTGCAAAATTAGGATCAAAAGCCTCTTCCCATGGGGAAGATAAGAGACTTAAGCCATTTAAGAAACTTAGTTCCTTTAAAAACTCTTCAGAATTTACGTAGGTTTGAGAACTACAAGTGAATCCAAGTAGATCATCCCAAGGCTTCAGACTATCTAAAACTCTGTTTTAAACTATCCAAAGACTTGAGACATTATCCATAGCAGTTAGCAAATGCAGTGATGACACTTGTTAAGAGACAGTCCATTTATTCTTGTTGTAAGTAAATATTCTTCTTCTTCTCAGTTTTTGCTCAAAGTATGTAAATAAAAACACTTCGGCAAAGTTGACAAGCATCTCTAAAGAGAGTAATTCCTCAAAGCAAGACACACCAAGATCCTTTAAGAACTATGTTTCTGAAACTATAAACCACTGTGTACTGCAAATATGGTAATAAAAAAATCTTCTCACAGAATACTCATTATGTAATGGTATGACTCCTTATTTATAGAAGTATGCTAGGGTGCTAACTCTTAATCAAGTTGGAATTTTTGTCTTTTTTATTTCAGCTGAAGTAACTAAATAAATAGACCTTTTCAAGCCAGAATTAACACAGGCAGAAAAGAATAACTAATTCAATATATACTAAAAAACTCTTTTGCCATAACATAACCTTTGTTATTTAAAATAAAAATTTGTATCCTGCCATAATTGGCAATTTCGCTGCAAGAATTAACGTGTGATATAAATACATTACACTGTTTGCTATATTAAAAAAAAATACAAATACTAATTCATGCTTAAAAGAAACAATATTTTCTCCTCAACTGCAGTTATAATTCTAAGCAAAACTTGAGAATTATTTGCAGCTCAGCAAGCTGCATGCAGTTTCATGTTTAATGAAAATTTATCAGCATCTGCTTACATACTACCAGATAATGATCTGAAGCGAGGAACAGAACTGCTTCACAATACAAGTGTCTGACACTTGTGAGGTTCCACAGAGGAATCGAGGTATCTATTACCTTTCAAACTACATCGCCAGTGAAGCAATCTGAACAGGCATTGCACGTGGAAGTCCAGGTCCAGGAAGTTTTAAGTCTTACATTTTCTTGCATATTAAGCATAAGGGTATATGGAATGTGAAAGCACCTCCTTCATTGAGTTACCTGGTTAAGACCTACTACCGAATAGTTCAAAGAAGTAACAACAGTTAAAAAAAGTAACAACTGATAGGAAAGTGGCACATACTAGACACACAGATGCACAGACCTAACAAGCAGGTGGTAACAGAGACAGTAACTAAGGCCAGAACTCAGCTCAGCTTCGCTAGCGGCCGAACCAGCAGATGGGAACAGCAGCAGCTGCACCATCGGCCCAGGACAGAGACCTATGGGGTCTCAGGGCAGCCAGCTGGGCTCCGGAGCCCGGGGAGGAGGAATCCCTGGCATCCACCGGATTTGGCAGCTTTCTTAACATCCTTAACATTAAGCATTAACTACATCTTGTTCAAAAAAATTGCAATACCTCTCCCCCAAATATTTTTTTAATCCACTCAACAAGTGTCTAACTCTGCAAGAGACTCAAATACATAGTCAATGCACCACATACGCTGTTCAATGACACGGCCTCTACTTGCAGTGCAGAATTGTAATGATTCTAGCACAAATCAGAAATGATGCTGTGCACTCTTCTGCTTTTGGTTTCTTTATGTGAGGAGAAAAGGGAGAGAGAGAGGAAAAAGTATTTCAAAGTCTGACAAGCCCAGAGGACATGAAGGATGAGAAGGATGGAAAGAGAGGCAGAGTAACATATGATTCTACTTATAAACTGTGATGAGACCATCATGCACAGTGTTATGAATTAGGTAAGACAGCATAAAATCATACCATGGCTGATACTGCTAGGTACTGCGACTCCAACAAGGCCAGGGTTTCATCCACAAAGGCAAACCTGGAGTCTGAACATACTGCATTTGTACCTAGTTCTTCAGCAAATAATGCTAACTTATTAAAAATATATACATATATATGTATCTCTCCTTACTCTCTCTTCCCCTGCAAAGCCCCAACCTGAAGCTTCATCTCCTTGGTTTTATGTAACAGTCTTCAGTTACTCTCTGAGCTTCCAGGGCTTCAACCACCCCCAAACATGAACTTGTCTTCCTTGGCTAAAAAGTCATGCCAATATTACAGCCTCTGCAAGCCAAGCTAATTTACTTTGTTTATTCTGGCAGTGAAGCTATCAAAACTCAACATGCATTCGAAGCTATGCATATGCATAGCTGAATAATGTACAGTCAGAAATATCATCATACCTTGATTTTAAATTCCAGCTGGGAGTTAATGGTATACATCATTTCTGTCCTTTCCATTTTCCGAGCACCTTCATTGCACAAACGGACCAACTAGAAATGAGATATTTAATAGGTTTAATGTATTCAGGACTTAGGACAAACAGTATTCTAGAAAACGCTTCACTGCAGCTAACTTTCAGAATGAAATCTTAAAGCATACTACAGTTTAAATAAAGTCTGCATGGGGGGTGGGGGGGGCGAGGCAGAAGGAAAGGTATGAAAATGCATTCCCATTAACCTCATGCAAGGATTTCCCAAGAGTCAATGGGCCTTTTCTTATTTTTTTTAATTTCTTACTTCCTAGGAGGCTGAAAGGAGGAAAGAAACCTGAGCAGCAACTGGTTCAGTGGGGGATAGCAGGCTGAGACTAGAAACAAACTCATGGGCACCATCCAGGAAGCCTTTCCAAAGCTAATATAGCATCAAAGTCTAGGAGGACCAAAGAGCTTTCCAGTTTTTCACTGCAGGGAAATTGCCTTTAATCCTGGTGCAACAGTTGCTAAAGAAACAGTAAACAGTTAAACTGTTATAATTTTAGTAAGTTTACATAAAGAGTTGTTCTGTGGTATTAAAAAAAACAGTGACTTCACTGTAACAGTTAAACAGTTTTGAGATAACAGAAATAACAGAATTATACAGAAACTTCTGGAGGAGAGCACAAAACTAAAAATCTTAGTCCTACAGGAAATTTTTTTTAAATGAGCCTGTGATAAAATCATTCTTATCAAGGGAGGTTTCCACAACATCTAGACATAGAAGTATAAACAACATCAGTCAGGGAGTTTGTCTTCCCTCATCTCCTTTTCAGACTGAACGTTTTACACACCATATACTGTTCCCACACTAAAATCCAATTGTGCTGGCAACAGTACAGTGTTACTGAGTTTAAGATTTTTTTTAAGTAACAGAAAGAGGATGATTTAGGCATAAAACTGATCCCTAGTGGTCTTTCTTAAATAAAGCAATTTAATATTTTTATCCTTCACTGCTCTTCCCCTTTACATTATTTATGCAAGGAAAACATCAAATTTTCCCTTAAAGCTGACAGGAATGCTCAAGGCCCAAGGCAATGTCTAGTCCCAACATGCAGAGAATGAGTTTTTTAAATAAAGAACACCTAACCCATCACATTAAGTAACAGTCTATGACACATCACAGTTTCTGAAATTCTGAGATCTTAAAAGCAAAATGATAACTAGTCTTCAGATTTTCTTTTCAAACCACAATGTTCTGTTTTAAAGAGTTTTCTATTTATTTATTTATTTTTTTTAAAGATGGACAGTATTTCACAACAATATAAAAATATCTGGTAATCTGGTTGCTCAGTTTCAAATGAAATTAACTGGAATTTATTATACAACTAAGTGACATAATGTTGACATTTACAAACTATACATGGTGAATGGACTTGTGCTCTTCTTCCACCTTTGATTTTTGCCCAAAAAACATGATTCCAGGATAGGAAGAGAACAACTTCGAAAAACTGACAGAAGCAGAAATGGCCTACTTAAAACATGCCAAAAGCAGAAAGAATTCTTAAGTTTTCTTAGGCAATTCAGACTTCTTTTCTGTACCGTAGGGTGTTTTTTTGGCTTTTTATGTATACAGTCTGTCACATGGCCTTCTGTTTGAATGACTGGCAGCAAATAGAGTAAGGCTGTCCAGTGACACTGTGAAATAGGTGAGCAAAATAAGCAACAAACATGAAAATTAATTATCAAGGGACTAAAAAAACAAATACAAACAAAGAAACAAAAGCAGCTCTTTCTCACAATGGATTTTTGAGATGACCAAAGCATGCAGTGTAATTTAGGAAGAAAATCCCTCAAAACAAACAATTCTGCAGCCAGATTAAGTTTTTAGGAACATACCTTACTCACTTCTTTCAGAGCTTGCTTGCAGTTTTCATATTTTGGTGAGTCTTTAGGAGTTTTCTGACAAATAGTCTGAAACAAAAGTTCTGTTGCTTCAGAGAACTATGAAGTACAGATTGTAACAAATACAGAGTTTTAAAGTACATATGTGCTGAAATTAAAGAGGTGAAGGCTCAGTTGTGGACTAGGTTAAATGACAAAGCATTAGGTCACTTCCCCAGCATTCTTCATGACACTAAGGGACATCTCCCTTGAGGTCTTTTTGGAGGAATGTGACATTTTCCACTTCTGGGCCAATCTCCATCCACGGCACCGCAGTGGAACAGGAAGGCCATACCCTTCCAGGAACAGGAAAGTTTCTCCTTTCTACCTTTATGCAAACCACGATGAAAACCCATTGCAGCTGTGCATAATCAGGTTCTTCCCATTTCAAACACAAGGTTAAGCTTTTCCCAGAAGTTAAATTGTCCATTCATGTACAGTTACACATGGAATAAGGAAACTGTACCAGACTACTTTGTCTGACCTCTCTGTGGAAGATAGGCATTTCCAAAGCAGTAAAAGAAAAGGCTCTTAAACCTTTTCCACATGCACTATGGAAATATATACGGAACAATATTATTTAAGATTACTAAAACAAAAAGCATATGTGAGGGAAGACAGCTACAGCATCCAAACATGGGGAATGCTGAAAAGTAATGAGAAGTAAGTCCGATCGGTGACTTACACATGACAATCATATTTACTGACAAAGTTTATTTTTATGGGTTAGAGGAAAAGATGATATCCTATCCAAACCAGCCATTTTGAATCAATGACAGACTGGCTAAATTATTTTTTTGACTGAGAAACAAAAACATCGTAAGATATTTTACATAAAATTAGTTTTTGGATTAATTATGAAAAAATTAACTATTCAGTCATCTAAAGGATCATCAATCAAATTAATTAGTGTAGAATTCATGAACACACAGGAGAAAATTATTTGTCTTGTTTCTGGATTCTGCCACTGCTGGAATCTGAGCTTGGATTTTAATATACACTACTGTTGGTAGTCCAACTCATAAATTCAGTTCTAGCATCTTCACTGAAATACCACAGATCTTGGTGTGAACTTTTCTCACAAAATTTCAATTGCACTTCTTCACACTTCCTAAGTCGCCATTAACCTGCATGCGGATGGTGCATCTCACAGTGTAACACCCTGGTGGTAACCGAGTATGTAAATACTGTTCCACTCTAGTAAGAGCTCCTGTGCCCCCAACAACACAGTATAACCCTGAACAAAGAACTCTAACTCTTTTAGAGGGTCTCGATGACACTACTCCTGAAAATAAGAATTTAATGCAAAAGGGCCCTTATCCAATCTATATGATGGAAAGTTTGTTTTTAAACTGTAGGGTTTAATTGTAAATCTAACACTGTGTGCAACTTCTGTACTAGCTTCTTCCTTGATTTCACCATCATTTTCACCCTTGACTGTAAAATTTTTAGATTAGAACTTATAAATATTTAATTTTTGATTGCATAAGCAAACAAATGCTACCATACTTTGTTGTCAACAGACAAGTATCTACAGCCCTGTAAATGGTATAAGCAAGATGATATGAAGTGAATGGAACAAAACAGGAATTGAAGAGAAAAAATGCCTAGATTAAAAGAACATGCATGACACATTAAAAGCAAAAAAAAAAAAAAAAAAAAAAGTCTGTTCTCACATCCATCAGTAATGGAAGACGAGTAACTCTCTGCATTGGAAGTATGAGGAAAGAGATCATTGGTAAATTCCTGCAGTCTTCATGGGACTCAATCCGTGACAACACCTCTTTAAATGCTGGATTTGTAGCTCTGGGGAGAAAAAGGGAAGGGGGATTAAACAGAATGCTTTAACAAGAACTGCAAGCATTAACAAGCACAAACAAGAATTATGAAAGTTGCTTTTTTTTTTTTTTTTTTTAAAGAATTATCATTTTATTTCTTAGAGAAACTGCAGTTTGGGGGATTTATATCACTTAAGCCTTCGGCTTTATTTATTCAGATATGGAAGACCAGTATTAACATTTAAAATTCTTGTAATCTCCCATGCATGCAAGAGTGCAAACATGCAAATATGTAATATATAAAAAAGCATGGCTTTGACAGTTTGATAAAATTGTACTTAATAGTGGAAACAGAGTTGAACACAAGACTATAAATAGGATTGGACTATGCAGCCAGGCTTATTTTCACTCTTAATTACTCAAAGGACCTTGTGCATTAAGGAATGCCAGCATGCAACCACATGCTTAGTTGGAAGCGAAAGTTTTTGCACCAAAATACCCCAGCCTTTGACTCCTGCTACAAACAGGATGATTTTGCAATTGTATTTTAAGATTATTTCTTACAGTAATTTCTGTAGTGTTCGCTGCTGATAGACTTCATTAGTGCAGTATTTTACATATGGATCAAACGTTGAAGAAGCATGCTTTCCAACTATATCACTAATATCATCAATAAAGATGTTGTTCTGATGTCTTGCCTCAAGTTCTTTAAAGAATCTGCAAAAACAAAAAGAAAGTATTCTTTTTACCCCCAAAACAGCAGTCCCTGTCCAGCAACGTCTTACACTTCACCTCACACAACCAATGGCTTTCATCACCTAGGGAAAATTCGAATGGTTTGTGTAAGGGCGAGATCATCCCTCCTTTTGACAAAACAGTACATGAGATTGTTACACGATACATGTCAAAGGGCGGCAGTGCAACCTGGCAGAGCTCAGTATAACCAGTGCCCATGAAGCTACTTCCCATATTCTAGCAGTCAAAACTGAACTAGTACTGCTGATGTGGTTAAACTGGAATTTCCAGAAACAGGGTTGAAAAAGAAATGAAAGAGCTTCAAACAGAACATTAACACTACACCATTTCCTCTTGTAATAAAGGAAGTGCAATACCAGAGGTGTTCAAGGAAATAAAAAAATTCCCCAGCAGGTTAAGTGTGAACTGCTGAACTCAGAAAAATATAGTGCAGACTGAGCTGCACAACGTAATCATACTGTATAGTTCAGTTTACCATTAAAACCAAACATAGATTGAAAACAATTAAAACAGGAACAAAAATCAAAATCCCAAGCCAAGTCTTTCCCCTAAGTGTGCCTCTTCTGAAAACTTCCCCATTGGTCTTCCTCTGTTCCCCCTCTGAGCTCCTTTCGCCTCTGAAAGCTTTCCATTCCTTCTTGCACTTCTAATTTCACCAGGACACAAAAGCCTTCATTTCAACAATTCTCATACACACCACGGGTGTTTAACAACATGGGTCACCTGAAATTAAGACCTTGTGTCAGGCATGCCTAGAGTGAGCTGAGGAACAAAGCGATGGGCAATGCTTCTGTTCACACACCACCAATCACACAGTCAAAAGCATCTTCGTGTGTGTGTGTGTGTGTGTGTGTGTGTGTGTGTGTGTGTGTGTGTGTGTGTGTGTGTGTGTGTGTGTGTGTTCTCTCTCTCACACACACACACGCACACACACACTCTCTCTCTCTCCTTCTCTCTCCCTCCCTCCCTATATATAAAGTTTTAAAGAAGTCCTGTCTGGCACTTATTAATGGTAGATTTAACTGACTGATGTTTATCATTATTGTCATTTAATGGAAAACAGGACACTGTCTAAAAATAGATACGACGTTACTTACTACAGTTTACAGTTTTCTGCTCTACTTTCCACCTTAAGCGGGGCAGCAGTGTTTTTTAAAAGCCTTGCCAGTTCTGCAAGACACAGTCCTCCAGAATCCTTCTATCCTCCATTCATCTCCTTTCAAAGCATGAGATACTGGAACATGTCACTGGTTTGCATTATGTTACATATTTGCTTTTTTAATACAAAGAATAGCACTAACTAGCAAAGAATGCTAAGCTGCAATGAGATCTCCTACAATACACACACAATTACTTAAATTTAACAGTTAGATTGAAATTTCATTGCAGTCCTCTAGACTTTAACCAAGAAGGAAGAAAATTAATCTCAAAGTTGCACAGTCCACCATTTCTCATGAACCACAACAGCCCGATTTCAACTGCTGACCACCATAAACTGCAGACAACAACTGGAATCCATTTCCACTCTGCTCGGACATGGTCACAGCTGGAAGAATTTCTTAGCACACTCCCAATTTACTCTGCTCAGGAAATCAGGAAACACAACATTTCTTCTTGCTATATGTTATGGTATGCTGACAAGGTGTTTGCCCACGCTGGGCTAGAATTTACACTTTCGAAATTTATCTGGTGCTTCACCCATGACATTATCATCAGACAGCACAGCCCCGTCAGGGAACGGCGAGAATTCTTGGGTAATAGAAGATTAAAAACAGAAAGGAGACAGAGACAGTCCCACGCTGTCCTCCCCCTGGACTACAAGAATTTTTAGCTCTGAAAATCATCCATCGAAGTTTGAATCAAGGATTGTCTTTCCATGCATCCAATCTGCTAATTACTATATACATATCAGTAAACCAGACATTATAAAAACCTTGTACTGAAGATTTTAGGACAGATTCTGTCATAAAGATCAGTACTGATAAATCACAGTCAATTTAACTAACTACAAATTGGCTGCAGTGTGTGACTGGCCTGTTGCTTAATACAAGAAGGATCTATATAGAGTTTGCTTCTTTTAAACCCAGAACTTTTCTGTTTAAAGTTAGATCCAGTTAAGTGAAAGTCAGAGAGCATCACGAGAGAGCCTGATTTGCTTTATCTTGCCCCTGTGTTGTTTAAAAGAAATCTCCCGTTTGTAATATGGTGGAACGCCTTCCTCTTCTGAAGGCTATACATATCAACTTAGAAATACAAATGTAATTCATTTTCTGTTTCTTTTATAGCACAAGATCCAGAAATTCTATAAATCTCAGCAATACAGAGTTTGTCCTGTCTTTATGACAGGTGTTTCCTCCTTGAAGTTTCGGTGGTTCTTGTTAAGGGTCTTCTCATGTCTTTAAGAAGTCATTAACAGTCTAGTAATCATAACCAGGCACCATGTTCTAACATCTGCTCAGACATTTTTCTTAAGCTGGTATTTCCTACTACCTTTAATTTCTGACCGATATTGACAAATTTCTTTAAAACTTTACGTTAATTTAGATGTATAAACATAAATGCACAGCAGTGTACACACAATGCTACAAATAATTTCATATAATTCACGCTTGTAACACTGAAACTATGTCTCATTCATAAATGTAAAACTCATCAACAGTAATTCTACCTAAAAAGATGCAATGAACAACCCAACAAAAATAAATTCCCTAATATTAATCACTTCGGTTGACCCTCCTTCTCAACATTTACTCTCCCTTCTCCCCTAAATAAATATATTAACTGAGTAAGACTTACAGAATGCTTAGAAGTGGGGATCCGTTTAAATGAATACTATATTCCAAAACTAGATTGCATTGGGTTAGAAAATTCTACTTAAGTAGCTGAAAGAGATTATAACTACACAGGCCAAAAAAAGAGTTAGAGGAACAATCATCTTAGGGAATCAAATCTACTATTCAGGATCAAAAAGCACATAAGCTCAAAGGACAGCATGTAAAAGGTACACATAGAAAGGTCAGAGCCACTGTAGAAAAAGTAAATTGATTATTTGCATCAAAGCTCACCATAGACACATACAGAGTTTGCCAACATTGACACATACAGAGCTGTATATAATAAATGCTTTAAAGAGTGAAAGCTATTACTGTGAACACGGCTCAGAAAATGGGCAGAGGAGAAGGGGCTGGTTTCCGTAACAACCCTGCTCTTGCTCATTCTCTCTCATACCTACATACCCACATCCTAATTTCCTACTAAAAGCATCAAGATAAGGAAATGAAGGCCAAATAAATACATTTGCCTACGCCCACTAAACCATTTTTCGAAGAGGCAGTAAGTTGTACTTGTCAGAAATGAACAAAGCTGCTGATATAACAGTACTACTTAAGATATTAAAACTAACATCTCTCTTATCTTGCCATTAAAACAGGGATGTTTTCTAAATTAAAACCAGTATCAGTGAATTACTGACATTATCTCTATTCCTTCCCCAAAGGTTTCTATGCTAGAATTCAAAAACATACCTTACGTTTAAACAAAAAGAATTGAAACTTGAAGGTTAATTATAAAAGGTCAGAGTATTTACCTCTAAATACTTTATATTTTAGATCTTAAAAACAATACAGGATTCTCTCTTCCCTCTTCAAGTACTGCATGTTCACTGAAGTGTTACAGTAACTGGGAAGAATGCAGAAGCTGGGAGTCCCCAGGCTGTATAACAGTGAGCTTTACAGGGCTCTGGCTACTGGTTCTCCACAAAAGCAGCAGAAAATACAGACTATGGTTGCTAAGAATCTCAGCTCCTTAGCAGGCAGCAGCATCATTCTATTAATAAAGTTAGTGATTTTTATTTCACCTAAGAAAGCACGAAGCGTTTTTTAACTCTGCTGAAGATCAAAGAGGACCTGCATAGCCATGGAAGCAAAGGCGACTAGCTCCAGACTTCAGCAACATCAGAAATACTTCGGTTCCAAAGCTGACACAGAAGTCTCTGATGCACTGGCTTTCCCTGGGATCCACCGCACTGATACTTGGCTCCATACAACAAAACGCCATTAGCATACTTGCCACAAGAAAGGACAGCGGGAGTAGCAATGTATCAGTGCACGAAGTGCATCTGTCCACTAACCAATTTCTTCCTAGATTCTTCAGCACATCTGTAACTGGCATGAAATAATAATTTATTCCTTCATGATCAAACATGAATATGAGAAATTCCCCAGGTGTATTTTAGAGATCCAGATTTATATGTACATAAATCAAACTGAGCTGATGCTCTTTAAGAAAACAAACAACTGGTACATACCTTGTTCTCTGTGTTTCTTTCATATAAATGAAAGCTGGAAAATATAATACATTCATTTTTTGAAGACACAAATAAGCTAGTGTAAATATTCATTAGATACCCTGGTTGAAGCTGTCAATCTTTAGTCTAATAATTGTATTTAATATAAAGCAGAAAAGACCAACTTTAACACTGACCACATTAACCTCCTTGGCACTGAGAAGCATGAATTCCCAAGTACCAAGAACTAATGAAAAAAAATATACTGCCTGCAGAATTTGAATTGCCAGTGCCAAGTTCCTGAGAAAGCACCATAAACTCACTGCCAGGGGAATGTGAGGAGGGGGGAACCTGTCTTCCAACTTGGGGGGGGGGGGGGGAGAGAGAGGGGGAGAATCAAAATTTTCTTTTTGGGGAGAAAGCAACACATAACTTCACGTTAATGGAAACATGCTGTACATGCTTTACTGGGAATTCTTAAGTTGTTTGCTAACAAAAAGAAAAGTAGCATTGGTGATTTTAAAATTCTAAATTATCTCTTCACTGTCGTACAGCCACTATTTCTGCAATGCAACGGAAATATATGAAAAGAGCTGCCTGAAATAATTTGGTCTTGCAGAACATTTGAAGTTAAGTGTTTTCATTAAGAACAGCATTTGCTACTTAAGTCTTTAAAGAATCCAATTTCCAACTCTAAATGATGGTTCGTATTTGATAGAACTGTCACAAAATCCATAGTATTACTTCACAGTCCACACAAATATCTTTGACTAGGCAATATCCACTGAGCAACTACAAAGAGAAGCAACAACAAGACAGACACTGACAAACTATTCTGCCATTCCGCAACAGACTGGAACAACTTTTAGCAGGCCGACCTGCTAGGAACTGCACTAAGGGCAAGCCACTTGCCTTTTCAACTATCTATAGTATTCTGGAGAAATACAGGACAATAAAAAGGCCATGGCAACCCTGCTAGCATATCCTGTTACAGGGGGATTCTCGCAATAGTTAAGTGTTCAGAGCATCTAGCTCAATTCTATACATTTTGGAGAAACAAATCATGATTCAACCAATTAGCAGCCACTGACAAATGAATCTACAGAGAACACTTCGTGGCACTAGCAGTGTAAATCTTTTCGATAAATTATGAAGACACAACAACAGGAGTGTTCATTTTAAAAGCAAGTACTAGTTCTGTTACTATATGCAGCATAACTAATTAAACTTAATATTTAGGAAGAAATTTTTGTTAATAATAGAAACATGAAACAAAAGTTAACACTGCTTAGTCCTGAGGGAAACATACCAACTAGAGAACTCTTCACTGCAGTCTACAAATCCCGACGATTTACAGAGTGCCCAGGAAACTGTCCAGGGAAAAGCCTGGAGTTTGTCATTTTAATCTCCCTCCTGCCGCTCCCCGCTGTGGCACAGCCCCAGCACGTCCCACGGCAGCCCTGCCCGGGGAGAGTGCAAACCTGCCCAAGCGTTACCTGCTCTCACATGGGCACCTGGGCCAAGCAGGCAACAGGCTAACTTTCATAATCGAGGGAAAACAAGTTCAAAGTACAAAGGCACTAATCGTAACGTCACGGTGTTTTACAGGGCTGCGCGGGCGCTCTTCAGCAGGCGAAGCAGAAACTCGGCCACGAGCAAGGTCAAGGGGCAGGACAGAGCCCGGGCAGGCAGCCCTGCGAGAGCTCACCGCCTGCAGCACTAAGTAGTGCTAGACTTACCTTACTGCCCCGGCTCCAGCGCCCCAGTACATAGTAGCCTAAGAAATTATCCAGTGCAGTGAACTATCACACATACTTGAAGGTAAGAGAGAAAGTTGTAGTTTTTGATACTCCTGCACATAAAGCTGCATTTGCTATAAACTGTTAACACAAAGTACATCTGTATAAATGATCTCCATACTGTTACAGCCTCATTCATAACAGAAGTTACAGCAAGACATGTAGGATAGAAAAACATCATTCCTAGGCAGCAAGATTTTCCTGGGTACAAACACAGCACAGACCAACCTCACAGCTGTCCAGAACAACGTGGAACAATGGAACATAACTCATCTATCTGCAGTGAAAGCTTTCACCTTCTTATGAATTTGTGCTCCAATAAAAGACTGTATAGCTTTAAAATCTCATTTAAACAAAGCACATTGACCCAATGATACATGTGAGGAGCCAAGGGAACATACATATATCCTCCCTCTCTGACAGGCTTCCTAAACACAGCTATTTCTAGACTTACAAACAACTTGGTGCCTCCTCAAAGCTACACGTTCTTTTTGTGCAAAAAAAAGGCAATGGCAGTTCTCTGAGACCGGACTGGTATCTCGAAGAGTTATCACTCATTCAGTCTCAGCTAAGAAACTCTTCATTATTAGTCTTTCCTTGTATTAGGGAAGCAGAGATCCAAGTTTGAGTAACTGCTGAACATTCACTTTACTACCATAAAAACATGCAGATAAATACACTTCTCCTTTTTTATGCTTCATGCAGCAATAGTAACACTGCAAACCTGTGCAGGATTCCTAAGCTGCTACCAGAACAAACCCTGCCAGAGCCAGCAACAAAGCACACTTCGTTGCGATCTGTGTGGATAGCACATTTCAGCTGATTACTGTGGCAGTGACGCTTTGCAGGAAAGGCTACATAACCACGTGTTGGATAAAGCTTTCCAGCCATAACCCCAAAACTATTTAAGAACTTTTGTTCTACTCAACAACTGTACTTAAACACAAATATTCACACACAATTCTTTACTCAGAGGTTAGGCCACAAAAGAAGAGCCAAAGGCTCCAAGAATTCAACTAAGAATGTTGCTGCTGACATTGTTTTACACAGAGTATGTTCAAATAATATAGTGATGGGTTTCAGCACAAATAAATATGGTACATGGCAGCTTCATGCCACAGTTCTGGCTTTTCTTAGCAGCAATGGCAGCTTTCACAGCTCCTGCCCCAACTTCTTCACTCCTCTTCTCCTACCATGCTCTTTCAGGTGTCACCAATTGCTTACAGGTGACACTGGAAATCAGATCAGGGAATTGACCTGACAGGGAGGAAGGGAGGTGAGAGAAGGAACTTCAACTCATTTTGTTCTGGGGGTTATTTTTCAGCTGGATCAGTTCCCTGGTCTAACCGCCAGCTGGCAGAGCTGAGGGAGTGATGGAGAAGGGGAAAGAACACCTCCAGGTACCATTCGCACCAAAAATGGACCTTTTGTATCGATGTGCACAAAATAAAGCAAACACTAAAAAACTACCATACCTGAAATGCAATAGAGAGCTGTTATGATTCTTCTGGCAGAGTTTATAGCTTTAAGATCATTCACCTAGGTCATGGTTTAATTTCTTGTCCCAGTCAGTATTTAATCTCGAACCGAGATACCTTTATTTGATGCAAAAATTATCTGTTGCTGGATAACACAAAAGATCCAAAGTCACTGGTAGGGAAAGTCACTCCCTGCTTTTTAAGAAAAGAAGATATACTGGTAATGTTAAAAAAATCATTAGCAGAAAATGAGACAGGTAGAGAACTATCAGTTCTTAGGCTGAAAACCTCAACTGGCACAGAAAGAAGAAAAAAGCATCTGAGGCTCTCCATAAGTACCTAATTATAGAAGCAAAACAGGACACAAAGTCCTAGACAAAGGACTGGCAGAAGGGTTTTGAAATACAATTCAATTACAAGAGGAAAACTTCCAAGCAGACCTTACAGTGAATCTCTCCTCATAAAAGTCCAGGATCCTGAGTTACATACCAGCTGTGCTGCACTTCCACAGGGAAGATAAATGGACAGTGCCATTCTTCAGAGCCAAATTTTTCAGAGCGGGACCCAGAGACAATTTATCAGAATAATTTTGGTAGCAGAGCAACACAGGCAGAATCCTGAGAGGACAGAGCTAAGGTGAAGTTTTGAGTACAAGCACAGATAGGTAAGATAAATTTACTAAAATTCTCTTCAGTCCTCTCATAAACAACACCAGTTTATTTGAATAATGAGAGAGGTAAAACAAAACAAGATTTTAAGGCCACTAGTTAAGAACACTGTTTTTGTAAATTCAAAAAAGGAATTGCATTACCTTTCACCTGACAAACACTGTTAATATTGTCAAACCTTAGTAACCACAATCAAAACCAATACAACCACATACATACAATCATGCAGTTGAGATGAAACAGCAACTGTAAGCGACGCTGCTCGGCTCAGGTGCTTCACCTTCTTTTACCGGACCTTTTCTCAAGGAACATGCATGTTACCACTCGCTGCTACCTGGCACTTGCTGTTCAGTTCAAAAGAAACAGGAAATCAAAATCATTGCGGGGGGGGGGCAAAAAAAGAGAAAGAAGCAGAGCCAGCATTACATGTGAGAGACTCGAAGCCCTTAACAGAAAAACAAGAAGTAACACAGACAACAGCTGAGTGCTCAAAGGCACAGCCTGTGTCTTAGTCTTTCCAGGTGAACTCGACCCTATCACAGGGGAGAGATGGGCAGGACTGTTCAGTTCCTTCCTCCCCTCTGATGCCAGAGAAGAACTGCAGAGAGGGTTAAAGAAAAAAGAAAGAAAAGAAAGTGCTGAAAAAAACACCCTGATTCACTCCAGAAAACTCATGAATGAAATCCATGAAAATAACTTCTCTCTGTCCTTTGGTCAGCTAAGCATTGGAGTTTGTAATGGGAGGATTTGGAGTTTGTAATGAGAGGATTTTCATCTGTTAGTCTTGATTTTGGCAAATGGAAATCCTGTAGGCTTTAACTGCATGGTAAAAAGAGATCATAAATACAATGTTCATCTCTACTGCCAAATAAAAACCCCTAAAACCAAAACAAGATATTTAATGTACTATTTCACTGTGAAATCATTCAGAAACAATCCTCTGAAGGTTTTACTCCGAGGTAAGCAGGAGATGCCAACTCCATGGATCTGGAAAAAAAGCTAGGCAAATTCAGCTGTATAATTGTAAAAGTGCTCTGCCTCCTATCTCAACTAGGGCATATACAGTCAGATAAGGAATGTAAACTAGCTGCCTTGATTAAAAAAAATCCAGATACATAGGCTATATTTTAACTACCAAAATGAGTTAACAATCATTAATATGATTTGAAGCTTTCCTTAAAATACTGCACCAACTAATTCCACCTAAAAGGGTGGTATAAAAAGGATATATATAATAAATAAGGGGATTAAACTGTGTCTACACAAAGTTTTATGAGCATTTCAGGATTTGTTCAGTGACATGGAAGCAGGATGCTAGAGAGAAACAGAAGACTGGTTACACAATCAGCATTTCAATAATATCACAAATGACCTCTGGGACATAGCAGATTTTCTGATCAAATGCAAATTTTATGCTACTAATATTTAAATTTCATTGCAGCCATCATTGAAGAAAAAAAAGGAATCATAAAGTCAGTAAAAGTTTTATGTTGGTGTTTCTTGGAGATACTGCACAATCCATTAGGGAGAAAAAGTTTCCTCTGGCTTCTACTCCCATCTGGTTTTAATAACTGGCTTCAGGATCAAGCTAAATTCACTGGAGCTGCAGAAGTGCTCCAAAAAGTCCGTTTCTATTAGAACTGAGGAGGAATAACAGCTTTTACTTCTGTGCAATACACAGCGTCACTGAAGATGCTCAAAGGCCTCTTCAGAAGTGGCCTTCTACAACCCCTCTGAGCAGGTGTGGTGGCCAAGGTAAGGATGCTAGCACAGAGATGGTGAAATCTAACACAAGAAGCAGATTTAATTTCACACACGATTAACTGAGTCAAAGACAAGAGAACTGTGAACACATTCAATTTTCTTTACCAACTATTAGCTCACATTCCTGTAGGGGCACCTGAAATTGAGAAGGCAATGGGAAATTTGAATGGAATTTTAAACAGGACACAAGGACACAAGACTGAAAAAAAAGTCCCTAAACTTCTCTTTGTTACACTAAATCAATGTCATATCAAATCTGTGATTGTTCTCAAAAAATGTTTTAAGAGTGAAAAAAAACCCCTCCTATTGGCAACCTCCGCACATCACTATCAAAAGCGAGTATCTTGGGCTCAGCAAGGTTTCTACAAGGACCAGTCAGAAAAGCATTTCCCTGCCTTGGGCACAACTGTTACCGTGGGCAATGTCGGAGCTAATGGACAGGGAAGTTCTGCAACCAAAGTTAGGGATACCAATGGGAGTAATTCAGAAAAAGTGGGAAGAACACATTCAAAAACAGCCAAGCAGACAGTGTGATCGTTCTCCAGTTACTGAAGTGGCAGACTTGCTGCCTATTGCACTAATGTTTTGTTCTTCTACATCCGGCAAAAGCTGGCCGCAATTTAGTTTGCTTAGATAGCATGAAAATACACCATGAAAGTGATGGATGGAAATCTGTGAGTTCTGGACATTCTTTTAAATAGATTTAAAAAGATTACTTTGAATCTATACGCTTATTATATATTCTACAAAGCTAAGTATTTTCTTCAAGGGCGCTTTTTCCATAGGCAATTTCTAGGTATTTACTAAACTACTATATGTTTATATAAATTTCTGAACTCTTTTCAAAAAGCGTTGTCTAAGTTCTATTCATTCAAGAAAATAAGCTGAGAAAAGTACAATTCTGTTCAGAGTTGTTACTCCTGAATATTAGAGTCATATACCTAATTCTGTCTCCAAAAAGCAAGCAAACTCATAACAGAACAATCACTGGTTAGGAGGACATGTACCAGCTGCATATTATTTTAAAGTTATTGTTAACCAAAACTACTACTCATTTTGCAAAGAAACACCGTGCAGGCCAATCCAGTGAGTTTTTCCAGCTGCCAAAATAACTCTCTAAACAAGTATTTCCTAGAAATTAGGCTAAAGAGTTCAGCAATGAGCACTGATGTTAAAACATCAAGAAGTCAATCTGAAGAAACACAAAGATAAATCCACTGTGCCAAGGAATCAGTAGGGTGTAAGACTCTAAATGTGTTCTGTAAGCACCTAAAATTTAGAAAAGAAAAATAGTATGCTGGAACTCGCTGCTCTACAACATGTCCTGGACTCCCTGGAATCTCCTGACAGTCAGGAAAGGCCCCATAGGCAGTAAAAGCAGAATATGTAGCAAGACTGGGTGAAGGCAAAACCCACAAATGGTAAATTCAGAAGAGCCTTCCAATGTGCTGTAAAAAACAAATATGACATACGGTCCTAGGGATCACCAGCATCTGCTGGGGTCCACACAATGTACCAGCTTCTGATCATAGCCACAACTAAGTTGCGCCTCACATCCTGCTTCCACATTATTTGGGAGGATTTTTCTCCCTCTTGCTCCTGTTTGTCTGTCCACTATATCCAATATAATCACTCAACCTTAGGAAGCAAGTTCTCCACTTCAAAACTTCCAGTATGAACAACTTTCAAACAAAGAGTATAAATATTCTTCCCCAGATCACTCCTCAGTGTCCACTTACCCAGTTGGGCAAACATGCTCAGGTGGGTTATTCTCTCAGGTCATTACTAAACCTTCTTCAACAATTGCGCAGAACCGCAGCAACTGTGATAAAAAGTAGGAAGTGGCCTAAGACCACCTATACATTTCACACTAACCCAAACAGGAGCAGAGGATATTAAAGACTGTTAGTACTGCTGTCTTATCTGAAAATCAAATTGGCGAGCTATAATTTATGAACAATCCTCTTTCATTATTGTTAATCTGAATCACCCAGGGTCTATTAATACTATTTCAAGTTTTTTATTACACATAGGTTTTTTGCAACGTTCCAAAGAAACTGAGCAACAAAACTCTGCATTCTCCAAAAGCGATGTTAAATGCCTAGCTAACTGACTCAGTACACGATCTCCTTAAATGAAGAAAGAATAGGAATTATTTAATTGTGGAAAAAAAGAAGGTGCACCAAGATAAAAATATATCCAACATAAGGATGTTGGAAAGAGGTGAAATATTAAAAAATTAAAAAAGAAAAAAAGCTATGAAAAAGCTTATCTGGTTCCTATTGGATATTCACACACATGAAATTAAACTAAAGAATCTCAGACAAGATGTTCAGCTACCTCACAAACCCACAGAGGCTTCACTATTGAAACCCCTACGCAATATATAGTTTGCACAGCCTGAATTTGTCAAAATGTTTTTTTTTCCTTGTCTTTTCCTGTTAATGCTAACCTTTTCATGTTCCATAAGCTTCTTGTCTTTTGCTGGTCTAATGGAAGAGAGAGAGAAACAAATACTAAAGCTTTCCATCGTCGTATAAATTTGGTGATTAGACCTGTCAGACCAATTGTTCTCCAAGACACTTAACTGATTTCCCTGTAACTCCTCTTTCCCAAGACAGCTTCTTGGGAAACTGACCTCTTTTACACCACATATTGGATTTGAGAGGGTTTTTTTTGACTAGTAAGATTGATTATACAGTATTCTCAGCCTACACAAGCTTTTATTTCTGAATAAGGTGGCCTACTGCATACACACCAGCTTACATCTCAATGTAACAGCTTTCACTGAATCCAGAATCTAAGATCTAAAACTAAAATCTAAAAAATCTAAATCTAAAAAATTTGCAATTTTGTGCTCTATCATTTATGAACTGTCATATGCATACAGGCAAATACACAGTATAAGACTTAAGCTTTTTGAAGCAATGTTACAAGATGTCCTCACAGACAAACACGACCATACATACTGTATGCTGCATGCCTTATTCAGATCAACTCTTCTTTGTTAGAGACATTCCAATGAGCTCCCAAAAGCAGAGACAGACTTTGCTGTCTGTATTCTGCTTCTAACAAAGGCAGCTTTGTTCAACCAGAAATGGCCTTGTCATTTATTAGGAGCCTATCTTGGTGTTTCTGGAGAGCTTCCACTAAACATGTTCTAAGTCAAAGTTCCTAGATATAGGCTCTAAGCAATTTTGACTAAAGATTGTGTTTTTATCAGTGCATGTTCTTTAGCTCACTAAACTTTTGTCTGGGTGACCAAAATGACTGATAACTACAACCATACACTCCTACTCGAATTTTTTATTTTGTATTTTTAAGAAAAGGAAAGGCTGCTTAAAATATAACACATACTGAGACAGAGACCCAATTTTACTACATTTCTGAAACAAAAGGATGTTTTTTGCTAAAACCTTAAATGGGAAATGATACGTTGAACATATCGAGAAAAAGGCTTTTATTTTAAAACCACTTTCATTATCTGCACAAGTGAGGTTGTAGATAACCAGCACCAAGTTTTGTTATAGTTTAACAAGATTGCATAACTCAGGAAATAAAATATGCTTTAAGTCTGAAGAGGAGTTATGAATTCTCTTTTTGCTCCGAGTTATAAAAAAACCAAATTCTTGAGCCATTAGACTTTCCAGACAAGAAAGAATAAGATTATAATTTTAGGCTGGTGTGGTATTTTCCAGTCTTTCTTTCCTTTTTCCCCCTCCCACTTCCTTTGAAGACTATTAATCAAAGGGGTTTCAAAAATTCTCCTAAAAATGTTGCCCCCCCTCCCCGTCTCTACTTTAAATAGTTCAAGTGAGACTTTTAAAGTGGATTTAATAGTTTGGAAGGCTCATTCACTGAAAATACAGGAAACCCCAAACAAACACTATTCACATAGCTATACTAATATGTTCAACTGTCTCTTATAGAAACAACTCAAAGAAGCAGCAAAGTTTCCAGGCAACCTAAACCTCTGCTTTCTATTAAACTATCTAAAAAAGGTGCCAATTACCCCCTAATACACAAGTGTTTCTGCAATACCTACATCTGTCCAGCAAAAAGTGGGCTCAAGATACCTTATTTTCATGCACACAATTCACATTTTAGATAAGCAGACACCTTTAAAAAGTACCATTCCTTGAAAATAAGGACTTGGATAACCTGCACTCCCTGACAACACTGCTGCGGTAAAAACCTCTCATTCCTGCGGTGGCTGTGGATTCAGGAAATATCCAGCTGCTGACAAATGATCTCCATTATAAGAATAAGAGAAGCCAAAAGGAAAAGGGGGGTGGGGAAACCTAAGTATATGGAATCAGTCCAAATGTACAGCTATTATATAGCTTCTAGATTACGTCTGTACTTGACACAATATATTAGACTCCTTCACATGTACACTTCATGAAATAAAATCCTATCTTTGCAAAAACTTCAGAAGACATTAAATCAAACTGCTGCACAACAGATGTAAAATTCCACAGACTGTGCGTGGCTTCAGGGAGCCAAGAAAAGACTTGACCATGACTGGGAACACAAAACTTCATGAGTTTTACAAAGATAAACACAGGTTTAATTCACAATTTCTACAAAAACAAAACAGGATAAAAGAAAAGGAAACAAAAGAAAGCTGAAAAGAACTGACTCCAGAAACACTCCTAGTCTGGCAGATTACCTGTCCAATCATTAACCCCATTTCTGAAATAGGGCTAGTAATTTGTTTTTACAGAGAAAGAGATACACATTTTAAGGTTATATGATGCTAAGGTTAAGAAGAACAATTGGTATCTTAACTACGCTAAGCGCATCCTTTAGCCAGTGTTTGATTTCAAGTTAGAAAACTAGAAAATAAGGAGCAAAAAAAGTAGTATAGACATTTTTGGTTCTTAGTTACGTAGGTCACAGCAATTTACCTAGTGGTACTGCTATGTAACCAGGCTAGGATAATGCACAAGTTGTAACAAAGCAAATCTTCACTGAACAACTGATTGAGGAGTTGAAAGTCTTTATAACTCTGAAGTAACAAGGTGAGCGCACATACATACGCATGCCCCACATTGAATAATGCAGGCTATAACTATTATCAAATAATAAAACAGGCTTTTCAGCATTCATATCATGTAAGATCTGTAAACATTTCCTTTTCATTTAGACACTGTTTGTAGTGTATCTATTTCTCTCATTAATAACTATGCACTAAAGAAACTTACCCTTCCCACCCCCAAAAAAGCACAGCAGATCTGAGGAGAAGTCATGTTTTCTTTTAGAAGAAATACAAGTCGCTCTTGTCAGGTGCCATGGTATGTACAGCACTGTTCATAAACAGTAAAATGCCTATGCTGTTTACATAACAGATACCAGAGGCACACAGTATGCTGCACATGGAGTACTAAGTACAAAGTAAACAATGATTCAACTGACTAAGGAAAACACTGGCAAGAGTCAGTCCTTAGGGAAACATATGAAAAACTTGCTCAATTTTTAGCAGTTCAATACAGGCAAAGTAAGTTTAATTTGATAGACTGTAAAGACTAGGTATGGCTGTTTAATGCATCAACATCTAGCTTAAGAATTATTTAGATTTAAAGTGTGCTTATTTCTCCTAAAATATACTATGTTCTTTACCTCTCTACCAATTTTCAGAGAAATTAATACCATACCTACCCCATTAAAAGTAAGCTCAAACACTGCCCTATGTTCTTCTGCATATAAACAGATAAACAGTACGTATCTGTACAGTTCTTGAAAACAAAAGCTAATTAACTGTGAAGAGCAACAGTGGTCCTGGAAGGCATCCTCACGGCAAGCCTCAGGGCACTCACCATCTCTGAGACGCAGAGCTGCAATATGCTTGGAGACCCTAACATAGTTGCAGACCCTAACATAGTTGCAAGGTGAGTGTGTCAAACTCAAGTGCACGTTCATGGTTATTTGTATTTTCCATCTCCAAACCAGTGTGGCAGTTTTGGAAGAAATGGTTACCACTCCAAAATTACCCAAGATTCAAATAAGAAACTAACTTTTAAGTTCAAATGGTTAAGAAAATACACACTGGACATCTCTAGTCCAGCCTACCTGTAAGACCTCTCTGCTAAATCAATACAGCCACAAAAGTAAACCATTGTTCTATTTGAAAAATATAGAGTACACTGGCAAAAAAAGCTAAGATTTCTCCCAAATACAAGCAAGATGCCTCTCTGAACAAGTAAATAAGGCACTGTGTGAGCCTCCAAATACTGGCCTATACCATAGAGAGCACTCAAAATTCTACTATCCAAGGAGCTGCCCATCAGGTATACAGAGAAAATACAATCTGAAGAAACAAGGGCTTGCTCATTCGTGTCACAAAAAGAGAATCTACAGTTAGTAAAAAATAAAAACAAAAAAACCCACCAAAGTTTCATAAATTAAGCTGACCAAAAAAAAAAAACACAACACTTTCTCAAGGCCTGAAAAATGAATTAAATCCTATGTTCAATCCTCCGGAATGCATAAACCATCCAGCACAGATATACTGCATCACTTTCTTGATCATGGATCCAAACAAATTACAGACAGCCTGGAGTAGTTTCAGCGACTGGTCTGAACGTTACTGACGTTTAAACTTGTTCTGAGAAGCCACTATGCCAGTTTGGGAGCAGCTCTGAAAAAATTCATATCTCTGACTTTCTCGAGCAAAGCCAGCTTTGGAGGTTCAACGCATGGCCATCTCCAGTTTTCTACTGCATTTCTCTGCACGAGTTTCTAACTTCGCAAAGGTGACAGAAAAAGCTTGTGCCCCTGCTTCAGTTCTCTACCCACTGCATCAGCAAACTGCTGCTCCCATCACATAGCAACGTGAGAGAAAAACAACAGCAGCAGCAGGTTATTTCTCCTTCCAGCTAATTCTGACCGTCCGTCATACTGGGTTCCAAGTTACCTTATTTGCTTGCATTACATTAAGCCAATGTTTAGCACTGCACAGCACATGCATTTTAGGGCTTTCAAAGCACAGAGAGTCAAATCCCATTCCAATTGAATTACAGCCCTTGAAAAACTATGACTGTGGATATTAACAAGGGCAAAATTTGACTTCTCATTCTTAAGCTGTTAGGCCTAGCCTTTGGCTTGATTTGGTGGTACTAGTAAGGACACTGCTTTATTACATTTCATTACTCGTTTGAAAGATATTTTGACTACTATCAATCACACTCAGGTATAATCTCAAGGAAACAAAAAGGTTTTATATTTCTGCACTTACTTTTTACTTGCTTCATGAACATCTGTAATATTGGAGAAAAGGTGGTGGCTCTCTGTTTTGGTCATTGTGAGGCTCAGTTCTTTGGAATTTTTAAACATCCGGATCAGAATCTCCAGGCTCAGCAAATAAGAATGTTCAGAAGATATTACTTCAAAAATAGCCTGCAGAGGGGGGGAAAAAAAGACTTACTACTGATTAGCTTTTTTTTTTTTTCTTTTTTTAAGAAGAAAGTGGAAGAAGAGCTCAGAGAAGTATTTCTATGACTATTACTATGCCACCTGCTCTTACAAATACATGATTTAATACTGGTAAAAGCTATATTAAGGCTTTAATATACTAATTTAGTTAATGCAACTGGAAACAGAGTTTGAAGATAAAAAAAAAACTTAACACTAACTGTGATCGCTCCCATTCATACACAAAGTTTTTGAAGTAATACTGCCCATTTTTGTGGTCTGGTCAGAAGTTTCAAACCAGTTGTACTACTGTTCACCAGCTAGTATGTCCTTCTGTCTTTTTAAAATAGAAGCTGTTATTTGCTATACTATTAAGTTATTTGCTAGAGAACATTCTTGGGTAACAGAACTCTGATTATCTAAGCATCTGCAGAGAAACAAAACCCTTTGCAGAATTCAGGTTTTAGCCATGTATTAGCAGTGACACACTGGTTACTTTTAAAGCGTTAAACTCTAAATTGCCAAGTTAGGAGCAGGCACATGAGAAGCTGGGATCTCCGCAGCAGGGGAGGACACTTGTGAAAAAGAGGCAGAGCAGACAGGAGGGAGGGGCAACCACTGTCCCCTTCCGTGATTAGTGACCAGACACAACCACAACAGAAAGGCAGACCCCCACTACATAGACACAGCCTCCCACACAAGCAACCTTCTGTTTTACCCTTTTTATCACCCCTACCACTTCCAGCACAAAGCCACCATAACTTCCATCAACTGGCTGACATACAAAGCAAACTTTTAGTGAACTCCGGGACTTTGAAATGCACAGATTTGTTCCATCCGATAACTTCACCTCTGATGTAGAAATCTATCCAGCTTCTATACATCTTTTATCTCTCTAGACTTTTTTTTCCTGTTAGTCCACTAGAGTTCTTACATGTATATACAACTTGGAAAAACATGAAATAGTCCTCACGAACCCTTTTTTCATAGCATCATATGGCTTCGCTGAGTCACACTTGTCATAAGAGCTTTCTAAGCACTATGAACACAGAATAATACCATCAGCAGAGCTAATATCTTTGTTTTCAATATCACTAATATTAATATTTGTACATGTAATATCATGTTATTTGCAATTAACTTCTCCAAGCATCCTCAAACCAAAGGAGAAATATATATTTTAAATGCGATAGTGCAATATGGTATTCAGAAGGGCTAATTCCTATGGCTCTACAAACAACGGGGGGGGGGGGCTTCTGCAGATGACAGACCACAGGAGAAGTTCATTTAGATGCTCTGATATATTCACTAGCGAAACCCTGCTCTCCTGCCACCACAGATGAAGTCAAAAGAAACTACAGGCAGGTTGAAGGCATCTAAACTCTCTCAACTGTCAACTGGGACACACCACGCTGGGGGGGGGGGGGGGGGGGGGAGGGAAATTTCCTGTGAACATTTATCTGTAAGAATTCAAGTCTAGTGAATTCTGCTATCTTCACCAAGGTAAGGTTTGATCAAAAGAAAGAGGTCCAATTTATTTTTCTAGGATATCTTGAGTCTCAGCGTTCCCAGACTGTGCTTCAAAAATGATTCTTGTTCTGAAAAATCTTCAAAGAATTGAGATTTTAATAATGAAATAACAGGCTTAGAATTTCTTAAGAAAAAAAAATCTGCTCCAACTCAAGCCTTTAAAGGTTTATGCAGTGCAAAAAGTTTTTATTAACTCTACAGAAAGCCTACTGTGCCACCATACATACAGGAAAAGAAAGTATAATTTATGTTAAGTTCCACAGTAGTTTCTCCACCTTATTACTTACGTAAAAAGTTGATAGGATCTGACCAAAGACACAGCAGCAGCTAAGTAACAGCTATAATACACTATGTGTTATTCGTAAGACTGCATACTTCTATGCAAGAAGATATGCAAAGGTGATGCTTAAAATAACGTTAAATTGCCTGTCTGCCAAATCCCTTAGCCAGAAATCTAGAGAATATATATGTATACTAGCCAACCTCCGACAGCAAATCTACCTACTCACTTGGCTAACAAGGGGCAGAAAGGTATCTAAAAAGGGTATTTTGGCCTTTGCCCACCAACGACATTTCCGATTTTCAGCCTCACTGCACTTCTCTCAGCTGCACTCACAGAGAAAGCATTTGCTAAAGACTGCTGCAGAGTTCCATGACTAACTGGTTCCTATCCAGACATTTTTCAACACAGGAGGAATAAACAAACTTTATTATTATTATTTTGGAGCTTTTTTTTTTTTAATGCTCTTACTGAGGGCCCTCATGGATTTCTTTCAGTTTGATGACAGCAAGACTACATTAGTATAGCCAGAAAGAAACGGGACAAATAAAGATACTTTGCTTCTAATACTTTCTGTGAGGAATGAAAATGCATACTGAGCATATCATCTCCTCAAACACATTTCTAAGAATAAAAAAATAGGATGAAGCAACAATTATCTTGGCTTTAACACACAGTAGATACCCTACATTAACAGGCTGCAGGGGTATTCACCAGCTGCTTGGTAACAGCATTTCTGAATGACACCCAAAATCATATTATGGCTGCTTTGCATTATATCAACATGAACAGATGTTTGAATCCTGATGGACAACAAGTCTCTACAGAACAATTAGGAGGCCAGACGCATACATTTCTGTAGGGCAATGCAGAGGTACACGCATACCAGGTTAAAGTTTCCAGTTTGCGGAAAAGTTGAAGACGACCCATTGAAAAGTATTTCAGTTCTAATTAGTCTACTTATATGATGCATTTTCCTTAGGCAAGAGATGCACAGAGATACAACTTACTAATAAGTTACTGAAGATGGGATACATAAGAATGCTTGAAACTTTGACATTTGACCAAGGCATAAACCAAACACAAATACATTTTTCTGCAGTGATGAAATAGTATGATGACAAAGCTAATCTGATAAATAAGCTCTAAAATGCTACATAAACCACACACAAGAAATGAAGCTAAAGCATCACTTCATAGCACAAATACATCTTAAGAATATTTCCTTAGGCTCCCTTTGAAAGGATAGACATCTTTAACACTCAGGCTTGAAAACTTTCTGGTAACATTAAAGACTTTACATTTGAAATGCATCTGAAGAACTTGTTCTCTTTGAAGAGATGTAAATATGACTTCAGGAAACACTGACTAAAGGCTCCTAAAGAATACAAGAGGACTGAAATAAATGCCTTGTGCCTAAAAGCTTCCCAACAGGAAGGGGCAAAAAAAAGGCAGTATACATGGCTTCAACTGCTGCACACCCTCTCCCCAAAAGAGCAAAACAAGATAGCAAAGGATTCCAGAGCAAAACAAATGTCTAATTCCTGCGTATGTAATACAAGATGTGTCTGTATTTTGTGCCTGAACACAACAGTAGCAGGTCACACAGCTAAATTAGTATTTGAGCCTCGCTATACACGTGTCCATGAAATTCATGGAAAACCCCAGACAGTTCTAATTTGGTTAGGTTCACTGAGGTATTTCCTGAAGTGAAAGGAAGATTTTGGAGGAAATTAACACGGCAGGCAAGTCTACAGGGCTGCTATTCCAAAACCCTTTTTCTCCATTGAAGGACATACATACCTCAACAACTGAAGGTATGTAATAGTTAAGTCAGGCTATTCTTTTCAGCACCTCTCATTCACTCTGATATAGCCCCTGTAAGTAAGGGAAGAGAGGAAAGCAGATAAAGAGGACAAAAGGAGCAAAGACAAGGGGGAAAGAGAGAAAGCCAGAGACATACAAACAGATTATTTGCCAGATACATAGTACTCATGTAGCCAGGGTTGTTCACAGGATTAGTTACAATTGAGAAGCACTGCAAAAAGCTGTTCTTTGTTCCTTAACACCTTTACAAATTTATGTGCCACCTCCTTTCCTCTGTGAGTGCAGGGCTGGTTTTACACCTGCCCAAATACAGCACACAACAGCCTTGGGTCTGGCTGCCTGCTACTGCTGAGTAGCCATCAGCTAGGCTACATTTGCTGGAACAAGCATATCTAGGAGCTACTCCTCCAGCAAGACCTGCAGGATGTTGGCAGGAGACCCAAAGCAGAGATATACACACATCAGCAACAGACAAGTTTTGTTTCTTTATCATCCATGGGGAGAGAGGTTATTTCACTCTAGGACAGGGAGCAATGCACTGAAGTTGCCTCCTTATGAACAAACACACAAAATATTAAATTAGGCCTGCAGCCCATCCCTAAATAAACAAAAGAAACAATGTATAACTTTAAATGAGTACCTCCTGTCTCTTTCTTTCTTCCAGGCTGATAGTTTCTGATAATCCATTCTTCTTCACCTAAAAAAACCCCAAATTTTAATTTTTAACACTTTTTGTAGGAAAACAGTATTTTTTTTAAAAAAAAAATTGTACTAAAAAATATCAATTGAAGTATCATACTAAGAATTCAGCTAATGAATCTGGCCACTTCAGAAAGACAGCAATGAACTAGCAGAAATAAAAATAATAATAAAAAAAACCTTGATACCATCAAATTTTGGGCTTATCCAAAGAACAAACAACACCATTAAAGACTATAATAGGACATACACAGAACTACTACAGCAAAAGCATTCACAGTTGAATCATTGTCACCCGCACAACCTTAATGGATATTATACACACTTACCAAAGCACCAGCATCATTTTCTCCTTTTAATTTAATTTCTTGATTTATACATGTGTAACATCATTCGGTTCATTTTCTGAGTTGGCCTGAAACACTTCAGCATACTCATTTGTAAAATAAACACATCTAAAGGCCTTCTTAGACAGGTAACTTGCTGGCCAAATACTATTCTGGAGGATCTCTGTCTTTATCCTAAATAAACTCTGCAAAGTCCTGAGCTAATAATCCTGTATTTCTAACATTCTCGGCCCTATGATGTCGTCTCTTCTCCCTCTGCTCCCTACGCACCAATCAGCCAAGACAGGTTTGCCCCACCTCTCCACACGCAACCATGATGAACTCCGGCCTGACCCACATCATTCCACAGCTCCGAGCCCCATGCTAAGCTACCGAATTCCACACCAAAGACCTCTTCAGTTTACTCCTTCCCAGGGTGGATTGCATGTGTTGAGTCATTTAACAGAACATAAAACAAAACAAAAACAGAAGGCCACGTGCCAAGGGAGGCACCGGCTTTATATACTTCCTACAGCACTCTTAAGCCCAGGGCCTCAAATCAGGAGGATCACCTGCATATGGTTTGCTAGACTGGGACTGGGAAGGAGGTCGCTGCACAGCACTACAAACATGAGAGATACCCCTTCCATCTGTAGGGCAGTATGCTGCAGGACAGGAGTTTATGAGACCTAGTCCCTAATATGAGACCTGCCAGGTGCACTTCTGTTCTCCCATTTCTCTTTCAGGTCTCCTTCAATAGCCCCTAAGGTACCACCACAGCACCAGCTTCTTTTTCTTCTTCCACTTGCTCCCTGGAATTCTACAGGATACTTTATTTTATTCCTGCATACCAGTTACTACAAACCTGGATAGGAGGCTCAGTAGTAAAGACAGCACAATATTAAGAAGTGCTGCACTTCTGCTGCACAATATTACATAGTCCATGCATGCTACTTCGTATTACATGCTTATAAAGAGACAATACATATTCAGGTACGTTAAAGCAACTGATCTTTTGAACACAAATGGCAGATTCCTATGCCTCTACAAGTATACACTTCTGAGTACCAAGCAAGAACTAGATGCCTTTCTATTAAACTGGAGTAAGTACATTTTCAATTAACAACCTGAAAGCTTTAAAGCATTCCCTAGAAAGCACAATGTCACTTTTTTCTGGATGCCACTGAGGACTTTTCTAAAAATACGCTGACACAGGAAATACCTATGAACGTATCCAAGAGATTTCAATGCTTCCTGTTAATACAGCAACTGTAAATTTCCAGTGAGGTCAACGTAGTAACTGCTACATTAATCTTCCAGAAACTTAGCTGTATTTCATGACCACTATTTTGTCATATAGGGTATGTGCATACAAAGTTCTTCTTATAAACATATGGTTTAACCTTATATTCTAAATTGATTAGCGGTAAAACTTCCGAAAAGAAATGGGCCCAAATGCAGTGACTATTTCTGATGTACTGAGTAAAAGAAAATTCCTGTTCTTAAGGTGTCCAAAACTGTTTTATCTGCGAGTCTAAAAATTGCATTTGTGATACCACACAAACAACAAAAACGATCACGTAACATAAGCTAAGAACATAACAAGAAAGAACACGTAAGAGCGACAAGACTAAGTCTACTAATGTTGTCTTACTGTCATACTGGACTTTTTATCCAGCAATACAGAGAGCAATCCAGCAGCTCAGTTATGATTGATTCTGTGTGTGTGTGTGTGTGTGTGTGTGTGTGTGTGTGTGTGTGTGTGTGTGTGTGTGTGTGTGTGTGCGCGCGTACATGCGAGTATATTGAAAATTAACAGTGAAAATGGCAAACCCTTGACAAAACACTTGGAAATGAAACAACCATCCAACCAAGCATGCATAGTAACATATACTGTTATTATACATAACAACCAAATGCTGCATTTGTTGGAAAGTAAACAGATTTAATATGCATAAGCTACATTTTTGATAGTATCAACGTATGTATCTTCTGGAAATTGTTCAAAAGTACTGGAAGATGTTTTTGGAATATATTGTGGAAATATTGGCCATTCACCCAAAATTAAAATTTTAAGTTAACACATGAAGGTTGAAAGGAACAGAGATAGTCAATAGTCATAGCACAAGGAAGAGTACTTCAATTCTCTATAATTATTGAACCCAATAGGGATTCATGTTTCAATACCCTGAACTGCAAGATAATCAACATCTATTAGACAGCTCTTATAAACGGGAAAGCTAAATAGTAATAGAAGATCTTACTGAGTCTTAAAAATGAATTTGTCAGGGTATGCACAGTTAGTGGCCCAAACCATCAGATATTCTAGGAGTTCAGGCTGTGCAAGAACAACAACAACAAAAATACTTTCTTACGCTATATACAGAGATGAGGTCTACAACATTCTACTAATTACAACAAAAGAAACCTTCATTTTATGGATATCCTCCAGAAGCCACAGAGATGATCAAAGGATAAAATTAACCACAGAAACACAGAATTTTTACCCTTTCTTTGGTCTCAGAATCATGCATATTAAGAAAGATTGTAGAATTATCCACCAGTATCGTCAATTTTCCAGCTTATCAGCAGGGATGCTAGCAAGATTACAGTTCCAGTTAAAACTGCTTAATTCTACTTTGCTTAATGATGTTACTGAGAAAAAAAAAACACTGCACAAACTAAATAGAAGACTGTACTAAGGACAGCAGAATACCACTGTCTACAGACAGCTTCTGTTTTTAAGGGTTTCCATTAAATGAATGCAGTCAAATCAACTTAGAGTTGGCTTGCAGCAATTTATATCAGTTCAGCAGAAACTTGTTCATAACTAATTGAAGCTCTTCTTTAAGGAATTCACCCTTTTAGTAAATTCACTCCCTCCTTATTTTTAAATAAGTCAATTTGTGTCTTGAACAAAAACAGGAATCTAAAATGAACTCTCTCAATTGTACTGCTTCCTACATAAAACAAAAATCAATAAATGATCAAGATTTCCATGTTCTTGTGAAATGAAAAATAAAATTTAGGGAAAAAACAAACAGAAAAGAAGGACTAGACACTATTCAAGGTTTGGTCCTGTGAGGATTTAAGCCTGTCTTTTCAAGCTATCTGAAACTACCTCACTCAGAAGAGCCACATACTGTAATCGGCATTAGCGTAAGTCCTTCTCTTCTAAGGACCTGCACTGGTATGGCTAGCAAACACCCCAGGTAGACAAGGCCTGAGCAGTTATCCCTGAGGGACTGTGGGAAACACAAAGTCAGGCTCTTAAACAGAAACAAAAGATGCATGTTTCATTTTTTCAGCATAGATTTAAAAATAGATAAGAAATGTATCTTAATGTGTAAGCATATAAGGCATCTTTTGAAAGTTAAAGATTATCAGAAATACAAATTCTTGTGCATTTTGAAGTTTTATTTATACTACATATAAACTTTTTTTTCCTTGGTAATTTCAAAGCACATCCTCTATCTTTTCTGTTATGTGGTCACAGGAGCCTACAAACACTTCTGCCAGCAAAGAAAAAGGGAGGTGTCAGGATGGGAACAAGTAACCCGGGGCACTTGTTCTGGCAGGAGCATCTGTCTATACCTATTAGAAGTGACTGAGAAAGCATGATTTCAGGTTTCTTTAGGCTGTTGGGCTTACCTTATATAAAACCTAAACAAAATCTAAACTGAGTTCTCAGAAATTGGATTAGTAACATTTGAGCAGTAGCAAATTTGATGGTAGCAGAATACTCAGAAATATGAAGTATTTTGGAAGGGAAAAGAAGATGACAAACTTCAGCTGAAAACTTCAGTCGCAAATAAACAAGCTTACTTCAATACATTCCTAGATACTCCATTTCTGTATAGCTATGCAATGATTAAATACTCACGACGGACAGCTGACTCCATGTTGATCTCAAGGGCTTATAGTGAATGACAATCTTTTCATCTGATTTCTGCTCTCGGGGCTCAGACTCTTCATCAGAATCTATATCCAGAGCTTTTTCTTTATAGTTCTGATATAATACAGCATTTTCTATAAAACAACAATAGTATGTCATTAATTGCCATAAAGTTAGCTTATTTGCTTTCATAAAAATAAGTAACATTTAAACAATGAAATAAAGCAAAATGTCAGTGTGCTGTTCACAAACTCCAAAAGACAAAGATAGTATCTTATTTAGGATGGACAATGGCAGAGTACAGTAACAATGGATCACTGTACCACTACTAGAAAAGATCCCGCTGACTGAATTAAAAAACAGATGTGTTCTTTGTCAAGAAAAAAAAAATTTTTTTCTTCCTTGGTTTGTTGTACAATGTTTCATAATTAGCCAGCAATTTAAAAACACAACAAGCGTGTCAGTAGAACACTGTCGCTAATCCAAAGGTCTAGCTATTTTAATACAGGAGACCATTGTAAATCCGCTATCCATGCTGATGTCTATTCTCAGTTTTAAATATTGTCTTCACACTTCACTAAGACAAGGAAATGATCCAAATTTCAGAAATTCTGAAGTCAGAACTATTCCAAATAGAAACCACAAAGCACAACAAACATTTAATTCCTTGTTTGAATAAGCATGAGGCTTATGAACCTTAAAACTAAACACATGTTATCTATTCATTACTACCACTATTAATTCACCAATATCAATGCAAAGAAACACAGGCGTGGAGCATATCCTTTCAGCTTCTCAACCTCCTTCATCACATGTTTTTCACAAGCACATGGAAAAGGACAGACAAAATTAAGACCAGAGTAACCCACTGAGAGATTAAACTACTACGCAAGAAAGCCCTATAAGGGACTTCAGAGACAGGCCACATTTTGGACAATATCTGATTTCCCCCCTACAGGAGAAAGGAGGAAGAAGTGAAAGATCTGGCTACTCTATGCATAGTTAGAGCTTTAAGCTTTTATACCAGTCTGGGCAGATCTGTTTTACCTGCTCTGACTACACAGCCCCAGTAGAATACTGTACAAGGTTGGACCTTTTATAGAAATACCATATATATATTTGGTTTTTTTGGAATGTGTCTAGAGAATTTACATATTTTAAAAGACAGGAAATTGTATATAGTAATGGAATTCTGAAACGCATTACATAAAAGGTTATTATTTGGGTTTGATCCAAGATAAAAGGCAACAATTGGAAGAGAGTCTAGGAGATGTAATTAGGAGAGAATGTGAGAAAAGATGGAAAAAAAGATAGCGGGACATGCAAATAGGACACTATGGGAAGTTTTGAAAACAGAGGCAAGTGGAAAAGGGAGATAACATAGCAGCTTAGATGACCTTAAGGGGGCATGAAGCAGGGAAAAGCCAAGAGAGCAACAGTTACTATAATGAAGCTATTACCACACATCCATGGACTCACAGCCAGGAAGGAATTTTTTTGTTGTTGAAATACTGGGAAAAGCAGCAAGCTTGACAAAGCTCAATAGTAATGACTAACATGAAGGAACAGGTACATAGGCAGTGTTTTTCTGACACTTGCACTTGAAGTCTAGGCAGCAAGAAAAGAAAAGGATTACTAAGATAAGGAGATCACCCCAGCTGTCTAAGCATTCTTGCCTTACGAGGAATAGAGGGAAATAGCTGCATTAACCTTGCATCAGATGCCTGAATTTATTCTCTGAGTTTAAGTGGTGACCCCAAGCCCGTAAGCTGATCCACAAAAGCTAAGTCTTACACCTGGAAAGAGTCACAAGGAATAGGCACGAAGACTGCCCCAGTTCAGAAGAGCCTTATTTATGTAATTCTACAGAACTTTTAGGGTTGAGATAGCATATCAATCAATTGATGTTTTAAGAGTAACAAGTTTAAGTTGAGAAGAAACCCTTCAAACAAAACAACACTTGTAACCTGCCATTCTGTATTTTTTTAAATATTGCTGAAAGTGTCTATTACCAAAATTAGACTTCAATATTTTAGTCAACTTACTGAAAACCAAGTACTCTGTCCCAGCACTAAAGACCTGTAAAAAATGATCTCGAAGTTCATTTCTCTTGTGATTTTAGCATATCATCAAGTCCGTACAGAAAAGCTCTTACCTTCCCCATCAAACGTCCCTTGTCCCTTCAGCGTTTTCTTCTAATAATTTTAATAGGAAAGAGACACATAAACATTAAAAGAAGAATGCAAGATAACCAACAGTAACAGCAGCTTTTATTTTATCTGATACTAAGGCACTGAATTAACAATTCCTAATCTATAAACTTCTGATGCTGGAAAAATATTCACGACAATTGCTTCATCAAATAAAGTGAAAAGTTACTCTAGATTTTTTTTCTCTCATAATTGTTTATTCATATTTGCCCCAAACGTTTCATTTTTGCTATGCTTTTCAAAGCATTACATACATGAGCTTTACAAGAGTTGAGTGAACTTGCAACTCATTTCACTGGCTCTGGGCTTTCCCACAAGTATACAACCTACACATTTCAGTGGCTGTCTCTCCTCACAGCCTGCAAAGAAGAACCACGTTAAGTAATCTGTAAATTAATTTTTTGAGACCAAAACAAAACCTTTGAAATAAAACAATTTTTTTTATTGCAACAAGCTGGATCATCTAAGAAGTTGATAAAAAAAAATACTACTAGTCAGAAGAGTTTTGTATGTAAAGATAGGACAATGCCATGTTGTCCTATTTTAAGCACAACTTCTCACTGCTTTTGATAAAGAAAGCCTACTACCAAAAAAACCCCAGACAAACAAACCCCTTACTCAGAAGTAATTCACAGTTCGATCTATTGCTGTTATGTCGCTTGTGCCATTTTTGCAAAAACTTCCATGCCCATAATTTTTATCTTGGCTGAAAACTGTCATGAAGCTGATGATTATCTTAACAGCTACAGTTTTAGTCCGTTAGCTGAAGTACTTTATTACACAATTCTGAAACACTGCAGATATCAATAAATTAAGAATTGAAGAATAAAAAAAAATAAGATTAAAACATGATACAGTCAAGCAAAATAATATTTTAGTAGGTCTTTATAATTTAATTTTAATGCATTAACATTCAATATAAATCTGCTGCTCCTGAAGGATTACAATCAAGAATTAAAAGCAGGCATTCTACTTCTACTTGCAGGCATTAAAAAAAGCTACAAGAATACACTTTAAGTGGCCTCTTTCAATATAAAAACCCTACTCCATTTTTTGAAAATACTTTTAAAGCAATGTCCCAGATAAAGGAGTAAGGGGGAAGTTTATTTTTCTGCCAGTCTACAACAACAGGCAGAACTTTCTGAGCCAGTTTGTCTCCTTTTTTTCCCCTTTACTAGTTTCTGGGAAACAAGTTTTAAAAGATCAATTTGTTTGTGAAATGAAACCTAAAAGGGCTGGGGAATCCGGCAGGAAATGTAAGCATGCATGAGGTTGCCATTAACACATTACTAAACTGACTAGATTTCAAAGGAATTGTCTCCCTTAAGGTGTCTGCCACTCCACTTTGAAAGCAGCACTTTCAAGTGATCTGTGAGATTATCAGTAACTAAGAAAGGTTTCTGGTAGCAAAAGGAAAACTGGAAAAAAACAATACAAACGTTTATGGAAACATGGAGATTGCAAATCACAGCAGCATGTAGTCTGTAACTTTCAAATCAACATATCTCTCATCAGCATAACTTACCTTCATCCTCCCCAAGCTAGAAAACTTGTCTTTATCTTCAACAACCGCTTTAAGTATTGGCTGAGACATTCTGTTTTTTTTCTTCAAATTAGAAGAGCTGTCAAAGTCAATGCCGCTCACCACAGCTCTGCGGTACGAAGTAGACCTCAGACCGCGCCTCAGCGCCCCTGGGCTGTCCAGGTCCCCTTCTGCCTCCTCGTCAGCATCAGCTACCAAAGGCACGCTAAGGCTTTCCACCATGCTGCGGACCTTGAGAACCCTCCTGCTCGTCTCCGCATTTTGACAGCCGATTTTGTTTGTCACTCTTATTTCCGAGGCCAAACTCCTGGGGATGATCTGCTGCTTGCCCACTTTGAGCGCCGCAGGGCTGTTGGTGCTCAGCACTATGGACTGCTTCTCCCCCAGCTGGCTCTGGGTAGCTGGCGGTCTCTGAAGAGTTAAGCCTTGCTCCGGGGAAATCGCCTGGGAAACCAGCGGGGGCCCCACAGGCGCTTGCTCTGCTCTTTCAGAAACCTGGCCGGGCTGCAGCTGCAGCGCTGCTGGGCTGTTACTGGGGGAAGGTGCGCTTCCAGAGGGTGACGACGGAGGACTAGGTGTAAAACCAATCTGTTCCTGGTCCGGCATAAGTGCCGACTGAGTGGAAATCCTCAGGGGACGAAGCAGTTTGTTTCCTGGCGTACCATTAGCTGTAAAACTCACGGAATCGTCCGAAGCCAGCCGGAGTAGGCGGCAGGCCTGCTCGGCAGCAGCCCGCCCGGGTGACACGGCCGCGCGTGCCGCAGAGCGGGGCGTCCCGTTGGGCACAGATCCCGCGCTGCGGCTGGGGCACGGGGTGCTCCTCAGGCCGCCCCGGCTGCCCGGCGCGGCGGCGGCAGGCTGGGTGGCGGGGAGCGCGCCCCTGTCCTCCACGGGGAAGTCGGTGAAAAGCACCCCGTTGGGGCTCTGGTAAGACTGGGGTCGAGGCTTGCTCCTGGCGGAGGACCGAGGCGGCGGGATGGACCTCCTCTTCCACAGCGGCGTTACGTTGTTGCTGGAGATGTCCACCTCGCTCTCCCCATCCATGGCCGGGCCCTGGGAACCGCCGCGGAGTCCCGGCGGCGGCGGCAGTCCCGCAGGCTCCTCTCCTGCCCAGCGCTCCCTGCAGCGGCAAGGGGAAGCAAACGGCGGCGGCCCTGAGCCCGCGGCGGCCCGCAGGGCAGCACCGCTTGCCGCGGCGGCGGCCCGGGAGCACAGCACCCCCCTCCCTGCACGCGCCGCGCCGCGCCGCGCCGGGCCGGGGAGCCCTCCCACCTGCGAGCCGCCCCCGCCCGGCCCGAGGGCCCGCCCGCCGCCGCCCCGTCTCACCTCACGGCGGCGCGCCGGGCCGGGGGGGCAACGGCCGCCCCCGGGCGCTGCCGCTGCCCCGCCGACGCCAGCCGAGCCGCGCCGAGCCGAGCCGCGCGCAGCAGCAGGTAGGAGGGCGCCGCCGGCGGCGCGGCCCCAGCGCTGACGTCTGTCCGCGAAGGGAGAGCAGCGCTCGCCGCCCGCACCGCACCGCACCGCACCGCACCGCACCGCACCGCGCCCGGGCTCGCAGCGAGGGGCGCCGCAGCCACCGCCACGGCCAGCAAAGCTCCGTGGCGGCAGCCGGAGCTGTAAGGCGGCCTGCAGCGGAGCCCGGCGCCGAGCACGCGAAGGGACGCCTCGTCAGAGGAGCAGGGAGCTTAGCTCGGGAACAGAGCAAACCCGTGCAGCACGGGCTGCCGCCCGCAGAAACCGCACACCCAGTCTGGCAGGGAGGACAGCTCTTAGAGCAGCTGCAGTACACGTGGAGAAAAGCAGAGCAGCCTTCAGGCACTCAAAGTCCTTTTTTCAAATCACACCAATTTCTAATAATGACAATCTTGGGCTTTTCATCAGAGGAATGCACGAGAACTGTCCCTATATTAAAAATGCTTCATGTTATACTTAAAAAGCAACAGTGACAAAAGCTGCCAGCAGCAATACTGTCTCGCGTCCTGCCTGCTCGGGCGCACTCTGATCGCAGTACACGGAGCCACTGGTAATGCTTAAGCTGGCCCACAGCTTACACAAATCCTTTTTTCCAACACACTTGCTCGTTATTCTGGAGGAAGAATTGCACTTGGCTGGCTCAGGCTATTTTACTGTGTGCTGACAAAGTGCTGGAGCAATCTGGGAAAGGAAGAGCTTTTTGGTAAGCGAATAGGAAATAAACAGTGATTTACTGGCAATTCTTATAAATGACATAACCCTGAAAGGACTGTATCTGTAGAGATTTTGCGACTCAAATATGACTTGGTATATCATATAACTGAAACAGAGATAAAAGGAAAACAGACTCAGTTTTAAAAAGCAAAACAAACTGCACGCTTCAAATACGTTCCTCAGTAAAAGACCCCTTGCCCGCACGTCCTCCTGCAACGGCCGCTCAGCCCTGGCGCAGCAAATGAGCCCGCAGCTCAGGGACAGCCACGGCGTCACCAGGAACGACGACACCCTCGTGCTCTGCAGCCCTGCAGCAAAAGCATGGGCGCGGGATCACACCGCTTGTGGGAGAAGTCCTTTTCGGCTGGCAGGTGGCGAGGCGTGCCGCCGCGTCTTCGCCCACCGCAGGCAGCAGCGCTGCTCTCGGCAGGCCCCGGCCCCGCCGAGGTCTCTGCGCAGCGCAGAGGCGATGCTCGCGACCCAGGGGCGCTGCACTTCCTCGCCTCCCACGGGGAGCCGGGGTGAATCTCAGCAGCAGAGACGCTGCTGCACAGACAAATAAGCAATGTGGACACTCCTGTTCACTCGCAGAGCAGGAACAATAATTATTCACTAATTATTCAATTATTTAATTATTCATTACAGTTAGTAAATTACAACATATCCTTACTTCACTGTCTCCTCCTAGTAAGAGAACAGTTAGAAGTTGTTTCCACTTCTGTTGGAAAAAATGATGATTAATGTATTTTAAAAGCCACCATGTCACAGTACATGAGCTTTCAGCATGCATAATTATTACACTGGACATTAATGTCAAAAATAATTTGGAATGCTTTCCTAGTACTGAGTCTCAAAACTGAATTACTTGTCAGGCATCCCCTCAAATGCATGAAAGACCAAATCTAGGTCTGACGTCCGTTCCTGTGCAATGCATCTGAACTGGAAAAGCAGAACAGAAATATCTTAGACACTTGAAAATGCGTGAATCCAGGTCCTCCAACTGCCAAGATAGGGAAATAACCTCCTGAAGAACGTGTAGTGCATGCCTACTGCTATTAATCTTGGCCTTCACTCTTTAAGTTTTCTGCCACCCAAATCAGTTTTGAAACGTTCCGGTCATTTATGTCTGAAACTGAGCTTAAGGAAACAGCTGAAGTAGCCCAAGCCAGCAAATGCTGTGTTATACTTAACACACATTTCTTCACACCTCTCTGAGAGGGCACTTTGCTTTCATTACCTGCAAGATGCAAACTTGACACCTCCACAGATTTTAACCTATAGTGAATAATACAAAAAGCTTTGATATGGAGACTCCGGCCTACGGCCAATCTATTCCACAACACACAACAGCGATACAATATGGCAAATGCTTTGCTAAGTGGAGATCTGCCACCTAGCAACCACTTGGCAGGGCTTGCTTTAGCGGCCGGAGACCGCTCCGCGGACTGTGCGGAAGCGGGGGTCGACGAGGGGCGCGGGGGGCGGGATGGGTGCTCTGCGCATCTGCGACACAGACGGTTCCTGAATGAGTGATTAAAGCTTTCTTCTCAGGGTAGGAAAAACAGGCACATTCAGAAAACCGTCCAAGTCGCTGCGGCTGACAGGAATAAGGAAGGTTCCTTTTAGTAAAAATATGCCCACCAAAAAGAAAAAAAGGAGGTTTCTATTTGTCAGATTTTTCAATACATATGCATATATTTTCTGAACTGATACTTTCCAAGAAAGTCGTAAAGCTGAAGTAATGATACTGTTTGTTACAAGAACAGGATTTAATTATGAAAGAGGGAAGAACTACAACAAAGACTATCATCAGATTTGATGGCAAAATGTATTGCAAAGGCCTCCTACCTGATCCTCCCCTAAACACACATAGGAGCATGAAATCAGGAGGATAAAAAGCTAGATGTAACCTCACGCAGGCTATCAGTCCGTTTGGTGCTTCAGCACACGCCTAGCTTTAAGAGTGCACATTTTCCAGCTGAAGTCAGCATAATGACTTGCTTATTTAAAGATGGGCACCTGCTTAAGCACCTGGCTAAACTTAAGTGAGAAGGAACAGAAAAAAAAATTGCTAGATTTTTTCTTCTTTCCAGATTTCAAGAGTTTATGTATCACCAAATCAGAAAAAAATCAGAGTGGATTAAAAGTGCATTTTTTTAAAAAAAACCAACCAAATATTGCTTATACTAAGCTTGTTCAGTAGGTAGCAAACAAGGGAAATAAACAAGGAGAAAAATACAGAAGAAAATATAAGGAATAGCCAACCACATGTGCACACGTAAACCTTGCATGAAGTAATTCTTCTACCAGCAAAATCCAAGAAAAAAAAGTTATTAAGAATAAAATGAAGCAAAGCACACTGAAATTAAAATTGACAAATACGTACGTCTCACAAATGAGACAGGCCTTCAGACTGCCGAACCAACTTCCGACAACCACAGCACACGACGAAAAGCCATAGGCGTAACATCAAATATTAGTTCAGTTGTCACTTAGGATTTCATAGCCTTATGCACTAATTAAAAAGAAAATTCGCACACAGGATTATTTCTAAAATTAACTCTGAACTTTCCATATGAAATTGCCAAGAAATTGGATATAGTTGCAGCATATTACTTAAATCATAAAACCTAATAATTAATAATTGAAGTAATCACATTTTACAAGATTATTCTCTTACACATACATATTAAATACAATGCAATTAAAAGAATTTTTCTTTCTGAATGGTGATCTCAGCATTCAATTTCATATGCTGTAAAAAAGCAGCAAGACTCTTGCAATAAAATTAAAGTTATAATAAAAGTAAAATCAACTACGTAAGAAGGAAATGGAAACGTAATAATTAACATCTCATACAATGTACAGTTTCAGTATAAAATCACAGAGATACTTTTCTAAAAGTGAAAAAAAAAAAAGAAATGAACTAAATACCAGCATGGAGAGAGCTCCACTGTATAGGTCCCATTACAGAAAAAACACAGTTGCATGCCAACTTTTAAGAATTAAAATTGAAACATTATACAGCTTGTGATGCAGAGTGAAGAAATCTGCTAGTAAAGCTCTCAGTCATGTCTCCACAGCAATCAGGTTTACTCAGGTAACGGTTTTGAACATTTACTAGTGAAAATTTTAAGTCAATCCACCATTTTCTAGCTAGTACAAAAGATCTAAAAGCTAGTGCAATGAATCTGCAGCAAACCAGAATGCATTTATATATTTGTCTTTAAACATGCCAATAACTCCCTTGATATCCGTAAGATTGTTTATCATAACAAGTACCAGACACACAAAAGTTAGAAGACAGCTACGTTTTTTCTCAATGGTGAATGTGGTTATTCCCTGAAAATCTACCAAGAAAAATGAAGAATTACTCATCTTTCCCCATCTTCAAACCAGGAGTATACTTTTCCTGGTACTTCCACAAACACTAATTGCTAGCTTCAGTGCAGTGGTAACTGAGCAAACTGTGATGGCCTAAATACGCAGGAGATCAGACTAGAGAAAGGCATCCTAAGTACTACAAATCTTCTAGTATGCTGAAAGGTCAATATATATTCAAAACTTATATAATGCTTGTCCCCTTCACAGGGTCAGCCTGGCACCACCAAACCACTGTATCAGTGTCTTCTGAATTAGTAAACAAGAATGCAACGTCAACCCTGAAGAAAACTGCAAAAGCTGAATTTCATAGGTGCAAGGACATACGTTGCAATTGCAAGGGCCTCATGGATAAGAACCTTACAAATTTCTCATTTTGACAATGTAACGACATAGCCTCGAAAGTCTGAAATATCCTGAAATAACTCTCTGAAAGGGTTTAGTGAGCACTGCGACAAGTGCACTTGGATTGTCTCATATTAACTGTGATGCCATCTGAGAACTGGTGAATGGAAAACCTGGACAGAAAAATCTAACAATTTACAGCCCCGGACAGAATTTCTCCAAACACGATGTCATTATTCAGGTGCTGGAAGGAAAACATGTTAAGGTTCTCTGGAGCTCTCTTGAGAGTGAAATATATTTAATATGCATGTTGCTAAAAGAAGCTTTGAAAGTGCAACATGCTAAAAGAGTTAATGCCTTCAGGATGTGAACACTGATTATCATATAGAAGAAAGAAGAAAATTTTTGCCTCCAACAGTAAGGAACTGAAATTAATGACCCACGACAAATTTCCTAATACTGCATTACTCCAAGAGTGGACAAGAGATGAGGGTGAGAAACATGGTAGTGGCCACAAAAGTGAATGTGCAAAACTGTTGCCATGTTATTCCTACTCATTATATTCTTCTGAGTGCATGTGTAGATGGTTAGCTTCTTATTCAAAAACACTTTTTTCATTCTATTCCAACAGAATTATTGAGCTGTGGAAGAGCAACCACTGCTTATTTATCTCACCTATTTTTTCTTATCTAATATGTGCACAAGGTGAACTAAAAGCTTCAAAATGAATGCTAGATTTATATGAACTCAGTCTCTAAACTGTAACATCCAACCAAGAATACTGTTTTATAGTAACATATTGCTAGCTACATATATTAATGAATTTACATTCATTGGAATAATTTAATGCTGAGATCTGCTTCCAGGCTTTAAAGAAGGTGACAATCTGCAAAGATAAAAGTATAATTTCATAACTACCAGCCTTAGGTTAATCTTGTCACAGTATAAAATTCTGAGAAAATCAGAGAGAGTGTGAACTAAAATAAATTTTTTTCATCTAATTTTACAATTATTTTCCAGATAGGGATTACGCTTTAAAAATCAAGTGATCTACTGGTAATCACTGGGTCAAGAGCTACTGGATGAACTGTCTACTGATATTATTCAGAATACTCCAAAAGCACAATGGGATTAACAGAGCTGGCTAAAATGCAACTGATCATTACTGTGGATTAATCAGGTGATAAATTCTACTCTCCCTGTCATTCACACCTACACAATGCTCCTAAACACAATTTGCTCTGCCAGATCAATTCTGTATGCATTTGATGCCTAACTTCAACAGCATATGGGATTTTGGCATGAATTGGTAACTCAACAGTGTCCATTTCTTCTACGTGAAATCAAAGAGAGAAAGCACTAGTGAGGCTCTGGATCTATTTCTGCATGAAATTCCTGAACTTTTACAATCCCTACACGCGGTGCTAACTGTACGGAATCTGTAGGATAATTTTGAAATGGAGAGACAATGTAATCACTATTATTCTCTAGATATTTTAGGTGTTTAAAATGTATTCTTCTCTCGAACTCAGTACAGCAGAATTACATTTTCATTCTCATTTAGATTCAAACGATACATTGTCTCAAGATAACATGTAATAGTCAACATAAGAGTAAACATACGTCTTGAAAAGTTACAGGTTTTAATGTCTACATTTTGGTAAGATCTTAATGTAAAAATCAAATAAACATGTTCATTCAGTAACTTACAGGGGATATATCACAACTCAGAGACAGGACTGTGGTTTCTGCCAAACAACAGAAGAGGAAGAAAAATATTTGGACACTTTGTATGTTGAATTTCAGAAACTTTTCAAACACATTGTCAAGCTCAGGGCTGATGCTTCTCTTTCTGGTGTGTACTGGGCTATGTCTCTCAACTTTGCAAATAACCTAAAGATATTCAGGAAACACCTGTAATTCAGTGCTTTTAAATAAGCTGACTTACTCTATTTGCTCTATCAGTGCTGTCCATCTCCTAATCCTTTCTGGAGTGCTAAGGAGGTGTGGAGCAAAAACCTGTGGCACTGGTCACTGACTGCTGCAGAAATAAATCCTATATACTTTCCATGAGTTACACTACTTTGCAAACTGTCCTTTTTCAAAACTATGTCTGAAAACAGCCATGCCCCTAGAATTTCAGAAATGTGCACATGCGCTTTACTGAGGTTTGGGGTCCTCACCTCTTCTCCTGCACCAGGCTCTTCCTACAGTTGGCATTTTCAAGTCCATCCAGCCCTTTCTGTGCCTACAAGCAGACTGATGAAATGTCTCTAAGCGAAAGTGCCTAGTTGCTGTTTAATCTGCAATGAATTCAGATTGTCTATCACATCTGCATTAACTAGCAGCTATGAAGTATTAATAACATTCTTTTTACTTTTTTCATGACTTTGGGTAGTCTGTTTACAGTCAGTTGAAAAAGAGCCAACTGTTCTCAGATTAATGCAAGTCTCTATCCTGTAATTAGCATGCATGAATGAATAAGACTCTTAGTGTCTCACAAAAATCCTACCACAGCAACGGGAGTGACAGAGGTCACCTCCAACTGAAAAAAAAAGGCAAGACTGAAGTGTGAGGCAGCCAGGCCACTGGCGAAATATTCCTGTTACTGTTTTCTCCACTCTGTCAGGGACATGAACTTCGAGGGAGCGCTGCTTCTTGCCAAGGAGAGTAGCAGAACTCTGCTGCCAAGAACACTTGCTAACCCAACAGCACAGGCAAAGGCAAAAAACCTACAGCCATGCCAAATAGAAGGCCTAGAGCCTTCCTAGCCTTCCCCCATCCTTTCTATACAAATAGAGACCATAAGAGATTTTCCTCTTAAGAATGCTCTGCTAAATTTTTAATATAAATCAATCATGCACAGCAGAAGATACAGTTTCTTTAAATCTTTGAAATTCCTCTCGAATGTCTTTGCTGTTACAATAACTCAGGAATGGTTTGCAGCATTAACTAAAAGCTTTTGCATAAAAACCCCACATTATACTAAAATAATAAAGAAATTTTTAATGCTGGCATTCTAATTTCCCTTCTTTTAGCATAACACAAAAATCGTACTCTTTCCCTGTTCCTAGCCTAGTCATGTCCCTCCTCTCACCACTGATGGTCCTAATAAATTTCAATCATGCATGTTGTCTAAAAGCAATAGACTGAGAGACACTTCAGATGCCCTCAGCATCCATTTGAGATACCTAACATGTAACATGAGCTTAACTTAATGGGAAATAGGCACTAGTAACTGGTGTTTTCTTTAGCTCATGGCTTACCAAAGCTGAAGACCCGACTTCTACTGTTAAACTGGGAAGTCACTTGGAACAGGGCAGCAGCAGATTACGAAAGGGGGAGTGCCTGATGAAGCATGACTAGTGATGGAAGCACTGCTACTTCCTGGGTGCTAGTGATGAAAGTTGTGAATGTCTTGTCTACACAATCATAGAAACAGCTCTATATTTACCATCACTTGAGCTGATGACACGTGTTACCCAGACACTTTAACAGCAATCTTTCCTGATGTCTGTTCGTTTACTGCATTAGAAGCAGGTCCAGAGATCATCTCCTACAGTACGAGCTTAATGCAGTAAATGAGGGCAGCTACCTGAGAGCACCATCATTTGTTGAGATGCTTCGGACTTTTCCAACAGAAAATATTTGAGATTTCAATTTCTTGACTGAAATGGGGGGAGAGATTTTCAATTTTGACGTGAAAACCATTTCCTGCCTTGCTTGAATTATTTGTCCTTCTTTGCTGTTACTTCTTCTTTTCCAACAAGGTTCGTATCTGAAATATTTTCACTAGAAAAACTTCCATGGACTTTAATGTAGATAATTAGGTCCAGTAGGACCAGGCCTGCCTATTGCTAAAAGTAGGTCATTTCTATAAAAGGTTATCAAAACTTTCCAAAAATACATCTATTTTTATTTTTTTCAGTGAATGTTTAATTAATCTAATTTTTAAAGGAGAATTATGAAACTGAAAATTGACTCCTTTAATCTTCATTTTATTTATATACATTGTTTTTCCATTTTTAAGAATCCATGTACTCTTCCATGAAACTCTGGAAGTGTATTTCATCTTACTAATCCTTTCTACAGAATATTCTTTCTACAGGAGAATGGTTAAGGGAAAGTCTCTGAAAAATGTAGATATAAACTCTTTTAACTGATTACTATAGTTTGTAAGATGTTGCTAGTTAAACAGCTTAGCAGGAAGCTAAGGCACTTCAAACCTTTCCTAACAAAAGGTTTGAAACATTGCTTGCCATAGCTGAAGACATTCTGTGGTTGCTATTAGAAACTGAAGAAAACTGGGAGCCTATAAAACCAAGTCTGAACCTCAGCTGCCTTTGCAGCTGAAGGATGCTATGTTCTGTGTCTGCTCTTTATTCTTTGTCTGCATGGTGCACACAAAATGCCTGAAGAACTGAAAGGGGGAAGAGGGGATCATTACTGTGGGTATGTCTCCAAGGAGCTGGCTCTGATTAAGTAAAAAAAAAAAGAAAAGGATTTAGAACGAACATTCAGCTCAAACAGAAATAAAAACATTTGGAAAACTACTATGTTTGATCTGTTTCCTTAATGATAGATGGTAATTTATGGGCTTGATTCACTACCATGTCATTCTTTACAACTGGAGCAGGAAAATCACCTATTTCTATAGCACCTTTCAGGCTGTGACTGAAATTACAAAAATGAAGTGTCCAACCTGCTCCATGTAGGTGGACTTTGTCACTCTGCCCTGCAGTTTTAAGTGACACGTGGCTCTCCTGGCCCACTGCTGCCTGCTGAACCTATGCACTGAGCAACCACCAAAGGACCACTCTGAACTGAGTACTACGGTCTGCACTTCACACAGTGGGGAGCTGTTGTAAATGCAGGAGGAGATTTTCAAACCTCAATCTCTCAGGTTAAACACCTAGATCCAATATAATGGCTTAACTAAATTGAGCTGATTTTCAGGAATTCTGAACCTGGTTTTGCTTTCAGGCAACTGGATAACTGATTAACTCCTAGTTGTGTCCAGACTTCCCCTTTGCTGCATTAAAATACTGGAATTTTATGAATGTCACAGCCTCCACTAACGTGGAGCTGTGAAATGGCTACCGACAACTTCATTTTCAGATAGGTGTGGGAGTTCACAACAGGGAGCAACGTATTTTGTGCAGCATAATTTTTCAGGCTTAAAGCCAGTCTGCACCCCTGAAACTACCTTGAATCTAGAATCTTCAGTACCAGTAACAGGAAATGAGGAAATCTGGAATACGAAGCATGGAAGATATCCGTTCTTCTCAAATGAGCTAAAACGCTGAAGTGTGTCCTTTCTCCTTAAATTCAAGTTTGCTATTTGCACTCTTTGCTTAACTTCTTGGCTGAAGCTCCTTCAGTGGAAACTATGCATCAACACAAGCATAATGGGCGAGATCCTTGTTCTGCTAAAGACGGGGAGTTTTATTATTGACCTCAACAAGACCATGATTTTAACTGCAATATGACTAATTCCCTGATCCACTTAGTGTATCATTCTCTCATTTTACCAGTTATTCTACATGGCAGTGTGCTATGCACACTGTGTTGTCCAAATAATATGTCTGGAGGGTTTTTCTGCAATAATCATCTTTTCTGTATATTTAAGTATACAGTATATTTAAGACTGCTACTTTCCTAAACATTTTGAAAAATTTGCACTTCTTTTATAATCTTTCCTCTTCAAGGTATTAGAAGTTTCTCAATTCAGCTCTCAATCTGCTAGTTAACACAAATGTGTTTTAATTATCAGGATTTACTCTGTTGTTTGCGCTGAAATTCAGCTGTATGGTTTCTTTAAGCTCAAGCATAATTTTCTGAAATTATCTCCTCTCCAGTCCGATTTGTGCTCTTATTTTCTAGCAATCACTTGAGTATTCTTCTCATGTGGAAATAATTTCTTTCATATTATCTAAGTCCTTTTTTCATCCTTCACCTTCACTGTGACTTATTTCCTAGCCTACCATGCAGCAGAACTTCAAAGGCCATTTACATCTGTGCTTCTCAAAAGATCCTTAAGAATGAAAAGATAACATTCCAGATTGAACATTCATTACATCCTTCTGTTTTCTCATCCCAGTACACCACTGCTTTCAGAACTGATTATCTTTCTTCTTCAGACAATATGCCCCTGTGAAGTAATTTTTATCATTCACCGCTCTAAAACAACCTTATGTTAATTAAGATAGGAGACTATTAATAGTGAACACAACTGCAATGCAGGATAAACCATATGGCTCTACCAAAATAATTTTTGATACTTAAAATTTTCACACACACACACACACACATACATACATACAAACAAGTGCACAAAACCCCAAAGCATATCTCAGCATTTATGTGAAGCACTTTTATCTTGAAACCACAACCATTAAAGAAACAATTCAAGCATCCCTTAAAAGTACTTGTCTTAGTACCTGGTCAGCTTGTGTGCTGTCACTGCACTTAGTTCTGCTAGGAAGGACCATTATCCCCAGTTTATCCGAGCCATGAAGACATAAATGGCATGTCTATGACCAACCAGGAAGTCTCTGACAGAGTAGCTAATTAAATCCACATCTTCCAAATTCCAAGCCTGCCTCTACCACCACCATGTATCACTTGTCGTTGTACAGAAAGAAAACAAAAGTATCAAGAGTGACTTTTGCAAAACTAAGAGAAAGTCAGTGGAAGAAAAGGAATTCCAACCAAAGATTTCTGGTTCCTTGGTGTTTTTGTATTATTTATATTTTTCTTCTTACATTTTTATTTGGTAACTTTTGTAATTATATGTACAAACATGTATTTTTTTATATAATTTGTATGTATAACATACAAAATTTGTTTGTAATTATGTATTATATTTTGCCTAATTTAGGTTGTTTCTGAAGGAGTCCAGGAGTCATATTGACAAGGATTGGTAAGGGAGTCATACACTTCAGCCCCACTTTTGCTGTATCCTCTACATCACTGCTGCAGTAAGAGCTACAGAACCAGCAACAGCAGCGCCTTATTTAGCTTAGTTTCTCTCCTATACAAAGATCTCCAGCTGTCCCTTCAGATCTTCCTTCCACTGGTCTGTTCTCCATGCAGATTAGTAAAAGCAATGGCACAGAATCTGTGTTTATTTTCAAATATAACTGAGCCAGTGCTACATCTCCCATTTTAACAGGTATCAGAAAGTCCTTCCCTCCTGCTGTAGCAAGCATGGGTGAATGTCTCCAAAGAGTAGGCAGCGTGCTTGCACAGGCCTCAGTACTGCAAACTCATACAGATTCACGAGGCATATTTATTGCATTTTTTGTAAATGCTAGTTCTGGCAATTGAAATTCTAGAACTGACGGATGGAGTCAAGGAGGAGGAGAAAAAGAGGAGGACGTATGTAAAGGGCTGCACGAAACAAAGACAGACCTTTAGCTTCAACAAGACCAAGCTAGAAGCAGAGAAGTCTGAGAATTCACAGCAAAAACACACTTTTGACAAGACCGCGGGAGGGGGGGCGGACAGAGAGAGTGAGAAAATGGGAAGCAAGACACTGAGCCATGACCAAAGCACGCAATCCCCCGAAAGCGGGAAATCTGGATTCAGAAGGAAAATAGAAGTGTACTGACGACAGCCTGTTGTGTCAAAGGCCTTTCTCTGAGGGAGATAAACTACTGTACTCTGCCTAAGCAGTACATTTGGCTTGCTGAGATTATTAATTTTATTTATGAAACAAGTTCCCTGTAGATGAAGTATTTTTATTGCTGTTCAGCTTGTTCCAAAATTAGTCATAGACTAATTTTATCCCTTAAATCAAATCAAATGTGATCAAGACCTTGAAAAAGGCATTCTTCCAGAGAGGCAATACCGGGCCCAAAGTAAGCAGAAACCCTGCCCAGTGTTGCTGTTGTGGAGAATGAGCTGTTTTATAAATGTTAATAAAGAATTCAAATACTTTTCAAGTTACTCAGAAAAAACTTATGAATCATGAGAGTCCTGAAGACTTGTTTATCCTCGTGGGTCAGCTGGACGCTGTGCGCAAGTACAGTCCTGACAAAGCACAGACTGCTCAGGCAATTTCAAGTTCACATATTTTACCTAGTTGGGAAGAGCTTTACTAGGCGAGAGCATTTCTAGAAGAACAAGGGCTCACCAGGCTGAGCTGCGCTAACTGCTGAAGGCCTTACAAGGCCCTTGCACTGGAAGCAAACGTGGTGCTCACTTGACGGCTGTGGAAGCAATACCCGAGCTGCATCGAACACCCTGAACACCACCTAGTACTTCCACAGGATCCAGTGAGCTGAGCATCAACACTGAGCAATGCTGATTCCATCCAGCTTTAGGGAGTCTAAAAAAGTCACTTGAGCCTACACACAGCCTGTGACTTCCCAGAAGTTTTACAGCTCCGGTGACAATGCTGTGTGGTCTTCTGAACGACCAGGAGGAGCTCTGTGGATTGCATGTTGCTCATATCCACACAAGATCTTATCTCTTGTGCATTGTTTTTTCAGATTTATAGTCTGGAATTATATATGTTAGATTTTTTTATGTTGCAGTTATCTCCTCCGGGGCATAGAAGAAAAGAAGGAAAAACTATAAGATGTGCACACATACAACAAGAACCTTTCTTTGGAGCTATAAAAAAATTTGCCTGGCTCCTTCCTAGCTAGCCCTGCAGTGTTAAATACACATTTCTGGATTCATGAATAGTGTCAAAGCACTTACATTTCATTTACATTTTATTCAAACTTTCCCAGGAAATGAAAGACAAAGTGGCTGAAAATATTTAAGAATGCAGTTTGAAAGCAAGAGAAAAAAAAATACATCTGTGTCATTACTTGGAGAACCTAAAAACAGAACTGCAAGCAGCAGTTTGTCTTTATGATTCTGGAAGGTGCTTCCTGTTCCTGTTTCTGCATGTCCTTTTTCCTTTAAAAAACAGGCAAATGAGAAAAGAGATACTCAGAGATACTTAGTTTTAATGGGACAAAATAAGTAACTTCTCAGAGAAAAAAAATACTAAATAAACATATAAAAAATTTCTGCAGAACATGGGCATGTATGTGCCCTACTTAAACAGCCACGTGACCTTATTGTACCCTGATTCTCTTTTCTTTGCTGTCTATATTTTTTATTTTTATTAACTATAACATTCATTTTAGTGCATCAGAGCTATAAGGAAGCGGATTCTGAAATTGCCATCTTCTGCATTACTATATACCCTGAGCCCCAAAATGGCAGAAAAACTGAACAAGCCCAGATCCTATCCAAAAACAAGTGGGAAACGTTTGACAGGAGATACGATAATCATCACTGTTTTATCTTCTTCACAAGTTTGGTAGATTGTAAACAACGGCCCCATATAACAAATGCTCCAAACAAGCATCGGCAGCCACCACCTGGTACTCCCCAACAGCAGAATCCCCGTGGCATTCTGGAAGAGACCTTTAACAAATATTAGCCTTATTCGTGATAGCTGCATCAATATCCATTAAAATGCATAGGGGAAGATCTAAATGGCCAATTCCAACTTGGCCATATTGGTAACGATAAGCAAAATCTTTTGAAAGGAGCTTGAAATAAATTGTTTTCTGTCATCCATGAGCTGGGTGGATCATTTAGATCTTAGTTATGCAAGTCATCAGAAACCTCTTCATTGTAATACACTTTGCGATAGATTCTTTTTGCATGGTATCGGTTGGAACAGCCTGCTAGGTGTCTAGTGACAGTTAATCAATAATTTGAAGTTTAACTATTGATTCCAAACATCCCTTCCATCCCATTCCAAGGGAAATATTTAAGACGAAAGTAAGAGACATTAAAAAGGAAAGCTGGCTAGATATTCTTATGTTTGTGAGTAAAAACCTAGAAATATTTGAAATACTCCAGATAGTTATGACTGGCTAGCAAACTGCATAGCAAATATGTATCTTTATTTTAAGTAAACCATTCACAGAAAAGTCCAAACAGAATGATAAAAAAAAACATTGATACTCTTGGCCTAGATTACTTAACTGTAACTACCCATCCAAAACTAAAGCTACAGAAATTGAAATGGTTCTAAACAGATTTATGAGAGCCACCGGAAGAGCCATATAAAGAACAGGCTTGTGTAAAACAAAAATGTTGAAAACAGACATCAAGTCTGAAACATAGGAGGAGAGATTTATTAGAACTCTATTGTATTATAGTAAAAGAGGTAAAAAAATAGTCTCTCTCATTGTAAGGGCGCAGTCCGACTTTGATTGAAAGTTTTATTTACTTACACTATAATTAGAAACCTTTCTTTGCCCCTTGGCTGCACAGTCAAATTCTGATTTTTCATTATCCACTTGATTTAATCCATGATTATGATTTCAGAGAGCAAATAATATTTTAACAGAATTCCACACCTGTTTTAATGAACTCCTTGAATTACTGCACCTGGAGGGATTTTAAATACAAATATATTTGGCATTACATATACTGTTTATATTTTGAACCAAGTTTTCTGAGATTTCTCAGTATACTATTCTATATTGTCATATACACAGTTCAAACATAGCAGGGAAATAAAATCTTTAAAAATTTCAGTGAAGTTCTATCTAAATAGGAAATTAATGCAAAAAGGAAAAAGGTAATGAGAGGAATTGATCACTACACAGACACCTCTCAGATCCTGTCGGCAGCCCTCACTATGCTTAAGAGAGGCCAGAAGGAGAAAAGTGACATGGTAAATTCACTGTCCATGGTCTATCAGCGTGCAACTGAAACATGGCCACGTGCCATAACAAGAGCACTGCTCAGCGGTATTACTCACAGAAGCACGGAAGAAGGCTGTTATAGCTGGGGATGAACATTTAAAGATTGCTTGTATTCTACGTAGTTCCATTAATGAAATATGTGGGCATTCTAGACACGTCATTAAATACATATGCATAAATATGGGTATTTTTTCCCTAGTGATCTATCTTCCTTCTGTCCACAAAACTGCCTGGCTTTCCCAGACTTTCTTTCCTCTCAGGGTACATGAAGCTCTCTCTGCCCAAGTCTAACAAAGAAATGTGGTCAGAGAAAGGTATACAGACAGGTAAAGAGAGGAAAACCAGCTTTCACTACTGCTTCTGACACCCAGAGCTGACGGAACAAGCCCTGATGACCACGTCTGGTTTACCAGGGATGGGACCACTGCAGAAGCTGTACCGAGTCCTGCCAAAGGGATTCACGAGGTCCTGGCAGGGCTGTAAAAGCATGGGAAAACTCCCCTGTGGAGGCACAGCAGTCCCAAAGGGAAAGGGAGTTGAAAGGCAAGTTCTGGCTCTTTGCCCATTCAACTCTCAATTTCTTTACTGACACTGTTAAACTGTTAAAAGTGGTATAAAACAATGCCGAGCATGTTTAGCAAGTTGAAGTAAATCCCGTTCTTCTTTTATTATGTCCATTTTATTTTCATTATTTGTGCACCTATATGTATTCATATACCCATACTTATATACACCTTTGTTAAAAAAAAAAAAAAAAAAAAAAAAAAAAAGCTTAGAAATCACTCTGTCATTAATTATTATTCTCAAGCCATCACTGGTAGTAGCTGCAACACCTGCAAGAAGAGTACACTTCCAAACCTGCTGGACAGAGCAGCTGAAGTCAAGGATAACTGATAGACTACCAGCATGTATGTACAGAGCATGTCTGTTTGGGATGATACATATTCACAGCTGACCTGTGACTGACAAAGCGCCTGAGGTTACTTTATGGAGAAGAGTACTATTTTCAGTTGCCACTATTCCTCCCAAAAGAAATGGATATTTCTCTTATTTAAGCAAAAGGACATGCAAATAATAAATTCAAAAATGGGTTGTACCTTCCAGAAGTACACAAATTCTGCTCCTAGTAACCAAAGGTGATGCCAGGATGGTAAGGCTTTCTATTTTTAAAACATACAGAGCTTTGCCCAAGACTAAAGAACAAGATAGCAAGTGGAGAGCAGCCAATGCACATACATAAAAGCTCTTGTCAGGGAAAAAGAAAAGCTCAGCATGGTTTTAGCTCTGTATCTGAAAAATACAGTATGAAAAGCTCTTCACAAAGCTAAACAGAGGCAGCTGAGCTAGCAGTTATAATAGACCCACATTAACAAGCAAGCAGGCAGGCAGGCAACTTCTGAATTCATTCAAAGAGAGATTTCAAGACTTTTTTTTTTAATGTTCCACTTTCTCTGCTGGGCTGTGTAACATTATTTTATTTACACATGCTTCACATTTTGTCCATTATAATTTTATTTGGAGAAAGAAAAGTGAAAAGATTGTGTTCTGAAAGATGAGAATGGAACAGAATACATTTAAATGTACATTAATCATAAACTATTAAAAAACTTAAGAGTGAAATTAACAAAGGAGACCTTTTAAAAAATAAAAATAACACTTAAGATAGGGACAGTTGCTATGATTCTTAAAAATTCAGGAATTATTTGACATATATCAACACCTGCTAAAGGTAAAACAAGAAGTACAAGTGTCATATCTTAGCAATTTCTTTCATAAAGGCAGCTGTTCAGAATTGTATTCGTATGGGGAACAGGATGCAGATGGGACAAAATATGACTGGAGTGAGAACGTCTTTGACACTGGAAAAAAACAGGTGAAAACCAGGCAGTTGCAAATTCTGTATTCACAGGCCAAAAATATTTTCAGTGAAAATGAATACATGACTTAATCATTTTAATAAATAAGGCCTCTGTTTTGATCTCAATGCTTTGAGAGAAAGTTTCTATCATCAGGCTTTTTCATTTGCCTTCTGTGATGCCTAGATCTAGTATGGGACTTTGGAGCAGCAACAGCAGTCACCAGGCAATTGTTATGGCCAATCCAATTACCTACTTAACGAAGTTATTATTTGGCTCCCTCTGTGACATGCAATGTAGGCCTCGCAGTGGTCCTAGGAGCCAGGCAGTATTCTCCCTATTTTGCAAGTGGTTCTGTTTATGCACAAATCAAATATAAGCCACATTTAGAGCAAATCTGAGTCCCATTCAGGATCCTAACTAGAATACCAGACTTTTTTCCAGGGTGGAAAAGAAGAAATGAAGAAACAAATGTCCTCTTATATAGAGGATGACCTCGATGCCAGTCTCCAAGCAACCCAGCTTCCTTGCTGGAAAGGCAAAAGGGAAAGGATTCTCTCATTTGCTCCAGGACTCCCTCACTTGCCCTGTGTCCAGCTGGCAACACCTGTCCCTTGTTAGCACCCAACTCTTTAGTGCCTAAACATATGCAATTCCAGTTTAATTTTTATGTACAAAGGACTTACAGCCTTATAGTAATCTGGCTGCTAAATTATCAGTTATACTGTACACAGCAGTAATAGACATCACAGCATTTGTGACATAAAAATCGAAGGCCTATTAATCCTTTGCTTCTACTCTATTCAAATTCTCGTGTTAGATAAAGAGCCAAAGAAGTTAATGACTTGCATTATTAAACCGGTAAGTTTCTTTCCGACTAATCTTTATAAGCCTCCAGCTGAAAACGTAGTATAACTAAAATTTTGGAGGTGGAAACCCAACATTCTTCAGGTTTTCAAATTTTTTAAATAGTGTTTTTTCAGGCTTCCACCTGGAACTATTAGCATAGTTATTGGAAACAACTCAGAAAAGTCTAGTCAAATAGACTTCACAAAGTTTAGCTGAACCATAAACAATAAACATCCAAATTACAATTTCTTTTGCACTGTAAGATGTCTGTTACCTACATTTTCTTTAATATGTATTAGTATAGATGTGGAAAGAATTACATCTCTTACTGGTTTCCGACAGCACTCATGATGTTGGCTTTACAGATGCCGAAAGAAGGTAGAGCTGCGGCAGTGCCATAAGAAACTGCAGGTGCTCCATGCTACAGAGCCAGATGTCAGAACATTGCAGAACAGTCACAAAGAAGTGGGGAGGGGACTGAGAACGAAGTACATCTAGACCTATACAATAGGTGAAAGAAATCATATTCACTGGGCAGTTTATACTAAACATGCAGTAGTAGGTAACGTAATTTCTATATATGCGTGTTCATGCCACTACCATAAATATACAGGCTACTTATTTTCCTATGTCACATAAATATACCTAAAAAGTAGAACTAGATTCACTCTTTGTTCACCCTGTTTTACTCAGCCCCCCCCCCCAGCTTAGCAGCTGTAAGAAATGTGAAAAGCAAATTAAGAAGGAAGCCAGATTTCTCCGACTTTGAGATTATATATTTCGGCATAAAAAGTTACCCTTGCTAAAATAATCATCCTTCCATTATACTGGATAACCTTTTCTCCACAAGCCTCCCTTGAAACTTAGGACTCTGCTATTACAATTTCAAGCCTCCCTTGAAACTTAGGACTCTGCTATTACAATTTTTCATCTGCATCCAAAAACTGCCCAAGCTCCATTCATAGAGGTTTTTCCCAACTGACTGATCTCACCTAGAGACAAATGATAAAGTAAAAGATTAAAGGTGCAGAAAAAACTTAAGAGATAAATCTATTCCCTTTACCAATTTGTTAGAGAAGCATAATCCCAGCCTTACTTATTCACAGCTCCCAGGCATCACAATATAATCACAATTCTAAGAGAGAATGAGCCTGAGCCAAGGTAAATCACCCTTTTCTGACACTTTCCCAGAGAGAGCTTCACATACAAGGGCAGATGCATGTTCTCCAGACTGATTTGTTGAAATTCTGTGAAGTCCCACATTTTGCAGTGAACAAGGATAAATTACTTCAAGAGGGCACTCAAGCAAACCTGCATCTGATTGCCATTTGGCAACACAGGCGAAGCACCCGAATATGATACATCCCATTGTATGCAAAGTTATGCCCTTGCTGTACCTTCAGATTTCTCTTTCAGCAAAATCCAGTGGTCCTACAGCATTTTTACTTGTTCTGTTTACTTAATGATTGCTACAAAGAGCAATGATTCTTAGTAAAGTGCTTTAAATATTACCATTGTTAAATTACAGTTATACTTAGAGATTAGGATATCTTTAATACAAGAATCTAAGTAGCAAACAAATGAAAGACATTTTACATGAATCACTGGAGAACACTACTCTGAAATTTACATTTCACTGTTATCCTTTTACTTGTGACGAACACATCTGGCATAAGAAACATGACATGTAATTTCACAGGAGTCCACTGCTGTCAATTGCAACTCATGAAAGTAAAACATTTAAACATTAAATCATAAAGAGAGTATTAGAATATGTATTCAAGCAGTCTGCACAGTGTATCACTACATTTCTTGTTTATATAAACATTAAGACAAATAATTTCCTGACTGGTATTCCCTGGTGAAGTCTTGATCGCTCTGTATGAACTGCTGTGGCAAATGCCAGGTCACGCATGCACACAAAACCTATCAAGTAGGAGGAGCAGCACCCCCCTGTGAAGCTGATTACTCAGCCAGTGAGGTGGGCTTGCACGGTGGTCAGAGCTTGCTAGTCCATCATTTGCCCACGACAAACTTGAGCTATTTGTCAAGTTTCAGCTCAGCAAAGGAAATGGACTGTTGCATGAAAGATTTATGTTCCAGCTACAATGACTGACAGCGGTGCAAAATGTTGTGTGCATGAACTGTTGAAGGAACTAAGTATGGAACAGCTAACCACCAGAGTATTTTTGCCTCTTCCAGAAATAACAGCTCTGGTAGCAATGTCTAGGAATGCAACAGATTTTTCCACCTGACACAGCAACCCTGTATGTAGCATGAAGAGGAGTTTGGTTTTTTAAATATACATATACATGTGCGTGAATACATATGCATGTATATGTAGATATATATACATATGTGTATATATATACACACATGTACCTAGATAGATACCCCTACCCAACCAATTTGATGGGGGTAACATTACTACTAAAGAGGTTATAAAAATCTAATCTGGGACAAGAAATAATACTGCAAGACTTATGTGATCAGTCACATATCATGAATAATCAATACAGAATGATCAAAATTATTATGCAAAAATCCCACAGGCAGAATGATGTAAAGTAAGATCCTAAACTCATTCAACTTAGTAGAAATTATGACTGCTTATTGACTTAAACAATTTTTGAGTCCAGCCCGTAAGGTTATTCCACTCTTGCAAATACCTTCCAAAGGCCAAGACTGACTTACTACATGGAGAAAGGAGGAGTTAAATTTGCAAAGAACATTCACTAACAAATGTCCATACGGCCTGTATGTACAAATGTATATATGGTTTAATGAACAGTACAGTCTAGTCTAAGAATGAGATGACTTCTTCCTCTATTTGTACATCATTATGTGATTATTATGCTACTCATAATGGGCAACATAAGCTAAAGAATTGGTACCTTAGTATTATAGGTGAAAAGTCAAGTCTGGAGCACAAGGTTCGGGTTCAGCTACGAAGTCTGTATAGACTTCCCATGAGGACTGGAGTAATTCAGGCGTAGGCTGGCAATTTCTTCTCCAAGCACATACATATTTCTAGATCCACAGAGATAATCTCTTTCTTTGCCTCTGGCACAAAAGGAAAGGAGGAGGAAGGGGGAAAAGGAAAGGAGGAGAATAAGAGAGGAACTGGGACCATTTAATGTTTAAATCGGCAAGTTGTTTGACTGACTTCCACTGTCATGGGGGACTTTGTATGCTATCAACATAAAAATTTTTTGTTATATGAGACAAACAGGCAAAATAGTCATTTGATATATGTGGAACCACAAAAACAGCAAGAGAATCTTGAAACAACAATGAATGCAGGGAAGATTTTAAAGTGTGTTTGTAAGAAAAGCTGGCTTATATATAGCTGCATTTAAACAGAATAAAAAAGCCATTAGTAAAAGGTACAGATGCACAAGTTTTAATTGGCATATCTGTTTCAATTTTGCAACACTTAAAGTGTTGGCACGGAAAAAATCAGAGAAATTTTTCTCCCCTGTAAAGTAGCCAGTTTTTCTTATTCCATCTTACCCAATTCTTTGTGGGAAATGCCCTTTACAGCAAGTAGGAAGAACCAAAAAAACACTGTCAAAATAATGCTGCCTGTTGTCATCTCTGAGTTTGGCAGTTACTGGAAGTTTTTAGCATATATCAACCACTGTAGCATACAAAAACTTTGAATTTGGGGTTATCTACAGCCCTTGCTCTGAAACGACGCTGAAAAGCTGCAGACCCCTGCTCTTTGAACAAAGCCTCCAGAAGGATATGTAAGCAAATCTCATTACTGCCCTTCTGAATTCGATATGATCCAAGTGAGGATGCAAAAGAACATTATTTTCCTTGTGCCTAGTAGAGAGAGTTCAACTCAGGGCCAAAGGAGAAGTGATTAGAAATAATATTGTAAAGAGAGAGGAAATAAAAAACGAAAAAATTCTCAAAGAGAACAGATCCTGGAAACACTAAGGTTTGAAGTCTGAGAATTGACAGGCAGCCAAGAAACATACTGAGTGGAGAAGACGAGACGGGGACTGCAAGGAATTGGCAGGCAGTCGTGATGGGAGATGCCAGAAGAGAACACAAAAAGAAAATGCAATGAGTTGGAACTTATAAAAGGAGATGTAAGAAAGAAAACACAGCACAAGGGGAGACTGAGAAAAGGGAGACATTATCCAAGACTTGCAGCTTTAAAAATGTAGGACAGAAATAGCTGAAAAACCTAATACACCAGATTCAATCTGGTCTACTAGAGACAAAGGAAACAACCTGAAATTATGGGGCACACACTGAAGAGCACTTGGAGAACTCAGCTAAAGCAACAGTCCAGAGAAAGGAAAAGAATCAAAGTCCGGAATCCTTTCTGGGCAGGGCAATTTGCAAACTGCAGGTTTCAATTATTGTTTATCTCTGCTTATCTTCAGTGTTTACTTATGCAAAAAGTAAGTCAAGGCTGCAGGCTACGTTGCTTAGTGGAGGTGTTGCAAGGGAGGAGACAGATTCAACACGAATGCATTCCTTTAAAAAAATTCTATTGGCTTCATTGGAAGTTTCAGAAAGACATACAAGTTTAGACTTCACATGGAAGTTCTGCTGCACACGATTCTTTCAAGTAACCAGCCACAATTTTATTGCTGTCCCTGCCTGCTGGCCTTGAGACTAAGAAATAAAGCTTGGCCTGCTAGAAAAAGCAGAGTCCTTGTTTCAAGAGGCTTTAAATATAAAAGACTCATGCCAGCTATTATGCAATCTAGACAGCATCTGCTTTTTAGGTCTAACCTCTTAATGCAGCAGAGACATGCTATCTGCTGCTTTTGTTGGGTATGAAGTGCATCTGAAATCTTGAGCAACTTCTAGTGAACACATGTTCCATCTTTTAGGCTCTGGCCTCTGGTTTACTATAAACTGAAGTCATCAGACAAGTATAGCGTGCTGAATCTTTACCTCAAACTGCTTTGTGCACTCTATTATTTCTGTTTACTTATTTTGACTTACCACAATTAACAGAAGCAGTTCTGCTCTCAGATCTAGGCTGTATTTTGCACAGATGCATATGTTTGTATACACCTACACAAATATACAAATCACTTATAATTCCAACAATTTCACCAACTTCTCCCTTCACATTCGTTTTCCCTTTTGACAGAAAGATCTTCTTTATCAACATCATACAAAAAGCAAGGTATGCTTTGAAACATTCTCTAAGAATCAATTAAAGTAGATCAAGGATGGGTGGGTGTGGAGGAAGTTGCTAGGCTGGCTCTGGGTTTCAGAAATCTCTTATCTGGATGAGCACACAGCTGAGTACGACAGAGCAAGGAAAGAAAGACAGAGGTAGGTGGGTATCTGGCTGCTAAAAATTTACAGACCTGATGTACCATATTAGGACCTGGTAATTGCTAAGGACAAAGTGCGAACAGTATCTGCACGCCATGCTCTGTTCAAGATGTAATACTCGCACTCATGGCTAAACTCCACATTCTGAATCCTGTCTGTACTGCAGCATGGATGGATTTTGACTGACTGTTGGGTCCAGCACATTTCTGTAAGTTAACTTCAAGATACGGAGCTAATAGTGTTTGCATCCAAAAACCTGGGAAATCCTGGTCATCTGCAAATAAGATAAGCGACTTCTGCTCCCTGTCATCACCTAGGAAGTGGAATGCCAGCCAGCTGCCTTTGTGCCAAGCCAAACAAAACCAGGGGTACAAAGTGTGACTCAAAAGAGCAGATATCACCATCACTCTGCCTTGCAGCTGCTTCTGTCACGTCAACATCGTCTAACCATGCCAGAATTAGTCTTGTTATTAACAGGTCACTGGACAAGATGACCACATATTTTAAGACCTCAGGCAAAACCTTAGATACAGAAAGCGAGTGGGACAAAGTAGAAGAGGTTGCCTTTCAAATGCAGTATTTCATTTTGCCTGCCCTCAAAGGTTACTCTGCTTTGACTATACCAGAATATATAGTGCTGGATAAAGCTCAGAAAAAGTTTCTGCAACCTAATGGCATAAAAGTGATTGCATCAGTATAATTATTTTCAGCTGAGGAATAAGTTCCATTTGTCTAGGCCCATTTATATAAATATGATTTCATGCACATGAGCAAATGGACTGCTAGAAAATAAAATCACCTCTCACGTTTAACTAATTATCATGGTACAGAGATGTTCTATTCCAAGATCAATAGTTGTTTTCCTAACTCCTAAGTAAGAATTTACTCATGAAAAATACTTGTCGTCTAAAGCTTGCAGTGCTCGGAAAGTTGTTTTACTACAACTTACCAATGGGAAAACTGAGTGTCTAAATCCACTGATGTAGGTCAGGACTGCAGAAATGGGGAAAAGACAGCTTTGCACTCTACGAAATGGCAGAGAGTATTTTGCAAGCAAGCTGTAGAAAAAGAATTGTTGTTGTTGCCATTTGTTGTCACAGCCTTGATCCTATTTCTCTGGCAGCTTCAAATGTCTCTGGGTACACAAAGGTGCACCTGAACTAGACTGCACTTAGCCTTTATTTTACAGGACCCATGCTCTTAAACAAAACGATGATTCAACATAGATGACAAGTAGTCGTATCTGTGCAAGTGTCTGATTTACCCTTTTAGGAACTTGTAGAAGCATCTTTTCAAACAGGGAATACAAAATTGTTAATAGAATAGCTGCCAGTTTATTTCTACTCTTTCTTTCCTATTTCATACATGATAAAATGCATTTTATGATACCAAAATCATGAGATTAAATGAAGTTCTTTGAAGCAAAGGTTTTTGTAAAATCATTTTGGTATTCCAAAACACCACATTTCAGTGACATTTTGGAGAAGATCTGAAATCATCCAGAATCTTTAAAATGTTTACATTTTAGAATTTCCTTCAGATGGTAACAAGCTACGCAGAGGGATATTGTGAAGAATATGCTGAACATTGTTCGATACATGTATTAGTCACTGTCTAAAACAAACCACCAATACATATTTTAGCCGTTGGCCACAATCTACGTACTAAAACCTTTGAACATACATACGCTTAGCTACAATCTCTCCACAAAGACAATGTCCTATTCCTAACTTTTTTTTAACATCCAAACATTGCTAGAAGGCAAAAAAAAAAAAAAAAAAAAAAAAAATCCAGAAATCACACACTATAAATCTTCTGTGTATTAAATCTTATTAAATCAGAAATTCTGGGAAGTGTAGACAAGGCTTATGACCAAGGGAATCAGCTTTCTCCAGTGCAAGCTAAAGATGCCTACAGGATTTTCCAGATGAGTGGCTCCCACTCTTCCCATAACTGAGTCTCCCGGGGAAAGCTGGCTGTATCTCACCTCACTGGTGTACTAATAAAGATTAGTTTCCTTCAAAACAAAAAAGCCTAAAAGAACACAACCTCGCTAGTGATATTGTGTCACACGGTAAGTGAAATGATGATATTAAAAATTATGAAAAAATAAGTATGCTTTCCTTATTAGTTCAGACAACCTTTGCCCTTCCTTGCTAGTTAGCCACCTCCCCCCCGCCCCGCTCTTCACCTCTCACCTTCCTCCTCGGCCCCTGCGTCCCTGCGGGGAGCACCGGCCCTGCTTTCACTGCCTCCCCCAAGGCATTGCACAGCTGGGCCCGCTTCTTCGTGCAGAGGCAGCCACGAGCAGGCAGTAATGGTTAGTGCCCCAGGCACCCACGGGAGCCCCGAGGTGCTGCCTGCCCAGCTGCTGTGCTCCTCTGTGCGTGAGAGCTTTGCCCTGGGTGGAAGTGAGATAACAGAAGTGATCAAGGGCAATTTGTCTTTGTGCCAGAGCCCAGCTTCACTGACCAGAAATGACTGCTCTGGGGAAGGTGCCACTATATATTCATTTATGCTTTAGAAACAGTGCCAAAACAGCTTTTCTGTTCTGCAAGCTGTGCTGCCGCAGGCAGAACCTGAAGCAACGGCAAGGACAGGCAGCGTTGAGCAAACCACAGCAACTTGCCTCTGTGGCCTCTTGCAGGCCGGAGCACAAGGAGCAGCCACCTGAGGCAGGCTGTGCTGCAGGCAGCAACTCCTCCTGGTGCCAGGGCTCCCCCGCCCCGTGTGGCAGCCTCGCACCGGGGGCCGTGGCGCTGGGCCCCAGGATCGCTGGCGTGATGCACTTCTCGGAGTGCAAGAGGAGAGCAGGCTCTCAGAAATGGAGTGCTTTTTTTCAGAGAAGGTCTGAAACAGAATCTTTTCAAGCTCAAAAATGTTCAGGTAGGTGATTTTTCCCCCTCCCCTAGTTTCTGGTAGGGTCCAGAATAATGTGCCCATTTATGCGGTTTTGTTAAAAACTACATATGGAAGCGTCATGGAACTTGCAAAAAATCCAAACCAAAATGAAATCCGTTCCTACGAGGTTTCCACCTCGCTACAACAAGCGTGTGAGCGTTACACTGACTTTGAGCATCCAGCAGTGAGTATTTAAGGAGTGTGAGCGCTGGGGGGGAAGGCAAAGCACAGTGCCTTCCAGATTACAACTACAGCTTTACAAATAGCAAAATGGCAAGGATTTTATTTAGTTTTCCCCCAAAACAATACAAGGCAGCAAATCTCCTGAAAGGAGTAGGAGAAAACTAATGGCAAAATATGGCCATATATGTTTAATCAGTCTAACTCCAGAAGTACCTACAGCATTTGTCATGTGTAAAAGCAAGCCAGCCAGCTATTTTTAAACTCATTTGATTCAATACATATGGGTTGAGTTCTGTTAGAAATAATGTCCTTCTGATGTAGTTATTGAAATTGCCACTAGACAGAGCTGTTTATCTCATTTTTAACCTCTGAAGTACTTCACAAATGCAAAGCTGTCATGTGCTAGAAATCCAAGAAGTGTTTGCATTCTAGAATCCCTCAGAAAAATGGCACGTGACTAACAACTGCATGGCATTTACAGCTAGGGGTTATTTTTTGCATTATGCTATATAAAGTGTCATCACTGGAGCTAAGGGGCTGCATCTGGACTCAAATTTTCTAGTAATTCACTCAGAGTTAGCAAAAAGAGATGATAGATGACGAAAATTTTGGTTTTTTCTTCCATTTCCTCCAATAAACTACAGTGCCTCTGTTGAAATTGAACATAAAATTTCTGGAGATCTAAAAGCACCATGAGAAGTCACTGATTCTACAGTTTACTGTCAAACACATTTTGCCAGGAGAATCTTGGAAAGGGGCACCTCACTGTAACTTTGAAAAAAAAATTCCAGGTAGGCAACATATGTTAAAATCACCAGTATGAGTGACAGCAGACTGGATTCAAAGACGAAGACAACACAAACTTGTTAAAATACAACATTACAGTTTAATCACTTGACGGTGATATGGCTTACTGCATATGCTTTAGTATCCATGTGCTTTACTGTCCATGAACAAAGCAGTAGTTCCTCCCTCCAAGTAATGCAGAAATAAACCCTGTAATTAAGTGCCTGTTGACATTGTGGAGCTATGCAAGTTTATATCGTATCATTATCTGGTATTTTCTGGTAAATCTAGGGTAAAATGCACTTTCTTTAAAGAAAATCAAGCACTTATTTTGAGATGAAGCAAATACACAGATAACAGTATCAGCACCAACTTTCCTAGGGATCACACCCTGATTTACATTGCAGGCAACCTAGGGCAGGAATTTCTGGAATTTCTGCAGCTGTAGCTACAGTACTGATTACATGCTGGGACCGTGATTTGAACAGCTGTGAAGCCACAGCCAGCTCGTATGGGCTAGTGTTCTTGCATGATCACAGCCAGTCCAAGTGCAGAAAAAGGAAAGTTCATTTAACTTATCAAAAGTTTTAATTCATTTCTCAGCTGGTACCAGACATGGGGTATTAGGTACCATTTCAGTGTCAGACACAGCAAGCGTTGAGGCACATAACTGACTTAGGCCAGGGACTCTTCGAGGACAAGTAAAGGCTACAACAAGACTCAACTGTCTATCCACTGCACTTGAGGACTTTAGATAATGCATTTGTTGCTTAAGAACATATCTCTAAGGTCTTCAGCTCTTCCTTCTCACTTACTCAGCTTACTTGCACACTTACTTTGCTTTTAGTCCCTTGCACTGGTTGCAGACCCAGCCTGGCACTTCCCCTGGTTAAGCTGCACGCACCTCCCGCGTGAGGCTGCACAGAGCCGCGCAGTCACTTCCGCGCGCTCCCGCAGAGACCAGGCCAGTGTCACCTTCTTTAGGTTTTTGTTAATGGTGTACTCCTGCTGCTGGCTGGCCTACATATCGGTTTTCTGCGTTCATTTAGAGAAAAAAGGGCTGTCTGTCAAGGAAATGGATATACTAAGAGCATTTCATTTTTTCCTCCCAGCCAGTCCCAAATCACCATTGCCAATATTGGCAGCCTAGTGATTTAAAAAGAACAATACAAGACAAAGGTGAAAAACAGCATGTTTGGCTGTGTGAAAACATGGCTATGAAGGCAGACCTCCGGTGCCCAGTATAAATATACCCTTTCTTGGAAGACTATATTACTGTCAGATGCACTGTGCTGCTCTTACCATGTCAGACTTCACCTCTACTGATGTTCTCTGTGTAACTTAAAGGGCTCCTGCCAGCATTAATCACTGCCATTTTGACACTGATTTGGTAAAGCACAGCAATTAGAGATAGCTTTCTAATTTTATTATACTGGTGTATTTTTAAAGCCACCATTGAGTATTACAACAAGCCCCTTTTTCTGTGCAGCTTTAGCACAAAATTGTGTGGGGTTTTTTTTGAAAGTCTGCAGTTGTATTTCTACTTCAAATTTAAGTCAAATTCAGGCTTCTTTCTCACTTCTCCTCCTATAATATTAAAGCCAAACTCAACAATAATTACAGGTGAGATAAAAGAAAAGTAACCAGTCCGACTTGGGTTCCTCACTCACCTTGAACAATAAAATAGGCACTGAATACACTGAGTTTAGTTTTGCTCTGTCATCAGTATTTCTTCCCTCAAACACAACCGAGACCTGAGGCCAGGACTTACACACCCGGTGTGTGCGCACACCCACGCGTGTTTGGGTTTGGGAACGCAGGGCAGAGAAGGGTTACAGTACAGCAGCACTTACTTTTGGCAAAGAGAGCAGGGAGGAATGGGTTAACACACAAATGGCAGATTCCTGCCTTGGGCCCACTTAGCATACAAGAGCTGAACTCCACCTTCTGCCGCAGGGCGAAGTGCAGGGGCACAGCCTAGCTATTAGCACATTATACAAGACTAATTTAGTACTTGCAATGTCCAGCACTGATCATTTCTGTAAAGCTTCTGAAGTCAGGAACTCCGTGGCATTTCTTGGACCTATTAGCTGGCTTGTGAGTCACTCCTCGCCTGCTGCAAAATTCTTCATTGAAAGCATTAAGTGTTTGCTACTGTCTATAACCCCAAATGGTCATATCCAAGTGGGGAGGAAAAAAAGAAAAGGAAATGATGATCATTTTTTCAGTTCCTCTGATGATCTTTGGACATTGGCAAAGGATTACTCAGCTTTTAAAGATATATGAAGCAGAAAGAAGTGCAGGCAGGTGTTTAAGAGAAACACTACAGGAAAGATACAGGCATGGGTAGAGACAGCCCACAAAGATCAGAAGGCGACAGTAATGATGTGATCAGATACACAAGCTTGTGGCATTCCGGGTGGACAATGACAGACTGCACATGAGAAAGAACTAGGTACAAAAGAAATTCTTTCTGCATTAACAGCAGAACTTCAAAAACCTTAGAAAATGCTTCACAGAGCAACGTAAAGTTGTTTCTTAATAAACGATAGCTATTACTCCACAGCAAGAATTTAAATATTACAAGTTAACTTTCCATTTCTTCCACTTCCCTTTTCCCTTTCCCCCAAATTCCAGCACCACTTTATGGTATTGACTTGGAGTTTATAAATGTTAAACTATCATGTGATTCAGAAACAGAAATTGTGCTTTCCTTTTAGCTGGCTTTAGTTCTTATTCTTGTATTGCTAAAGCTGGCGCAGTTGCTGTGGTACAAAATCCCTGGAATCTTCTTTGGATACAGCTGATCCAAACGATTTTGCTTCTTTTACAATTCAAAATATGATTTTTAAAGCCTTCACATTTACATCTTTAAAGAGATCCATTATTTGTAATGAAATTGGAGGCCAAGGCCAGATCTAGTTCTTTCAGATCAATGGCAGACCTTTCCTGACTGTGGACCATTCTGAGCTCTCTAAGAATCTACAAGGACAGGATTCTCAGCAGGAGGAAAGTAGGTAGCAGGAGTTTCTAAGAGCCACTGCCCAGCTTCTTTCCAGAACACGCCATTAACATCTTCAAAAGACTTTCTGAGCAATAGGATTGATTATGGTCAGATCCATGCCTGTGGTGTAAAAACAACTGCTGCTACCATTTTCAAAAAAGAACATTTGCAACTTTTTCCTCTTTGTTAGATAGTATATCCTCAATTAAAGTTCCCGTAATTCTGTGCTAAGCATTCAAACACTTGTTTTAGTGAAGAATTCAAATCTCTCAGTCTTACACTAATGCCATGTCTGCTGAAGAACAACTTTGGAACAGGCGTTTGAATTTATTTCATTTTTTCCCATTTAAAGAATATTCTAGTCTTTTACCTTCCGATGATGCATCTGTTTTAATTCCTCTTAACTTAAACCATATCAAGTTAAAATGAAATGATTAAAAATACCTAACTCTCAATTCTAAGCTCTACAGTGATGATCTGACTGAACAGACAAACAAAAAACCAACCCCCCCCAAACCCCTTGCAGATGGTTTTCAAAATTACACACATTCACATGCTATTGGATTATGTTTTCTTGCATTAAGGTTGTATAGGTTTGTATTCGAGGAAATCTTACAGTTGCAGGAACAGAATCTCATTTCTAATATAAATATACCTACTGTACTAATGTCTTCAGGGAAACTTTTGACAATTCCTACTGGACCAGGGTTTGCTGACAGTAAGATGTAGCGCAGAGCAGTGATAAAAAACAAAATCTCAGATTGAATTCTGCCAGGGAACAATTCATTGCACAAAAGACCTATGGGATACGGGATTCAGAAAAACCTGAGGAATAAGAATCTTCCAGCGTCTTATGCATTTGCTAAATTTGTCAGAATTAAAGATTGAGAATGCTTCTCTATGGGGTAAAAGCATTGGCTCTCCTCAAATTTTGTGCTGTTCCGTCTGTTTAAACACAAGCCCTAGATCCAACCAAGCACTTCTACACCTGGGAAGGCGCACCACATCGTTACGATGCTGAAGCACATACTGATACAGTTTGCAGGATGAAGAGGGAATAAAAGCTATACAAGATCCCAAATCTCTGTCAGTTATAAGGTATAAGCTCTGGGATTTCTCTAGCTATACTTGCCATTTTTAAATTTAAAATGGCCTTAAAAGCAGGAAAAACTTTATAATCAGATGAAATAAAAGCCTGTGGTACAACGGATAAGCTTTCAGTATTTTTCTTAGTATTTTGAGAAAAATTATATCATTTCTGTTTGAGTATTATGAGCCATTTAGAAATATCCACTGTTTTCCCTTTCACCAACCTTGCTGCACACACTACAGAATATCCCAACTCATTCAGCACACTGCTGTCTCTGTAGAAAGAAGTATGTTGTGTTAAAACTCAAATCTGGCACAGACTGATGGGAAACAAGAATTTTCCCAACTAAAATTCTCATGACCCACACAGAGACCGTATTTCCTTACTGCAGTTCATGCACGCCTGTCGCTGAAAGCCGTGATGATCTTTTACTTCCCAGACTCCCACAGAAGTTGCAAAAGGATTGAGTTTTATAGGGATTCTTGCAAAATAAGTGATATACAAGTACAACCAGGACAGAAAACAGGAAGATTCTCAGAAGAGGACTGCAGAAAAGATGCCCTCAAAATAAATCTGAGTTACCCAGCAAGAAGCTTCTCAAAACTTTGAAAAAGGAACAGATAAGCTTCTACATTTCTTTAAAAATCTGACCCATTATCCACTTCTCTGTCTTCTCTAACTTTGCTCTCTGCTCCTTCACTGTGTAAAAACACCCCGCACCTTAGATGACAAGGCTTCTCAAGATTGGCTAATACATGCTACTTACATGACTATAACTACTTCAGTTAGGGGTGAGATTCTTTTCAGCAGTAGCTAAAGCAGTATTTCTTCCAGTAAGGGCCCAGTTATATAAGCATAGCTTATTAGCCTTCCTTATTGAAATAAATTATCTTGTTGTAACTGCATAACTGTGTTCTTACTGTCTGTATGCTTGAGGGTGTTTTATGACTTAAAACTGCATACACGCGGTCAGAGATTAGACAAGGTCTTCATTCACTTTTCTATAAGGTACCTTGAACACAGAAAGCACTAAAGATATGTTATGTGTAATAATTACAACATCTCACCAACAAATCAACTAATGATATTAGTATTCAGTACCAAAAAAAAAAAAAAAAAAAAAAAAAACCCTTCAAAAAACCTCCTTGCTTCTCTTTATAAAGAGTGGACAGGAGATGTGGATTCTAGAGTTGACATTCATTCCCGACACTGCTGCGAGTTAACACAACAGATATTTTGGACTAGAAAATGTATAATGTTTGCTTGAATTTTCTATTCTTCCCATACCTCCTGAATTCACAGAACCCGATTTCAAAGTTTCTGAGCACTTACTGTATCCACAGATCTCAAGTGAAGCAGTTGGAATCATGCTTGTCAGCTGTGATAAAACACACACAGTTTAAAGTTTTCATATGCAGCTACAGGGATTTATTTCTTAGAGGAGATTATCCAAAGTGGCAGACCAGATAAAAATCTCCCTGGATAATCCTTTTGAAAATGTAGGTCTATCAAACCAAGGAAATCTCTGTACTTCATCCCATTAAAAAGTTTTTTGTTCTTAAAAGAGAAAGATCAGTTGCTGCAGCCTGCTTGAATTATACATAGTTACAGAGCACCAAAAAAAGATTTTATCAGCTTTAATGGTGGGACAAGATACTGGTTAAAAAAATACAAGTGATCAGCCACAACTAAAAAAACATCGACAAAGCTTACTGGTGTTTATAAACTGTAGACTTGCTAATCCATTCACTGCAAAGGAAGGAGTATTTCTGTTCTTTGCAGAGGCCTCAGCTCTGCATATCAGGAGCGAAATGGCTGGCTTGATTATAAAAATACCTAACTGACCACAAAAATGACTTCTTGAACAATGTGACCCAGAGGAGGTACGTATGCTCATTCGCTGTTAAATGCTCAATTCTTAGAGTTTTTAAACTTTAAAGAAGATGTAGTACGTTACCAGCTCTTTTGGTGTTGTACATAATCAGTTGACTGATCTAACTAGTCTGAATCATGGTTTTATTAATCTGAATCCTGACAGCTACAACTTCCTAACAAACACTGAACAAGTCATGAACAAATAACCTCATTAGCACCTGTTACGGACTTAGAGGAGTCAAGAGAGAAAATGACTAACTGGGACACTTTATGAGAAACCCTTGTCGCATACCTTCGAGAAAAAAAAAATATATGTTGCTTATGGGAAGATCCTGTCAGGTTTTTTTTTTAAGTTTTTGTAAGTGTTGTAAAGTGTATCTCTTCTAATTACTGCATAGTACTTTTTCAATCATTGTTATTGTGCCAAAACTATCTATGCCATCCAGATGTTTTAAACATGCAAAGATCAAAATTTCACATTACGTTTGATCACATCTAACAGTGTAAAACAGCTAAGCAATTCTTGTATTTTTAAAGATGTGTGACTATATGAAACTGAATTGCAACTGCATCCAACCGGCAGTCTCTTGCTTTTCCTCTAGTGTGTGCTACTGCCCTTCTGCACTCTTCCCCCTCCTCCAGCTGGGAAAAAGAACAGCTGGTCCTGCAGGGGAGACAGGTTTGGCAGCTGGTGAATCCAGGTGCCACGCCCTGGACGAGGTCTTTTCAGCAACCTTTGCTGCTATTTATTTGGCTACTGTCCTTGCTGGCAGCTGTAAAGTTATATACTGGCTATGCAGGAGTCAGGATTTTAGAAGTCTACTTGATCTGCTTTGCTCTCCAAGATGCAATTGTTCCTTGGCTCAAATTCTGGCTGTTTGGAATTTCCTCCACATGGATTCCGCAAAAAAAAGCCTCAGTAAATAGCCGCCTGTAAACTGTTTTTGAGAACAGGAACATGTAAATATTTAGACAGACCATTTAAAGATATTTTTCTACCTGTCTACCTACCACAGCATCTAGCTGATGACTAAACATTTGTCATTGAGACCAGACCAGCACTGGATACTCCTGAAAGGCCAGTATGGGGAAGCAGTTGCCTCTCTAGATTTTTCTGTAGCCTCTGGTAAGTAGTAAAATGCAATGTTCATTTTGAACCACCTTAACATAAGGTTGGGAACTGCTGTCCTTTGACAATTTATCTCGCGCGCTTTGTTCCAGATTTACCAGCAATCAAGGCTTGATTTAGGCCACTTCTCTTTGGCAATCAGGCTGTAAAGTGTCTACCTGTTGGTTTCATGTCATCCATCCTTTAGCAGGAAAGGGGATAAAGAGGCTCAAAGAAGAACCATTTTTCTTGCGATGCATACTGATTTTATCCTGGAACCAGCGTTTGGATAAAATACATTCCAGACATAATGACAGTTAACAAGAGGATTTGGGTCCTTGCATTAGTTAGGAGATAAGCAGGAAAACAGGGTAATGTAGTGAACCTTTCTTACTCAAGTACCTGAATCTACCTAAAACAACATTTGAATACTTTTGGAAGAAGAGAATGTAATAAAAAAAAGAACAACCCATATGGTATCTACTCAGAAAAATGGATTTCGCTTGAATGGAAAATGACTCACCAAAGGCAGAATAATGCCATGAGAAGGGAATAAAGAAAAAAAAGCATCTGGGCATTTGGTGAGTGGTTAATAAATGCGGAGCAAAGTTAGTTCAGATTAACTGAGAGAATCACACTTTAATAGTTGTACTAGCCAAGCTTTAGATTTTTAAGAAATATCAAACTAAGCAATTTTTATTAGGTGGTTTGATCTGCTGTAAGGTGTTCAAAATTTCCATGGCAATATATCCTATGCTGCAACTCATGGCTTAGCCACCTAAAGACTACAACATCTTTTTATATAATCACCCTCCTTTCAACTGAAAATGGAGAGTAACTGAGGTAATCAGTGGCGGTTTTCCAGCTCCTTTGGCTCCACTGAATGCTAAATTTTAAGTCATGAAGTGACTATCTACTTGTACAGGATGAAGAAGCTTTAAAGGAAATTGTAATCTGAACCCCAGTGAAGTATAGGGGATCTTCCTGTTTATCTTTTTGCTGTAATATAACTATGCATTAGATCACTGCACAGGCTAACTTAACTCTTTCCAGCTTTTTTTGTCCACTGAAAGATTAGTATTAAGAGATCAGTTTACTACTGGAACTTGAAGAGGAGGAAAAGGCATAAGTCCCCTCCCTTAAAAGATATTTTTAAGCACGATTTTTCTTGAGCAGTAATACAACTAACTTATTTTTTACCAGCTCTTTATAACCCATTGAAAATGAGACATTAACATAAATCTTATCCCCAGCTTTTCCTTTCCCTCTTCACATCCTAGAGTTTAAAAGCATTTTTAAACAACATGGCCCCATGGGAGAGTTTTTTTAAACAATAGAACTGGATAAAGCTTCAGACCAAAAATAGAAGCAATGGTAGTTAGTTAAGATGGCATTTCTAAAGCATGGCCACATTCTCAGCCAATAGACAATTCCCTACATTGTTTTTAAGCCAAGGACCATGTTTTTTCTAGCAAACGAGAATTTAAAAACAAAACCACAAAACAACAGGAAAGTGACCCTGAAGAAGGAGGGAAAAACATCTTTCAGCTCTGGGAAAGCAAAGAGAGGGCACTATCAGTGACACACAAACTGAACTTGCGAAGGTCTCGTTCTCTACAGCCTCAGAATGCAGCGTAGGAACCAGGGGCACAGAACTCTCCTGACTCCTGTTTGCGGGCAGAGCACAGCGCTGCATCAGCAAGACCCCACTTCCCTAGCCAATACTACAGCTATAATCATGGCTTCTTTATGTAGCCAAACCAGCAAGAACTTCACCCCTTTCGTAACAAAGCAGACAGAAAGCCCATCTGAGCACAAACTGTAAGGGCTGTTACATCCAAATAGTCTCGGCTTTGAGCTGCCCCTACTCGTAGCACCTTTCTTGAGCCCGTGAGGCCAACCAGGCCCTCCTCCACAGAGACACCCTTCCAGCAGAGCAACCTGCTAATAGCAGAAAACACAGCATGCAAACTCTTTCCTCCAAACCCCACCTAGGCTGAGCCACTGCCCTTAGGTCTTTACCCAGACTTAGTCCCATTCAGCATGTTCACCAGGCACAAAGACATCAGGTTCCCCTTATATGTAGCCACGATATAAAATTGCTCAGACTAGTCCAATAAAAATCAAATGGAAAATTCTCTTTGTCTCTACTGGATCTCACAAAAATTGTTTTTCCACTCTGTAACCAAGGTTCAAGTCAGTACTGTTAAACCCTATTGCATTACAGCCAAAACTGTAACTCAGAGAACAGAAGAACTTAATTCAGTTGGGTGTCCTTGCCTTCAGAAAGGGTTTGGGTTTTGGCACCGTGTTGTTTTAGAGTATCTTTAAAAAGAGCAGAAGGCTCCTAGATGTTGCAGGACCAAAAGCCTCTCACATCTTTGGAACATCCTGGTGGGTACCATGAAGCAGGGTATTGACAGAAAGGAATCAACAAAAGGAGATCCCAGGGCCTTATTCCAGCAAAAGAATTTCCTGAAGGAGAGATGAAGCCTGATGGATAAAATGATTTTGTAAACATAGATTCAATTTAGGCTTTAGGAAAAGCCCTGGAAGATATGACTGGCATTCCATATTGTTGCAAATGAAAGTAACAGCTACACAGCTGTGTTGACAGGTAGCTCTCTACTTGTCATGTTGGCCTGCTGGGCCAGATTTTCACTCTTCCCCAGGTACTTTGCATTACTTATGGGCAGATCATGAAGGTACACTGGGTCACATAGATAGAGCAATGCCTGTTACTCGAAGAGGACTCCCTGCCAAGCACCGTTCCCACAGCAGAGCTCTGCTCTGCTTCATGCTTGCTGCCTCCAGTACTGCAGGTTAAAACAGCACCTAAGTTTCTGCAGCTGACTGGGGGACAGACACACAAAGGAGGTCACTGGGCTCTGAGAACTGGGGGCACCAGAGCAGCTGAGCTGAACAGGGTTAAGTCACAAGTCAGAATCTGATTAATTACGGTAACTTCTTATATGTAAAGAAAAAAAAATTATATGCGTATGTTTCTGATTTCACCACAAAGTGGCACTACAGCAACTGATATTCCTTTCAGTCAGAGGATAATGAAGAACTTATGACTAATGAGGACTCTGCATTGTCTGAATCACCACTAATTACCCTCTACTCATACCATAGTAATCCCTGCAGAGGGGGTTCACTACCGTAAAAAGGGGAAAAAATAAAAAGACCGTATCTTTACCTTCTAAAGAAAGGAAGTGGAAGGTGCGTGCACTAGCCACAATGGTATACCCACAGAGTATGCGTAATGACACATGGATACAGCAGCTCAGGCCTGAAAGCTGTATGATGATGCTGAGAAGTACTCCGTGATCAAGCTGGTGACTCCATCAGCAACGCTGCAGCCATGAAGGTCTGCCATCTCAGGCACAGCTACATGGCGCTCCACAGGCCCATGGGTGTGAGGATGTGCTTATGCTTGGTTACGATGTGACTGCAACTCACGTAGATGTACCCAAACTAGCACTGATAACAATAGAACTAAGGAGAAATGGAGCTGAAGAAGGGCTGTAAAATACAGAGAAGCACAGAACTCTAGTCTACTGGTACCAAGGTAACTAGTTTAAAGCTATTTCTATCTTTACTGGACTATTGACATGCTTTATGTCTACTGGCAGTCTCAAACTTTTCTTTCTACTCTCATGCTGGACTCCTTTCTTAATAAGCCAAGAAACACAGGCTTTGGTTGTGAAACACTAGTACTCGGGGCGTGTGCAGAAACAGACTCCACTTTATCAAAATTATCAACCTTGTGTTGGTAGAGCTGTCAAATGTTGCCGAAGTGTCCAACTGTCAAAGGCTGACAGTTGGAATCACCTCAAAAGCCAGAAAAAGATTAAAAAACCAATCCAAACCAGTGATTTCTGAAATCACTGAAACCATCATAACTGCCTTTATCCCACTCAATCTTAAAGGCTAGGAACAAGCAGTCTTGCTAGAAGAGCTTGCCAGCAAACCCAGACTTACTGACAGTTTTGAATACTCTGGTATGTCCCCTGGGAATTCACCTGCTCCCAGCTGTCCCTATACGGCTCAGTTCCCTCAACCTACATCTAGACATGCTATATTATCAAAGCAAGGATTGCATCTTTGACTTGGTCCACCCACTCCTCAGTCTTCTTTCTTACTACTGACAGCTGGAGATACGGCTGGCTCTAGCAGTCCTGCTCCCCTAGGCCAACTGGCAAATATCCTCTCCTACCAGCCTGCAGTTATCCTTTCTCTCTCATCCAGGAATTGTTTTTGGATGACTTGTTGCCACTGAAGTGTTCCTGCTCTCGGCAACTGGCTGTCCTGTCTGTCTGCTAGATCCAGCCTTGCCTTACAGCATGATACAATCAGCACTTGGCTAAGGGACCAGAGCAAAGCAAAAGTCAAAACCCCAGTCCTTTTCTCACTGCAGTCACCAAAAAACAGCCCCCAATTGTAGGAAAGAAAAGCAGTGGAGTGAGAATTAAAGGAATTAAAAAGGGAATGGAAAAAAGGAGAAGGAAGGAGCCAAATACTCTACAGCAAGCTCCCCAAACTCAAAATTTTATATAAAGAACAACCCAGAAACATGCCAGGTTTTTAAAATACACAGGAAGGCACAAGGCAGAGTTGCAAGGCTTGAAATGCTTCCCAAGGTCTGAAGTGCTCCCTGACAAGCATTGCTGTTGGTTCACATCTCACTAGCTTCTGAAAATCATCGTGTTTGGCAGTCTCCCTGCAGGCTGTCCGTTGCAGGGTGATGTCTGCATGCAGATCCCGAAGCAGCCAAGCAGCTGAAGCATGCCCCGTTGGACAGGGAGGGAACATACTGTGCTACACTCTAAGCTGTGCAGCCACTCCAGCTGAGGCTGCAGGAGGAACAGGAAAGTTAGTCAGCATCTTTAATGCAGAGTTCAAAGGGGAAAACCAAACCTCTAAAGCAAATGTTGCCCAGGACAAGGGCTTCACCTCATAGCCACATTTCCATACGCTTTTCTTTGGGAAATGTTTCCTTTAATTAACCTAGTAATAATACTGAAGTTCAGAGTTTTACAGTAAGTAACAGTAGCAGATTCTGTACTGCAGAATGCTACATAGGAAAGCTGGTCTCTTTCTTGAGATGAAGCCTCCAGCAAGTCACCAGTCCCTCTACCGACTAGCTGTAGGTATTATCAGGAAAAGTACTCAGGCAGGGAAAACTGAAACCAAATGCCTATAACCAGGCAAGTCTCCTGGTTTGGCATGCAGATGAAAGAGAAAACACGGACCAGGTATTCTTTCAGAAATTTCAGCTTAAATACCAATTCCAGTTCCCAGGAAGACATGCAAGGTCTCACAAACTGACTGTAGTCAGAGAGAAAGAGTGAGAGCAAACATTTCAGTGCATGCACAGCACAGCTCTTTCTGGCCTTTTATATTCACACAGAACCTTGTATAACCTCATGCTATGCATCTTTTCAAGAATGAATGCCTGTTCACATGCTAAAGAGAAGAATTTGTATGACATATCCAAGCTGGGCCATCTAACACCTCAATATTTAAAACTGAAAAATAGTAACTGTTTAAATCTGGGTTTAAGTAAGGCAAAAAGGAGAGAGGATATAGTAATTTGAGTAAGATGGTTCTACTGGGAAATGTTCCTCAAGTCTAGGATGTAATTTAGGGATTTACCCTAGAATACCAATAAATCAGTGTTTAAGACATGTCTTTAGGATGTGAGAGATCGAGGGCAGATCCTCTGCCACTCTCCTTCAACCTAACTACCTTCAACAGCAGGTTACAGCGTAAGTCAAACTACCTCTCTCTGTCTTTCCTATCAGAGTTGCTCCACTTTGTGTATTACTTATTCCTCAGGCAAAAAAGAGATCAGTGTATGGCTTTGTGGGCAGCCTCCTTCTTGGAGATGTTAACAAACGTTCAAACACAACTTGAGGCTGAGGGTTCCTCCTGACAGGCGAGTAGCTATTAACTGGTTCTTGGGCTTTCAGTTTGGCTTTCTTCTTTTCCTTGTGTCTGTATCATACAAGGTCTCCACAGGCAATACTGAGATACTGGTGAAAATCTCACAGGACAGGAACATATTAACCTGCATTGCTCTAGGCTGGAATACAAACCTCCCCTACGCCTACTGTTACGAATCTGGCTGGAGTGACATTGAGAAGTGCTGCTTCTTGATGCTTGAGGGTACTAAGAGACAGAAGCCAGAGAGGCACACTGAACTAGTATTAGCATTTCTGCCAGAAATTTTCTGTTAATAATAGAAAAAAAGCAGAACTCCCACCCAGTGTATGGTAAGTATCAAGTAACAGGCTTACAAAGCCCACTACCCAATCAAAGGCAGAAGTAGCCAGAAAACTCCAATGAACTGCCACAGTTATTAGAATGTTAGCTCAGGAAGATGTTAAAACTAGAAGAGTCCATTATACTGAAAATGCTTTGCCTCCTATAAATTTCTCAAGCTTTGGCACCGGCAACCAGGACACCTACTGTTACTTGTGTAAATAATACAAGATATATCAACTGACTGTGCGAGTCAGACTATAAGGTCACTCAAATGCATTATCCTAATATCCGAGCTTTTGCAGTTAACAGTAAGCAAGAGCAAAATATCACAGTGGGGAAAACCTCCTTCTCAACCCGTTCATTCTTGGCCATTTAAATTATATCACAGAACATCTAAAAAACTTTTTTAAAAACCCATTGCAGTCTACCTTTCAGAATTACAAATCCAAGGGAGACATTTTCACATGAAAAGACAGTATCAAAACCCAGAGGAAGGATTAGTTTTCTCTACTGTAATCGGATACAATAACTTTATTAGGAGCAACTGTCTACTTACTGTATTGAACTTTTAGATCTGGACACGTGCCCTAGCTAAATAACAGGGATTTAACAAGCCGAGGGAAACTAGTGACAATTGCCGCCTTCTGCCCTCATCCTTTGGTATCCATAGGAATAAAACTCAGGAACGCAGGCCTGCTCAAAGCCTGCTCAAAACTCAGGCACACAGGCTAGACAATTGGAGGAACATGGCTCTGAGGTGTATTATAGAGTGTATCTGCCCTGAAGAGTAAATAGCAGAATTATCTCATCAGAACATAAATGCAGAAAGCCCAGCTGAAGCACTCGCATTTAAAAATTTGCTTCCTGGCACAATGTCAAGCTCAGCTGATCGCAGTAAAGGTCATTGACAGAGTATTATAGTACCTAATGCTTCTACTCAGTGCTTCTTTAAGGGTTCAGGGGAAAAGAGGAAGGAAAATCCCAAAGCACTAAGCAAACCTGAAATACCGCTTTACTCAGGTCTGTCAGGAAGATCACAGCTCTCAAATGGCTACTTCCTCTTATGCTCTAAGAGGAAGAACAAATCAGCACTGGTGAATGGTTTTCTGCAAAACAAACATACAGATAGGACTTGTGAAACAGATGTTCTGAAAGAAGGATATGGGTTGCACAATGAAAGCTCAGACTGTGCAGTAATCCAACTGATACACAATGTCTGCTTATGCAAAATGAACTAGGCATGGTATAGGTATAAAAGCCATTACTTAACACAAGTCAGGAGCCATAATTCTTGGATGGCTGAGGGTCTCTGGGTCAGGCGCAATCCCCCACAAAAGAAGCTTTTAAAAAGTTCTCAGGAATCGCTGAGAAATATAATTGCAAAGTTCTTTAAACTTCTACTTCAGAGGTTTAAGACCGAAAATTGAGTTCTTAAAATAGCTTATCATTTTGCGTGCCTCAGTAACTCAGTGAATTACACAGTAAACCTTGCAGCAGCTAATTTTCTTGGCTTTGTTTCACTGTCCTTTCATCCTGTTTGTGACTATAACTTGGTTTGTATTAGCACTAATATCAAGTTGATTTCATAAGAATTTTGTATGTTTTCTGCTAACTCTGACATTATCCAATCCACATCAGAACAGCTTCTGCCAGAAGGGGTATGTACAGAGTTGATCCAAGATCCAAAACTCATCTGAAATTAGCATCCTAGGTAAATTGATTAATAGATCTCCAAAATGATCTGATGAAGTTCAAACAGCCCAGGGCACTGTGTCTTTTCCTAATCTATTTTCTTGACTCCCTTTCCTGTAGATTAAGTCTACAAAAATAGGTAACGTAAAGTTTTAAGAGTTTTGGACTTGAAAGGCCTTGAGAGATGGATTTGTCTCTGGAATCAAAGATGAATGAAGACATTTCTAGACAATGAGATGATGACTGTATCAATCAAAATTGGGTTTATGCTTTTAAATGGAACCTTCAAGTCCAATGTCTGTAATTTCGCACTGCAGGGACTGTAAGGACCATTCAGTTCTGCATAGAGCTCTTTTAAAACAACTTTTGGACAGAAAGAAATCTGCAACATTGACTTCAGGAACATAAAGACAGATGGAAATCTCATATTATAAAGATGAGAAACACCAGTAGTCAAATTTTCAGCACCATCTTACTGAGTTTTAATGGTTTCCAAAAAGAAAGTTCAAATTTTGCATGTATGATGAAGGTGTGAGTATGTCCCTTGATGTCAGCTGCAGAGTACACACTAATGCAGGAAAAAAAAAAAAAGGAGTCCTATGAAATGCTTTCCAATTGAAAGTGAAATGCAGAGTTTTGCCAAAACTCTGCTTAGAGAAAAAGATATTGCAATAATGTGGCTACGGGCTACAACAGAAACCTTAACTCTGAGCTGTGAGTTCCAGACACCAGGTGTTATTTTTATACTTCTGTAAATTCAGATGCTGTATGGAAATGTATGTGTCATGTAATTGGGGCCTTGCTTGGGTAATTATTTGACCTAAATAGTAATTACCACAGAAAAATCAAGCAACTGATGCACCTGTTAGATCTGTCCTTTGACAGATTTTCTGCCAATGCTATTTTTCATCCAGTGAAATTCACAGATTTGATCTTTGGAGCCAAGCAAACCTTCTCTTCTTTACAAGCCTATATCTTTCTATCCTGGCCTTCTCCCTTTCGTTAGAGAAGTGGAGGAAGAGTAGTGACTCACTGAGGTGCTTTACTTATACAGAAAGCACATGCTCACTTTTGAAAGATTCAGTCAATGCAAATCAATGTAAACCTAAATGGCTTCATGCCAAATTTTCCTTTTAGATGTAAATAGCTGGCTTCCCACAGCAGATTTTTATAATGCAGTTATATATGAATATCACCAGCTAAAATACTTAAATGCATTTTATTACACTTGATTCTTCTCTTTCTGGCAACAAGCTGCGTATCACACAAAGTATAAAGCAGTAACAGTACAACGTAATAGCAGATTTCTCACAAGCCACTATCTCTACTAAATTGTTAGTATTTATTATATTTTTTATGAAAGTGATGTCTTTATAATCATGTTATGCCAAATCTAATCTTACTCACCTGAAAAACATACTTTAATTTTTCTTTAATTTGTACAGTCACAATGAAAGTAGTGGAAAAGTTATTGTTACTTTCAAACCCATTTTGTTAATACAAACAAAATCTGTCAGAATGAATCCTGAATTTACTTTCCAGTGTGAGTCAGAACACGTCCGATAATGTAGTTAGGAATTACTAGTATCTGATGAACAAAACAATAAAATGACACAGTGCAACCAACCTGGCACAAGGTTTCTAGCAGGGCTCTGACCGCTCAATCTGTCAAGCTAATTAGGAAGATCAGACAACCATTAATATTGCAGCCCCCTGGGATACAGGACGTGTTATTAATACAGTATGACATGGGAGTGTGCAGTGGTGTGAAACTCTGGAGGGCGTCTCTGTATAAAACTCCAGTGACTGTGAAAGCAGGCATACAGCTCATTCATCACAGACTGTCAGATGCATATCCACTGTCAAATGGGATGCCATACAGAATTAATTATTTAGAATCAGCAGCTGAAAGAAAGTATTCATCAACATTCATTCACATTTCATTTATAATTACTAAACTTATCCTTCCAAATAAGGAAGACATGTTCTCTGGAATTCTTGCAATTGGAGGTGTGACTAAAAAACCTAAGAGCATCTAAGAGACTTTAGTAACTGATCATCATCACCCTGGTCCTGGGGAAGGGGAGACAGAAATCGCACCTATGTGCTTTCTCCACCTTTGACTCTTGCACTGACCTACCATAAGCTTGGGTATCCCCTGTGGGGCAAGCACAGTGCAAGATGTTTTCTGTTCCTCCCTCTCTTGCCAACCCAGGGGATCATCTCATCAAAAGTTAATACAGGCTGTCTCTCAGATCCATCTGGAGTGAGCTCTTCCACTGCGTGGTAATGAAAATGAGATGCGGCCAAACACTGAAAGCACAAAACAAGAGGCGCCAGAACAAACATACATATTAAAGACGAATAGTCCCTAAGCCCAAGTGCATCATACTCAGAGGCTTGCATACTGGAATGGTTGAGAGCTTGAGCACATTCAAATTAGTGGGGCTTTTTGGGAGTACAAGGGATATTGGGGTGATTCTCTTGGAGCCACCTCCTAAAAGGCAATTCTGCCTGGAACAGTAACTAGGCAACAGCTGCTGTCAGAGCAACTGGCCAGGAAAAGATGACTAGGCAAACAGTGCAAGTGCAAGCAGAGGGCACAGACCCATTGGGAGGTCAGCACAGGACATCAGAAAGTGAAGAGGAGCTTTTGACAAGCTCTTACCTGGCATCAGAAGTTACTGTCATTCCACTGGATGCACACTTTGAAGCTACAGAGGTTCATTTAGTTTTAACCAGGAAAGAGAACTGCAACATCGCTTTTACTTGCTATTCCTGTGGCCCTGCTGCATCACTGATTCCCCTGCTCTGTTACAGTGGGCATCTAACCTGATTCCTTTTACTACAGCCATCTGCCAATTTACAGTCAATTACCCAGACATGCTGAGCCTCTTTCTTTGCTTAGACTACAATGTTAATCTGAACCATCTAGGCCTGCTTTTAATCACTGAGAGCAGTGTGTCCCCTTTCATTGTCACTGTTGAACACATTTGCCTAACCATTCCAAAACGAAGGACCTACTGTACAAGGCTTTTCTTTTGATGTAACCTAAGGATGCCTTTTGCTCCATTCTCAATGATTAAGAAGATGCTAGGATATACTATTTTGATTTTTTTTAGCTGAGGCTAAATGTATTTTTAACTGCAATGTACTATACATTTCTGTAAATGCTTTATTTATTTTCCCCATATCATTACACAGCAAGATGAATTTCCAAAGCTTTGAAGACAAAAATGAATAGTGTTCTGGATATTTAAACTCACTTACTGTTCATTCAGTTAATGAAAGTGCAGATCCATTCCTTAAGCTGCAGCTGTTCAGTGCTTGCTGCACTTTTGCCTTCTCCCTCATTTGTAGAGACAGATTATGATTTATAACTACTGAGAAGTGGAAAAGACTTTTTTGTCACATTTTTGTCATCAGCAGTTGAAGACAGTCTATAATTCCATGAACCTCCTAAAGAAAACAAAGAGTTTCCCATGTCAAAACATGGTCAAAACTTTGCTGCTGATTAAGCAAGTGTCTTGCACATGAACAAGAGGGTTTTCAGAGATGAAGTGGTAAGTAAAGATTGTCTTGTGCAGCAGGCGTGCCAAAAGCAGGGCTGACATCTGGAGTTGAGCTCTGAGGGGCCAGCTTTGTTCTGTCAGCAAAACTATATCCAAATATATGTCTGCATTCCTGCAGAACCAGAAAGCAAGGACAGTCATTGTTCAATAGTTAGGGCCTCGAGAGTGCAATTCCACATGTCTTATTTTGTCTAATTTACACTGTTTTGATATTGGGTGGAGGTGCGGAATAGACTGGCTTTATTTAGTCCTCAAGCAACATTTAAACTACAATGGTATTTGAATAAATTGATCCTCAGCAAAGATTCCACCCTGTACATAGGAAGGCTTTAGGCCTGCCAAAGGAGAAAAGCAGCTCTGGCCCAACATCTAAGATAAAATGGATTCATGAGGATTCATTATGTCTCTGTGTGTGCTTCTAATCATGAATGACTCTTGTTCAAGAATAATCAGGAGCAGTACCTAGAGATGCTGTCTCAGACTGGATAGAGGAATTAATCCCTAAGAGTCTTCCACCAGCTTTGACCAGGAGGTTATATTCACGAAAGCATTTTGCTTCCTGCAAGTTCCTTTCATAAAGCCATTACTAACCCTAAGCAAATCAAACTGAGTAGGCAAGAGTGCCTGAGAGTCTGAGCAGGAGATGCTTCTCAGCTTTAATTCACGGGACTGATTATTGACTCATCAAGGTTGTTTAAATGGCTTAGCATGCCCTAACACCACACAAACCTCCCATTACTTGGAACATTATGAGACCTACACAGATGCACATTATGGGATTTTCAGTGTTAGAGGGGGAAAAAAAAGGAAACAGCAAATGCTTTCCAGCTGGCATATTTAAATGCTCTCCATCTTCATCTGAGACATGTGCAGGTTAATTTCAGCTGATGACAGATCTCTCACCCAAATGTTGCTCCAGATAGCATGAAGCCATTATACGTCTCCTGCAATGAACCTAAACAGGGGATCATTCCGAAAATCATGCCTGTATGATGGCAATTGTATCTTAAACATATTAACTTTAAATACAGAAACAAGGCACAAGGTTTGAACACATGCCCTTAAACTAACTGCACACTTTCATAAGGAAAGCATCACAAGTTAAGTACAGAGGGAGTTAACACCTTAGAGACCAGCTGGTTTAGGTCATGCTATCTACTTCCTGCTGCTTTCAATAATGATAGTAAGAAATAGGCTGGCTGCTAAGGCTACGTGCCAGATACAGACCATATGGCAGTGATGCGACATACAACTAAGAATAATATATACACAGAAAATTTATGTCCTGTAATTGCCAGAGGCTCCCCTCACACTGAAGCGGAACCCACTGAAGATAGACCCCACAGTCATTCAGCCCATTAAATTCATTTTCACCTTTTGCACATCATTTCCACCTTAATGCACAGTTGTGGTATGGACATATTGGTTATAATTGTAACAGAGAAACAGCCAGCGCTCTGAGAACCTGGTCTGTATTTCCTTAAACTCAACAAACTCTTCTTAAGCAATGAACTCAGGATCAGATACCTGTGGGGCATCTCACAGAGGCCTTATGTCAGGAAAGGAGGCCCACATTACATCGCAATCAGTGAACATCTCTCGCCCCACAACGAGGGACTAGGACTCCAGCACATACATAGTGAGAACGAGGCTGATAAACCCGGTGAGAGCAGAGGTGCAGGAAACTGAATTGTATAAATATTAGCATGAGAAAACAAAGAAATAAACCCAAGTAATTCTATTATTTATTGTCACTATGTTCCAAGGTAGTAAACTCTTCATAAGCATTTAAAAAAGAAACTTCCAGAAACGAACAGGCTCTCGACACAATCCCTCTGGAACAAAAAATACAAGGTAGAAAAATAAAGGGGCTTTTACTCACCATTTTCTTTTGTCATTGTAAAAGAAAAGTATTTAATTAATTTTTGGGTTTGTTCAGCTATTTTTACCCATACACTGTTATTTTAAAGATGAAAAAGTTTTCAGCTGCCAAGGGGAAAGAAAGAAAGTTGTAGCGTATTAAATATGGGGTTAGGTAAATCTCCTCCTACAAGAAAAGGACAAGAGTCTTGAAAAAAAAAAAAAAAGTGACCCAAATTAGTCAGGCATTATTTTACATGTAGTCTACACTGGGACACATCCATACCATAAAATACAAGAGAGTAGTCTTGTATCTTGATCACTGCTCCCTCTGCGCAAGCCAGGCAGGTACAAGCTCGCTCTGATCCCAGCTGAGCAGGCAAGGCTTACTAGCACGGGCAGAGCTGCACACGCCTAACCGAGCTCCAGTTCAGAGCGTGCCTGCGTTCCCCGGCCCAGAGCGCAGCTGGTGGTGGCTGCCTCCATCTATTTGCATCAAAAGGACTTTGCGTTTTTACTAGATGCACTATGTTGCCGGCACTACAGCCAATGAGTCATAGTAATGGGAGTGTTAGCTCAAGTGGTTTTCTTCCATTTACAGCAGTTTGACACATAGCTTCAACTGTGCCAGCATAATTTTCCCAAGTTTGAAATGTATGCAAGAAGTGAACCTGTCATGTCCTCCATGAGGGAGAGTGAACTAAGAGTAGTATGGCAAAATAAGGAAAGGATACCCATGTTCCAGATGCAAAACTGCTGCTAGGACCTTACACTTAATCATGCAGGAAAAGAATCCAACAGTAAACAACAGTCCCACCAGGGGATTATCCCTTCCCACCAGGAAGACCAACTCATTATCTATTAGCCAAAGATCATTAACTAAATAGCCTGACTTAAATTTACAACTTAAACTTCAGTCGGAAGTCACAGTCTACAAGCTGGGTTGTAAACAACCAGTTGCATTTTTTCCTAAAATACATTAAACTATGAAAAATAGACATAATACAGTTTTTTTCAGTAGTATGATCTGGGGGATGACCCAAACTCTGTGGCAGATACTTATGATCAACCCAAAGATGTCTATATTGCAAATAATTCATTAAAACAAGCAAAAATTAGTGCAGATGGTTGTCCTTGACTCTAATGGAAATGCATGTTTGCTATAGTCTTCATCTCAACACACTTGAGGTATAAACCAAGAAAGCCTTTGCAAAATATTTGTTCCTGAGTTGCTCTGTGATTGCCCTGGGGAAACAGAGAAGAATCTACCTTGTTATACATCTACCTGTACTTGTCTAATAGCATTCATGACTAGTTCAAGCAAATCAAAAAAGGCTACATATTCAACTGACAGGGCACTGAAGCAGAATCCAGGGGTTCTAGTCCAGACTCTACAATTTTGGGAAAATCTCATCTCATTTTCATTGTCCTCCTGTGTTTTATGAGTCTGTTTAGACAAGAAGCTCTTTAACACAGAATCATGTAACATCCATGAATGCAGCTTCTAAATCACTGGAACATAGTATCATTTTGTGCTTATGGGCAGTTGCAAAATAACCAATCCTCCCAAGACAAGCCAACTATATCTGTATTTGTTTCCACCTTCAAAAAGACTGTTGCGTTGTATTATATATGTGTAGTATGTGTCACTGCTGGTAAAAACTTTCAACATTTTCCTAACAAAAGTTTGAAAGTTACTGCAAGTGTGATATTAACCTTTCCAGCTATTAATAGAGACAGATCAAGATTTAGTCATTACGTAAGAACAAAGAAAAATTATGAGAAAAAATAATCCCAACCTTATTACTACACTTATTCAGCTGATTCAGTCAAGTGTGATGCTGCCAGAACACTACAAGTGTACCTATCTTTTCAATTGTACCTTAAACTTAGGTTGGTCATCTTATCAATGAAAATATGCTATATCCAGAAATGTTGCATGGCAGTGCTGGACTCCTCAGGCATTGCCACCCTTTTTTCCAGCCTTCCCAGTCAGTACAGAGACCCAATTTACTGAACCACAGAGGCAGGACTAAGTATCAGCAGTGTACCAAATGGAAATACAATATATTCTAAAATGAACCCAGTCTAGGGCTTAGTTTTGCTCTTTTATGTGCTTTTCTCTCAAATGTTTCTATCTATTTTACAAAAATTATTTATGCCTCCTAACTAGTAACGGAGCAGAACCACATTATTCCCACTTCAAAAAAAAAGAAAAAGCACAGAGATACTAAATGAGACCTCTCAGGTCAGACAGACACAGTTGCAAGAAAAAATATGACTCTATGCCCTGTGATCTGCAATGTAAGATTGTGTTTCCTTCTTTTTAGAAGGCATCATCTCCTAAGAAGGAGCACAAACATAACTAGAGCCAAACAAAATTTACTTTCTGGAAGGAGGAAGATGTGGCAAGCAGCAACCATTTGCAAAAAAACAGTTTCTTCAGGTTTGCAGTAGTATTCTCTGTCAAGTTTAAGGGATATGACAACAGCAATAGGATGGGAAAAAGTTTCAGCACAAAAACAATGTTAAATTTAGCAGAATAGCTGGGATTAGCTAGTTGAAAAGGAATGTACACCTTGGGAAGCAGCAGCTTTTACAGCTACCACTTTGTCATGTTCTTCACTGTAATAATAATAATTTGGGAATGTCTAACTCCATTTGTTTAATTTAAGATTAAATTACAAAATAGATCCTTTGAGACTAAAGCAATATTGCAGTACCATCCATCCATGTACCCCTACACTTCCTTGTATAACTTCAGGGCATCATATCTCATTATAAACAGCCACGTATTTTTAAATACTCTGTCAAAGCTATTGTTTTATTAAGTCAGACTGATGACTGCATGGTAATAATCAATGTGCCTAGAAAAATCTGTTGTCCAGATAAAGGAAACAGGATGACACATTTTCCTGAAGGTCCGAGTGAAGAGGGGTACCGGACATCCTGAGGAATGCTGGGAATTCCCACTCATTGTAGTCTGCGGAGATCAAATGACATCGTTAAGAGAAACTTGGACGTATCCCTGAATGGCTTAGGGACTTGAGAAGTACGGAGAATAACTAAGGTGATTTTCTCTGTTCTTCACCTGCTGCTGAACACTAATGATAAAAGGCCCTTGAGGCTATACACTAACCAGAACAGGGTAAGAGAGAGGAATAAAATAATTTCCTGTGAGATCTCTAACAGTTGAGGCTCGTATTGCTGACAGTACTGTCAAGAGCCACTGACTCAGGAAGCTGCTGGATTTTACATTAAAAAATGGCAAAGGCACAGCTGAAAACAGAAGGCGTTTGAGACTCACCCTGTGAGAAATGCTGTGGCTGACCTGCAGTCAGGACCCTGAGGGCACTAACAGGCCTTAATGGACCTGACCAGCCTCACCTGGGACCACCCCCAAGGACCCAGGTGCCCATTTAAGCTCAGCCCTGGAAGAATACTGCTCTTCAGTATGCCTTTGCCTGTGCCCTGACTATTCAGCTTGACCTCAGACCTGCCTTATCACTAGGGACCTGCTGGGCAATCACTGGATCTTACCTTGGCCTCTGGATTGACTTCCTAGCTTGACCTCAGATCTGTCTCGTCAAATAAGCTTGCCTGGCAATCTGAACTCTTAGTTGAGCTTGGCCATGATCTTGGGACCTGCCCTGCTCCCCTTGCTCAGGTACTGTGGGACTGGGTCCTGGCCAGCAAGGCCCTGCCCTGCTGGCCATGTTATCCTGCTCAGCTCCTGGCTCCTTGTCCCTTGCGGAGCCACAGGGAGTGTAGATCAGCATGCTGGGTACAAGGCCTTCCTGATGCCAGCTCACTTGCTTTGCCTAAGTGTTTGCAGTCTTCCCTGCTGGGTGTCCAAGTACTTGGGCAACAAGACTCTCTTGCTGCCCTTTGTGGGCTGTGCCGTCAGCCTCTAGATGCAGTCAATGCTGTGTGTGTGCTTCTCTTCCCACCTCCCAGCCAAAAGCACTGTGGAATAGCCAAAAGGTTTTGCTGTCACTTCTCTCCTGATTGAGGCAGTGTGAAATGAGAAGCACATTCATAAGAAATGCATTTCTCGGCATATCTGCTTCCTGAAAGATCTCCAGCAGAAAAACGCAGGCAGGAAAGTTACTTCAGAGGCCAGGAGACAGTTCCTTGACACACAGACTACGCTCCAAGTGACTCTGGGATTTTTCCAGAAAGCTTGTTCTTTGTGGAAGATGCGGTGGACACTACTACTGTAGTCAGGTCTACTAGCTTTGATAATGTTGCTTTGAAAGGGATGGACACTTGGCAAACAGAAAGAGTTGGGCTAAAATTTCATTCTGTGCTACGCAGGTGAAAACTTTGTTTGCTGAGTTTAAGCACATCTTAGTGCACGGGGTGTCATGGCCTTACTAACCAAGCAAATGTTAGCGCTCTCTAAGGGACCAAGAGCAAAAGCTCTGCGAACCTGATAGAGAAGATTCCTTTCTTTTGAAGTCCAATGAATTTCCACAATAATTAAGGCTGTGTGGATCCAGCTCATCAGGATTTAATCATACAAGGCCCTTCTGCACCAGTCTAATACTGGAAGGAATCACAGCTATCACAGGTAGCTCTTAAGGCAACCTCAACACTTGTGCATACTTAAATGCTCTTCTGCCTGCCTGTCCAGCCCACTGTTTGAGTTCTAGCATTTTTGAATTCCCTTTGTCATGAGGCTATGGGCAAGTATTCAGATATGAAAAGGATCATTTGTCCTTTCGGAAAAGGATAGAACAGAACAGCTTACTCTAAAGTCATTTACCATTAAATATTCTTAACAGAATGGTTTATGACATCAATTTTTAGGTTATGCAATGTCTAACACTGGGAATCCACAATTTAACAGGAGTGATAAAATATAATGTAACAATTAGCCTAACAATATATGACTAACTATAGTAAAGCAAATGCACTGTGCTTGGTACAAAAATTTACAGTCTATCTGCTTCATAGTGAATATGGGCCAAACAACAGAAAATCGGGATTCCTGAAAGAAAACCAGAAACAAAATATTCCAAAGTATTTCTCATGTACTGTATCTGCTTGCAAAGATCATTGAGTTGTTCTGGTGTGCTCCCTCCCAGGGGACTAATGATCATGAGATCACACAAAGCTGAAAAGCAGATGTGGCACTTCATTATTTGTAGAAATGTGGGACAATGAGAAAGTGGAGCAGACAGACTGCAGTTTGGACCTTTGTAACTTCAAGGGGTCTTGTTCTCTAACTTACAGAAGTGCACTAAATCAAGTCAGAGAGATATCTCTTTATCTGTTATGCTTATTGCAGACATTTGACAAGAACAACATGAGTGATAACATGGAGGGATAACGTAGTCCCTGCAGCAGAAAAGGTAGAAAAGCTGTATAGCCGTAGAGAGGAAATAAGGTAAGAAAATGGTTCTTTCAGAACAGGAAAGGGAATGGAAAAAACTGTTTGTCACTGAATTAGCATTAATCCGTAGACCCAAACTGCCAGTAAAATATTTTGAAATGACTCTTCGCTGAGGATTGAGTGGCCCAGGGGAATAAGCAATGGGATTTGTAGACTGTTGAGTAACATAGTCACACTCTGGCCCAGGGGGTAGTAACAGAAAGTCATTTCACAGCTGTGCAGCAATCTATTTGAAATATCAGTGATTGGAGACGATGGAACTGGTTTAAAACGAATAAACAAATGGGCCCATACCTATGTGTGATGCATCATTTAATAGGAGAGGGCTGCTGGGAGGATGTTTAAACTAAGCATTATGATGAAATGCAATACCAGCAGCTTTACTCCTGCATTTTTTTTTCTATTATGATGCATTAGGACAGAACTTCACTTTCTCAACTCGCTGAATGATACATGAGACTTTATTCTAATAGTAGCTTGAACAGAGATTGTTGCCATGTTGGTTATAAAAGGAAAACTATTAAATAGAGTAGTAAGAGAAGCCCACTGAACTGTCAGAATGACTATCTGACTTTTCATTTCTCTACCTATAAGCCTGTGTACACATCTAGAAAACAAAGATTCTGCAAATAGCTCATTTTAATATAGAAAAATGGCCAACTACTGTTTGAAGCACTGTTCATTAAATGTCTTCCTCTGCATCTAGTGAGATCAAAGAGAATTCCCAATGACTTCAAGGGGCAGGATCATGCCATCAGAGCCTGATTCAAGGTAACAAAAGCCAACAGACTCCCACTGATTTCAGCAGGCTTTAGATCAGGTCTGTGCCATCTGAACATGAGAAAAAACTTCTTAAATGTGAGAGTATCAGAGCACTGGAACAGGCTGCCCAGAGAGGTTGTGGAGTCCCCTTCCTTGGAGATATTCAAAAGCCACCTGGACAAAATCCTTGGAAATGTGCTCTAGGTGACCCTGCCTGAGAAGGGGTTGGACTAGATGATCTCCAGAGGTCCCTTCCAACCTCAACCTTCCTGTGATTCTGTGATCTCATATAAAGAAACGTTGTCATCAGAGTCGCAATAAGATACCTTCTCCCCCCACATCATCAGGGGAAATTCATGGCATAATGAATAAAAAGGCAAGATTTAGCCAGAAAAATTGTGCTGTATTTCAATGAGGCAGAACTGTATCTTGGAAATAAAAGTTCTAACAAGGAATATCCATAAATAAAGCACCTGGAAAGAAACTTGATGCTAATCATATGCTTTAAAAAAAAGCAATAAAGATTAATCCCCTCTTGTCTATCTACTTGTTGATTCATACAGGAAGCTGATAAGGACACTATGGCAGTATTTTTTGCATGCTTAATTTAGTATAAAGAATCATCTCCCAAGTAAGCATCTTTGAAAGAGAAAACTCCGTGTGCACTCACCTAGGATGTTGCAGGAACAGCTGAATAATTAATATTAGATACAGAAGTAATATAATATCAGATATACTATAAAAGAAAGAATGCAAAGCTAGGGAGTGACCAAAATCTGAACACTAAACTTTTTCTTGTACCCCATCCTATCTTAAATTATATTTGATGAAAAAATAGTTTGATCAACAAATACAACATAAATTACAGTTTTTCCTATGGCCTTACATAAAAGATGAATATCACGTGGTCTTTGTCAAACACTATATAATATAGACTCTGCATCTAACCTAGTCAAAGAAGGGTAGACGTTTACATTTCGCATTTACAATCTTGCAGCATTTGCATCTTGACAATACTGTTATGTTTGAATTCCACTCTCTATCGCTCTTGAGTCACTGATACTCAGGTGATTGGGACAGCAACCAAGGCAACGGTAAAAGAAACCAGTACAGAAAACAGTTGTCACCAAAATTATTTGGTAATATCTAAACATAATAGATCATTCTATAAACGTTCTGCCCCTCTTTAATTGCTATGTAGTTGAAAGTTTTGTCAATGTATTGTTAAATACAGGATAGGATTATGAGAGGTAAATCCTCACATCACTGACATCAACGATGCTAGGATTGGGCCCTGTATCATTTTGTGGTATTTGTAGTCTAACTGCGTAAAGTTACACAATGAGATCTATCACATTTAACCCCTCACCCCCACCACGTTCTCATCTCTGTTTCCTGGACACGATCCTTTGTACAAAGGTATGCTTCTTGCTTTTGCCACATGGTGATGCATTGCCAAAGCTATCAGAGGTTGAGGTAACAAAACTGTCCTGGAGCTACTCTCAGCATGGCCAGTAAAGACCGCACATATGAGGTAGCAGCACATGAAGTTCATTAGAAGGAGAAATTGGATTTGATTAATTTCTTCGGAACACTGATTGACTTCGACAGCACATTTTGCTAACATTTATACTGTAATGAAACCTAATTGCAAATTATATTCCTGAGTGATAGAGTAAGATGACACAAAGCACACAAACACATTTTGAAAGGGCAAATTAGGTAGCTCTTTCTAATTATTTAATAATTACTTTTCAGTGTGATTTGGGCAGTTCAATAAATACATACGATCAGATGAAGATCTGAAATCACATCAATAAACAACGGTCAAAAGGACACTCTTGAGCCTCATGTGTCAATGCTTCCATTGCTCGCATACAGCAATAAACTTGAACTTTACTTTAGATGATTCGTTCCCACTGTCCCCTATTTGAACTTTGCCTGTGTTTGCCTGTAGGATAATACCGTCACCCGTTAGACATTCTCTTTTCTTTGATGCTCCGGGACAGTATCCTAATATATTCCCTCTTCTCTGCTAATGCTTCTGTTCATTCGGTTTTGACAGCAATTAAGGGATTAAAGACATAACTTTGTCAATTAGTTAGGCTAGCAGATGAGACTCCTGCTTCTTAAAGCGTAAGATACTTTCTACAGAGTGTCTCAAAAGAAAATGCGAATGAGTGGATGATGTTCAGTGCAGACATATGCACCGTCTTACTGCTGTGATTTTGATTTTGACAAAAGCATTCATGAATATATCTGAGCAAAAGAAACTTAGAAGTAGCCAGGATTTAGTAATGTTTGAAGGCATAAAACGGCACACTGCTCCCACATTGCAACTGAGGATGGCTGCGGGTACTGACACTGAAAATAGCTTTTAACTAGAACTATTGTCCTACACGCGTAAAACGCAACCAGTATCATACCCTACTGTGGATGCAGTTCTTCATGTGTGTGTATGTATGTGTGTGTATGGTTAGCCCAACCTTTACATAATGACTGAATCAAAATACATTTCAACAACACTAAATTTATAAATGTAATTATTGAAGTCCCTCATTTTAATTATATCTGGTCAGAAGATGACCAGCAGTTTCATGAGATTGTGGTATTTGGCTTTCCTGAAACAAAAGAGTTAAAGACCTGCAATATTCTTTTTAGGAGTTTTATTAGATTAAGATAAAAACTGTTTTCCTGCTTCTGTTGTCTAAATCTTTATTAAAGGAGCTGTAGGAGAGAGGGGGAAATTAATGCATAGCTTAATTTTGGCGTTATGAACAATCTTATTCAGATGCCTAACAGTAGGTGAAAACCTGCTCCTATGGATGGATACCAATGGGCATTTTGCCCTTATCTTCAGGATTTGGGCCTCCGTGATGATGTGTACACTCTCTCTAGCAGAGTGCACCCCATACATGCATGACCATTCTAAGAAGGAGCAGGCTAGAGACCCAGCTCTCACAGCAGGGCAGACACAACTGTTTTGTTAGAAAAGCTGGTGAGAAATTCTGGTATTTCAAAATTAATTGTATTTAGAAGATGGAAGAAAACCAAAATATTTATATTTCCCCTCCAAACAAAATACTCAGAAAGATTAATAAACCTAAGGAAAATATTGGGACTTCACACCTATGAACTAATTTGGTAGCAACAAAACTTTTTTATAATATTGTTGTATTTAAAAGAAAGAAAATCAACATAAGCCACACAAAAAATGAAGATCTTTCTTTTTATCCTTTTAAAAACAGAATATAGTTAAAATGAACACTTTTCTGTGGGAAGTATTGATTTTGGCAGAACAATCATTTCATCAAAAATTGTTTCATCAGAAAATGTTCTATCAGTGTAGATCAGTCTTTGTTTTTATTCTAGATGATTATTTTGCTCACAAAATTAGTGCATGTTCTGCACTGCACTGCTAAATTCAAAGAGAAGATGAGAGGTAACAGTGATGCAAAACTATATAAACTTTTTATTATGGACTGAGCTACACAGAAGACAGCAGTCTTCCTTTACTTTAGCTGAATCAAAGATGTTCTCTTAAAAATAAACTTCCGTTTTCAGGGAAACAACAAACATTACAGGTTTACGATAAAAACAACATCCAATTTAATGCAAAATCAAAATTAAAAATACAAACAACTGATCACGCTTTATGAGGGCAATTCATGTCAAGTCTCAGACAACACAGTCAGACTCTTGGCTTCAGCTGAGGTGGAAAAAGCAAGCAGAAAGATGCCTCAAGGAGGCAGCAGTAGCTGAGGAGCACCCTTGTGCTGATACTTTCCTCCTGCTCCCCTCTCCGCTGCGGGTGAGGGGGCCAGGAGCAAGGGCAGGCAGGAGGCAGCAGGCAGCCTCCAGCCTGCTTCCCAGCTGCAGCAACAGCTTCCCTGGGCTCAGCAATATCGTTTCTCTGCTGCTCCCTTCAGCTGAGTCATTGCAGATTTAGTGCCACCCAGAGCATGGCTCACAATCGTCACAGTTTTGCACCCACCTGCAAGGATATGTTAAACTTCATGTTTGGATGCGTGTTTCAGTGCCACTGCTGAAAATGGTCAATACTGTTTTAACTAGTTTTGCATTTAAATTGCAAAACATAAAATGCACGCGAGTTTAATATCAGGCATTAGACCAACAAAAACCAGATGGTGTTTGAAAAGCTGTCTGTATTTCAAGTTTAGAACAAATTTTTTATCCAAGAGGGTTTTGTTCAGATAACCAGAAAGAGCACTGGCCTGGAGTAGCTGGGTTTTGTAAAGCAATTCTTGACAAACCTTACCCTGTGGAATCTGCTTGTCTTAGAAGATACAACTTGTACTTTGTTAAATATCACTTCTAGTGATCACTTCAAGTATTGTGTCATTTGAAGTTGTAAGTCATGCACATCCTGTCAAATCCCTATGCACTAAGAGCTGAATTTATAATAAGTATTTAAAATGTTGCATTTTGGAAAGCCTTTCTTTAGTTTCTAGTCAAACTGCCTTCTGAAAGACTGCTTCCAAACTTGAAATCGGTGTTTTCAGCGTTTACAGCTATGCAGACAGAAGCAACGCTGTGCCTCCCAGACTCCCAGGTCTGCTCACTCTCTTGGCTCCTTGACAAGCCAGGATGCCAGCTGGTCTGCAACCCTGAAGAGGCTGAGCTCAGGGGCTCAGGAAATCCCTGGACACCAACTCAGAAACTGTGAGGGAAACAAGCAGAGCATCCTGCCACTTGTGCCTGTAAGTGACCCGATTCTCTTCAGGGTCACTGCCTTTCTGCAGTGGTAAGAGCAGGGAAACTAATGAATGCCATTCTCAAAAGTGTTCTTCACTGGCATATGCTTTCAAGTACTTTCTATCATGGGATGTAATAATCAAACACTAGAGTATGTGGATGCCTTTTACAAAACTCTTCTCCTTGGAATAGATCAGTCCCACATTCACTGTTGGTTCAATGAAAGCAAGCTCTACTGTATTAGCTTAAAATGAATTCCTAGGTTGTGCCTACATTTAGAGTTTGTCTCAGTTAATCGGTAGCATTCCTACAGAGTCAGTCAATGCTCCTACACGAAATAATTTATATCAATGCAATTTCCCCTTGTTTCAAGCGGAACAATCTACACAAGCGACTCTACCTGTCTATGCTTGTGTTATGCATTTGTGCAGCTATGCCAGTGACTGGCAGCTGTGAACAGTAATAGGAAATACGGCAATTCTAAACAGGTTTCATTCTAGGCATTCATTCAGAGTCCTCCTATTCTTCTTATAATGAATCCTCAGTCTGTTTTCGTTTATGGAAGGAAAATGGATATTCAAAGACCATCAGAGAATGCTACAAGTACCCAGCTGTTTGTAAGATATCTCAGAACCAAATGAGTTAACATGCATTTCAAATAAAGAAAAATTATCCCCCTCCCCATTTTTATGGCGCATTGTTACTGTGCATTCTAACTCCTTTACCTCAGCCTGCTTGGTATTTTGAGTCATCTTTAAAACTCCTCCAAGCTAGTTCTCGCAGCTAAGTTTTCGGAGAAATAATTGGAAAAGACAGGAGAACTGATTCCCAGGGCTAAGTACCACTCTTTCTTGACTAAGACTTGTACAGTTAGCAACGGTAAGAGAACGGAAAGATATTTTGGGATAGCCTGCCCTTCCCTAATTTCAATCATTTGAATGCAGTTTTCCAGTAGCATGAGAAAACATTTGACAAATTTTAGCCACTTGCCTCCGTAGCAATGAAATTCCATGTTATAACTGGAATAACTCCAAGTTGATATAGCTTAGTATTAACATAAGTATATACATTTAAAGGATATGCAAAATAGATTGTTTTTTGGATGTAAAAATAAAATGAAAATTACAGGTTCTAGTAAAAAGAAAAATCTAAAATACCATAATCCTGCAATAATCTTATCTGTTTAATTCACCCTGAAAAGAGGAAAAACCCTTTTCGTATTAAATTTGGTCAAAATTCGTCTTGGAATCCCATTCAGTCTTCTACTACCAGCACACTGGTCAAGAATACTGCATGTTTACGTCTTCTTTTTGGACATTGTTAACTTGGCAAAAAGACTTTATCATCAACTGAACTCATATTGAAGAGGTATTTCTAGTTAAAACTCAAATATTGTAAGAACATGATGAGTAACAAACCAAGTGCAAATATATCTTTATCCTTGAATATGACCTTATCATTATCATGGATTGCTGGTACTTAATATGCAAGCTTCCTAATTCTTCTTTGAAAAGCTGTCAGAGGAACAATGCGCCATAGAATATATAATGATTTATTTAGTCCCCCAAGTCCTTCACATATGCAAACCAAAGGAAAACGGAATACAAGACTCCATATTATTAATGGACTAAATCAAATGTAAACTGATTTTACCAGCAAACACAGCTATCTTAAAAAGAAAAAAAAAAAAAAAAGAAGAATTCAATTGTATTAAAATTCCCTACCATTTGCTATCACAATGTTTGGAAATCTGTATTTAAATATTGCCTAGCTCTGCTAGAATATCAACTTTTTTTTTTCATTCCACTTTTCCTTCCTTTCCAAATATCAGGAATTTTAAGTCTAGACCTCTCTAGTTTTTTGGAGAAAAAGTGTTTCATTTATGTCATGAGTGTTTATTGTGGAATGTCACAACTGAACTGGCAGAACAAAAAAATCTGATACTTTAACAGAGATATGCTTCTCTAATTCTCTGTTAGAGATCGGAATTACATCAGTGGTAAAAAAAAACTTTCATGTAGAATCAAGAAACAAATTGTTTAATTCTTCTCTTGTTGCTTCAAAAAGGGTCAAGGAGAAAAGAGTGGATGCTCCATTATAATGAGGTAGTATTTACAATGTAGTAAAATCTGAGGGACATGATCTAACCTCTTCTCTTGGTGGAAAGGGAAAGAGAACGAATAAAATGTAGATGCCTACCTTTCAAAGGGACTAATGATTTTAAAGGCTTCAGTTAAGACTCAAAATAAATATGTTAACAGGACTTAACATTTCATAAAAATTTTGAATGTACCTATGCAATGGGAACAAATTATTTTTTAAAATAGAGCTGACTATTTTATAGTGCTTTGATTCTACAATGAATGTGTTTCTCATTAATGTTGCTATAATAATAGATAAATTTAGAGTTAAACAACAGCTGGAAAGGAGTATTTTGTGTCAAGGCTGAGGTGAACAACCCAGCAGTGCTTCCTGTTGCACTAGCTAACATCTCTGACTGGAAGTGCATTCTTGTAAAATATGAAAATGCAGATTATGCAGATTCACCAGATGATTTCTGGCTTCTAAAAACAGTTTTCCCTAATCCACAGATTTTCTTTCAAAATCTTTTTTTTTAGCAGATGTTGAACAGATGCTTTTTACTATAAACAGATGTGGAAGATTTTTCAATTTCCAATTATTCAAAGTGATGAAAAGGCCTGCTGCATAAACTTACAGATGATATTGTAATAACGTTTACACACACTCAAAAAAGAACATTAAAATAACATTATTAATCCAGATTATATTATCATTACCAGTCTATTTACGGGTATGTTTGAAACTTTATCTTGTTGCAATCTAATCTGACTAGAGTACCAAAAGGAATGACCATACTCTCCACCTTGGCAGTACAACCCTGCAATGCAGTAGTGCAAAAATTTCTCAGTCTCAACTCCAGTGGCAGCCTAGAATGAAAGTTAGTCTTCGCTCTTTCACAAACTCCTGGAAGTACTAGAAAGCCTGAGAGTTTCAATTCAGAAGCAACACTGCTAAACACCAGAACAGTACATACAATTTGTTAAACAAATCTATAAATCTTTCACAAAAAAAAATGAAAGCAAGATTTTGCATTCAATCAGAAAAAAATGCTGTAACTTTTCTTTTCAGCACTTCCCATCAGCTGGGAAGAATGCTATCCTCTGCTGAGTTCTGCTCTGTCATTTTCTCATGGCTGGCAGGCGGCTTAAGCCCCTCAATATCAAGAAGCTCCACTAAAATGTGCAACTGCTTGAACTCCAAAGCACATAATATCTTTTAGAGTCTTTCCTGGAGAAGATCTGAGCATTTATGGCTATGGATCTTAAGTAAGGATATTAACTATATATGTCAAGATCAGTAGAGGACATCTTTCCCCCCCCCCCCCCACCTCACCCCAAAAAAAGGTTATCAACCCTTTAAAAGCAAAGGTACAAGGCCTTTTTCTTCCCCTGTAACAGTAGGTCACTGACCAGAATGGTATCATGGTATCTAGGCTGTCTCACCAGTATCCACTTATTTCAATTTGATTTAATAATTATTCGTATTATTTGTTCTGACATTCACTGAAATCTCCTAATATCAATGAGAATCAGCACTCATTTCAAGCTAATTTCACTCTTCTCTCAGCACAAACTTGGTGCTGTTATACCTTACAAGCTTAAATATGCAGACTCATGAGGCCACAAGGCTCTACAATACACAAAAATGAATCCTACATTATTTCAAGCTTTCCAAACTTTGTTTTTCATTATGTCCCCCAGTTAAAGGATGCCTACAGGCTATTTTTCACTGTATGGCTTATGTTTGAAAGGGCTATGCCACATGCCATTAGGGGCACAGTGCCTGCACAAGACAGTGGAACAGAAATGTTAATACAGCGTTGACATTTATTTCAAACAGACAGATACTTGACCAATTGAAGTACCAAACATTTCTCATACACCTAAGGAAAAAGAAATGATCTTCTATGGAAATTTTAGTGGGTCCCACAGTTTGAATGGATTTGATTCATGTTCTGTGATGGAAGCAAATTAAACACGCTATCTGAAGGGGGATGACATCTGGTACCAATTCAAGGATTTCACTGTTCTACTGATTATAGTTTTAACTAAAAAAAAGCACTACCGATGCCCTGATTGTAAGCAGGGTCAATATTTGACTCTCAGCCGTTAACTGGTCATCATAATTTAACAGAGCAGGCCTTCTTATTTTATTACACGGATCTTAAGACACTGTGACTTAAAACAGTGAATGGCACAAAGCAGCTGTAATAGTCTCTAAGGATATTAAATGGAGTTTTTCTAGGCATTCCTCCATATGATAGACTATTTGCTGTATCAAGAATTTATGCTTCAATAAATCCCTATCTTCCAAATCTCAGGACTATTAAGTATTTTAACAGCTAATACAAAAACAAACTCTATGAAAAACAGGTCTTACAGAAACTTATAGCTTCTTTTAACATTGACTTACCATGAACTTCATTCTAGATCATAGATTATTGAAACACCTCTGGAATAACTACTGTTTGAAAAGCAAATACCACTGCTTTAGACAGTATTTAAAGAACATTACCACCTTTTTAAGGGGCAAGCAATCAGTGCTGTGTATATTCATCCTATTTTGAGATCTCTATTTTACTGACTAAAATGTAACTGCAATTCCTAAGTGCAAGCTGAATTTCTTACATGCCAATATCCAATATGAGTGGTTCCAAGAAGAACAAAAACTGACTTAATACGAATATGTTCCTATTTTCCTTTTATGACAAACAACGTAATGGAACAGAGAGCATGTCACATTCGGCATATAAAACATCTTGTGCAGATTCACGGTTTGGTCTGTAGAGAGCACCTACCATTTGAATCTACAAAACAAGTTTATTGTAGGAGTGTCTTCAATAAAACACAGCCACTAAACGCACTTGTTTTCACAGCACTACTCTCTATAGCAATCAGTATGAATTATATCAAAAAAGTGGAATTTGCTTCAGAAAACATTGCCTTGAGTCTGAAGGACAGAGAGAGAGAAGAGAAAAGGTCACGCGAGAATTAGAGAATGCCAGTCAAAAGGGTCCTCCTGGTATCTTGGCAAGCACACTCAGTATAATCTAGAGATAATAGTAAAGGAAACCAGAATTATCTAGTTCGCAAAACTCGAATGTTCGAAGTTTTTTTTAACATTCTTCTCTTCTGAACGTTTCAGATCTCATGTTCATGTTGGTATAACATTAAATTAAGCCTTTACTTACTCATTAGTTTTGGTGATAGAAATGAGAAAGAAAACCAAACGTAACAGAAAGTATTCAAAGGCCCTGAATCTAACTGCAGTTGCCACTACTGATTCACTGCTCTGATTCTATGCCAGTGTAAGTAAGACGGGAATCGGATCAGGCAGGCAGAGTAAAATACAGTAATGCCCAATCAATGTCAAAACCATACGTTTAAATACATTAACATGAAAATACAATACAGGTTTGGATAAATCAACAGAACGAGGTTGCTGTGAGAGCACTTACCCACAGAACGAATAGCAAGTAACTGAGAAAGTCCTTCAGTTTGCAAAGTTGTTGAAGAAGGAACTTTTCACATTTGGCACTCTATTTAAACAGATGTGTTACACCATGACTTCATCTAGCAGTGGTGATACTTCTATTTTCATTACACAATCCCCATATAGCTCAGTGATTCTGTAAAACTTCTCTTTCAGTACTGCCATTTTCAATCTTCTCCTGAGAAAATCTTCCATCTTATAAAATAACCTCCCCCTACCTTGATGACATTTGCACAGGGATGAAGAACCAAAGCTTGCTCAGAAGCTAAATCAGTAACAGGGAGTTAATTTTACTTTTAATGTTGCCATTATTGTCTCTGCTACTGTTTGGAGTCCTTTGAAGAAGGAAAAAAAAGGTGATACATTTTCCTGTAACCTCATTACTATCACTCCTGTTCTATTAACATAACTCAAGTTTTTTTAGTACTATTTAAGCCCTGTGAGATTTTTCCAGACATTAAAAATGCAGTGTAGGTTGCCCTCCCCCCAAGCACTACTGGGAGCAAACTCTGAAAAGCTTCATGTAACAGCAAAGAAAAATCATAGAAAGGGACTAATCTTTTGGTTCCCAATCATTTTCATTAATGCTTTTGGCAACTGTAATTGTTTGATTTTCAGTAGATTTCTTTTTCAAATATTAAAACAAGAACAGATTTTCCTCTTAATTCCTGTTTGATTGCAGAGGGGATTTGTGTGAAAAGATACTCCTGTATATACAACTGAGCTGTTAGAAATGATGTCTCATGAAGTGTTTAGAAAACATATCAACAATATGCATTCTTTGGAATTTTTTGTCAGGGCAGATGCAACAATAGACCTTAGGAAACATGAGCAGATGTTATTCTGCATATTTTATATTTCAGAGTCTTTAGAAATTCATGAGGTCTTTTGTAGGTTTTATGAATCTTCTAGTACCAGTGCAGCTGTTCAATTCAGAACTGCGAAGACATCCTCAGATGTTTACTTGAATCTCCACAAATACAGAATGCAGCACTGAAATGGCCACTCCTTCAAGGTTTGCAAGGTATCATCTGGCCAATGAGGTGGAACCTATGAGTGCTGTGCCTTTCTTTGCCTTGGCAATTGCCATCCCATGACCAGCAGTTTCTATCTGTTTTAAGTACAAATCTCAAACAAAGTTCGACTTGCTCAGAATATCCCCATTTTCTACACTGGCAGCAGTACGATTATTTTCTGATTTTATGGAAAGAATCACTTAAGTTATCAACAATAGAACAGAAACTCATTTACCGCAAAACACTAGAGCATTCTCAAAAATACATTCTGGTCAGGCAAGACACAAGTCACATTGCAGATGGTTTCACTAGAAAGTGTATATTTGATCAACAACAATTGCACTGTACTGAACTCAATTTTGTTTTTAAAAGTCAAGCTGTTTTACATTAACCCGCTTCTGACAGAGCTGCAATCCCTTCTGGATTGTGAATGTCCAGATGGAATATTTATATCTTTCCTCATTCTCCATTTTTGTTGGCTCACTTTGAATTTAGTGTAAATTCATTGTAAGTTTTATTTAGTTCTTTTTATCTATTGCTAATCTGGAGAAATAATTCTTAATCTTACTCATGGAGTAGTAAAACAATTACTGCCCTGTTTTTCTTTTAGTTTTTCTTTTATGCTTGATGAAAAAAAGCATAAACAAACAAACTTGCTTTGATTTCATCACACCACTTGAGCCACAATGATGTAAGCCCTAACTCAATATTCTTATTTTCTCCAGTAAGCTGAATTAAAGTAAGCCGAGCTATAACCAAGAGTGTTACTGTGCCACAGAAGCCTCAGTAAAGGCTGAAGACGGGTTGAGCCTGCTTTCAGAAGCACAGCTAGACAATCCAACTTACTACTGGGCTTGTCATCTGTGGTAATAATGTTAAGCATGGCCTTGTAATGCACCACACGCCATGACCTTACCAGAATATACATGACTCCTGAATAGCTAGGACGTGATGAAGGAACTGTCTGTGCAAGGTTATTACATTTATTTTTGTTTCTAAACTAGGTATCTAAAAGCTTGACTGTAAGTGTCACTATATTAACCTCTTTTTTCTTTTGTTATTAAGCGTATATTAGTGACAGAGTGAAAACCAAAAAAGTCAAACCAATACACTTAAAGGTCTGGTCCCCTCATGTGCACTGCATAAGCTACATTTATTTTTAAATTATATCTGAAGTTATACTAGTGCAATTTTGCTTGTAAACATGACCTGAACTACTTCAGGCCTGACAACCCTACTTAATTCAGTGGAATCAGAATCAGCCCCTGCCTAACTGACATTTTTGTACCTGCAAACTCTGTGAAAGGTCTCCAAAGATGCCTAGTGCTGCACCTACCTAAGACAAAACTAACCATTCTCACATTTGCAAAAATTCTCGGATCCCTTTCTTGTCAAATATTCTCAAAGCCCCAGATTACCTTGCACAGTTATGTCCATAGAAACTGGTCATCAGCTGATGACTGAAAGCAGCAGCTCAACATCATCTCCATTGTAATTCTGCAGTTTTCCCTGTACTCTCTTTGTTAACATAGTATTTGTGGCCAGTTTGCAAGATCAGCTCCTCTCCACAGAAGTGGAGTATACCAGTTTACATAAAGTACTGTGCTAACATGGCCATACAGTTTCCTTCAAACTTGTTTTCAACCATCTTAAAGCACAGTCAGAGTCAATTCAAGTCCTCCAGTACCCAAGAACCCGCTCCAACACTTGGAAGTTAGCTGTGTCATACACAGTAGGCAAGTTTTTTGCAGAATCAGGACCTTAAATTATCAGACAACAGGATTTTTCTATTTTACTATTTAATAGCTAAGATGTTTGCATTCTTACTTTGATCAGAACCACGTATTTCTTATGATGGTTTCCAATAACTGTAAAATATACTAGGCTTGCTCATAAAGTGGAAACAAGTCAGATTAGAAAGGGAGAGTTCGTCTGGAAGATAATGTCCCCCTGTCAATTTTTTCCTGGCCCTTTTGAAAAAAAATACATTGGCATCTTTCTTTTGGAACACCATAAAAAGGCTTTCCAGCACAAGTTAAGGTTCTTTTTTCCAGATGTCAGATCCTGCCTTCACATCAGGATCAGAATTTTACTCTTCAAGGATTCACATTATTCTAACAAAGCAAATGCAAGTTCTTGTAAGACGCAGAAGGCCAACAGAGGTGCAACAAATTCAGACATACGAGGCTAGACATACGCTTTGCAGATACTGTAACTGAAGACGTTTACACGCAGCAAAAGAAACCAAAACACAAAACAATTAAATCCATGAGAAAGATATAGAAGTTCTATGGCTTTAAGAAAAAACAAGGCTTCTCCTTGGAACCTGTAAGTTTAGACAATAAATACAAAGATGTTGCTATACTCAGTACCTAACTGATATTCATCCTCCCTGATAAGCCAAGTACTTTTTGAAGCTTAGTAGCTTATATATTAATTTTTTGGAAAAAATAAAATTAACCACATCAGACACTGAAGAAAGCTTATACATGGTCCTGCTCTGTGTATTCCTGTGTCTGTACCAATAAGCTGCTGAGAAGAAATACTCACGGATTGTGCAGTCTGTGTCGAGGGTTGGAATGATAAAGTGATTCACACCTTGTTTATTCAGGCTTTATACGGGGAATTTGGAGCTGCTTACAACACAGTTACGCTTACTTTAGGACAAAAATATTGACCATGGCAAAATTCTGTGAAGTTCCTAAGGTTCACACTAGTTAAGGCTTAATTCTGCCATGAAAGGCAAAAGTACTGTGCTCCACTTTAAAACAGGGCTGGATTAGCATTGTTATTACTTGTCTGTGTTGACACTGAAGTATCCAGAAAAAATTGAACTTGGGAGTGTGTTGGCTGTCCCAAGGTGATCTCAGTTCCACACTGAGAGATGGACAGAGCTTAAGGATATAAAGTCTCACACAAAAATTAAAACTGTGCTTGGGAATGTCTTGACAAAACAAAGTTAACAGAACTGTAATGTACAGACAAATATACTGAGTTTCAGTAAACTAGAAATCACATTATGCCTTTGCCTAGCAACCTTACTTTTTCTTGTATAAAAGAACAGGACAGCAGAGTGCAAAAAAAGGAAGCAATGGTTCTGTGCTTCCTGGAGAAGGAAGCTTGGAGACTCTGTTGATTAAAAATAGAAAATATTAAAATAACAAAAGGGGAACAAGCTAAGACTTCATACTAGTGGTTATCAAAGAGCTTAGCTGAGTTCTGGGAGATATCAGAGGAGGGAGTCACATTCTTCCTTTCTTCCTGCTTCTGAATTAGTCAAAGATGATTTCTGCCCAGTTAAGATGCAGCTGAATAAAGCAGCAATCTCCTACCTTGCAGTCCTAAGGGTAGGTATTTTTTGTTGTACTATTAATTAAAAACAAAAAAAATTAAAAAATGCCCTGCAGGCAGGTCACAATTATTTCAGGTCATGATTATTTGTACGTCAGACAGCTTGCCAGCATACCACATTTGCTTTCTAGCTTTGTACTACTACAAAAGATCACTGCAAAGGGCTTATTAAACAGAGCAATGTCCCAATATAACACTAGCTACACTGATCAACAGGAAATACACTTACAGGAATGAAAGGAAATCAGACAACTAACAATCTGTATTTACCTAGAGCTCCTAGGCATAGGAGTACACTCCCAGGTAGCATATTGGCTTGTATTTGCGGTGCTGGTGTCTAGCAGTAAATGGACTGAAATGCTACAGTTCTCTTTTCTCCTCTGAATCCTGATGGAGACTAGCTGAAATAGTAACTATCCTGGTTAATATTCACTTCACAGTCATAGAATAAAAAAATTTCTTCTTCCTCTGAAGACAATGCCTGCTCATTACAGTTTGTGATGTCTGCATGTTTTCTGAAATCAGGCTGCATTGCTGGAGATTAAATTGCTGGTAATAGCTTTTATATCTAAGTATTAGCAAATGCAAAGGCTAATGAAGAAATTGGTTTTAATAGATTGCCAGAGGTACCAATCTGTGCCACTAAGGTGGGAGATGAAGAGCTGAACTGCCTCATAGGAGGTCCCATGTACAGAAACTAGGAATCTGTGGAGAATGACATTTCTGTGCCCCTTTTAAGATGATGTGGCATAAACTAACCTTCATGGACACAGACCTAAACTGCACAATGTTCAATTATGGAAACTGAATATAGCACATGGCCTAGCTTTTGCCGCATCCCTTTCGGATGGACCTTGTGGAAGCACAGGTCCTAACGCAGTCTCAACACAGGGCAGGGCAAGGACTGCAGTAGGAGACTGCTCTCCTCTACATTGTTTATTTATGGCTAACTAATAGCCCAGGCCAATAAATAAAAATAAAAAACCCAATAAAACCAAACTTAGCTGATAATCCAGCCCAAAGCCACAGAAACAATGAGAAACCTTGGACAGCTTATTATTATTCAATATGGTTCTAATGGAAATCATATTGCCCTTGAAAATGAAGAATAAAGAACTAATTCACAGAAAGTTACTTTGGCACAGCTACTATTGGAACATTAGTTGGTTAGTGTTTAGTCCTTTCCAGTGAGGGAAAAAAATGGTCTCTATTTGCTCATTTGTAATGGCTGTTGTTGGCATCACACACACAACAGTGATTTTCTACAGCTCTATACATTACTTCATGCGAACAAAACTCTAAATACAGTTGTTTCTCTCCACTTCTTCCATTCCTTTTACTTATATCCTAAATAAACAACTTATTTTAAAAGACTTATGAGATTTTTTTTTTACCTTAGGAGTAATAAAGGTTTTCCAAACTGCTTTCATATTTGTGTTTTATGAGGACATTGCTACCAATCTGTACTTACCACACAGGAGATGAAAATAAATTCTGAAAGGCATAGAAAATGAGGAGTGAGATACTGTAAAGGAATAAATAACCATTTTCAGTGCTCAGAAATTTTTAACAGCTTACATGCACTTCTGTGCCTCTTTCTGTCATGTTTCACCATCACGTACCACTTTGCAGTATCTGAAAAGGTAAAGAGGTGGTCTTTCTTTTAAACCCTAAATGCTAGAGAATGCTTCCAGTGCTCAGAATGAACAGGGATGTTATTTCAGGGGTTTATTTCAGGGATGCTTCGCTCAGATTCCTTGCTATGACAAGAAGAGAGATGAACAGTTGTGAAACCACATCTCAAGCCCGAGCTCCTGGCTCTGACACCAGTTACCAGATTGCACCTTGGGGAGAAGGGGCTGAAGGACAGGGAGGGTTGGGGAGGTGACAGCAAACTTCCCTGTGTTCTGTTAGGAAATTCAATAATAGTATCATGTTTGTTCCAGTTTTGCTGAACAACCCTTGTCCAGTGGAAAAAATCCATCAAAAGATTTCAGATCAGAACACCCATTCCCATTTCTAGTCTTATAACATACCAGCTGTTTTCCACTGCCTTTATTAAATTCAAAAAGACCATGTTTACATAAAAAGGTGTTCCATTTTTCAAAGTAACGGTCGTATCAGGCATGATTCTTAAGGTGAGCAAGATTTAATGCGAATAGTGGTTGTAGTGAGCAGACTCATCATCATGCTGTTTGCATTTACTCTTGTAAATCCTTCTCACTCCTAAACCTTCTCACTAATAGTAATATTAGACATAAAAATCTAATCATGAAAACTTCTGATAACTTTGAAATGACTAGAGAAGAAATACCATAAATCTCTCTAAGCTTTTTAGGTTAACTTGGAAAGCTTATTTACAGGATCAGAAATAAATTCTTGTCCCTTTTAAAACAATGAAATTTTCCTCATCAATATAGGAAAGTGTCTGTGAAGGAAAAACTTCCATAGATTTCAATGTGGCCAGTATTTCATCCCTATAAATTCCATCTTGGTACTCTGACTGTGCAAGAAATCCAACCTAAACAGAAATAGGACAGGTCTTCAAGCCTCTGGGGGTCTGAGGCTGGCAGTGCCATTTCAGAAGCTGCTCAGCCTGATAGCTTTGGGCTAGCCAGGAAAACCAAAGTTAAAGTAAACAGACAGAAGTACAAGAAATTCTAAGAGATGCTTTTCAGTCAGTGCTGATAATCTGTGTAATACTCATAAGAGTGTACTACTTCAGACTGCAAGAAAAGCAAGTTGTCCAGATCTCTGACAAAACTGAACTACTTAGTTTAAAAGACAGTACCAGTGTTATTACTGCTGAAGTGGATCTGTATCCAGATTAGGTGAACTTTCGCTTTAAAATATTTTAAAATTCCCTGAGAGTTTTAACAGTTCAGCTTAAAGATTCCTGGTCTACTGCGTATCAAAGATAAACTTTTCAATTTTATTGGCTTTAAAGCACACGGTTCAGCCATTTCGAAGTCAATAAGATAAGAGTAAGTGCTGCAAAATATTCCTCCAACTGTTTGTCTACACAGTTAAGGGTATGCTTTTCACATGGGTGAGTTACAATCCCTTTGAAACTGAGCTCTGTGCATCACAGAAAATATTTGACAAGAATAGCACTACACTCAGGAGCTGGCGGACCACAGTGTACATACACACCTAACTACATTTTGCGCAATGCTTTTAGGTGTGCAAACCATGAGGTGGGGGTTCAAAGCTAAGCACATAGGAAGCTAATTTGCCTTTGTGAAGGCAAACTGAATTTGAACTGCAATCCAGTGAGGGTCAGGACCGTTTGCACTGAGTCCTTGCCTCTTTACTTCTGTGCTTTCTGCTGATAACCTATAGTTTCCCCTTTATCTCTCCAGAGTACCTCTACTAAAATCATATTTACTGTGCTTTAAGCAGAAATCTCCCGTGAACCCTTGGTAAAGGAGAGGTCGTCTCCTGAACCTAGCTTCACCACTAAAACTACAGTAGCCAGGGGTGTTAGAGTGGCTATGTTCCCTCTCTGTCGGCTGGATTTTGATGAGACTGGGAATGATGAGGGTCGCGAGGCAGAGCGGGTGTGCTCTGGCAGGTCCATGCTGCTTCCCTACTTCCTCAGCCCTCGTGTCATTCCTGTCTTTTACTCTCTCAGCCTCTGCAGGGAAGTTATCCCTGAAGAAAGAATGGCACTAAAAAGGGTGAGCTCCCCTTCTTCAGATACATCAGAAAAATTACACACTGATATTCCTCTTTAGACTCAGCCATTGATATCATTTTATGTTTGTGCAATCACTTGAATCTGCAACATAATCTTAAAGAAAATCTCAATGTAGAACAAAGAGAACAAAATGTATCTCCAGTTAACAACTGGAGATTGTTCAGTAAAAACCGATTGGCAAAGTTTCAGCTGTAATATGAATAGAGAGTTATATAACCAAGAGGTTACAAATTAAGCCTCTGAACAAGTTAAAAACGTTAGCATTCAATGAGAACACAACAAGCAGTAAGCCTTTCAGATGATCTATTAGTGAAACAAGCACTAACCACATTAAGCTACTTTTAAACAAATTATCAGGGACTAATAAAAAGAATCTGACCAAGTCTCAAGCCAATGAAAATTAACCAGCCAGTTAAATCACTTTAATCTCTTTTAGCTAATGAAGGAGAGTACTTGCTGAAGCGCGGGTGTGCTGACTGACATACAATCCATTCTCACCAGCAGCATATCCTGCCACTGCCTGTCAGAGGGAAGCGCCAGAAGAGACAAGTGAAACTTGGAATGCTCAAAAAAATGCCTTCCTTACACTTGAGAAAACAGAAAACGTTATGCTTCCAATGCTCTTGTTTTTTTCCTAAGAATTAAGTAGACACTCTGAAGAAAATACCCTTAATTAACTAATGTAAGGCCTAAAAATGTTTGCAGTTTTAAAGGGTTTTGCCTTGACTTTATTTCTGTGTAATAACTACTGGCAAAGCTACTCTGTAAATTTAAAAAAAATTTACAGACGACTGTGGATGATGAAGCAAAACTGCCTGTCCAGCACAAGCATACACACAACCACAGAATAAGCAAAAGGCTTCATGCAGAACTTTCCAAAAACATGCTGTCATTGTGCCTAGGCGTTTCAGTAGCTGGCTCACAGACCTCTTTGCTAGGCATTCTGCTTCAAAGGAACTCCCCTCTCCAGTGCAGTAACCCAGCAATCAAACACAGACTGACTGGGTTTTACAATTAACTTATTTTTATCACTCCCTTTTATTTCAGGCATTTCCCCTCCAAACACAGACTCTCTGTAAGACAGGCCCCATAGGAAGGTCCTGTCCATCCTATGGTGGACATAAAATATCTGCTGTGGACATGAAGAAACATATGCTGTTGAACACGGTTTTTTTCAATTCAATATACCTTAAGGAAATGCCTGAAGGATCCAGCTGGCCTTTTTTAATCTCTAATCAGTGCTTCCATATTGGATATAGTTGGAGTGGGTATCCTCAGACAGCAGGGCTCCATCCAGTGTCTGCTATATGAGTTACTTGAACCTCTGCTTTAAGTTTATGAGTTTATGAGTTACCTAAGCCTTTGCAGAAACTTAAGTCCTGAAGGAAAGTCATGTTGTTCAGTAGTAACAGTAGTAGCTACTAATAACTGAAACAGAAAACAGCTCTGACAAATTCTCAGGTATTTGGACCGGCAAACGTACTGGGATTATGCCAGCCTTATAGGACCTATTCTTTTGTCAGACAAGGGTGGGGGAGTTTATATGATGGCTATTAAGATAAACAGCTGATCAGACATTTTCAAGGTAAACTTTTTCTTCGAAAAATAGACTACGGTGAAATTCTCATATTTGAGTTGTTGGATTTTTTGCAAAAACTCCTATTGAGCTTATAAGAACCAGGACTGCATCCTGTTGCTTTAACCAAATGGGTTGAACAGTAAGCATGTGCATGGTATCTTAAGTACCACCTACAGATTTCCACCTTCCCAAGCATTCCTTCCCTTCCCATGAAAATATTCCTAGCCTTTTTGATATCTAGAATCTTGTTCCCAGCCTGAGTATTAGGTTCTTCTAAACTGCATTCAGAGATAAATATAAGCAAATATGTTCCCATCCATGATAACTCCCTTCACAGTCAACAGAATACAAATGGATAACCGTGTTTATCTACATGAAAAAATGCCCTTTAATCTTAATTCAAACCCATAAAATGTAGGTTGCATCTTAAACTGTTCTGAGCAGCTGAAGTAGGTTAAAGAAAACTCCTTTGTACCCTTCATTCCTCATGTATACTGCATTATCACAATTAGGCATGACATTTCAGTAAACATGGCTTGCATTGAGCTAATAGACAAAGCACACAGGAGACAGCTATCAGCTGAAGAGAAAAAGAAGAGAAACAAAGCACTGATGAGAATTTTATGCTTGCAAAAGAAACAGAGATATCAGTGGATTATCATTTTTGACTCCACCCAGACTAAATTTCTGATACGTCACCCAGTCATGGTTATCCACTTTCAAGGAGCTAATACTAAGAGAGTCAGCTGTAAGAAAACACATTAACATGAAAGTAGTCCCTTTCATCAATATATTTGCCAGACACCTTAGGGAAAAACAAGTACTTACTGATTGTAGTTTCCTGAATTTCTTACTTTGTATATATAAAGTATGAATAACTTCTATAATCATATTCAGCCATTTTATTTAATACTGAATTATTAAATAAAATCTTACTAAATATGGGCTAATTAAGAGTGGTCATGCTTCTATTGAAAGCATACGTATTGACAAAAAATGAAAAAAATCTAAGGTTTAAGGTCATTTTTAAAGAATAAAAAATACAGCCTGTATTCCATTTGGAACTGGAAACTGCTTTCATTCATCTTAAGAAGTGACATAAAGAAAGAATACTTATCTGCACATTAAGTAATTGTCAGAACATTCCCCAAGCTATCCAAATTACCATGTATGTAAATTATCTGTCATTTTGATTGCTCATAAAAGTCAGTGTGTGTACAGCACTAAACACTTCAAGAAGGGATATGATTTGCTCTTTGTCGGGTTGGGAGTAAAGAACACCATCAGAAATAAATGTAAATTTTGATAACAGGACCAGAGTATCTAGTGTTGGAGTAGCCCTGTGAATTACTCTCTCTTCTTCCTTGCTCACTTTTAAATACTGAACCAACACCTGGGAATGGCCAGGCTATGAAGACATATAGCTGCCTTACAGCAAACACATTTTATGACTTAGAGTAGCATCTCCTTTGGCGATTATTTTAAATGTTCTCAGGAAAATCAGTTTTGCAGCGTCATTTAAGCACCGCCTGATCAACAGGTTTATTCACAAAATACGCAAACCTACAGCCATGAAAATGTAACACAGCCAAGACAGTGGATTAACTACTAAGGCATTATTTCTTGTGTAGAATACATACAATCCCGTATTTTTTCAAAGTGCCTTACTGTGGAAATTCTGCAGCATTTTACAAAACATGCTATATACCCTTTCAAAAGAGTTTGTCTTCAGCAAAACTTCAGCTCTGGATTTGCAGCTCTGACACTGCTTCTAGGCATAACGTAAACCTCAGCAGGAACAGGGCCCTGCAGTGCTCTGAATAAACATCTTCGTGCAGGTCCTCTGCATATACTCAGCATGCAATACATGGTTGCTACCTCATAGTTCCAATATGCCTGGAAGTTATTGCATAAACAAAATAGCTTTATTAAGAACATGCAGTTCCCAAGTGGGATATTCTGACATCCACAGTGCTGCTTGTGAATGGAGCTATTACCATGGAAAACAAGCATCAGCTTTTAAAATGGAATGCTAATTTATAGTCTATACTGCTACTATTATATACAGCAAACCAAAATGAAACCTTAATACTTCTCATTTACTAAACCAAAAATAGTATTAATGTAAACAAGAAAGTTCATGTTTTGTATTATTAAAGAAATCAAGTTATCAAAGAAAGGCTATACAGAATCCTCTCTCAAAATTAACTTAGAGTGATGTGCCAATACAAAGATGCCTTGACTGTGATCATTTCAGATCTACAGGAACTACCAAAGGTGCCTTGATTGTGATCATTTCAGATCTACAGGAACTACCAAAGGTGCCTTGATTGTGATCATTTCAGATCTACAGGAACTACCTCAGATGTCTGGACACAGATCACTTCAAGAGCACAAACTGATACCTAATTAAGCCCCTTAACAGAAGATCTTCATCTGCCCTTAATCAAAATTTACATGAGTATCCTCTCCGAGAATGCAGTTTGCTTGTAATTTCTGTTTAGATTAAGGTCCCACAACTGTCCCTTTCAGATGCCTATCTATATGCAGATTTTATACTTCAGGCTAGTCTCCATTTATCAGAAAGAGAATGTAATATATTATGACCAAATATCAAATGTAATAAAAGGAGCTTGTGCTTGATATAAATAACAAGCAACGAAGACCTATGTAATCGTGTTTTGCTTCATTAGCTGTTGTAGAAGCAAGGGTTAATTTTTTTTGGTATGTTTCACTTGTGAAACGATGTGAAACTTGAGACTGAACAGCCTAAAATGCACTGTTCAAGTGGCTTCAAAGAAGAGCGTTCATGTAACTGTAAAGTACTGTCATTGCAGCCAAAGCCTTACATTCACAGTGGTGAGGGTTGCCTATGAGGGCCTAACCTTTCAATTAGAATGTCCAATTTTAGAAGTTACGCTCTTCTGAACAAAGAATTTTTTTTTTTCTGCTGGCTCCAGATGTTTTTGGATCAGTCTTCAACATTCTCTTTTATAGTCCTTTAAAGTAAAAAAAAAGCACAAAACAGATTTTAAAATAAAACTTCTTACTACAAAGCTTTTGTAGAGAAAATGTGTCTCTCATCTGCGTTTTTGATCAATAAGGATAAAACACAGACAACAGACTGCACATGCATCTTCAAAATGCTTTTTTGAGATCCTTCAGCAAATCTTAAGGAACCTAATAATGCTAAAAGGTATACAACTCTTGCTTTTCACGTTAGAGAAAACTGTTCTTCAAGGGTGAAAACAAACATAGGGTGATTTTCTTTCACAGTTGTTGCTACTAGCTTTCACAACTTAGAATCCTTAATGGCCATATGATGGACAATACCACTTGTAATGATGAATGAGTTTAGGATCAAGATACAATTCTCTCTTGTACTGAACTCCTGATAATTGTCTCATTTTTTTTCTGGAATCCTAGGTGTCCTGAAATTTTTCTGAACTCTCACGCTGACGGTAAAAGCAGCGTTTTCTTCAAACACCTAAGAGAAGTTCTTACTCAGTTCCGTCAAGCAGTCACAGTTAACGTATACTGCCATTTTCATCTGATTTATCTCTGTTTAGAAGCTCGCATGTGAAAGCCTCATACATGGCATACTTCCATTACCATCTGTTCCAATGTCTCCAGAGCACAGGCAGTGAGGCGCTCTGACAACTGAAGCTGGAACATAAGGAGTGTTTACAGCACAGGAGTTCTTACGTGAGAACAGGCCTTGGAAAGAGGGTAAGATGGTTTGGACTGTCCTTTCACCTTAACTTTGGTATCTTTCACTGTTTTTGTCGAGTAAATTGACGGCTAACGTCTAAAATTCAGAAAAAAGAAAGTAAATCTTCTAAGTTTCTTTAAGGAAACACATTTTCGAGTTTCTCCTCAAAGTGAAGAAAAAAGGACAAACAGGGAAGTAGGACTAGTATGAATAATGCTTGAACATGTACTCTCAAACTATTTTGGCACAGGAAAACAGTTCCAGAACATTGGTACTGTGTAGTACAGAGGTCTCCCACCCTATCTGCTCATCTGCTTTTAGCAGAGGAAAGTGACTGGACCATACCTCTGGACTACCATCTTGCTCTTTAGCCTTTGGAACTGGCTCATGGTAGTCACTTCTGCACACAGAAGTAGAATAATTTAGGTCAGAAGGGATCTCTGGAGGTCATGTAATCCAACCCCTTGCTCAAAGCAGGGCCATCTAAAAAAGTTATTTTCTTTTGGTAGTTATCAGTGACATAAATAACATATGCAGCACATGCTGTTACTTCTGAGCCCAGCCCTGCTCTCGCAGAGGAGAGTTAGGGGTTGAAAGCTCCATATGATATTTGATAAATAAAAATTCTTCCTTACAGAAAGTGTCCAGCACAGCCTGCTTGGTACCTCGCTGAAGACTATGTTCTTTCTTGAACAATCATTCTGGAATCTTCCTTTAAATGTTCTTTTTAAGAATATACTTTAATGTGAGAGATATCAATTTTATTTGCTTTTTCAAAGCTTCTGCCCTGGTATTTACAGGCTGTGACGAAGCATTGTACAGACTCTCCTGGATAGTAAAAGGATTGCTTAAAGGAAGTTACTTTTTACTCTACAGAGAGATATCCCTTTTTAGTTCAACTGTTATATATGTTGATTTCACAGCCCATAATCATGCAGGATGATGCCCTTACAAAGATATATAACAATATTATTTTGTGCTCATTTCATACTTTTCAGCCTTGTTCTCTTAAGTGTTTTACAAAGGTAAGCAAGTGTCTTCTATTCTTCTCACATAAAGGAAAGGTAACCATCCTAATTTCATATATTCAGTCTATCAGTTGTATGCTTAAGTCCCTAAAATACATTGCCTCTTTCTGTACAAGCAGACAAAGATGCCAGAGTGATTCCCAGGACTGTGCGAGTTCTGCCGTAGGAGGGGGTGTGGGCGGGGCTCCTGCAGGCCACCTGGACAGCTGCTTTGGAACCTGACTCCCCTTGCTTCACTATACCTCACTCGTGGTGGAAAGGGTAAAGTAGGGTGGAGAAGGCAGGTAGTAAGGAAAGCGAGACAGCAAATATGCAGCCAGTGCAGCCACAATGTGACAGATTTGGGACCTCCATTAGCATCTGATGGCTTAGAGTAAGCATTCAGCACAAAAATACTGTGCTGAACTCTCATAACTGCACTCCAAACAGGATACAGGATCTGTTCCAACATGAAACAGACATGAAAATAGACTGAAAAGACGTGTATATATGAACTACCTATGCATGTGATCACTACTTTCTGGCCATGTGTACTGGGAACATAGGACCAGCAAAAAAATTGTCAGTACTTACAAGCTTCTGGAACAGTTCCATTTTTTAATCATTTCTAAGCTCCAAGCAAGCAAGAAAGGGCAAATGAACAGTTCTGACAACATACTGACTGACAACGTGTTAACATTTTTAAAGCACTTCTAGGGTGCTTTCCAAATAGGTTTTGGAAGGTGAAAGAAATGAACAGAATGTAGCTTCTGCAGCCAGAAGCATTGCTTGATAGCAGTTTAAGTGATTCTTCTAAAGTACTGAACATTCTTTCATTTGCAGAAACTCAAACAATCTGCCTCCGAAGAGACAGCTCCAGGATGCTGCGACAGGAAGGAAATGTACTATGTAGATGCTGGAGTATCCCTGGGAACTGAGAGATGCTGTGCCTAAAGAAAACTGCTCAGAAAATGCTAAGTAATATGCATGTCTAAAGAGTATGGTTGATAATGCCTTGAAACACACGAAGCTGATACAGTTGAAACTGCAACAAGACCTATGTCTGTTACCCTTGTGCCCATCACAAAAGTCATCTCGCACGTCATCGGCTTTTATGGCTGCTTTACATCACCTACATGTCAATGACAGAACAGCATGGATATGCCAGAAATCTGATTCAGGAGTGACAAATGGGTTAAGTTTGGAGTAATGATCAGTTAAACAGGAACAATCAGCCCCAGACAGTTCATTCCTGCAGCATGCCAGGAGCCTTGATTCAAGGCCTCACAGCTTCCAGATACCTTATCAGGCACCCACAGCAACATGATCTTTCAGGAAATTCAGTCATGTATTCAATCAGAAGAACAACAAGCAAGCAGGCTTTTCTGAGACAGCAGGCATTAAATCAGTCCTCTATGTGTCACAGCAGCGGTTTTGTCACTCAGAGGCTCACAATAGGAAAAAACTATGAACTTTCATATAGTACTTATATACCAATCTACAGTCATAATGATCAGCCACTTCCTGCAATAGTGGGGAGCTAGCTGTGTACACCAGTTACTGATACTAAAAGTTGTCTTTCTGACATAACACACATGCTACACTGAGTTGCTTCAACACCACTGCAAACTTATGCCAAAGTGTCCAAATATGTCATGAAAATGTGTCACCTAAAATTGGACATGCTCAACTTTCCTAGCAATTTGGACCACTTACAGTATGAATTTAAGTGGCCCAACTTTAAATGCATTCATCTGAAAAATGTAAGGTATTATTCCACACAGCTATGTTAGTGTGGAAACATTGTATTTATTGAGGGATTTCTGCTGTGATATATTTGAATTTCAAATCCAGACCAAATGAAGCAAAAATTACTGTGTTTAAAATAGTTCACAGGAATATTTAATATAGTGCAGTTTCTGTACTGCTGAAGACATCCAGCTCTAACCTGAAAATTGTCACCAAACATGGAAGAATAGGAATGCTTTTCACAGCATCCTCATCTAGTTTGTATGCAAATGAGTGAGATCTGTTTGGTATCCAAAAGTCCATTATGGGCATATTTCTACTGTTTGAATACTTGTGAACTGTAGTCCTGTTTCTTTTTTTGTTTTTAATTATTTTACAAGCATTCATGTCTTGATCAGCTTTTTCAACAAACAAAGTAATACTGGCTTGCCAACTCGCTGTGGATTTCCTTTTTTAGTACCAGTCAGGGGACATTATTCCCTAAATAATTGTGATTTCTATTTAGGACTTGTTATGTGCCTATGTAAGAAATCCTATGTAATCTGGCACAGAACACCCACTGTATTGGAAATAGCACAGGGAAGGGAGAGACTCCTCCACTGAAGCACTACTTCATTTGCAGTATGATCTGGCAGGGATGATACGACAAGGGATAAGAATAAGCAAATCCTTGACTATGTCTCACCATTACCCTTCATGTTTAATCCACCAATGCTCATATGGCTAATTAGGGGAGTAACTTCTCTCAGGAGCTATTCAAGTTACTTCCAAAACTGGAGCAAGAAGGAATAAAGAACTAGACTATGAGTCTGTTTCATGAGCATTTGCTTGATCTTCCCAGGACCAGCCCTCTCTACATTCAAAGAAAGGAATAAAATAAAACATAATCTAGGTCACCTGCACTTCATACAAATAAATCTAAGGAAAGGGCTGTTTGCAAATACTGTCATGTAAATAAGCCTCAAATTTACTAGAGGGCAGGAAGAATACGAGCCTTCTGTTAGCACTTGGTCAACAGTGCTCTCCTGGCCACAGGAGGAGATAAAACTCCCATTGCTGGGGGGCTGCACCCAGCCTTCCTACTGACCAGGGCAACTGCAACTCAGAAGGCAAAAGAGAGCACCACTTGGCTCACAGACTTTACCAGAATTGCAGTCTATTCCCAACCCTTAGAACCACAAAATAAGCAGCTAGTATTACAACAATTCGCTGTAAAATACTGTTTTTCATCTGATGTTGTGGTACTCTGTGGCATGCTTTCAGTAAAATGACAGGTCAAATTTTTGGCTGACTTGTCCTGCCATACAGTTCAAAAAAGCATGTGGAGTAGCTCTCCATTCACTGGAAAAAAATGAATACTTTATATGTACAATAAATTATTAACAGGCTTTTCTTTCTATCATTATTCCCATTTATAAGCACTTAAATTTATATGAAGTATAGAATGACACATATTTCTTCAGGATTATTGTCCTGAGCAGGTACGAATGGGATCTTTTGACATTCTGAACTTCATTTTTTGTATCGTTTTCAAAATCTAGCCTTTGTGAGCCGCTGAAAGTCATACTGATAAGCCAGGCAGCCGAATTCCATTCCACTGACTGCATCTAAAGGCATGTGTTCCTCCCACCTTTACATGTGGTAACTTCAGCCACAAAACTGGAAGGCAAAGGAAAAATGGTGACTTTCATTTGGAAACTAAATTGCACGCCTATGACTGCTGTCTTGCAAACCCTAGAATGTTGCTATTTTTACTGTCTCTAATGAAAATTCTGGGTTTAAGTGTTGGACTATTAATGTTTAAATCTGTACTGAACAATGATCTCCAATGAAAAGGAAGGTTTTCCGCACTATGCATCAGCCAAAGCCTGCAATTTTCCCTAAGAAATTTTTCCATTTATTGCACTTACAAGAACTTTCTTGCCATTGACCATTTTAACAATATTGGTTCTATTATTAGAATAACAAATACAACCATTTTTGCTCTTGCAAGTGTTGCAATCACAGATTTATTTTCTCTGTTAAACTGTCAGTAACTGTTCATTGAAACTGCTCTTGTCTTCAGAAATCTGACTGCCTTTTTCTGAGTGGAGAAATTAGGAAAAACTCTACATGCAAACTCACTGAAATCACTTACTTGGTAAAAAGTTTTCATACTGTATACAAATTCATGTATGTTCAAAATTGCTTAGCTTACCTCACCCCCTCAAGAACATTACAGCACGTACTGAAGACTGACCTCTTCTCTACTGCATTTTGTAGCACTATCCACACATTTGAAGACAACAGTTGACCCAAACTCTCATAAACATCTAAGCAGAAGTTACTAATCAAAAGAAAAACTATGGGGAAAAGAGTCATTTTCACAAAGGCTTTAATGTTTTTAAGTAATTGCGTGGATATATATGTTGTTCTAACAAAAACAATACAACCCTCTTACCTTTTCTAAACAAAAAATAATGGTGGTCATACTGGAATCTCTCTTCTGGAAAGGGCTAACACATACTCTAAACAGGGCCTAAAGTCTACACTTCCCTTTTGCAGGGTTCAGCTTAGCTTGGCATGGCAGCCCAAATCAGCATTTTATGCTGTCTGTCTACGTTTTCTCACTCATTATGCCAAAAGGTATCTTTCTTTCTGAAGTAGTAAACGTTATGGAATCACTTGGGAATCAGAATGGGATATGTTAAATAGTAATATTAAGAGCCAAGTAAAGCGAGTAAGAAAATTGTGAAAATATTTTCCCATCCTTTACAGCTACTTATTTAGCTATCCATTGAAGGATATGAGAAAATGATAGAAGAGCAATGTAATACCTGAGAGTGACACGTAATGTTATATACAAGGGATGCTGGTGTGCTACACTGTGCATTAGATCGTGTGGCAACTTCAGGATGTTTGCAGAGTCGGCTGTATTGTATGAAAATTCAAGTTACGCTACATTGATCAATTACAATTCAGATGCTTAATGAAGCACATAATCAGTCACCTCTACAATAGGTAACTGAGAATACAATCGCCAACATAATACACTGGTGAAAAATGCTGCCAAATAACAGTTTGCCAGTACAGAACAAGCAAAGTGAGACTCTGATCCATATTTAGTCCTGTTAAATTACAGAACAGCACCAAAAAATGCCTACATTGTTAGAAAACAATTTCAGAGTTGGGGGAATGGCATATATCTAAAAATATGTATAAAATAATACAATGAACTCTGTACAATTTGAAACTTTGGGAACTACCACAGCTTCCCCAAGAAGCTGTGTGTATCTCCAACCGGAATCCATCATCACAGATAGCTGGAGTGTCCCATGAGACAGCCCTGCGGTCATGTGAAGCACTCCAGACAGACAGAGACTGCAAAGGCATGTATTCAGCTTTGTCAGAATTCCAGCCAGGAGGTAGATCAGAGACATTTTTACAGCCGGCTTGCCTGAGGATGTCTTAAATAGCAAGCAAGTACAACAGGCGAAGGAAAATCACTTTAGACAAGCAAAACTAATGAAAGAACTTATCACTGGCCAACAAGAATTATCAGTTCTGAGGTCTCAGGGGAGAACCACAAATCCATGAGATTCTCCATCAGAAAGCAATCACGCGACTGAGCTGATTGTTTATAAGCCTTTGATATTTTTTTATTAGTACAGATTTTAATTGTTATTGATGTTATATTATCTATGATAGAAAAATGAGGGAATTGTATGTTCCAAAGGCTCTCACAAAAGCCTTTGGTTCCAGTACTCTGCACATTGCATACTGGTAACCACAAGGAAGGTTTAACCAAAGGTTAAATGAAGACCTCTTCCAAATTTCGCTGATTACTAAACAGACTACATGCACAAGGCAAACCTACTACCAGCTCTGTATATGACTCTGTTTCCGCTTTTATTCTCTACCCTGTTGTCAACGAAGAGTATAAGAAAAAGGGAATGTCAGTATGTTTTTGTTAACACAACTAAGCACTGGTCTTCATATTGGCCCCCAAAAGTAATATAATACAAATAAATAAAAGCAGCAACATAAAATTAATCAGAAGAAAAGACAACAGTAGAGATTTAAAATTAATTTATGAAATATATACATACCAATTCCATTGATATTAATAGAATATTAACAGAATTATCTGACTTGCTGTAAAGATCTCAATGACGGTAATAACAGCACTTCTAGTGCATTTAATTCAAATATATGTAAGCACTTTACAAATACCAGTCTTACACTACATCTGTGAAACAGGTATTACTGCATCTACTTACAAATAGGTAAAAAAGAATTATGTGAGAGCAAAACAGAAGTGGGATCAGAAATAGAAACTTTTGAGTTTTGACTGCCAGTCCCCTGCAGAAAGCTATGAAGAATACAGAATTCCATCAGTTTAGAAAGTGTCTGTTCAAGTCATTCTATATTATACATTTCTAGAACCTCAAAACAAATATTCGTATTTTTACCATTTTTTCATATTTTCTAATTTTTGAAAAGAACCGATTTCTTTTACATACTACGCTTGACTGAATATTAATAATCCTTTCGCTTTGTCTTTTGAACAAAAACGTGGAAAAAGAGAGCTATAACAATAATAATCTACTATTTAGATAATATGTAGTAATTTCTACGTTGGGGACAGCCACATTCTTAAACAGCTGAAAAAACATTTTTGGTCCACTTTCTTTAGCCATTAGTACAAGTGCCGACAGAAGATGTAAGAAGCAGTCTTAGCGTGGAGGCCTACATTTGTTTAATGTTTAGTCTGTGAGCAAAATATTTACATACATGGTATGGTAATAATACACAGTTACAAAGACTTTGTAATAAGCAGGATTTATATTAATTACTTTTTTCATTACTTTTCTTATGTAAACCCTCACTTGATTTTTTTTTAAATTTCCGTATTTATATGATTGTTGCAGTTGATGGGCTAAAATAAATTATCAAAATACCATTAACACCATGCCTGTAACGTCACATTATTGAAAAAAACAACTATGCAATGAAAATTATTCCCTGTTTCAGGATCATCTAATCAGCTATTTTTACAAGTCCCTATTTTTGACAGTAAAATGTTATTGATGATTTTATCACCTCCATCACTTTTTTTCAGCATCTCCAAAACTTTAAAAAAAGCTTTGGTAAACAGACATGATAAAATAAATACAATCAAGTGGCATCACACAACTCACAAAACGAGGACACAAACAGCTTTTCAACTCTAGCGAGTTCTGCACTATCCTGATGGTGCAGTGAGTCAATCCTGCCGGCAAGTCTAATGTAACTGCAGAAAGGTAGAAACAGTAAGGGCCTGTGATCAGTACAGTTTGCAGATCTTTAGGCTACAAGAATGTCCAGCCAGAGCATTAACTTCAGAGCATTTCAAGCTCATCTTGGATATCTACAACCTTCCAAAACAGCAAATTCCAATCACACTATCAGAATGAGTCATTAATCCGCCCGTCTACTGTGACGGCATGGTCACATCTTCAGCTTACACAGAACAAAGCTGAAGTTGTCATTTACTTTATTTTATTCATCTTGGAGATAAAATGATTTAAAAAAACATTTTTCAGCTATTTAGCTACCTGAAAACATTATACAATACATGGCTTGGTTTGAAATTCACTGCATCAAATCAGTGGTTTTACTCATGTGGGTGAGGGTATGGGAAACAGGCACTCTATGCAAGCATTTATTTCAAGACACGCATTTCTGCACCTGAGCTGTAGCTAGCTATGCAAAATTACTTTCGTGAGTACACCATCAAAAGACTAGCACTCTTTTTTCCAGAATCTTCAAGGTCTGAAATAGCAAAAGGTCTGAAGGAGAAGGGCCACTGAATAGACAGATGGCAATTCCTTGCAGTATGTCCACGTCAGTGAACATTTGGCAGGAAATTATTTTCAGACCCAGATCATTTCTGAGATTTCTTTCTCTCCCTCTTTTCATCTTTAGAAAACATTTCACAGAATCACAGATTTAAAGCACAGTTAGGAGTGGAAGGCACCGCTGGAGATTGTCAGGTCTAACCCCCCTGCTCAAACAGTGTCACCCAGAACAAGTTGCCCAGGACCCTGTCTAGAAAGCTTTTGACTATCTCCAAGGATGGAGACTCCACAACCTCTCTGGACAACCTGCTCCAGTGCTCAGTTACCCTCACAGTGAAGGACTGTTTTCTTATGTTCAAGTAGAATTTCCTATGTTTCAGTTGTGCCCTTGCCTCTCCTCCTGTCACTGGGCACCATTTGTAAAAGGCAAGCAGAGAAAGGGAGAGGTCACATTCCAGAATGGCCAATAGATCAGTTAGGGCATTATCCCAGGAGGGTAATTTAAGTCCCTACTCTGCTTCAGTTTGAGAGATTTCTGGTATGTGATCCCAACCACTTGACCCCTCTGGAAAGCATCTGTGGGGCAAGGGAACCATTTCCCCCCTATTCCAGTTCATCTGCGACATAAAATGTGGAAGCTGTTTCTCTTTCAGATAAAAAAACCGAAACCAAGCAACCAAAAACATCTTGCTAGTTTCACGCAACAGTCAAGTTTTCCTATGTTGTTTTTTCTTCCCAGTGCTGCTAAGCCAGTCGGCCTCAAATCACTAGCTGAACCATCCTCTGTTCTTCAGTATGACTGCTGACACAATCTATGTGCCAGAGGGCATTTACTTCAAGCCAGCACTAAACCAAAGGCATTGATCTGAAGTAAAGTTTTTCAGGTAAGACTGTAGTAACGTCAGCGTGTACACAGTTAGGAGAATAAATCCTTGTTGCAGCTCACTATGAACATTTTGCAGCTCAAGAATCTTGCTCCCCTCCTCCCCCCTAAAAAGTGCCTGCATATTCTGCTACTGGATCCCAAGATACAGGTTGGACTATTTTCAGATCTAGAATTAAGAGACCCTGCTTATCCTTCGTTAGATCTTTCTAGATCCCATTTATACCCACTATTCAATCCTCATACATATTACACCGGAAAATCCTTTGACCATATGGGAATACAGTAACTTAGGAAAAGATTAAAATAAAAAGCCCTTAGAGGAATGGCAGGAAGAAACATTTCTATGATCTTCCTGAATATGTGAAATTGCAGTTTGCTACATTCTGCAAAGCCTTTTATAGCATTATTATGTATTTTAATTTAACCTTTTGGAATTCTGATTTATGTTTTAATATTGTTCTTTTCCTTGCAAAATACACTCCATTTACTTCTTAATTCATCTTACTTCCCCTGTAGCTTATTTCTTTCATTCTCTCATTCCAAACTTTCCAAACATTTATACCTTCTCTCCTAATGTGTGGTAATCCCTCTCCACTGCATTCTTTCTCCTAGTCACTCTCCTCCTCATTCAGTGTCCTTGCTTTTCTAAGGCATTTTTTTGTTTCTGGCATAACTGCCAATTCTTTAACCCATCTCTCTCTATACTGCATGACAAGTTTTCTACTCCTTCTTTAGCAGGTATGTTGACAGCCATATTACTGAAATCAAGTGCTGAATAGTTGCTGTATCATGAACCTGTGCTTGAGATCTTTAGATTTTGAGAATGTGAGCTAGGCAGGAACATCACAAAAGCTCGTGACAGAAAACCAGAAAATGAGGATTGCTCAAGTGACCCTTTTTTTCCTGATCTCCTGAAGCACCCACTACCCTCATCACCATGAAGCTTGGGTAAGCAGCCCTTGCCTCAGCTGCTTCCCACTTAGCTCAGCCACAGAGAACCCTTGGCTCCCTTTTGGAACTGTCCTGTCCAGCTAAGCAATCATCTGGCCCTTCCCTCAGAAGCATCAGTGGCCATTCCTCCTTTACATCGGACAATGGGACAGCTGGTTATTCTCTGGCTGCTAAAAAGTGTTTCTAGTGACCAGTACTATGCAATGCCCTGTCTTGAGACTAAAATGAACTCTGGCAAAAGGTAGCAATGAGAGGGAGCGCACAGGTTCCCCCCTTAGCGCTGTCAGCAATTCTTTTTTTAACAGCCTCCTACAGGCTGAGGTTTAGACACATCTTGACAACAGATACTGGAAACTACAAGGTCCAGGAGTAACGTGGTCTCTGTGTTTGTAGAAACTGCAATAAATAAAAGCCTCTCAACCTTTTGTTAGTTTTTACTGTGCCTGACTCCTATTAAGGACCACAAAATACATTTCTGTTCAGTGAGAATGTTGTCCTCTTCCTCTCTTTTTTTCTTCCCTCTCCAAATGGCCATTCAGCAGGGTGTGTACTGGAAAAGCAATGTATTACTATAAAGGGGTTGTATTTATATATACTATATGAACTCACAGAAACCTGTGTAATGTGCTGCTCTTATGCCAAAATACATTTTCTTGTGTTCCTTTCTGAATATCAATTGATTTTTAAGTAGCTCACCACCTTACAGTCTGGCCCAGTCTACTCCTTTATCAAATAACATTAAATAATTAGCTAAAATAGATTTTATTAACATAACAGCACTTAAGTCCTGTAGCAGAGAAAGGTATTAAGAAATGTAAGGGATTGGTTTCTTCCCAAACTTTCTTGCCTCCTTGGGTGGTGAAGCATGGGGTACCCCATACCACTGTGGGGTATATCTAAACTTCCACTCTCATTCAGACTGGAGTGCCCTCTGGACATCTCTCTGTCGTTCCCCCTCCCGATGCGTTGAACTACATCAAAGAGCAATCTCGATGGCACACAACCTTGATGTCTTTTGAGTGGAACTGAACAAGAAGAAATGTTCCAGGAGCATATCTAATGTGCTCTTGCCGCTACTGGACATTCAGTCTATGGGACCAGCCTTGAGATAAACCCCTACCGCATACAACACAGAAATCAGGTCCTCAGCACCAACTGTTTCGGTCTCCAAATCTGCTCTTACTGAGAGATTGTGACAGTATTGTGACAATACTTGCTAAGAAAGAAAGGAACAAAATGCATTCTTCCTTTCCAAAACTAGTGTTTGCAAAAATATTTTCCACTAGCTCTCCTACTAGCAGCTTGGTTCATTCTGATTGAAGAGAATTAAAAAGTGATCACTTGAGAAGTTCAGCTGGCCAAGAAATGGTGAAACAGTCAGAAGCAGTTAGGGACAGTAACTTCTTCAGGCAGCACAGCTGAACATGGAAAATGACATGCATCTGTGACCTGAAAAAGGAGGTCCTGAAAAGGGAGTTTCCTTTCTCCTAATATGGACTAGGTCTGACACCTCTTAGTTTAACACACTTAACTTGTTTTAAACAAACACTGATGAAAATTCACTCTTTTATGGTCAAATATAGCAAATGGCTTTCCTGAGAACACTGATTAGGATGTATCAACTAAGCTTACCTACAATTTCAAAACAGTGCTGTGTGTGGTTATATACTTATTTTTTAAACTAAAGCTAGGGTTTGCAAATTATTTTAAATTTGATTGTCATGATCTGTGTCAACACCTCTGATGTTAAAAGAAAACAGAAGGCAAATATGTCTCTTATGTGGGGGGCAGGGTGTCCTCCACTAGCAGATACAAAGTTCCTGATTCCAAAACACAGAGCTCAGCTAATAGATTACATTCTTTGTCTACATTTTGGAAGTGGAGTCCCTTATTTTTGAAACAATTAGCAAGTGTGGACTTTTTAAAGAAGGTTTTATGAATTCATTTAGCTCCAGGGAATTGACAGCAGCAGAAACCAATAGGCAATAACATTATTTTCATAAGTACCACTTATTGTCTCTGCTAATTTGGAGCTGAAACAGTGTATTATGAAGTTTACAGATATAAGATCCTAGATCACTGTATTTTAAGAAAAAACATTATTTAATGGCTAGCATATACAGAAAGCCACAAGCTCAGTTTAGACCAAAAGCCCTATATACCTGATCATTAATGCATCAGCAAGAGTGCATACACCATGCGACCACATTAACACTGGGGCAAAAGAACTATTTGCATGTCATACTCACAAATCGAAAATGTGAACAGATGACTACTGATTCACACTGCGTTTTTCCTGCTTGTCAGTTTCTGGCAGTTATGAACCGTAACTTGAAAAAGTGCTAAAAATAAAACAGATTCAGAACCTGGCTCTAAATTCTCTTTTTTTTCCTGCTGTTTTGCCTTTGATATTCTGCTTGGTACTGGTAATAATAAAACTAGCATGACTCATAAAACTACTGCATTATTTTAAAATAACATAAGAAATACATATTACCTATGAAAAACGGGTTAGTCATAGTACCTAGAATTTGTTCTTGCACATCATTTTTATGCTTAAGTGATGTATAGATATACATCCAGGATGTATGTATGTACAACCACTGCACTCAGGGCAATGTTTCTCAAAATATATGATTTAATACACACTTCCAAAGAAGAAATTAGAGATTTCTTTATATACCTTGGAGTTGGAAACAGCCTACACTCTTGTTAACATTTTTTTTATGCCACACTGAACATAGTATATAGTGAGCAAACCATACAAAAAGCAGTTCCAGATGGACTCAGGGACACTGACCTTCCTCCTCATCACAGAGCTTGTGAGCATGATCAGATTTCAGTCACTGAAATTGTACTGCCTTTTCTGTCCAAACCTGCTATTACTTCCATTCAAGTCTGCAGATAGGTGGCCTCATTTAATACTCAAAGTCAATGGAAGGACTTCAGCAGTTGCTTCTTTCTGAACACAAATAAAACTTTAATCTGTGTAACACATACATAGGTAGACACTATTTTTGTGTGCTCAGGCATGCATACATCAGCAAATCATTTTAGAGAGAAAAGGTTTTGATTTATTTACAGCTCAAAAATTAAAAAATTGAAGACCTTTGGTGGTGCCAGAAGGCACCTTATTCTAAGAATGAGGCAGCTTAGTCCTAGTACTGATTATGAGATAATTCAAACAGGAAAGTATTATGTGAATGAAGATTTTGAAAATTCTCAAATGTGTCCACTCCCAGTATCATCTCAATGTAAAGTCAAAGTATCTCAGGATCTTCAAAAATAATTGCTATGGGAGGAGAGAAAGCTGCAGTACACCTGCAACAGAGCAGTTTCTAGTTTTTTGTGAAAGAAATGAAAATAAATTCCTGAGCAATGTGCAGGCGGAAAAACAAGCAGATGCAAAACTCAAGGTAGGACTGACATGTTGCAAGTCAGGACTATGTTCTCATGTCTTATCAAGTCAGGCAAAGGAAATACAAAATCACAAAGACTCAAAGTTTTATATGGAATGTGATCCTTGTGAAGACTCACTTCCTCATGCATGAGATTAATAAGTAGAGCTGGCCAAAACATTCCTGAAAATTTGTCACCACTTTTCCCTTCTGACATATGATTGGCTATACAAGGTAATATAATACTGCAGATACATACTTTTTTTTTTTTTTTTTTTTTTTTTTTTAATATTTAGTCATTCTCTGTACCTAAACTGCAGACCACCTCCCCTTGAGACCGCCTGCTCTGCAGGCGCACCATTGGCCCCTTTGGTACCTCTACAGAGCTCCATTCCATCCACACTGGATACCAGATGAGGAATTTTAGGCAGAATACTAGGGCCTTTTTAAACTCACCCTGGCTCACCTGTATTGTGTATGCATTTTGATTATACAACATAGCTCTCTTTAAGCAGTTGTCATGCTTCAGCATCCACAGCAATTTCACTACAGTGGCTTGTTTTGAACTAGTAAAGCCTAGCACGGCTCAGGAAGAATACAGGGGAAGCAAGAGGTTCTCGGCAGGCCGCAAGCAGGGGAATGGCCACAGGCATTGCCATCTGCCATGGATGTTGGCAGTTAACTCCTTTCTCTCCTCAGCACAAGGACTGGCAATATCTGGACAAAGGCAATTAATCTATCTTTCACACCTTTCTTTACATCCTTTCAGAACCTCTCCCCACTATAACTGTTTCCCCATCCCTTCTTCTCTCCATACAACAGACTCATTCTGTTGCCGCATAAAAAAAGATTCTTGTGAATCTCAGTTGCTTTCCAGCACACTCTGCTAGTCTGCCCATCCACAGAGTCTTTAACACTTTCATTTGCCTAAGGCACAGGACTTCTGATCCCCAAATACCAATGCTGAGGTGACAACAGTGCCTCCGCGTGACTCGCATCTTGTAGGGATGATTGCCTGCTTGGGTTCCCCAGTCATATGGCCTGAGAGAGCAGTTCCTGGAAGTCGGGAGGAAATCAAGGCATCTGCAGCTAGTGAGGGCAGTGAGGAAAGGTGAGCCTTACATGGATTTACTGTTGGAGCTAGCAGCTGAACTCCGGCTTCTCAGAGCCTGCTGCAGCATTTTTACAAATGTATGAGCTTGGCAGGTCACCATTTGCCAACTTAAGAAAAAAAATTGTATCTGCCTTTATAGAAACATTGGATCTTTGAATTAAAAAGAAAAAAAATCTTAGGTATTTCTTGGAGTAGGGAGCAACATGACTTGCATGATCTCCCTTTCTCCTCCTTTGCCTTTCACAGATTTAGTGCAAATGGGCTTTGCTTCCTGCTTTGGCCACTAAGTTTGCCTCTTGGCAGATGCTCCTATAGAATTACATTGTCTTTCTAAGTCACATTTCATGGCACAGCATCCTCCATAAGGTCCTACTGAAAGCAATATGTCAGGTAGTGTATAATCAGGAGAAACATTTTTATCTACTAAGCAAGCGTCATGCTTCAGAAGAGGTACATCAAGCCACAGAACATCAAAGAAGCGCTAGAACTATCAGCTGTTGAAGTAAATTTCCACTGAATTGGGCCAAACTGATTTTTAGAATTGCAAATATGGCTTTAGAGTCTTGACGTTCTGCCATCTCAAGTAACAAATGGAATACAAACATGCTGGGAAAAATTAATTCAGACAAAACACACTGTGTTTGAAAAATACAATCATGGAAGCCAAAATCGCTGGTAGAGTGTGCAAATTAATGAACAGAAAGGTCATTTTCCAAAAATGAGAAATTATTATTAAAGTCTGCCTGAGAGAATTCTGAACTAATCTTATTGTTAAAGTGAATAAACATAAAGCAGATTAACAATGTTTCCTAAATATCATTAATTTTGAAGGCTGATTATCATTTTGAATAGGAAAAGGGGTTATCTCAAAGAGCTTTACTGGTGGTATACTGTCAGCATCGGAATGCAATTAGCATGCTATTGCTATTCTGTATGCAAAAATCTTGTCAAAACACACTTTTAGTTCTTGAAAGAAGAATAAGTAGTAAATATAATGTCATATTGGAAGCAATAGCCAGTTAAAAGGAAATACTGGCTTGTAGTGAAATATTATCTAAAATATCACATTTAAGACAATGTGGACATCTATATACCACTCTGCCCAAGACACTGTTCATATAGCAATACTATTTAAAATTGTGTAGTTAATGAAGAGAAAATCGTCTAATTTTGTAGCCATTAAGCATTTCTCAAGATCTATCCAGTTAACCAAAAGCAGATCATTTACAGAAATTGCCATAATTGCTGTTAAGATACGGAGTTCAGAAATGACATAATAGAAATAAATATTAAATGACATCAACTAAATAGACTATAGGAGAATCTGCATAGACGTTATTTCTATTTATGATGAACAGTCAACTAACACAATAACAAATACACCGACTCGTTTCTGTAAAAATGATTAATGCAGCTTATAGAAATGATGTTCTGCTTTAACTTCCTTAGTCATAGCTGTCACAGAAGTTATGATTTTGTCATGTTCTTTCATTTTCAGATGCTTGTTTTGGAAAATATATTCCAAAAAGCTTGAGTGAGAAGCCTTAGTTCACATGGCTTTAAGCAACAAAGTACACTGTATCAACCTGCACACACCATCAAATGGCATCTGCACCAACTAAAATCCAAGGCCAGATTTATTGGTATTTTAGTGCCTGTGTGTACAGAGGTTGAATGAAACTTCCAAGAACTCTTTGGCACCACACTCGCGATGATTTCCACATGAGATAAGCATCCCAGTTCTCCCAGAAATCCCACTATAAAATCCTAGGAGTGGTAACTCAAGAATCTCAAACCCCTTAAAATCTGGTGTCTAGTTACTATTTTTGATTTTTCACCACAAGAACAGGACTCTCTAATTCAGTAATTCAAATAAAAAATTTTAGGATGCCATACTGTAAACTCCATTCCAGCTCTAACCACTACATAATGATTCTGTCTCCCAATTCTGTCTGTATCTGTGCCGTTATTACTGGCTACTTCTACAGTGCTAACTGGCCACTCCTACTGCAAACACAGAGCACATGAAGGGGATGAAGACAGCTATTGGAAAGCAAAGATGTTCAGATTTTGAGAACTACAAATATTACTGTGGATATTTTGCATGCTAATTTCGATTCATCAAAGTACATTTCAAAGATCACTTCTAATACAGTAAGATTCATATAAAAATTAAGCATCTTGTTCTAATCTTACGCAACTTTTGCTCTGCCTAGCAACCACCATTAATTACAAAAATTATAGCAAACATGACTGTTTAGCTCTACGACTGAAATTCTGTTGTTATATTAATACTACTTCTGCTTTAAATCTAGCGGAATTCTGCAGAAAGGAGGTAGATGCCATTAACAGTAGGCAACATGTACATATCACAGAATGGAGCTGGAAGGGGTGGCAGGATCCCTAGCAAAGATAACCAGATTGCCTCCAAGCACTCCTAAATTCAGGCAGTTTACCACCTGGAGACTTTACAACTACATAATTTTCTAATGCACACAGGTATGGCTACTCCAGACAGGTCATATACATATTTAATGAAAGAAAAGCAGGAGAGCAATAAGATCCTTGCCCTTCTCAGCACCATTGTGCACCATATCTCCCACATTCTCTTGATGAAATTCATCAGAGTACTGGCAGCTTATAGGGGATCCAAGGAGTGACCACATTTTTGCTTAGGGAATGATGGGATCCCGTTGCAGTTTACTGGTAAATTGCACAGCACAACCTGGTTTTCCTGTAACCAGTAACCAGAGTTGAGAGCTGTATGGGCAGAATATATATAAACACTTTCAGCACATGCTGCTTTTGGAGACTCCTGATTGTGTTCTGACAAATAGAATGAGCCAATAATGTCTACCTTTTCCGCAGTGCGCTATAAGTTGATGGGAATTCATTTTTCCTCTCTATTAAAAGGCCAGATACCGTCCACAGACATCTCTCTAGCACAAGCTGTATTTTAGGACCACAATTCAACTGTAATGTGTTCAGAGCTTTATCATTCACACTACTGACAACCTTTACTGGAACCATGAAAATTCAAAAATAATGACTGAAAATCCAAGAATAAACAGGGCAAGGGAGAGATGGAGCTGTTCTGAGTTGGACTCAGTTACCATCTTTAGCTCACCTCCTATAAAAAAGCTGCTGGTTCTAAAAGCAGGGGGAAAAAACTGCTTGCATCTTGCAGGCACCTAGGTCAACTATTTCGTTTCAGAAAGCAGGCTAATATGGCAATCAACCTGTTTGGGAAGGTGGTCCCAAACAGGACTGACATTTGCAGGTCTGCCTTTTTTCTCATCGCTATTAAGCTAGCTTTAACCCCAAGTGTTCCCAAACGCACAGACAGCAGCAACACTGAATTCACTGTAGATGTCCGTTGTTTCCGTTATTCCTTAACACTTGTCATAAATGAACTGCCTTTGTAATAATAAAGAAATTATTTAATCTATATACATCCGGTAACCAGCAGCTATGAGTGAAGGATAGTGCCTTTCTCTCCAACAAATACTAATAATTAGGAACACAAACTTTGAAAAAGCAGATAGTTTAAAGAATATAAAAGCAAATTCCTTGAATCTTTACCACAGCTCTTATCTTTCTTAATAACTGAAATATTTAAAGAACTATGGAGAATTTCATCCATCTTTTGATCTTCATTTTGCTGTTGCTGCAGCAGAACAACTACAACTGTGTAGTGAAACAGAATTCAAGAATATGTAAGCCTTGGCCCTTACTCTACACTCAGCACAAATCTTACAAATGATCTCAGCACATGCAAGACGAAATCCACAGCGTTCAAGGACACACAAAATCTTTAGGTGAAGATGTGCTAATTACCTTAACCTAGACACAACAATGGCTGCAGGAATTAGAAAAACACAAAAGAAAATAATTCATTTCATAGCCTCAGAAGATACAATGAACTAAAGAGCAAAAGATTAACTTACTATGAACTGCACAACCACCAAAGACTTTTAATGCAAACTATAAAAGCATCTATACAAGTAGCAGTGACCTTACAGCTATTATAAAATTGATTTCATGCATACTGTTTCTCCAGTGCCATGGAGAGTGTAAAACGTAAAATTCACACATTGCCTTTTTTGTTTAATTGCGAAAATGATATTTTTTACTAATGGCAGATAGACAAAAGAGAAAGGCATCAAGGGACTTTAGTCTGAATTTTTTTCTTTACTTGTCCTATTATTCATGTGGCTACGTGCTACAGGTTTCAGTCATATGTGTTAAAAAACCACACAAGATACCACAGAAAATATTTTCACTCTTTTTCTTATCTTTTCATGCAATATGAATACACAAAGAGAAAATATATGAGTATATGAGAATGTTTGGACTGTAGAGCTTTTAAAAGGAAGTATTTCATATGATTTAATTCATTGCAAATATACCTTAAGATTAATAGCACACCATGTTGTTGTGCCTGTGTAAGTCACTTATGTCAGTAAAAATGCATTCCAAGGGTGTTTTAGAGAGTTAGACATTTTAGCAAATCATTTCAGAAGTATCTTACGTCTTGTAAAGTTCAACTTTTTTTTCCATAAGCCTAGTACAATAAGCTTCAGGCGCTAAATTGGTGTTTGCACCTTAAACTCATGGTAGCTTTATTTACAGAAAGCTCTGAACCTGCTATCTCAAGCCCATTCTGGTCCTGATCTCCCTCTTACAGGCCAGGAACTCAACTTTCCAGAGACATGTTGGCTTACTAGACTCAAACTAAGAAGTGTGACTTGCTGCAGGAAGATAAAGTATTTCTATTTCAGAATCATACTTGATCTGAACCAGTACGATTTTATTGGCTATTTTAACCCAATGCTAAAAGGAAAAAAAAAAAAAAAAAAAAGCTATTTTCCCCCAAAGGCAAAGAGCTGATTAATGTTCAGGTACAAAACAGCAGCACTAGAATGCACTTAGAAAAAATGGATAAAAAACAGGCATGATTTTAGAACACGAAGTAAAATACAGCCTTGTCAGTGTTATGGTATCACTCAAGGGAGATAAAATTCTCCCACTGGAAAATACATGCTGCCAAAATGTATATATATGTATATATAGTAAGCAGGGCATTACTCAAACAGGAAGGATGGAATTTTACAAGCAAAGGAATATCCCAAACAAGAGAAACTGAGACACGTTCTCACTAGAACAACAAATTCCTGATTAGTCTTAAGGATCTTGGACTTGCTAAAAGGATTTGAAATGTAGCTGGTTCAGACCTGAAACTAAAGAGCAAAAGGAATGGAACTACCTTGTAGAGAAGTGTAAATGTACATGCATGATCCTCAAAGTTATTACAATGTCATATAAAAGAGATGCTGCATCCATATTACATTATAGAAGAATCACATAACTGCACCACAGAGAGTTCAGTGTATGCAGCCTAACAGCATGTGCTTGCACAGGCTAACAACTGGAAGCAGGGCAAGTAATATGTAACCACGACACACAGTTCAATATTTCTCTTTATGTACCTTCATCCCCACTTTTTGCTACTTAAAATTTTGAGTAAAAATACAGGGTTAGGGTTTTTCCAGAAATTTGAGAAGTGGAATTAAAATATTCAAATAAGTAGATGGCACTTATGACTAACTAACTTGTATTTTCTCTTAATTAATATTCGGGCAGAAAGGTCTGCTTTGTGTGTCACGGTAAGAAATTAAAACAAAACTTACATGTTTTTAAGCCCTAAATTAATAGTTGTATTACCCAGATTAAAATAAGACCAATACTTCTACCAGTATTATGAAGCAAATATCATACAAAATCATTACGGACTAGACACTGGATGATTGATCTTTCCTGATGATTGATCTTTCCAATTCTGTATTTTTAAATTTCTGTTTTTATGTCATTAATTTCTTCGCGCTTTAAAAGGTGATCTCTGAACAAGGACATTAAAGCAAATGATTTGTTTAGCTATCTAGAGATGCTAGGCAGATGAAGCATTTAGCATTGACAGCTACAACACCTCCTGTTTACAGTTCATTGCATACACCTCTGAAATAAACAGTCTTAATGACGCATTGGCACAAAAATGTTAACAGGGATGGTCGTCTCTGCTGGACAGCAAAAAATGGAATCTAAAATGATTAAGGTATCTTTGTGTTATCTAAACACTAATCAAACACTAATCTAAAAAATACAGACAGTGAAGCCTTTACACTGATCTTTATTAACTAAAACACAGAAACAAAATAATCAACTAATTTTCCTCCGATGTTTTCAAAGTGATAAATATTTTAAAAACATCTTCTAGAAAAAGAGATAACAAATATTTTTGGCACCTCAATCAGTGCAACCCACAGAACAGTAATCAAGCAACAAATTAACCCTGATCTATATTGCTTCAATTCACCATGTATTTCTAAAAAAGGGTGGTTCATTCAGAGGCAATGTAACATAATATAGGGGCAGCCAACTCAGTCTCAGGAGACTTGCATTTTACATTGCACTCTGGCATTTCTTTCCTAGAAGTACAACTCTGTCTTTCTTGCTTCATTTTTTTCCCTCTGTACATTGGGAATCATACCACTATCCTTCTTTTTTCTTTTAAACATTCTGAAATCTACTGAGAAAAGCATTATGTAAAAATCCAAGGTAATGTAGTAACTTGTGCTCTGTTATGCATATAATGTATGTGATACATAAATCTCTATGTCCTGTGCAACAGGAATGAACAGCGGGGCAGGACACACTGTTAAAGGCAACATATCCAGGCTTATTGTTTCATCTCTTGTGTGGTTTTCTTTGTGGCATACTTTTTTAAAAGAAAAGTGTGTTTCCTTTTCAGCAGAGTCCCATTTCTTATGAAGGAAACCACAATGTCAAACTTTTCCTGAAAAGACAAGAACCTACCTTCACATATTCACCCACAATTTTAGAAAGATGCTTCTGAAACAAGTTACTGCATAGCTTGGAAAGCTTCTGAATTTCCATAAGGGGAGCGGAAAGAGGCACTGTATCTTTATAGGAAACAGGTTTGCTTCAGAGAGGGGCAAGTTGAAGAAACATCTGTAAAGACTGATAAGAGATTGACTTCCTGAAATTCTTATAGAATTATTATTGTGAAAAGCAGGAAGTGTAGGCAAGAGAGAGAGAGAAAGAAAATTACAGATGAAAAAAGAAAAGCTCTGTTCCAAAGAATGGGTTGGAATTGCTAGTGCTGGTACAAAGGACACTGAAGGTGTCATTAATGAAGTCCCTATATCCCAAGAATATACATACAGGCAAAGGACCAACAGTATTACTTCTGCCATCTACCAGGTTTTCACCTTAAGTTCAAGATCCACAGTACAATGAGAAATTGTGATGAAATAGACTATCTCCTTACTTAGGCAATACTCCTTCCCAGTCAAGGTAAATATTTGTCCCCAGTAACAGAAAGGCTGACCTTGACCAGGGATGTGGCAAACTTTTACTACGGTACACTCAGTGTCAGGCTCCTGTAATCAAAGCTAGCATGCTAGAGATAACATTTAATTACAAAAAATACTGATTTCTGAAAGCAATACTGGAGTTAAGGGGATCAGGACCTACTGGTTAAGACAGTACACCACTGAATCTAGCACTTCAGAACATTAGATGAAGAGAGTACACACAGATATAGATACATTCTTCTTCTTTCTTTACATAAATTTTACACAAGCACAGCAGATCCTCTGTAACTGGTCTTTTATATAAAGAAAGCACACATTTCTCTGAAAAGTATTTGCAAATATTTAGGACTAAACTCAGCCAATATTACCTTTTGCTTCTCTTTTCTCTTATTTTTGTGGGGGAGGTAGGGATAAGACATACAATTCCTATATTAATCTTCTATCATAAACCAGACATTATCCCAAACTCACAGAAAGAACTCACTTTTTAAGTGACCCCACTCTGAGTCAGGCTTTATTCGGAAAACCTCCAAACAGTTGGTTTGACTCTCTCTCATGCCTGTGTTACTTTTCCAAGTCATAAATCCTAGTAACAGCTCAGAGTTATTTCTAGAAGTACAGAACTGACATTTCACTGTCACCCAAACCAGCTCTTCCAAGGCTGAAATTTCTAGGGACACCACAGATCTCGATGGCAGTAAAAGGGCATCTCTCTGGAATGAGCAGCGTAAAGTTGGAGCTGCCCTCTTTACCAAAGTTCAGCATTCAGCTGTACATCGTATCACACACTGTCTTTGCATTTCACAAATACAGCTCCAACACCGAATGATCTGAGGGGATCGATCACCATCCTAGCATACATGCCCTCTGCTCACAGTAGCTGGTATTTTACTGAACCACCTTTCAGCCAGGATATCACCTCTTTCCCCGAAAGTGACAAAACATATTATGTCACTAAAAATAACTCTTTTTTAAAAGAGTTGACGCATAAAGCAAGATGTTACTTAATGGATACATCCCACTTCATGCCATCCTACAGAAAAGAGCAGAGAGAAAGAAGGGGATGGAAGAGATAAGTGAAGTAAATTATCTCATTGGCTACTATGTGCGGGTTACGCACAAAGCCACTTAGAAAAAAGCCTTAAAGCCAAGGACCTAGAAAGGAATGCAATTGTGTCATACCAACTTCTCTGCTCTACTCCAGTAGTGATTCAACCACTTAACTCTTTCCCATGGAAGTTGCAGACTAGCCTTCAAAATAGTAAAATAAAGTTTAAAAAAGAGAAGATTTTGTTCCTCTGACCATCTCCATTTAAAAACTGATTGGAAGCAATGCAGGGATGAATGAAAAGTGTCAGAATGACTAGGGAGTGACGACTTTCTCCTTTATTGCTATCTCTGAAAGAGCAAAGTTTTTATTACAGTATTTTAAAATGACTAACAATTTGGACTTTACATTTGTCATCAAGGCCTTCCAGTGCACTACTGTGTAACTAATGTTGACTACAAGACATGTGATACAAGAATTATCCATGAAAAGCAGTGAAAAAAAGTGTATTCCATCCACTTTGTAAGAGCAAAGATGGGACCATAAAGTACTACTTCCTTGATTCAGTTACTCTAGCCCAGAAAAGCTGCTGTAGAATGTCAAAAGTATTCTGTAACCTTCAAAACTTTAAATGCAAGCACTGTATGACAGTACTTTCAAACCTCAGCATTTGGCAGAAATCAGTTGTTAATACAAGAGCAGTAAGAAAACTGTAAAAGAATTCAAAGAAAAGAATGTAAGCTTAAAAACTGAAAATCACTTAAGTTGAATAAGCAAGATTCTTAATAGATCATCACTTCTATAGAAAATAATTTTCTGATGGTTTGCAAAGTATGTAGTGTCCAAGATCTTCAACTGTCAGTTTTTACCAAGCATGTGTATGTTAAAGATTTGTGACCAAACATTTTAAAATAAGATAACACCAACATAAAGAGCCAAGCTATCAGGCAATCCAGGCATGGGTCAAGAGAAGGGATGGTTAGGTATCTAAGTTAGCTGCAGCTCAGAGAAACCACAGTGAGATATCTTAAGTTCCCTCTGTCCCTAATTGAAGGAAAAAGATGCCCAGAGAGAATCACTTCAGGGCACCTGAGTTAGATTTTTAAAATGAATCACGTAAATACTCTCCATGGTTTTGTCTGTACTGGGAAAATTTAAAAAAAAAAAAAAAAAAAAAAAAAAATCCTTTCTTCCTAAAACTTGTAAAGGCTGCCTCGCAAGCTTTCATGACGGAAAAAAGTGCACGGGGCATTTTAAGCATTAGGTCAATTTGTTGAATTAGGAGCTTAAAACATCTTTCACCTACACGAAGTCCACCAATATTGCTAAAACCGGGAGGACTGAACTGCAGTCAGCAGCAGTAGGAAAAGCTGCCAAAAATCTGAGAGGCATAAGGAGCTTTAAGTGGAGCGGTCAACACTGTAAGGTGTAGAACAACATGCCTCTATCTCTAAAGAAGAATTGTTTTATCTGCAGCATAGGGAATGTGAGAAGAATGAGCTATTAGAGAGAAACAATGTATATCTATTTCCTAGGATAACTGCCACCTGAAAAGCATACAGAAGTGTGGGAAATGCAGATGAACATAAGACACAAAAATTAAGAGGCTTGTGCAGGCATCTTCCACTAAACAATATCATAGGTCTCAATGAAAAGATCAGCTCCTCATCTATTTTACATACAATAGAACCAAGCAGCATCAGTTACACCATGATATGAATCCAAACAATTATTCTGAAAAATTTACTATAATTCTTTAATACGATGGTATGGTTTGGTATTTGTTTGCAACAAAATAGTCCTGGTCATATATGTAATTCTAGTAAATTCACTTACACAGGTTGCAGGGTTGGAAAAAGATCAATTTCAAAAGTTGTAAACATATTTGCATCATTTTACATTTATTTATCATCTGTGGACACTCTACATCCTGCAGTATATTCACTTCTGTCTATATACGCCTCTGAAAACAGCAGTACGCATCCAAATGACTAAACCATAACTAGCATGGAAACAAACTACAGTCAGTACAGTTTGCTGCAAGGATAGCTTAGTCCTACTTAATAGTCTTGAGCCATACTAACCGCTACATTTCAGCGGAAGAACCACTGCAATAAATACCAGGAGGAACAACAGAAACATGTTAGATCTTTCTCTATGTGTCTAAGTGATGGAACTTCATTAAATTGATTTGATCCAAGTAGAGAAAGATTTTTTTTTTTTTCCATTTAAACAGTGTGCCTTCCATGATCTCTCTGAAGGCTTAAGCAATAACATTTTAAAAGACCAGTATGTTATACCAGAGCTGGTAAAGTGAGCCATACAAAGGTACATCTTCCTTCCCCCAAATAAAAATGAGATTTTCTCCAAACTTCATGATGTATTTTGAGAATAAATCATTTTCTGGTTCTACCAGACTAAGAGAAGTATATTTCTAGTGAGGAGTCTTGCACTCACTACATCATGACATTCGGTAGCCAAATACTGGGCTCTGCCAGCACCATTTCTCCACCATGCTCCTGTACAGAATCAAGTCCTAGAACTGCACACATAGATACCCAAAATGACAGAGATCTTACACTGCAGGTCAAACCCCTTACATTGAACTATATCCATAAATGAAATTGTAACTCATACTGCCTATTAAGCTGAGACAGGCTAATAGCAAGGAAAACAATTAGTAACTATTACACAAATTCTGAACTGGCTTTTCTATTTAGCCACTTTTTTCTTCTCTGGCATCCATGAAAATTGCTTTTGTTCACACTAATATTGGGAAAGAGGTTTTATTTATGCAAATAGATGCATTTGTGGAAAAAAAAAGCATATTTGCATGTAAATGAGCATATTTGTGCATCAATTAGTAAATTTGAGTTGTTCTTTGCTGCAAACACACATCCATTTCAGATGGCCATAAATGACTAGTTAGAGAGAAAGAGGAAACATTAATGAGCCAATTTTCCTGGGCACTTGGCAGATATGCAAAATGCCTATTGTAGAAAAGAATGGGAAATGATACAAATGTAGAAAGACAGTAGCACAAAGCAGTGTATCCAACAGAACTACAATTCTCAGTCAGCCTTTTTAGTCTTCTGAGAGACAAAAGAATAAATGGTATTCTGAAAAACAAAGTTTATCCTGTCTATGTTCTGCAGACATTCTAATAATACTTCATTTTAAAGGGCAAAGTTATAACAAGACAGATATTTAAAAAGTGATAGTCAATGGAGAAAAGATTGCTAGCAAGACCAATCCCATTGATAAAATCTCCCCTGAGAAGATACAACAGGCCACTAAACATGAGATCTAAACCATGCAGGAAACTACGCTGGACTAAATTCTGCTCTTTTCCTCAAGTGTTGCATGAAGATGACAAAGAACAACAGGATAAATACCTCTAATTTACAAATACCACCAAATTTATATATGCAGTAGTGGGAACTAAATATGCAAATTAGGTAGAGCTAGAGCATTTGAAATTTTGGGCATGCCCTTTCCAAATTCTGCTCTTCTCTGGAGGTTATTTTTGTACGTAAGTATGCGCTTTCAAAGTGCTGTTTCACATGTCTGGCTTATGAACAAAGGAAGAACACTATACAAATACCATCAGTCGTCCATTTAGCTAATGCTGCTCAGTGACAGACAGCACCTCATGGTTATAATACCAGGGGGATCCTCTGATTAACAGCACCATAAGGATTTGTGAGGATAAATACACAGAATCAAGCTTCTAATACTATAATAATGAGAGCTATACAATTATCTGAGTTGATGGACTGTTAGAAGCAGTCTGCCCACAGAACTCTATGGAACAGGAAAGTAGTATCTGAAATATCAGTCTCTCGCTCTTTAATAAAGACTCTAAGTTTAATAAAAGAGTTCAATAAAAACTCTTTAAGTTTTATTTTAATAATTGTAATAATTCTAGTGAATTCAGTGAGCCTGCTCCCAAAGCATTGCTCAGCAGAACTACAATGGGCGAATCCAGCACTACATGATGAAGGTCTTCCCTACCATGGGCAGTAAGTGTTTGAACTTTTTTAAGGATGGATAAAAAGAATGGATGAACCAAGAGGTTACCCTCAAGAAACACACTTCTGCACAGATGGCTGGGGTGACCGAAAAAAAAAATAGACCAAATTCATTTCCCCAGGATGGTTAAGTTGGTTGTAAAGCTGTTGTCATGGTTAGAAAAGTATGTGTTTATTCTTGTCCTCTACCGGTCCAAAACAGAACTTAACTTCCTGAAACAGTGCAAAGGGATGAAAACAGTAGTTATTTAATTGTTCGAAGTTGACCTTAAGTTTGTACTATGAACTATTCACTAAATGCTGAGGGTGATCTTTTCAATCATCCATTATTATTAGAAGCATTTTTAACATCTTAAATGAGCACATTTTATCCAAAGATTGTTTAATGTAATTCACTATTCAGCCAGTATTCACAACTCAGCACAAATTTTTGTGGCTGGATGCTCATCTCTCACATTATAACATCTCTGCCTCAGCTGGTTTCTCAGACTTCACAAATGGACAGGTCTTGAAGAAATGGAATACCCAAAGCATTTTGATTCTGCATAAAAGGGAACACTAAGTGCCTGGGATTATATGTGAAAATAAAAAGGCTACTTCCCTACTAACTGAAGATAAAGGATATCTGAGGGGTTAAATTTACACCTTTGCAGATTTTCCCATCACACTCAAACGAGAAAACCGTGTCTGCATATGTGCACACATGGATGCTCTGCAGAGCCTGAGGGACTGTGTTTTGTTCTAGAATGTATCATCTATTGCTTCGTTTCTAGAACACTGATTGAATGTTTCAGTATGTATAGTATTTATCTTTCACAGCCATTCAGCAGCGCTCATCATCTGTCACTTAGAGTTGTGCAATTTGTAAGGGGGCAATGAAGTTCCTTCACTCTTTTTGTCACATCAACTATCAGACAGTATGTCTATTTTCTTTGCATGATTTTTCATAAACTTGTAGTCCTTTTGCTTTGCTTTTCTAAGCAACAAAGAGGTTAATCTCAAAACATCTGAAGTTCAATTTCAGTCAAATAATCATTTATGCTTCAGTCATTTACACAAAATTCTGCTGCTCATGAATAAACTGTCAGTCACTTTCATAAGTCTAGAGTAAGTGAGCATGAAGAGCCCAAGAAAAGTGACATACCCAGTTTTTTTGTCCAAAGTCCTGTCTTACTACTCATTAAAATCCCCGGACAGATTAACAAAGAAAGCAAGCTTTTTTCAGAGCTCGTATGTTGAAAAAGTGAGCAGTTATTGCCAATCTCTTTCAGTGCATGTCGTTTTGGAGGAGGTGGTGGTGGTGGTAAGTTCTTCCTGCTCACTTTCTGGGAAGGTCTCTTAGAACTAGAAGCCTTAGTATGCACTACAGCACAGGGTGCCCCAGGTTTTGCTGTAATATATTCATACATTCAGTACACATGGCAACAATTATCTTGCCTATTGCCTTTTGCTAATTTAAGCGTATGTTCCCAACAACCTTCAATGAAATGGGAAGTTCACAAGACCATCTGCTATTTATTAACTACTTTTAGATCTATTCTTCCTGCCTACTTCTTTGATGAGATTTCTTGAGGACTGAAGTTGGGAAGAAGAGAGGAAGAGGGAAAAACTGCAAGTAGACTCATGCAGCGACCCTTTGGTCAATCCAGGACTAACTTAAAAAAAAAAAAAAAAAAAAGTGAGCATCTTGCTCACCACAGCTTGTCCTTTACTTTTATCTCAGTAATGACTATGGCTGCTATATTAAAAAAGAATGCAGTTCTTTGGGGCAATTTTCACTAGAAAGGAGTAGATAAATCTTGCTTTTGAGAAAATGCACATGTACAGTTCAAGTACATTTCCTGATCTTCCACCCCTTTTTTGCACACACAGTACTTTTGCAGGTTGATAATGCTGTAAATTGTAGAGTTTGATTGATAAGGAAATTCTGCTTATGCCACGTAGAGCTATGAGCATAAGACACAGCAAGATAGCTGGGGATTAAACTACAAGACTAAAATTATATTTTTCATGGTCCATTTCAAAGCCAATAGTAAGTGTGAAGATAGAGATGATAGCTAGAATCCGTAAGTGTGTCCTCTGTAACTTACAGAGGCATACTCTCATTTCTTCATGAGATGAAATGGCAAAGTAGAATTCAAAGGGAGTCTCTGAAACCAGAGAAGCAAAAGTAGGACTGACTCCTTGGAAAGTCCACCAAAGCGAAGGACATTTAGAGGAATGGCAAACATGAGTACACAATGGCCCCCTTAAAGGAGAAGGGTTATAACATAGATTGCTATGAATATCACTAGATTATTACTGTTAAATCACATCAAAACAAAACCATTTGCTTCATATATTCCTTCTCATTGGTTATGTGGCTGAAGAAAGATTTTATACATATACACTCTGTATGTATAAAGTACTAATGCAATCACTGCTAATAGTAAGGGAGTAGTCCAACGGTTAAATTGTGTGGCTTATAAGAGGTGCAAGTCACACATGTTGGTGTGCAACACCTTGTCCACACACATGGAACAATCTATCAAATCCACAAATCTGACTGACTTTTTTGCCTCATTTACATTATTCCTGCATATTGACAAGCCTTACATATATATACACACACACACATATATATAATATATAAAAAAGTTTTAAGTCAGGCATGGAAAGAACTCTATTCCATTACTTTAACACATCATTTAATTCAAAGAGTTCCCTCTTCCATTTGAGGGACTTCAGCAAAGATGTTTGTCTTTGTCAGTGAACTGAAATTTCTCATGCAAACTTAGTCACCAAAAACCAGTTATAATTCTCATCACAATGAGTTTTTACCAGTGAGGTAAGCATATGCAATGCATCCAATTATAGATAAAGTAGATACATTTGTATTACTTACCCAGTCTCAAAACTGCTTCTTTAAATAGAGTCACAGAAGACACAGGTGACAAGCGTGCCCACAAGCCAACTGTCATTATGTCAGTCCTGCTCACAGCTGTCTTCATGCTGACAATTAGCAATCTGAGTGGGCACTGTGCCTGGTTACATTAGTTAGTCACTCCTACTGAACTAAAACAAATGTGTAGTGACTTCGCTTGACACTAGATTAGAATTACACACTAGCACATATAAAGTATTTCCCAAGGAAATCAGTAAGAATGATCATGGGACTTGACGATATCCTATTGATCGTACTGTTGCTACCTTTGCTACTAGTGTAATTTGGGGGTAACTGTAGTTTCAGAAGGAGGGATAGAAATATATTTGACCAATTTCACACCTATGGAGGGACATCAGATTATGAATTAGACATGTGGAAGCATTTACTGAAATAAAATGTTCCTAATTTTACAGTGGCTTGTTCTTATACACTGCAATTAGATCAAGGTAGCTGTTCTATGCTTTAGCAATCATGCAAATACTTCCCTATTCTTTCATCCACTGCTTAGAGTTTTTTTCTGGGGAAAAGAAAGTTATTCTTTTCTGGGGAAAAGAATAAAGCCACATTTCTTTAGACAATGTAAAACACAAACAGTGGGTATTTCAAAAATTTAAGAAACTGTTCAGGCAATAATATTATCAGCTGATATTTATGCAGCATATGCAATTAAAAGCATTTTTAGTATCAGTTTAATTAATCTCAGAAGTTCAGTATTCAAAGAGCAGAGGAAATAAGCTTTTGCTACTCATTATATATCACGCAATTACATAATGAAGACATCCAATCATAATTATGTGTCATAATAATAATTCTGTGTCAGAGAAATTCCATATATCTAGAAGAAATAAAAAACCAGGCCTTAAAACAGTTTGCCCTTAAGGCCTAAGAGGATGATTTTAGAGAGACTTCAGCATTACTGCATCCTAAGGACAAAGGGGATGTGGGAGGGAAGGAGAGGCTCTTGCCTCAGGGAGAAATTAAAACACCATTCCCACTGACACAATTCCCAGGTGCTCACATAGAAGCACAGACCTAGGAGAGGACAATGACAGACTGAGCTATGAGGCAGCTCCCAGCTGTCAAATGTCTTTCTCTCAGCAGGCAGTAGAACAAACAGCATTGCATTTGGGTTCTCCACAACAAGGTTTTGGGGCAAAAAAACAAAAAAAAACAAAACAAAAACAAAAAACAAACAAACAAAAAAGCTTAGTTCTTCCCCCTTATTGTCTCAAGACATGAACATGCTAACAATTTAAACAGAATCTAAATGTCTCCTCTTACTAGATTTTTAAGCAGCGTATCTGTATTCCAGCTTACCTTTAAAACTTCATCTGTGTATGAGATGGAATTGAGAAATGATTCAAAGGAAACACCACACCATGTTACCTTTGTACCATCTAAGAACTAGTTGCCACACCAGTGGCAGCGCAGGGGTAAATCTCTTTTATAGGAGGGGAGTGTGGCTTTGCAAATAATACTGTCTTGTTTCAGGATCATCAGAGCAAAAGCAATCAGTAAACCTTTTCACAAGATCCTAAATAAGCCCATTTCCTGGGATGCCCATTTCTCATTACATACACAAAGGTTCTTGCTTACAGATGACTGATATGGTACATGAAAACAAGACTCTTCTCCCAAAACATACTTCATTGTGCCACTGAGGTCACTTCTCATTTCAATCCATTCTCCAAAGTCAAAGAATAAATTGTTTATATGAGGCACACTGCCAAGAGCTTGAAAATTATGCTTTTGTGCATTCTTTGATTCAGTTACACTTTGTGCTATTTCGAGACTCACACATATAATACCAATTCTAAGTGCCATTTTCACAATTTTGTATTTCCCCTATCTGCATCTATCTATTGAAATACACTGTGGTCCTCCTTGCCTCATCTCATATCCACTTATGTATCTAAACTGACTTCACAAATTATGGTTGAATTCTTTAGAGATACTGTTCAGGGCAGTATCTGGAAAAGGAACGTAGAGATTATAATTGTATGACTGATGATTGTTTTCAGTTTGATAGTTGAAGTACGAGCAGGAGGGGTCATGTGGGGTCAACTTGAAAAAGGTTTCATTTTCCTTTTGAGTTATTTAGCCCTTGTCTTTTAACCCTCTATAAAAATATTGACCAAATTCTAATTTCATATCAGCTTTTCCTGAGTAGGTTTCACATTTGGGTATATCTGTTTTTTTCAGAAGAAACCAGCACAGATTAGTCCTTGAATTCAACATGATATATGAATTGCACTTTTTTAAAACCATGTTTATTATTTGTCAAAATACGTCCATATCTCATGAAAAGGCCAAGACTCCGTTTGCACAGGCACTCACAACTCTGGAAAAGTCCTCTAGCATTTAGTAAGGATGCACTGCCCACATGCCTCTTCTTTAGAGGGGGCAAAATCTCCTGTTAAACACTACAGAATGATATAGGCTGTTTTAGAAATTATCTGAAAGAACATTTAACATTCTTTACCATTTCTATCCATTTTAGATTGATTTATGTTAATATCCAACTATTTTCTATAGCATCCTCTTGGTTTAAGCCTTATTCGGTTTTGTGTGATTACAAATTCAGTGGTTGTTCATGTTCAAAGTACTTCTGCATAATTGTTCAGATCTATATTACAAGTCAGTAAGAGTCCAAAGATTGATGTTATAGTGGACAAAGTACTCACCAGATGAGACACATCTCAATCCAGATGGTTCTAGATAAGAATTCATTTCATGGGCCTATATAGTGGCTTTTCTTTACTGTTCACATAGCATGTTCTGAAGAAACATGAAAAAAATGTGGAAAAATGAGTTAAAGTCAGAATATCGGAGATGAAAAGGAAAGTATACCCATTTAATATCATGCTTCCATAAAATCAGGAAAACATAACTCAACTAAATAGAAATTTAGACCAGGCTGAAGTGGCAGGGTTAAAAAAAAGTAATGTTCATGTTAAGATATGATAATTAAAAAAACCAAAATATTGTCGCAATATTAAGAAGGTTGTACAGAATCTACACTAATTAAAACAGAAATCAATTTTCATAAAATAAAAAGCTCAAAACATTAATTTGAAGACACATCTATATCCATTATTTTCCTAAAGCTAAGCCTCCATAAATGAAGTCCTACAGATTGTTCGAGATTCTCAGAAATCTCTGCTATCCATATTACAGTCTAATACTTGTTTTCACTTATGTCCATTGCTTACTACAATCAGTAAAGGAATGCTCTTTTGTCACTTTACTGCCATCATTCAGCAGTGCTCAGTCTTTTTGGTCTCCAAATTAATTAGTATTTTACCATACATTCGGTTCCTTATCATACAGTTGAAAGTTACTTATGTCAGAAATACATTCCCAAAGTACTGCAACAAATAATTATTTACACTACTAAAGAATCCCACAACATTTAATTTTCCTGTAAGGTTATTTTACAAGTTGTGACCTTTATTATAGTTATTTAACAGTATTCCATATTTGGGTTTTGTCAGGTTGATTTAAAAAATGCTACATAAAAACATCGGACTTCTCATATACCACTGAATTTGCTCTTTGTCCGAAGAATTTACATCTGCTGCTTTAGATACAATGTACAAAACAATAAAGCATCTTAATCAAGTTTTCATGTGCATGTAGATGATTTTAGGATATGCAGATCTCTTAAGTGGACCAAAAAAAAAAAAAAAAAAAAAAAAGAGGTCTCAGGCAGGCGTTTTAAACTCATTCCATTATATATCCTGTTTGAAACATGCATTTTCAATGCTGCTCTTCTCTACAAATATTACAGGCAATGAAATATAATGGAACTATGAATGAGGCACTGAGGGAGGATAATGAGTCTACAATTAGTGGTGTGTTCTATCTGTGTTGTCTGCATCCATCTGCAGATGCAACAACAACAAAAAAAACAAACAAAAAATCACCACACACAATTTTTCAGAGAGATTCTTTCTCTTCATTAATTATAAGGCCCTGGCTCACTGCACCCAGGCTCAACTTGTGTGTGCGTCACCTTCCGCTTGGGAGCAGTGCTTTTAATTTGATGTTTGTTAGTAGTCAGGGTTTCCTAAAAGTCTCCACTTTGCGTATAATTACATTTCAGATAGATGCCCAGTCTGCACTTTGTCAACACAGCTCTAGCCTCTTTGAGTAGACCAGTTTATTCCTCACAACTAACTCCCCTGATATGAATTTTTCCCAAGAGCAGAGATAAAAGTAGCAGCTTTTCCTCAGGTTCAGAAAAATCTCAGAAGACAGGAGAGAAACTTTTGTGTCTGCTATACAGAGGCTTCTGCAGGGCTGAGGAAGAAAGACACAGGAGGGATTATCTTCCTTCGAAGAGTTATAATCCAAAATCCATTTAAAAGACAAAGGAAAGGATCTCATTCCTTTGAATGACCTTTCCAGTCATGCCCACAAGCACACATTCTCTTACCCATACCATGAAACTGTAAATGGGAACACCAGGTTTTCTATTAGTTCTCAGATATTCCTTTAAAAATATTCCAGGTATTTTTTTATCTGATTACTAAACTGATATTAAAACAAGACAGAGATTTTGTTTGCAATTGCTAGCGATGAACTTCTGAGCAGCTGCTTTCATATACTAAATATCGCTATTCAGAGATATCGTGGCAAGTCAATCAAGATATTTACAGGTAACTGATATATATTTCTGGATATTATTTTCTACTTCTGCCTCTTCTAGGCCCAAGTGCAGCTTTCCTGATGGGGATTTTCTATGTTCAGGACACATACTGAATGCCTGGATCTGTTCCTTTGGCATAATTAGGTTCTTACAACAGCAAGCAGCTCTGTATATGGAGCTGAACTCAAAGAGGAACTGATCTTGCGAGAGGAAGCAGAGGGGACGTAAACAAACCCAGAGAAACATGGAACTTCACTAAGTATTCGGGAGGTGGTTAGAAGAGATTATTTTTATTATTTATGTAGCATTCAGTCTTTGTCTATGGAAAACAAGAAAAAATTTAAAGCATGAGCACCACATTTTTTTCTTGACTTACAGTCTGAAAAATATTTGGATGCAGGGAAAATATGGAGCCCCACTGTATTATTTGGTGAGAAGGTCACAAAGAATTTTAGATACTTTCTGATCTGCCCTTATATTTCCTTTTTTTCTGTTGCCTGCAGACAACTGCATGGCTAGAACGCAGAATCCATCCAGAACTTCACATCTCAAAGTAGTACACTAACGGGCAACCTCCAAGAGGAATGCCTTTATTTAGGACACTGTGATCCACCAAAGAGCAGAACCTGTCAAGCAACCACAGCTCCTGCCTGGGAGAAGTGCAATGTACAGCATTGTAACTTCATCTTGGCTAGGCAAACAAAAAAAGCACTCAATTTTCAGTGTGGTTTTACTGCTCTTCAGGCATACATCCTTCTTCCCATTTTCCTGCCAAATTTTAGTAAAAGTATGCACCATAAAGCTTATCTTTATTGTGATTAGCATCCTTTATATTTCCTGTAAATAATGACAGGACAGTAAACTGCTTGCCTTTGCTAGTGAAAGAACCACATTATTTCATTTTCATGAAACATGAAGCTGAGTATATTAGATAAAAACAATCAAGTCCATACACTATCACGTATAGGAATATGTGATAAGATAATCAATGATAACATTGAAATCTCATTTACAAAACAAATGTATTAAGTCAGAAAACAATTATTTCTCTTATTCTAATAAAAGCAAGCACTGAGGTAATTAATACAGAAGGCAGGCAGATTTTTTACTTTATTTATCAAAAAATACCACAGCTCTAAATTACTTATGTAAATAGATTCAGTTATGCTCGATTAGCACAGCCAAATGTGATTCATTCAAAACAGTATGTTTAATTTGTCGACTCAAATAATGATACAGTCAATCTGCTATAATTCAAAGGAACTCCACTTCAACTTAGACTGATTATGTATGTGTAACTCTCAGTAAAGCACACTAATTTGCATGGACCAATAATAAAAACACAGAGCACCAGCAAAAGTGTCAGTGTGAGGAATTACAAAAGCGTCTCCTAACTATAAATAAATTTGTATTTCTTTAAATAAATAATATTAAAATCCATGATCACTCATCTTCGCTGTCAATATTGATTCGTATTACTCCAACAGTATCTACAAAATGGTTCCCATCTAATTTCTTTTCCCCTTCTTAGCATTCTAACTAATAAAAAGCCAAAGAAAGATTCAAGGACAAGCACTGCACAGTATGGCACACCATTTAGAGGTGTATATGATTCACAAGCACACAGGATTTTTCTCTTTCCTGTTTACCCGGTCTTCAATGGCAGTAACTCTGCATTATCCTTCTGTGTTCAGTGTGAGAGTGACCATATTGCAGCAGCCTTGCTAGGGTTCAGCTTATCAGGTGGTACATGAGGGGTAGCTGCACAAGTGGAAATGTTCTCTGTATGCTAGAGAAGATATATGGACTGCTAAACAGACGTAACTGTTTCTTCAGAGCATTCACCATCACCTCTCACAAGGAGGAGCTGAAGTATCTAAATGATCAAGGATCTACATGTCTTTCTCACATTCTATATATTTGTCAGTATGTTTTATGAAGAAAGCAAGTAAAGACATCTTAAATGCTGTAAAAACCAAATTCAAAAAGTGTGAAAATAAAAATCAAGCAACAAAAGAAATACACCACAGCTACACCACTAATGTTAAACGGGAAGAGTTCAGAAATTAGACTGTAAACTTTAGGGCACAAAACATGCACACCAAGTCAAAAAAATGCGAGTAGGATGAAAGCTCTCTTACCTTCTCACTAGTTAAGCTACTTTACAACTTGCGAAGTATGACCACTCAAAAAAGAAATCCTCTAAATATTTAAGGACATAATTATGAAAAAGCTGGCCATTTTAACTATCTCCCACACTAACTCATAAATAGAAGCACACTGGTTACCTTTAATATCCTGTGCAGAGTTTCTCTTCAGGTGAAGAGTCTGGCCTATTCCAAGATTCCAGCAGTTTAATACACCAGCGTGAAAGGTAAGCCTTCTATACATGAAGTTTGTAGTATTTTGCTTTCTGATGCCTTCTAAGCGCATAATACTGACTGAAACCATAACTAGCTTTACCCAATCTCTAGACAACCCATTAACCAAGTGTTCCACAAACATCAAGAAGTCTCTTCTCTTCCACTGCAATGGAAGAAAAATCTCATATTTAGATGTAAAGGATATTCTTTTACAACAGCAATTCACATTCACGACACACAATTATCAATGGCTGAAGTTTGTGAATTAATCATCAATGGAATTAGCAGAATTTAAAGCAGTAAGAATAACACAACAAAATATAATTAATTTTGACCATATTTTAATTACTTATTCCAACATTAACAGCATACTTATGCATGTACTGCATGTGAAATGAAGTCCTGAAACATGCCACAGTTTTTATATATCAGCTACATGCAGAAAAGCAAGAAACAGCTGCTAACCATTCTATTAGGCCAGACATTATACTGTGTAGTAAATGAAGAACTAAGATTCTATTGTTTTGTCCACTATGCATGTGTGAAAAGGAAAATCTTGAATGTGGGTTACTAACAAAACATGTAGTCCTGTCATTATCCACAGATAATCATATTAGTATTTATCTGTTTACATTCTACTAACCAACATGTGACACCTAGTAGTGTGCAACTGCAGGGGAATTAATTTTCAACCTTTCCCCCTGTAGTGATATGGCTGATCCCTGAATTAAAACTGTTGACTCAGCAGCCTGTCCAGTTACCAAGATAGATAATTAAAGCTGTCTCATATTAAGCTTACAGATTTGAGCCAAATGCTCTCCAAGGCCCCTCAGAAATTCTGGGGCAAAACTGGGACCGCACACTGAATCTTTCACTGAAGCCTACCACTGGACTTCAACAGCAAGGGTATCTCCCCAGGACACCATGTGAGCTAACTCTTCAGGAGAAGGAGCTCAGCATTGCTATAGGCTGTCAAAACTGTGATCATAAAAGCAATCAAAATGCAAGAATAATAGGATGGAAAATAAGACAGTAAATATAACAATACTAGTGTATGAATCAACATATAAATCAGCATATAAAAAAACCTGATAGTTTCTGAAATAGGGAAGCAAGGGGTATTAAACAACATTGAAAGGTGGCAGATTGAAGGGCAATGAATGGAAAGACTTTCACATACGAGATGCAATCAGCCTGTGGTATTTCTCACCTTATGATGCCACTGAGCTGAAGAATTTTTCAAGTGTAAAAAGCAAGATTCGTTATGTAGTTAAATAATAAAGCTAACCAGAATTATTACAGCTTATACAAGCAAAAAGTTTGGAACAGATTGTGAACACTACATTTCAGAGTAACTCGGGCTCCAGCTACTAGATATACAACTTTTGTATCAACTACATTATCTAAACACTGCCTACTCGAGTTTTCTTACCATTTCTGCTGAGGCATCTGTCACTACTCTTAGCCATTGTCTTTCAAATAATCAAGATACTGGTCAAAGGGACTACTGCCACACCAGCAGCTCCCTTATTCTCTAGTCTTATTATCCCAAACACCCCATCCCCTTCATTCGTTACTATGCAGCTATTGCCCACCCTTATAATTAAAATATTCACTCAGAAAAGGAGTAGAAAATGCCATTTCCTAAGAAATTATATTAACTGCTGGTGGTAAAACAGGCAAAATTCATCCTTCCTTGAAAACCCACAGTATGATAGTGACTTTTGCTGAAAAGAAGTCATTAAGACAATCATCAGATTTTATGAATTCATGCAGAGATAAAATTTCTTCAGTTTCTATCCATTGTAACATTTTTTTTTTTTTTTTTTTAAAAAAACACAGTGCCTTGCCATTCAAACCCATGTACTGTAAAGAATTGAAATGGGGGGAAAAGAAAAAAGGTCATTAATGCTTAGCCACCTGTAGCTAAACAGCTTCTCACAAGTACCCTCATATTTCATACTATACTAACTGTTGCTATTAGCACAGCATGCATAAGGTACACTAGAGAAATAAAATTAATTAACCCTGGTCTTGCTATTCTTAACTCTCTATGTATAAGCACATGGCAAAACAGTTCTCCTTAAACACTTAAACGCTCTCCTTAAACCCTTTTTTATATCCTTTCAGGGGCCTTTGCTGAATGTTTTCCTGCAAAAAGGCTTAAAATATGTAAAGGTTCCTTTTGCCTAAGATTGCTGTGCCACCTCAGCATAAAAAACTTCTGCAGCGAAAGATCATTTTATTTTTCACTGCAAAGGAAGCACAGAAACTATCAGCATCCACACACAGTCTCTAGGACTATTAATTTGCTATTTCAGTCTTGCACTGCATGTACTGTACAATGACAAGCTCAGTACTCCCACACACATATCTGTCTAATACACTGATGTCTAAAAGACTTCTCTAGTCACCATGAACTCCTTTCTTACTGTGGAATTTCAGGAGCCATCTAACCATTATTGACTAAATGCAAATTTTGCTTTTGCTGTACATATATTTGCACATTCCTATACGTCTCCACGGAAATACATGTGCATCCACACAGAAAGCACCCTGAAAATATGAAATTCCACCTGTTTCGCAGGGAATTTCCATTCCACCAGTGAAAACCTGACGGAAGGTATCAAGTCCCTTTGCGGGAGACCTGCCACCTTTTCTTCCGCAGAATTTTCAGACTCTGGGGACCTATTACATCTCTAAGCTGTCTTGTCCTGTCAGGGCATTAGAGCTGATTACAGCTTTTAGCTGACTGTGGTTACAACCACTCTGGAGTGAGGCATTATGGGGAGTGAGCACTTTCCCTCAGTGCAGTGCATGGGTGGGCTCAGTTCTTGAAGCACAGTAACTACCTTTCATATGATACTGCACTAAATCCAGTCACTATTTTCTGACCTTGCTGTCTCCCGCATACTCAGTTTCAGCATCTCTATATCATTATTTCAGTTCCAGGACTGGTTGTGCAGCTCCTGCTGGATGTATTTAGTCCCACAACATAGTTCATTTTGATGTGCATTAGCTAATATGGAACTTTCCAAAGTATAGCATTTTCCTTAGTGACAATGCAGTAGTCTAGCTGTAGCCTCTGGCTACTCAGCAGTCTTTTTTTCCGCTGCTTCTGCAAAGTCTGCCTGAGTCTGCAGAGAGCTTACAACAGCTCAGAGATAGGGAGACATACCATTTTTTAGACAGTGCCTGAAGCCTGTAAGGCACAATCATAGTCTTAAGATCTGTCACATCTTCACCAGGTCACTTCTCTTTTTGGTGAGGTATTCTGATTAGCAGTGCTGCTGTCCTTGACTCTTATTTATCTTAGGTGGGGAAAGAGAGAAAAGCATTCAAAAGCATAGCAGAAACAGCATATATATATGTGCTATTGAAAAGTGTTATTAGCTGCTAGGACATTGCTATTTTAATATACATTGTAGTACATATTCTTTCTTTACACATGCATTATTTCTTGAGTAAAACCAGAAATAGGTTATTTTTCCAAGACTTCCTTGCTGTCACTAAATCTACTTGCACATCTCAAAGTGGGAGGTGAATGGGGGAGGAACATGATGCAGTGCCATTTGAGCAGACAGCTACACTGATGTGCGGCAGAGAGAAAAGATGATGGGAAATGAGCCCAGCAATAAGAAACTCATGTGAATGCCAAAACCAGCACATATCAAACACCTTTTTTTGCTCCAGAATTCATCATACTTATTAGAATTTTAGACTATCCAAGTTTGCATCAACCAAGAAGGTCATATGAATGGATACAAGAATACCAGTGACAGCGATGCCAGAAGTCCGACCCTAATCTTTCCGGCACCAATGGAGCTCAGGAGTGAGTCACCTCGTTGCTGTTATCAGAACCTGCTCTTCAAGCAGCATCTGCCAGTGTCCTGATGCTGCTCTGATCAGAGCAGCACTGAGATGCTTCTTCAGCTCCCATACCTCAACTATCACAAATGAAAAAATCCATCCCTAAACTGATACACAGTAATTAAACCCAATGTTTTAAAACAAATACTGTTTTGTTTTTTTTTTTAAAAAGGAAGTACTGCCATTGCTGTGCTTGGGAAAGGAGATTTCATAACACAGGATGCCCTTTATATCAGAAATGATCAGAAAAGGGGAGTCTTCCTCACATGCTCTTCATCACAGCCAGTAAAGGCACCTGACAATAGCAAACATGCTGTTTGTATTATGAAAGCAGAGATGTGTATCCTCAACCAAATACAGGTTTGTGTCCTCATTCCACTGCTCTTCCTCACTCCACCTAACAGCTGAACATGCCCAACCGTGCACCTGACACAAGATCTAATGTTGCTGCCATCAGTGTACTTTCAAGTCCTGCAAATTTGATCACAAATGGAACACCTTTGCAGGAGGATACATTTTGCCTTCTACAGCTGTTGCTTTGACTACCTCTGCTGCTATCATTGCTATGGCTGGGTCACTGAAGCAATATTCAGCAAAACAGCAGTCATTAGTCACACCACAATGTAGGAAGCAAAAGAAAATCAAAGTTTTAGTGAGTTTTGTTTTTTCCTTGCCTTAGCAATCAGTGCTGAAAGGGCGTATTTATTAATTTACTTCAGTAAATTTCCTTCAAACAAGGCTAAAGACCTCCTGTGCTTTCCTTCCTCTTTATGCAAAACCTGAGGGACTGAGAATGCTGAAGAGATGAAAAAAAGCTAAAAGAGAAGAAAAACAGGAAATACTATGTAGTTGTTTTACAAAGATTCACTGAGCACAGAAATATATGCTCTTGATAATTTCCCACTAGAAAAACCTCCCATCCAATTGAAGAAAATGTAGTATTAACAACTGACATGTCACAGAGGAAGCTTGATGGACTGATTAATCATCATGAGATAAGTGGGTTCACAACCAGATCACCCTCTCCAAAAAAAAAAAAAAAAAAAAAAGAGAAAGAATCTTTCATTTGTTTAATCACTAGTAAGAAAATTCAGTATCAAAGAGTGCCTGTGCACTGAAATACACAGTGCTTGTTTACATTTGGCAGACACAATGAAATGCACACTATGCAACAGTCACTTAATCTGGAACACATTACATGAAGGGACCCTGCAAAAATGAGGCTTAAAATGAAATGGCTTCAAATTTTGTTAAATCCTATTGTCTTCCTTTCACTCATCATGGCCTCTTTTATCTCCCTTTTTCCTAACAGTACCAGAATTCTACAGGAAACAAAATGGAATTAGGCTGCTGGCAGAAAAATGTAAGGTTTCTAAATCCGGGTGGGCCTATTTCCTGGAACTAGGAAATGATACGTGAATACCGGTACCCATTTTAAATAGAGGTATTGAGAATGTATTGTGATTAACAGTGACCAGAAAAGCTTCTCTTACGCTAACAAACTTGTGTAAAAATGCTACTAGTGCAGTGTACTTTGGTGAGCGTGCATCACATTTCTTCACTGTGTCTGAATCATAGCTGCCACAAACTATTACAGGCCTCATTAGGAGCCTTGGAGGTCAAGGAAGCAGTATCACTAGCTCTACCAGATAAAATAAATGAATATTTACAGTTTAAGTTAATTCAGAATCATTTCATGTTTAAAAAAAAACAAACCCTCAATTGTTACCAAGTACTACATGGAAGACCATAACAAACTTAGGCTTATGAATTTGAAGAGATGTTGTTTTCATATGAAACTGCATCTGAGCCCTTCAGTCTCATCAGGAAGTTTATTTGGATACAACACCAGAAGAGGCCTCAGTTTCCTGATTTATATGAGTTCTGAGGGTGCCAATGGGCTCTAATTGTTCTAAACAGCCTTTAACCATCTTTCTCTGTAATGCTCTCCTGAACCCTTCTCTCCTCCTAGGGTCTTGGCTGCTTGTGTTTAGGGTCTGCTCTGATATGGCACAGCTATGCAACCTTGGATCAGACTTCTGTGAAAGTAGCTAAATCATAAGGAATTGCTATGAAAAGCCTCATCTGGAGCCTCCACTTGAGCACTCTCTGCTTGTTGGCCCACGAGCAGCAGTAATGCCCCCCCCCCCCCCCCCCCCGCCCGTGGTCCTTGCGCCTGAGCTCTGCTCTAGTCAAGCTGGACTTGGCCTTGTACCTTGCTGGGCCTGGCCTGAGCTCTGCTCTAGTCAAGCTGGACTTGGCCTTGTACCTTGCTGGGCCTGACCTTGCCTTGCTGATTTGCTTGCAGCCCTGCAGTATCCCTGTAGACTTACCTGGTCAACATAGGACTGTTGGCTGAACCTGGTCACCATCCCCAGACCTGCTCTGCTCTTCTAGTTTGGGTCCTGTGGGACTGAGCCCCTTGTCCATGAGGCCTCTGCACCTGCCTGTCACCTTCAGCTTCCAGCTTGCCTCCCCTTGTGGGACAGCCCACTCTTGCAATTCCCTGACAAAAATCTTTTAACAATCATTCAAATGAAATTTGGCCAGAAGTTGTGAAGGTCATGGATATTGTAGTCTCATGAAAGCATCTCTAAATCCAAAAAAGCAATCCCTAGCCCAACACTGACCTCCAAACAAAATCTCAGAATCTGTACCCAGGGGTGCAATACAATTGTATCATACAAGTATTTATTTAGTTCCAAAGTAACCAATACCATGTCACATACCACAAAAACCCCACTGCAGTCAACCCTGAGTTAAAAGGTATCTATCATTAGGCACATATCACAAAGCTAGGGAAATGAATTAATCGCCAGGGGCCCTGGGGAAGCTTAATTTTGCACAGAGGCAACCAAGTTTAATGGCACAGAATACACAGAAGTTAAATTTGTAACTTGAATCCATAAGAAAATATTGTTTCATACTTTCAGAGATCTGTAATTACATGTCATTAACTGCTATATATTTCAGGTAACTTAGAGGAATAAGGATTCATTATGATTTATTTCATGCTTAATACTGACCCACTGTAGTCATAAAATGTAATTAGAAAAAAAAAATGCCCAAATATCAGCAGAAAAATACTGCATGAGAAACAACTGTATGCTCAGCTACTCAACTTAAAGGGATACTCCTTCAAATATTACACCCTTTCTTTGGTCTACAACAAAACCATACAAATGGTGTAAGCGTCCAGAGCCAAAGTATGGCTGTTTTATCATCACAATCTTCTGACAAACTTGAGCCAATTTCTGATCTTGTAAGAAAATTTGAAGCTCTGCACAGAATTGTGTGAAGTGTGATGAAAATCTTGTCTTCTTCTATGATCAATCCTCATTTTCCTCCTTCCCATTTTTTCCTCCAAATATTTGTCATAAGGATTAAAAAAAATAGGAAAAAACTTTAATGGACAACTTGGTATACCATCTTCTTATCTCACCTGCACGCTTTTTTTTTTTTTTTTTTTTTTACTGTAGCTGTTCTCCCCTTTTAATACATATGCAAAACACCTTACAGAGATTGTTGCTCAGAATGCTTTGACAGCCATGCATTCACACACTTCCATCAGGAATCCAGCTCCCTTGCCAGAGAAAATGGCCTTCTGTCAGCCTGATTCATTTGCATTCCAGCTGACAAGGTTCTTCTCTTAGAGCTTTTGTTATATGCTACAGTGTCCTTTCAGATTAACAGAGATCACTGGCACCTTTCTTACCAAGAGTTGTGTTCTTGTCTGACAGCTAACCCTGACTTTGCACAAACTTCACTGTAACAAAAGTTATGACTGTTAATATTATTTCAATTCAACAATACAAGGTACTACTTATTGTAGTTTCAAAAACTGTTCTCTAAAGCTTTTAATTGATAATAAAAGCTGGAACAAGTCAAGATATTGGGTTTTTTTTCCTCTTTAAAAACCCCCCGCAAAACAGTCATATTTAATTGCAAGTAAATATTCAGCACAGTCCTCCTTTCAGTTGTAAATTCATGGCCTATGCAGATGAAATATAAAAACTGCTCTAAGTCTACAGTGCTGTATCTCTGAATTATCTCTTCCTGCATTTTTAAATAATTAATGATTTTTCTTCTAGAACAATGCAGGACTAAGATTTAAGTTAGCCAATTACTCACGATATTATAGAAAGGTGCCCTAGTAATTTTCTGATTTAATAAAAATATTTCAGCATCTAATCATGTCAAGCAATGTTATTCATTGTCAAATGAACTAAATATTGCTGCATTTCACATTTTCTTTTACTATTTTTGGCATGCTGATCACAACAAGTCACATCTGATCCCTTCTAAAGGGAAAATAGTTTAAAATAACCAAACCAAAGTAATTTGGTATTGTTTCATGAGCATGTCCATAAAGGTCCCATCTAGAAGCTACAGAACTGCATTTCTACACTGAGTTCCCAAATTAATGTACCTGCTAATGCAGGTACACAGCTTCCAGAGTTCTAGTTTCCACTCAGTTTGGAGAACGGACAAAAGTGTTTGGGACCATTTGTGCAGTACTGGCTTTATTTACTTCCTGATTTTGAGCCATTGCTTTTCCCTTGGATTATTTACTCTTCTTGTTCAATCATGTATCTCCAGCAGCAAGGGCTTTAAGAAATGTAAGTTCTGTGTTACAAATTGGAGACACTGGTAATGCAAGCCTTATCCTCCTTTTCCTTGTACTTCTTCCTTTTGTACTTTATTCACTGTTGGTCCCTCATTCCCCAAAACACAGCAGCAGAATCTACAGAATATAGAAAATTTATTTCTATCTAATTCATAGCTGCTGTTTCCAGATTCTCCTATTATTTTCTCATTCAATTCTTTCTTATTAATGAGTAGGAAGTATTTTCTCTTATGACTGGAAACCCTTCTTTTAGGAGTATTTTAGATTCTAAGGAGAAGAATATTTGCATTTTAAGATGCTAGTTCCATGAACTTTCAGTGGAACTGGCTTACTTTACAAGCTTAGCTCCAAAATTCATAAAATGATTGTTATTCCTACAAAGGGGTTTGCAAAACCCATTTTTTTGAAGTTTCCTAGTTATTATCAGAGTGCTGGACTCATGTTCAGGAGCGATCCTTTTGGGGAATTCCTCATGTTCCTCCTATTCCTAGCTGAATAATTTAGTTTACTAGTTTCAAATAATCTAAAAAGCCGCAGAATGAAAGCCTGCCTCTGAAACTAACGCATTTATGGTAAATAATGCAGCACAGATTATTATGTTCTTAGTGAATACCCACTCCATTTCAACTACCTTGAACCACAGAACAAACACTATTAATAACAGCTTGCCTTCTCAAGGTTACATTTAGTGTACAATCTCTTTGGGTGATGTAATTAGTTTATCAGACATTGCTACTAGGTCAGTAGTAAACATTCAGTCCAAATGCTCATTAGCATTAGAAGGACTCTGACAGTTACAACAGTTCTTTTACTTCGCAAGATCTCGTCTTTACCTCTGATAGCTATTAATTTCTATTTTTCCTGGCATAGCAAAAGCTTATTCAGAGGTTATTTTTAATGATGTTCTAGAAAGATACAGAATACAAGGTACTCTTGTTGTCTTTAGCTAGAAACTGAGACAGTACACCCTATCAGTTTTATCCCAGTGTTGCTCCCAGCCACCTAAATGTTATCATGACATGACATAGTTTCTATGGGAAGGGATAATATATAGCAGCTGAAATTAAAAAACAAATCAAAAACAGAAAAGCTATTCTGAAAAGTACAGATTGTAATAACATCTTTTGATTTCAGGATCTGAATCCTTCTCAGGCAGCATATAACTCTGTATTCAATTCTATAGGATTTTCTATTAGGGAAAACCTGAATACAAAGAACATTGTTATTCCTCAGAGACTGACAACATGCCAGGGTCTCGCATTCTTGTGACTCTTCAAACTACAAATTCAACCTGTTATTCTAGAAACATATGACAGCTGTAGAGGCAATCCCTTTAGCTTCCAAATAATATCTCTGGAATGGCACTGGCACCCTTTACCAAGTGCATTAAAAATTTACCCTGTCAAAGACTGAAACTAGAGTAAGAGGAAATAATTGTATTCTTGGAGAGGACATAACGTGGAAAGATCTACATTAATAACCCTGCAGAATTTTTAATTTAAATTAGAAATAGCCATATCTTCAATCAAATGGCAATTCTGTGGAGCTTCTGTCCATCTCCTACATATCTAGACATAAATTAAAATTCGTCAGTACCAATAACAAGCTTTCTACGTGGGACACACAAACTGAAGGGCTTACATTGCTTTAAAATTGTGTAGGTATCACTAATCAAGGATCAGAGAGTATGCCCCAGTCTTTACAACTGATTAATTTAAGGCTCATGAAAGTTTCCTCTTTTACAAAATTTCCCCACAGCGTATCTTGTTCTATTCTTCTTCTTCCATTAAAGGTCTAACACCATCAGATGCAAGCAGTACGGTTAAAAAAATGACAAGTATATCAAGTCTGGTTCTGTGTCACAGCAGTACAATCTTTAATTATCTCTTTGCATTCTATCTAGGAACATTAATGAAAAGGATTAAAACCATAAAAGCTTGGTAAAACCACAGCAGACATGACAAACAAAAAGCCAGATAGTAATGAAGCATAAGCCTTCCAGAGCCTAAATAGCAGCAAATATTTAGGCTGTAAAATCACATTAGTCTATTGTTTTTAACTGGAGGTGCATGACAAAATTACTCCTTTGCCCTTCCACTTACTGTCTTTATGGAGAGTGGTAATGGTAAGTCACTTCTCCATTTTCAGATTATTCACCATTCAGAAAAATTTCCTCTGTGGTCTTAATATACCAAAAAACTCTAATTCTCATGGCTTTGTGGAAAACACAAATATCCTTAGAATGAGCCACCCTTACGGAAAGTCTGCATTTTGAAGAGATGTTACACAGGAAGTATTTCCTGAGTAGGCCAATACAGTTCAAATGTGATGTCAGGCTCACTATTCCAAGTTTTTACCAAAACATCCTGGAACAACACAGACACAGAAAACTAAAAACCTCTTCTCTTACCCGGAAAGCCTGATAGAGGTCATGGCCCCTTGGCTTTTGAGCTAACATTACCAATATTTATCTACTACTATTATCTGGAAAATTATATTCTGTTCTACTTAAAATTTAAGATGTTTTAACTGTATCAATGAGTAACACAGAAACGCCAGTTGGCCAAAATCAAACATTTACGTAGCTGTTTTTTGCTTTACCTTTAAAGTATTCCTAATAAAATCCAGCAATTACATTGGCTTCATTTTAGTTTCCTAAATGTCACTACAGTCTTTGTGTCTATATGTCTTCACTGAATAGTCCAACAAGCTGTGAGATTCGCAGGTTACACTGCATTCAATTAACCACAAATATATAATAATAAACAAGCTGGGGTAAAATTCATATAGAAATTGACTACAGAATTGGAGATTACTAGACTCTTGACTGGCACACATAGCACAGGAAAAGAAGCACTACATAACTATGTGTCTACAATTACACTGGTTGCATGTGTAATACCATGACCATTCAGATTCCCGACTAGTAAATAGGAATGTTAGTTTTACTCATCCAGACTTCAGTCTGGATTCCAATTTCATCCACATTCCAACCTATGAACAGACTCCACTTTTAAAAAGTACCTTCTCAGAAAAGTCAGAGGACATGTTACCCATTTCTAGCAGCCCTTACACCCTGGAGAGCCCTGCATGGTTTCTACAGGGTCTTGACCATTACTTAAGTAAAAGCAAACCTATCTTCTGTAGATTTATATTCAGTGTGAACCATGGAGATGCCTATCACTAGAAAATTTATATTCCTCTGCAGATCATAAAAGGTGATCTTTAACTGATTTCTGCTTTACAGCATTCATGGTTCATTCTGCCAGTGCTGCATCTACATGAAAGGAAGTCCAAAATTCTGTATCCTGAAATCACACCTGATGAATCTACACAGAATTCCAAGGATGGGATGGGAGGGAAGAAGAGCTTTAAAGCAAGGAGATACCTTTCTTCATGACTCCCTTCTTTTGAATTCTGGTAACAAACTACAACTCAAAACTCTTTCTTCCAACCAGTAAAGCACAAATGGATCCAGCAACTCAACACAGGTTTCCTGCAAGAAGTTTAGCTCTAAGAATCAAGACTCCTTCAAGCAGAAATCACGTACAAAGTAGATCCCAGCACAGAAACTTCTACATGTTTTTTGTGATCCAAAGAGTCCAAGGATAAGCAAGCCTGCCCAAAATTCCAAATGTTTCTCAGGAGAAAACAGCTTCAGGGAAACTCTGCAACATTCACATTTTCTTTCCTCAGCTACCAGTCTCCATTGAAGTCTCTGCTTTACTAAAAATACAATATATGAAATCTCAGGAGTATAAAGAACAATACTGAGAGGATAAGCCTGTATTTTGCCTAGTATTTGGTTGCTTACTTTTTATATTGAAAGGAGTGAGAAATGCTGCCAGGATGATAGTCTGGACTTGGGAATTAAAAATAGTAATATAAAAAGTCAATGTTTTTCTCCCCTTTGCTTTCCGCAATTTCTCTTTTCTAAATGTACTTTGCACATTGTTAGTCAGCTACAATGTGTGTGGGATGTATTGTTGAGGTTGCCATGGTTTCTCATTTTTAATGAGCTTTGAGACTTTATAATCTAACCAAATACACTAGTAATTACTACATTTCTTTCTTCTCCCTTCTCCCCTCCCTCCAAAAATTACTGACAGTAAAGGTAAATTAGTGATCTGAAAGACAATAAAACATCAAAGTAAGAGTCCACCCTCAAAGAGTTGGCAAACAAAAGCTTAGGAAAGTAACAGGAGAAAATTACCACCATCAGACTCAGGGATATATTCTGTGTGCTTAACATCAAAAGTCAGCATGGTATATTGTTCTGTTGCCCAACACACATTCCCCAAAACACACAAAAAAAACAAGTCATGGTTGTCATCAGAACTGGTGTTGAACCACTGAAGACTACCTACATCATCTATTTTTGCTTTTTGTTAAGTCTGCTCTATGCTTAAGAAACCTAACTGCTCAGATGTTCTGTGGGAAGCTGTCTTCCAGTGCTTAAAGCCTTGATTTGACAAAGCAGCGGAGCAATTGCCCGATGTCAGAAACAAGAATCTGAATGGGACAACTCATGCACTTAAAGGTAGGCTCCTGTTTGACTAATTTGCTGAATCAAGGCTAAACAAAACCAAAGAGGCAGAAACACTGCTCATTTAAGAAACACAAAGAAACTATTTCCTCATCTGAGCGATTCTGCTTTTATAATACTGGATCAAGTACACTGAGATAAATGTGATTTAAATAAAACAGTTTGTCAAATCTACAACTAAAGAGAAAAAAGGCTTAATGCTTAAACTATAATGAAACATTTCACACCAGATCCCCTTGTCAGCTGAAGCCATTTTAAATCACATCCATTTTCGACCACCTCCTGAACTGATGAAAGAGGTCAACGGTGTAGAAGCAATCTAAACTCCGAATCTGCAAATAGCTTTTCATGGGCAAACCCACGCACTTAAAAAGGACTCCTCCACCTCTGTCCCCAAACAAATGTGTATTTGTCACTTACTGCCACTGTTTGTCTTACCTGGTACGGTGGGGAGTAAAAGAAATCCTTTCCTTCATTTGTAAGTAGGTCAAATGTGGCTACCACATTTTTATATAAAAGAAGGTGATTTTACCATGTTTTTATATAAGAAAAGGTGATTTTAGCCTCCAAGAAACTAGCAGACTAGAACCACAGAGGTTACACAACTTACCCTTAGCTAAACAGTTGTGGCTGACAACTCTAAAAAGCATCCATCACTGCAAGGACAGAAGATCCAATGTCTGATGGCTCCCTGTGGAAATTTCTATAAATACTGTCCTTAAAACCTTGCAAAGCACTTAAGTATGTGCTTAAATATCCTGCTTTACAGACAGCTAGACATGTAAAGTGCAGAGAAGCTAAGTGACTCCATTAATGATACACGGGAAATCTGTACTAGAGTAGGACACTAGACCAACCTCCAAATCTTGAGTTTTAACTCTTACTCATGGTACTCTATCCACAGACTGCTCTCCTCTATAAAGGCAAATAATGACATCAGCACTGCCTCTGTGTAAGACAGATGATTGAAAGCCTGTTGACATGCTAGCGATTAGAAAAGCCCTACCACAGAAATGGAATTTAGTAGAAATCCGGATTAAAAAAAACCCTACTTCTGCAGTATAAATCAACTTTAGCTTAAACACTATAAAATAAACTTTCACTTCTAGCTTCCTGCATGAGGTATCTGAGGACCAGCAGTCTTTTCTTTCACATAAGCTCTTACAGAATGAAAGATAACTGCAATCTAAAAATTTCCATCCACATTCTACTATGAATCACAAGTGCTGCTTTCTCTTAGAAAGGTCATTAGTATTTTATTTGTGACTTTCCAGAGGAGCAGTTCATTTCAGCAGTATTTTGCTAGAACATGGTGTCATACAACTACACTGCCATCTGTCCACCAAAATCAGTTTGATTCCACACAAGAGGAGGTGTTGGCCGCTTTCTGTGCAGGAGAGAACAGCAGGTTTCTTCTGATCTACACCAGAAACTTACCTAACACAGACGGACGAACCAGTGTCAGCTACAGGAAAAGTTACTGAACAGTTCTTACTAAAATTCCCGGCTAATAAGTGCTTATAGCTTTGCCAAACCTTAACCGCCTATGAGTATTTTTTTGCTAGGTGGTTTTCTAATCCATATTTTTATTAAAAATCCATATTTTTATATATATATATTTTTATAAATACTTATTTTAAAAATCCATACATTTATGTAACTCCACTATGTGAGACTGCTTCTTGCAATGCAGCATATCAAAATGCAAAGTGCTACAGAAACTGAGTACTCCAGGCTTTAAGTATACACAGTAAGACACACAATATTAACGTACATTCCCTAGTTTGGTTTAACCTATATTTATGGGGGATAACAGTATTATTTTCTAGCCTCCCAAAAAAGTAAGAAGATGCATTAATAAAGAAAAAATTTCTGAAGAACTCTGATAGTGCAGGAAGAAAGACAACCCTAAGAAGATTCATGGGGCCGGAAGTATCTTTTCAATGATTCTGTTTGACTGACAAGTAATACCTGTGGTATCTCCTAATTTCTGAGAGTCTGACCTCACAAACTCAATTCAACTTAAACTGTTGGAGACTTTTTGCACTGGGGGAGGGGAATAAGAGGACCTTTTTCTTTACAATGAAGTGTCAACACTGTATGAGGTTAGAAAAAATACATGATAAGGTATACTCTGATTACAATGTGAACAGATAAATTAGACACAATGGAACAGGGAACGGAAATAAGCAATGACAAGGGGCACTGAAGGTTTGTTTAGTGTGGGCAACATAATGAATTTTCTTCTAATCTCATGCTCATTAATGGCTGAGTGTAATGCTACTACTAAGCATCAAACCTGCTATCACATAAGAGAAGATTCTTGTGAAATGCCCTGTTTTCCAGTTATTCAGATCAAGATGGTGAGATGAAGCATTTCAGCTTGCCTAACCCTAATCTGAAGTAGAACACTTAAGGCCATCATGTAAGAATGGGAAAGAAACCACAGCTTTCCCTTAAAAGCAGAAACCAATCTTTTCTAGATGTTAAGTTTCATATTTACAGTAGTGTCAAAGCCAAGCATATAAAAATCACGAGTCAGGCAAAAAATTAATCAAACAACATGATCTGATTCAGCATCACAAGATTTTATAATACTACTACATTCTCTGGGTGATGGCATGTCAAAGAGTTGATGAATAAACAGATACTCGGACTAACATGTAAGAAGTCTTTCCATATCAACTCCACACAGACTTTTCTTTCCCCTGACAGCACTGACAACCCCATCTAGAGTAGGGTTATGTTCTTTACGCTGCTTTTTAGGTAGAAGGTTTGAAATATTTTTCTACTATTTTCAAACCAAGAGATTCTTGTATGTTTACTTCATGGCAGCAGAAAGGCCTTTAAAAAAAGCCAGCAAATATTGGGAGATTTGTGAGAGAGTCATCATAGCTTGCAATGCTGTTTAGGTTGAACTCTGGATGAGAATTAATTTTTAAAATCAAACCTCGCACACCTATTTCTCATTTCTATTCAAATCAGTTATTGGCTTTACATTTACAGTCAGTCCACTGAAGATAAAGCTGATGAGGGTCTTGAACTACGTGAACCTCAAGTGGATGGTTTGCAAGCCTATTAGCCATAATAAGATTGTATTATTTTACCATAAAACACTGGTAAACTGCTTCTTGATAATCTATTTATGGAAATCCAGTTATAACACTTAGAGTACCTGCTTTTTCAGTTTACAGTGCAATTTTCACATGCAAATTCTATTTCAAAAGTTGAATGCTTGAAATTGTAGGTATTTTAAACACTTTTAGCCCTGATTGATTATATCTCTAAATTAAAAACCATGGGATACCAGTATTGACCAAAAGATAAAAGGAAACCCTTCGAAACACATTAAAATGCAGTATAGAAACATTTCAGGAAAATCAGTGGGCACAGCCTTGTCTTTATATCACTCTTTACAGAACAAAATAATCCTTGGTTTGCTCTGTTTATTAAAACAACACACAAGTCAGCAAACATTTTCACAGAATTAGGAATGCTATCGTATACACATAAGTGTTCCCCAAACTAGATTTCTGTCAGTATTAGGTGAGCACTTTTGAGAAAAGATGCTGCAATGCAATGCTGTCGACTGAATGTAACTGAAGCTGCTAATGGAGCTGTAAGAGATATTTTTCAAAACTATTTAATGCAGCCCACGTAGATAAAATATGCTCTTCTGAGCACTGTCCAAATCCACTGAAGTCTACAGAAAAACACTTCAAGGGACTTCAGAGTTTAATTATGGAGCCTGATCCTCACCCTATGCTACTGCACTCAATAGGAGTTTTTCTACTGTTTTAAATGAGAGCAGAATCCTTGATGATTAACTCAAAAGAGGTATTTACAATACACAGTTCTGGGCCATGCAGTTACAGGGTCTGCCATCTATCATTAAATCCACACTGAGTTTGTTATTACTGTTTTCAAAGAGCTGGCAACACCTACCACACTGAAGGAAAGGTTCACTGCAGCAAAGCTACTTCCTGATGGCAGGAGATGGTTAGACTGTGACTGGCTGCAATACAGCAAAAGGGCCTCAGTTATTCAGTCGGCCTAACAATGCTTATCAACATAATCCACATACCACCCCTTGTGCAAATACAAAGATATGTGCTCTGAGTTGTCACTGGAACATTTTTAAAATAAATTTATTAAGCAGCTTTGTTACCATTGATTGCTTCAGTCTGTAATTACAAGGGAACAGTTTTATGTAGAGTCCGTTTCAGTTGGAATAACCTGTTTCTGATCCCACATATGCAGGAGAAGATTATTATTATCCATTAGTGCAATGGTACCTGTCACAGTAGTCTTGGTGCTGTCTTCGTATACATGAAAAGATGGAAACTATCCTGCAAACTGCTAAGTGCTCAGCTTCTATGGCAATATCAGCCAGGATACACTGAGTTCTACCCTACCTAAGATTAACCGATCTGGTTTTCATTTGCCATAAACTCTAATAAATTCTAATTCATACAGTTAAGTGTTAAAGCTTCAGTTGCCTTCAAAATCTGTCCTCAGCCTAACCGCATTTCCGGTGAAATTAGGTATTTCTCTGATTTAGGCCAATTTTTCTTTAGAAATTTTCTGTAGCTTTCCAACTTGTTGTGCATCTGAGCCCATGGCTGAGCCAATCACTGTTTGTCATTTTAACATGGAACCCTTCCACCTCCCAAGACTAAGATAATTCACAGTTGTAAACCAATAAAGAATCCATGTTCACAGATAGAAATACAAAGTTTTTCAATAAATGCTTTCATCTCTTTGACAGTGGCATCTGTTACTCTACCTAATTTTGCGTGACCTTGAAATTCAAGATCATATTAAGTTTTGCTAAAAACAAAATCAGCTCAGCGTAGGAAATGCTGGGTGTTCTTTGCTTCTCTTTCCGATCTTCACGACCCCATTCATATAGAGCAGAAATGACCTGACTCTTCTCTTTTTCATAATGGAGAGAACTCTCAAGAGAACTTGGGTAATGTAAAATTAACAGGAGACGAATCAGGACCTTCATAGTCTCTATTTGTGCAAAGAGGTGCCAAAGCGGAATGGAAATACTTGTTGCCTCAGATCAAAAAGCATATACAGACTCTAGCTATCTACTCAACAGTAAGGGTTAGGAGATGTATGCCTTAGTTTTCATCTCTTCTCCTACTATTATATCCAAATATTTTTAAAGATATCACTAAAATTAAAAGCACATGTCAAAACTACTCACATATTCTCTGCTAGTTTTCAAATATTTACGAGTTCAGGCAAGTAACTTTTACGCTTAAAGGTCAAACAAGAGCCATGTTACAGGAAGAACTGCATACTTTTCCTACAGCCAGAGAGTTGGTAATCATTAAGCAAACAAAAATCTAAGACTAAGATCAGTAGATACATCATTTACTCTCAATTCATCCACTAAGTATCTGCTGCCTGGTGACTGTTTTCCAAGTAGTACTGCTGAGACATGCAAAAATTTCTGGTTTAGTAGAAGAATACGTTAGCTTGTCCTTAATATCTATTATTGTAATACCATTAGTCTCTTGGACAAGCACGATGTGTGCAAATGCCAATGTATGCATAGAAACCTATGCAGGATACTATCACAACAATAAAATATTGCTCTAGTTTCTAAGTTAATTCAATTTCATTAAAAAGCATAATATTAAAATATAAATATAACATCACAATTTCTTAATGTTGCATAACATTAAAAAATAAAGAAAAACCTATATTGTTATCACACTGATGGACAAAGAAGATCAGAAATCAACCTGAAGCTCGCAACCTGCCATTAGCATACTGAAAGTTCATGTTAAAGCAGATGCATTAAAATAGTTTCAGATATTTGTTTAACACACTGCCATAAAGTTCTTTATGAACAGGTATGTATTAGCCTGCATTGAACAAATTGTTTCTATACTGAAGGTTCACAGACTTTTTCCAATCTAAACCTTTTTCAAATCAAAGATTTTTATGGGTAAACTTCTTTGCCTTTGTGACTATACAGACTAGGGCGGCCATTCTGTGACTCCTGAGGTATTCATAGGCAATTCAAGTATGACTTTGCTGCCTAGGCTACGTCAGGCAGCAGTACGATGCAAGGAGATGCCGGGCAGTCTAAATTCCCGGCATTTGGAGAAACTGAGCTCTTAAGAAGCTGTGCAGGCTAGCTGAATTTATAGCTAGCAATTGGATCCAGCTACTCCCAGCTGGGTGGTGCTACAATACAATAGCAGCAAGCATTAGAATACATAGCAAGCTACTGTCATGTGTCCATCTATGAATCACTGCTTGAACTTGGTCCCAAATTTCATTCCAGGATATATAGTTTCTCTCTTCTGATTCTATGACCAGGATGAATTTTTTACGTAGTCTGAAAGGTCAAAAAGGTTAGCAAACCCGGTTGCAGACCCATGCTGTCCTTTGCTTCTCCATGGCCTCCCATGGCAACTGCAGCAATTGCTTGCATTGGAAAAGTTTTAAGTACGGAATGTATTTTTAATTCTTTGGATATCAGTGAGCAGGTATGAAAGGAGGAAAGATAGCCCAATGTAACAAGCCATTGACAAGCTCTCCAGAGACAGCTTGAGGACATGATCAGGAAAATTATGCAGTTTTTTTAAAAGAAGAATAGGAAGTTAAGAAGGACAAACAGCAGTTTAGGAAGCCTGCTTCACCTTTTTAAATAACTAAAAAGTAGAACTCAGTTCTATCAAAGCTGCAAGAAAATAGTCCACAAATTTTATGGTCTTACCCGGGATATTTAGTAATCTCATCTTCATTTCATCACCATTCAACTCATCCCACCAAATTCCTATACAGATTTTACTACAGCAAACACACTTTAATATACACTTCAAAAACTTATACACTGCTGAATAGAGAAGTGGACCTGAACAATAGGCTTTGCCATTGTGAATCTTCTGTCCCACCACTGCTGTGGCAATGTTAGGAGAGAAGCATGCATCTCAGCTGGGAGACAGCATCCACTCAGCTGCTGACTGTCTCCACCTAGCTGAGTCCCAGCTGCACAAACTCTGTTACTCCCCTCTGTGCTTTCCCAGAGTCAAACAAGCTAGTTTTACATCATAGCAAAACCCCTCTTTGGTCCCAGAGAGGAAAAGAGAAGTCCTCACACAACTGGAACTAGGTGTACCTAGTAAACGGCAACTAATAGCACCATTTCCTCAGAGTTATTAACAGCACGTAAAGACCCAAGCTCCTGAAGGGCTTGGTGTATGCACCCTATCCTGACTCTGAAAATCAGGGAAGGTTTCAAGACTCTAGGTAAGTCTCCACTACGGTGGCCCCAAAGATCCTGTCTGTCCACAAGGAGAGCTTATCTGCAACTTAAATCCAAGCACAGACATATATCAAATATGCTCTGCAGACATGCCCAGACATTTACATTTAGCTGTTCACTCCCATCTAGCCTAGCTTTTATTTATATGCTGGAAGCCTTGTATCTGAAGTTACAAATATACAGGCACATACAATAACATTAATCAGCACAGTCAGAACTGTGCAGCGATATATGTAGAAATTGTGCCTTGGTAACATTAATACTTTATTAGCAGACCAAATGGATAGCTTAACAAAAGAGTAATCAAGGTCCATCACTCTGATCAATGAACCCTAACCAATCTAATGAAATAGGCAATAAAAAATGAAGGACTTCTGGTCCTCCTCTGTATTGAGCGATGCAGTATGCTTCTTAAAGGGCAAGCAGCCTGACCCGCTATTTTGGATTGGACAGATTTTTCAAAGAAAGATCAGCATGCAGAACCTGAATCCAAGTAAAAATCTCAAACCAAATATAAACCCATGCTGTATCTCACTAACAAGTGCTACTCCCAAGACCTAATTAGTAAGAATCAACAAATCAGCAACAAGTCAGAATGACAGTATCATCTGCAAGGAAGAAGACATCTGAAATGCTCTTTACAAACAATCCTCAGGTAACACAGGAGTTGTTCAAGTGGTTTTCAGCAGCACCCTCCCTTAATCTGTTCCAGATTAGCAATTTTTAAGTAACAGTTGGCTAGTCAGAGCCAGAATCTTCTGGTTAAACAAGAAAATGCATTCTAATCCCATTCAAAATCACTAGGCAAAAATCTGAAAACTGCCTAAGGATAAAAATAAATAGTCTTTTCATTTCATAAATACACCCTGTACAGAAGGGAGAATAATTCAGTAGACCTAGCACAAACCTCATGGTTGATTTAAGGTGCCACTACATCTCAGAGATACAGCACCATATTTCAAATTATTATTTCAAATACATTGCTTAGTAGCTTAAAAAACATTTTCACCATGTTCCTTAAAACAGTTTTAATATCTAGTGCTATCAAGAAGTCATCATGATCTTCGGGTCATTACTTTCCACTCTTAAAACTATCCATTCAAAAAACATCTAACTCCCACTCAGTATTTAACTTCACTGGGATAATTAAAGTCACTACAGAAATCATGCACCTAAGTTTCTCATAAAACTTATTCTGTAACGTAGAATTTTCTATAAAACAAAATACTGTGCCCAATTTTAGGCCCCAAATATGAGAAACACACTGATAAACTGCAGTGAGTTCAGTGGAGGACCATCAAGATGGCTGGGGGCTAGAGCAACTGTCCTGTGAGTAGAGGATGAGGGAACAGCCTTGTTCAGCCTGGAGAAGACTTTGAGGGAACCTGACACCAGCCTGCTAAGTACCTACAGGGAGCTTATCAAGATGACAGTCAGGCTCCTCACAGTGCTGCATGGTGGGAGGACAAAAGACAATAGTCCTAAGCTGAAACAAGAAAGGTCTCAGACTGGATATAAGGAAAAAAAAAATTGTGAGAACAATTAAGCAGGGGAGTAGCTTGCACAGAGACGTTTTGCATATCTGCCCTGGGAGGTTTTCAAGACGTGAACTGAATAAAGCCCTGACCTACTTGGCCTGATCCCAAAGCTGATCCTGCTTTGAACACGAGGCTAAACTGGAGACCTCCTGAGGTCCCCTTCCACCTGAATTACCTTGTGATCCTATGATTCTATAACTTGCCTTTTCCTTTCTACTTCCTAACGGCTTAAATAAATAGTGTTTATAAATCTGCCTGTAGATACAGACAAATTTACTTTGAGTAATACCCAAAGGGTCTAATTCTTCATCTTCTGCCCACCTTGCACTTGTGAGTTTCACCGATTTCAGTGGAGGTATCTATTATGTAAGCTTGGTCGACAGTGTTCAGATAAAGGTTTGGAACATACTTCTGAATACAGTCAATATTTCAGTATTTTTATTGTCGTCTTTATATTATCTCTCCCACTCTTCCCGAGACCACAGCTGAATTTTTCAACTGTATCTCTCCAAATGTAACCAAATGAATTAGGAAAACATGTGTCTACTATACTGACCAAGCATTTAAGTAAAATACTGTAGCACGAAGATGTATGATCTGATTCTGCCGAGAGGCTATTCTAGCAATCCAGTTAACAACCTGCATATAGTAATTTTATATGACAATACACTGTACTCCAGAACTGAATAAAAACAGAAGTGCAATTGCTACTGCTGTTTCTACTAGTTTGTTTCTCTTTATGGCACTTTCATGTAAGTGATTTGGTTTCTGTGAGAAAGAACTCTGCATCACAGTGTCTGTATGTTGTATATCACACGTGAGCCCGCAGTTAGAGGAAAATAGCATATTGTAAGTCAAGTAAAAATCACTTATGTCTTGGCATATGAGTCAGAGACTGCAGTGAATTACGCATACAGTGTCTGAGGGATACAAAGTTGTTTCCTCAACTGAATGACATACTGCTTGCATCTTCTCTTCTGGATTCAGTACTGTGCAAGCGCATACAGTTCCTATCCTATGAGGGTATGCAGGATGCTGAGTGAGCCTAAGGGCCAGTGATAGGGAAAAGAAACATACCAGAGAAGAAAGCGCATCAGCCACAAGAAGAAACAATCTCACAACTGCTACAAATTTACAAAACAACACACACTGGGATTGAACAGGGACTGAAGGATTATGGATGAAGGCCAGATAGGGAGGGAAACAAAGAAGCAGAGGTCTCATTGGTGGTCTGTTATATTCTCAAACAGCGGGCCAATCTACTGGAAAGCTTTTCCTCAGTTTTAGAGAACTGCCACATTCTTAACATCAATGCACCCATCAATGGCATCATTCAATAACTTTTACAAAGATTAAAGCCTTCAGATTTTAGAACCTAAGTACGAAGTACGAGGGCTAACACTAGTGTTACGTCACTAGTTCACCCTTCATTCAAATAGAGGCTTAATGTATTAACAACCTCTTAAATTTGAAAATAAAAAAAGCAAGTATAAATGAAAAATGTCAAATGCCTTTAAAATATATCAAAGACAGGCAAAAATTAAAGGAATATCAAAGTGAATTACAAACTAAAGTTGACAGCTAATCTCTGGAAGTATATAATGGTGAGAAACACGTAATAAAAAGGATCAGGAAGATCTTGTAATGGTCAGAGCTACGTAACTTCCACTTTGCAGGACTGGGCTCTGAACCTGTAACATTTCAGCAAAAGCAAATTCAAACTGAACTATGCACTAAAAGGTATCTCTTTAGTAAAGGTCTAATTATTATGATATTTGCAGTGGTTGCAATCACTCATATCTCCATACCATTGTTGCCAGTAAGAAACATTTGGACTCATCTATAGTAAGATAAAACACAATCTTTTAAAATGTGCTTGCTAAAAACTAACGTAAGTCTGTTTAACTTCAGCGAATGCTGGATGCCTTGAAAAACCCAGTCCTGGAAGAGACAGGGCAACTCTTAACTGGCCAAGACAAATGTTAATGGGATCTTAAAAGTTCACCTCACACATCCAATACACAAGCTATAACTCATCCTGGTTATACCATAGGACTGGTTAAAACAAATTCTTTTTGACCTAATAAAGTTTTGATTAATTCTTCTATCCTGATCTGGACCTCCTCACAGGTGGAAATGAACTGATCTTAGTAACTGGGATATTAGTAACATTACCTAGTTACACAGGTCTCTTGATTCTGCTAAGTAAGATTTGAAACCCAACTGAAAAAAGATCAGTAGTTTTTAATGTTCCTACTTTCAGATGGGTCATAAATACCCAGGAGAGTTTCTCCCACAGTATTTTAATACTTCCGTTTCCTGGCAGAACCAAGGACAGAAACTTTTGAAAATGACAAATGTCTGTGTGCACAAAAGAATTCATACTAAATTTCAAAAATGCTTGTTTCAAGAAATCACACCTTGACTAATGAGGGGCTTCCTCTCATAAATGGCTGATCTGTTCAAGAAAAATCTTACAACAATTTAGCTGTTAAGGGTGAGAAAAGGACACATGTTGTGGCAATCCAGTCATATCCTCAAGAAATGCGACCTGACCTTATGAATACCTTTGAAAAAATTAGCTCGCTTGACATACAAAGAAGTGGCAACACTAACTTTTGAAAAAGATTCTGCATTAGTAAGTGTTACTTGTGTCACACAAGTTTCATAACTAGGAAAGCCAATTTTTATATGTTCCTCTCATTGACACTTAAAGTTTTTTATTCATAAGCAGACACTTAAAGTTTAGAAAGACTTAAATTTTCCAGTAATCTTATCTACCACTTTCTTAGAGCTCACACTAAATTGCTCTTGACCTTTCCACCAGCCAACTCCACCTCAGTTTTAAGGATTTCCTTTTCATTTCCGCAGGACATTTAGGCCTTTGCAAAACATTATGTTAGCAAAGGAAACATCCCACATTTTCCCTTACTGCTGATCCATACGCTACTAAAATAAACACAGCCTCTTCAGTGGTTTCAGTTCTCTCCAATACTGTGTATTCTTTAATCATTTTCTACTTCATGATTATCACATTCCTTTAGCTTCTCCAATTTTAATACAGCACACAGTCAATCCTGGAAGGTATTTTTCTTTCTTTCTTTCTTTTTAAACCTTCTTTCATCATAGCCATGGTATTAAGTACACAAAGCCCAGAAGTTTGATCAACCGTGAGCAACAGACTCGTAAGTACTACTATTTGTTTTACTAGTAAAGTATGAATTTCTATCACATGACTCTTAAGATGAGCAAAGATTGGAGTTTCTCATGCAGAATGTACACAACTATAACGCAAGACATATCAAAACAAAACTATGTATGATATACCCAATTCAGAAAAGAAAATAAATTCTTTTTGCAAAGAAAGGCAGAAAGTAGAAAAGTAATTGGCCAAATCTGTTCAAAACCAAGAGTAAGGCAAGTTCCAGCTTAATACTGGCTATTAACATTTGAAAGATAAATACGAAATACTTGTATGCAGGCAGCTGCTACCTGATATCTATTGGCAAGACATTGTCATGGTCCTGAGTGCACCAACAAACTCTAACTGTCCTGGCAGACATCTTCATAAATACCTAAACTCAGCTGCATTCAACAGACAACACACACAGCCAATGGATAATAAAACCCCTAAATATGAAAGCTTCTTATCAAGCATGCATTTTAGGAGGATTGTTTACAAAATCCTATTTAAAAAAAACAGATAATATGCTGAATACTGGATAAACAATTATTCAAAATCTAAGCAAAATCAGGTTCTAAGAGTCGATAATCTACTACAGGCTCTACAGTAAGGTAAAAAGAATGGTTTTCAGTCCTGTTACTTTTGAAGTACATAAGTGCTACTGAACTACTAAGTAGTGAAGGTTAGCATCAATTGTTGGCATGTTTTCATTTTTAATTTTATGTCTGAGAGAATACAAAGGAAAACAACATCAAAATAGACCACAGGAACAGAACCATTAATACAACTTGCTTGTTCAATTAAGATCTAATTTGAATTTTAAACAATTGCAATAATATCTGACAACTTGTCTTTTTAAAGATTTGAAAATTACAACTAAGTTGAGACAGGCAAGGGAGAAAATTTTAAACCTCTCAGAAAAGGACAAAGCTGGCCTCAAACCCAAACAACTCACCTTTGTAGTTCTGAGAATTTGGTTAGACCAGATGTCTTACTTGCAGGATGGTTTAGTTTCCCTCCTTCACCAACAAAATCAGTAGAATGCAATTCTCTGCTCAATATTACTTACCAGGAGTAGGACCAGACAACTTAAAGCCCATATAAATTAACACTGAATCATTGGGGTTTTTGTTGGGTTTTGTTTTTTTTTTTTCTTTAATCTTTTAGTGAATTTGTTGCATTTTACCCCCTCTTCTTCCATCTCATTCAGAGAACACATTAAGCTGTGTTCAGATTCCAATACCTTTCTGATTTTGAAATTGCTTTTCTGGAAATTAGAGACTTCTGCCCAATAAGCCGATTTGGAAAACCAATCTGCCTGTATAAATCACACCTTTCCGGTTGTTTGTTCTGTTTTTCTAGATTTACCACAAACAATGCTACTCTCTTATGCACTACCTATCAATCTCAGGCTAACTGAAAGTGTTCTTTTATCTAAAATAGTCTAAAAATGTAAAAAATGTATTTTGGTTTAAGTTTTTGTTTTTATTAGAGGAATATTGCTCTTGATTACCCCAATAATGAAAACTAAAATCAGACCACAGTTAAAAGCCTTCCCCTTTCGCAAGGAGGGAGGGCACAAAAGATCACGCATAATCAGAGATATGTTCTTGCTTTCCATAGATACCCTTCTTGCACTGCTGTTGGCTGGGAATCCTGTTCCTGTACAGTGCAAAGAGGCGGGCAGCAGGTGCCATGGATGAAGAAGCCATTCTACCCTCTGAGCTGAATATAATTCCGGGTATGGTTGTGTAACTATCAAAATTCTGTCTCCTCTGCAGTTTTTTGAAACCTTCTACTTCCTGAGAGAGCCTGAAGTAATCTGTTACCCAGTTCATGCTTTTCATTAGATGTGACTTGTTCAATGGCCTTCTTTGGGATACAGTCTGCGTGACACACTCCAGAGCAAGGATGATGCAACAAAGTGTTTCTCACCACAATCACAGGGGTGTTTGAAGACACAATGCTCAGAAAACAGGTCTGACAATTGGATTTTAACACAGAATTACACAACAAGAAAACTGCCACGTGTTCATTAAATGAAACTCCACTTAGGTTAGATTTATCCCGCACAGGGCCTGAAGGCTAGAAATTGCACTCTTACCTCCAAATCCAGATACAAGCTGGATACAAGGGGATGCTCCATCTCCCAAGAGGCAAGCAAATCTGCAAAACAGAATGCGTGCAGCCATAGGAAGATAAATAATGCTCTTATAAGGCAAGACTGAAGGAGGTAGGGTGAGTAAGAGTTGGGAAAGTAGGAGGGCTCTGGCAACGGTGCTTGTTGCATTTATTAGAGAAGTAATGTTAAATGAGTTTGTGCTATTTTCTGTTCCTGTTTAATACTGGTGAGCTTTGTAGCTGAATCACCTTCAGGAAGTTTGCCAGAAGGATGTGTTCAGAATTAAAGGAAAACACTAGACACACTTAACAGGTCAGTGAGATCTACAATTAAAGTCCATTAAGCAAGCATGCATGCTAATGAAATCAGTGACACCACTCACACTAAGAGTTCCACAGACCCATCCTGAAACAGATCTAGCAAAAGTAACAATGCCATGAAGTCAAGTGCTACCCATTTCAAGAAGAAAAAACAGCAAATAGCCATTATTTAGGAATTTGCAGCACAACTTGTTGCCACTACGGGCAAACCACATCCTTTCTGAATCTTACTCTCTTGGTGCCTCGCATTTTACGAAATCATTTACTTTGGCAAAAAATTACTAGAAATTCTGATCTGCTAGTCTCTGACACAATTTTGTGCATGAGATAGTGAAGACTCAAGACAAATTTATCAGTATTGCTGAAAATAACATGGAGAAAATACTTCCTCATCACACCTGCTGCACTTTGCCAAGAGCTTCTCAGAGTTCTGACAGCAATCTGAAATCTCTGAAAGGCCTCATTGAAAACACCATTTTAGTTGTATGTAATATATTGGATAATATTAGAAATCTGATATGAGAGGTAAGAGCAAATGAAGTCAAGGGCAAAATACCTATGTTATGCAACAGCTTCTAAATGCAATTTCTTGCTAAAAAGTTATTAACAAAGCACAGCAAGGACTGAATCATGAAAAGGCTCTTCATAAATCACACTATTCTCCTGAAGAACTATGTCTGGTTTTGCTCTTCTGGGTCAATTATATTGGATCTGATCTTATTGCATATTTTGTAAACTGACTGACACCAGTTCAGAGATAACCACATTCTGGCCATACAGTGCTAGAATCCTGTTAAGACTTGTGCTAAAATAAAATACCTGCCCCCCCCCCCCAGAAACCCAGATCCCTTTCAACCATGAAGACAATCTGGCCCATAAGCTCTGTTCTCTTCTGAACACTGATTTTAATTGCTCCTTGTATGAACCCAAAATGCTTTTTTTTTTTTTTTTTACTAAATCAAGACATTCACGTGCCATTTGGAGCATCTAAATGAGTAAAGAATGGGGACAGAAATGGCATTAGAGGCAGAAAAGCTGTTCTGCAACAGCGAAACAAGGAGGGCTGAGAGCTCAAAACCTGTTTTTTCCTCGATGTCTCCCACTTTACATTTATTTTTTGTATTTGTACATCATCATCTTCAGATAAAATATTTCTGGAACCAAGTCATTTTTGTAAGACCTGTTCTGATGGTGTGTTAAGCTGGATCAGTCCCTCACTACAGTAAATTAGTTCTTTGGAGATCACAGTACCCAAGTATTGGTTATGCAATGAAGAAAGAGCTATGATGACTTGAAGGCACATTAAAAAGTCAGAGCATAACATATCATTCAGGTTTCTGTACTATCACACCAAGCACTCAGTCAACCAGAGACACAAACTTACATTAAGGGTGTGAACTTTCCCCAGGTGATAACTGAAATGCTAATACTTTAAGAGACTGCGCCAAAACAAAACACCCAGCTTGAGTTAGTGCAGCATAATTATAATGGACAGCTGGGTACCAGTATTGTTTTTAACTGTGAAATACTATGTAAAAAACCCATAACACTAAAAAAAATCCCCAACAGCTCCCCAAAGCCTCACTGTGATACAACTACATGCTATCACAAAAATTTAAAATGTAAAGATGCCACTTTTTACTTTTAAATATGTGTAATTTCAGTAAACTGTAAATGACAGCATTTAAATGCCTATTATATACACTGAAATCGGTAACAACCGGGATCAAGGAGAAAGAAACTGGACAACTTTCCAAAAAGGCAAAGTGTGAATTAATAAAATACTGTGTTTATAGCAGAACTTCTGAGGAAACATTTAAGCTGAAGAGCAAGGCAAAAGTAAGAGATTTCTACTTTTCACTTCCTTCTCCTCTACAAACTCACCCAAGTTTTTTATTTATTTGTTTTTTAATTTAAAAGTGAATTATTTCCTACCTACTTTTTCTGCATTAGCCTGGAAAAAGATTTCAACTACCTGATTTGATGCCCATGGCATACTAGTCTGGTCTGATTGGAATATCCCTATCTTTCTTTAGCAGATAGGGAAGAAATGCTAATTGTTAGCATATGGGACTGAAAGCATCCTCCTCTCCACATCTGAACAGCAGCAGCTGCATTGCTGACAAGCATTCAGAGCCAAAGAGTTTGACAAAGTTTTAAGCTGTGTCCCTGAACAATCAACAACTGCTTCTTTTTAGGGCTCCTTAAAAATATATGCAGCACTGGAGGTTAAAGTAATGTGAAATGACTAGTCGGAGCACCTAAAAATTTTGCCATCGTGCAGAGCAAAGAAAATCTGCAAGAAGCTGTAAGTCCTGATATTTACGATTAAAATATACAGAGGTTTTTGGGGGCTTCACAATTCCTCTTTACTTCTTTTGAATTAAAAAACAATGACCACAAGTAATGTCAATAATTCTGAAAGCTTTGCTTGAAATACATACTTTTATCGTAATAGAGCACAGACTTTGCCTTTAAATAAAACATCACTAGAAATGGTCTAAAACTAGAAGAAGGCTTCACCCACAGACATGTAAAAGCTTCTATGGTGCACAGTAAAGAATGTTTGATAAACATACACACAGGAGAAGTATCTGCTACAAATATTTTAAGTCTAACGTCTTCCCTTCACAACCCTTCAAGGATTTTCTTATTAAAAGTAGCTCTTATTAAAAGTAGCTATTCTCACTCTTCCTTCCACCCTGTCTGCTCTTCCCTTCCCAGCTTCCAAAATGACATGGCAATCTTGTTGGGAGAAAGGCTGTTAAGTGACAGTAAGGTCCTTGGTCTTTTTTCTTTTTTCTTTTTTTTTTTTTTTTTAATAAAAAAAATTGACTTTTTATTGCCAGCAAGTTAGAAGAGCAGGGGAATTTTCTCTCTTGTCCAGTCAGGAGACAGCTTATCTCCCACACCCCTTTTACACGTGGGTGAAAGGAGGACAGTGCTAAAGGTGGGAGACTTTACCCATTTGGTGATGTTCCACTGGAACCGTTTTGAGACACAGTTTTAGGCAACCCGTATAGTTTTCTGCAGCTTTGACAGCCCACACAGATGGTACTACACCACACTTTGCAATCTTAAAATTTAAAGGACTGAGCCAAAGTCTTTATGCTAACATAATAATTTTATTGCCTTTAATTAATGTAGATCAGATCCTGACATAATAATTATTTCTTCGGATATGAGTTTTGACCCTGAATTAAGCAGCAGATTCCTCAGCTGATAATCAAATTACACTGAGGTAACAAACCAACTAAAGGTTGGTTTTTCTTCATTTTGCTTCAGAGGTGCAACAGCACAGCACTGGTGCTTTGCAAAATGAATCTGGATAGACAGCTGCAGCCGTTCTAGACCAGAAGATGATTTCAACCAAAATTAATTTAAACATCTTTATTGCATTTCTGTGTCTGAAATGAAGCTCAGACAAGGATCTGTGAATGCACAAGCATATCTTCCTTGCCTCAGACTCAGGAGTAATGTTCCCACGAGACTAGATCAAAATTTCATTCCTGGCAATATTCCTGAGCAAAGTACTGTTCAACTCAGCTATTCAGCTAGTGATTTCCTAGATCATTCAGCATTTAGGCACTCAGAGACAAAAAATGCTTATTTGGGGGGATGAAGGGAAAGCAGTGCAGTAAACAGATGTATATGCTTATAAGTTAACTGGGGGGGGGGGGGGGGGGGGAGGGGGAAGCCTGACACACTGGATCCCAAAAAGCTACTTAGTGTTTTTAAAAAGAGATTTAAATATCCATCCCATAAATCTTGTCTGTTCTGTCTTTATATTAGACTTCTCTGAGCATGGACCATCCCCAATTCTTGTCTGCACAGTCCCTACTACTTTCATAGAACAAACTGCATTTTAGGTGAATATCTGTAAAAACTAATTTTTACCACAGCAAAATAAAAACATTTGTCATCACACCAAAGGTAAGCTGTGTTTCTGCTAGAAGGGTTTGCTGAGTTCTACAGCACTATAAACCAACTTCTTCTAAATCAGGACACTGCATCATGGCCTGAGATATATAACTTTCTCACGCTCTCAAATAAAACAGGGGTAGGTGCTTGAGAGACAAGAATGAGCTCTGCCCTGTGCTACAGAGAAATGTTTACGCATTCAGGCTTTAGTCTGATACGGACCAATATATGCACCTTCCACATGCTAAATACACCAAGGAATGGAAATTCTGTATTCTCTTGCAAGGCATTAAGTTCTTCATCCTTTTTACAGAGGTTATACTCAAAGCTTCCAGTTTGTTTCACCAATACAAAAATCTCACAGATCTACAGCACTGTTTCCACTTCTTAAACATCAGTGGTCTTGAATATGAAGCATTTCTGTTCACTTTAACATAATCTACGTCAGACCCTTAAAAAGCATGTATAATATTGTTACATTTAAATTCACTGATATGCATCAAGAGTCAGAGACACCTTGAAATAGCTGAGGAGGAGCAGCAAAGACCAATACAAAGAAGATTAATAACCACTGTCAGATGTTAAGATGAAGTCAGTCTTTTCAAATACGTCTGTAACAATTTTATCATTTAAATGTTACATGATTTATAGAAGTATACATTTCCTCAAGTCATGAGCTAAAATCTCATATAATCCATGCACATGTGAAAGATAATAAGACCTATAAAAATTTCATTGGCAGAAGGAACACAGTTTCAAGTATCTCCACATCAACACTGTTCATAAATTTCTGTCAAATATTTACAGTGATCATGCACAGGATTAGGAAAAAAACTGCAGAACTAGTTCAAGCTTCATTAGGTAGGCGAAACTACATTTGTCTGTCATTATGAATCAGGTACAAAACACTTTCTTACAACATAAAAAAGCTGTTTATTGCTTTTTCATGATTAGAATGTGGAAAGTGCCAGTGTAATGGCTTGACAGAAATGCTTAATGAATTTTGTTCTGAAATGTGCAATTTCAGACTGCAGAAATCACTATAAACAGAGTAAACAGTAAACCTCTATTTGTGTAGTCACTTCAAAAACTTACCGTGGTTATAAAAGCGATGAGGTGATCTCACAGGAAGACGACCCGGGATGTTCTGCAAGAAAAAATTTAAATATAAACTAAGTAAATTTGCTTGCACATTGTTTATTTCCTAAGGCATTAGACTCTGGTTTTACATTTCATGACAGTGCTCAGTAAGTTAAACTGAGCAGCTTTTCCTCCTGGCCACATACCCCTGTTCAAATGTCATGGTTTGCATTGCATCAGAACTGCTGATTCTCTGGCCATGTGGTGAACTTATCAGTTAACTGATCCACCTGAAAAGCAAACAAACCTAAACCCTTTTTTGCAGATTTTATTTTATTTTTTCCTAGATACATCAGTTCACTCATCTGGTTCACCACAAACCTTGTACTGGCACAGCACAGGGTACAGGACTGAATGGCCACAAGTGGAAGGTGACTGTACAGACACTGCTGAGAAAGAAGAGAACATGGAACCATAGCCACAGTTCCTCAAACAATTTGAGAAAATACAATGGGAAAGATAAACAGCTTTTTTCCTTGAAAATTAATATCTTAACATTGGGTATTATGAGGTTAGATTTATTTTATTATAAAACAAGCAAGTACAGCAGTTAATAAACAATTTATACTAAAACAGAAAGTCACACTTTCATACGTGAATTTCTATTTTTGAGATATTCGTAACAGCATATCTCCAATCAACTGTATATGACATTGACACTGCTTCACACAGTGAAATTTCTGTCATGCCTTTTTATATCACATTCATGAACTATTTCATTGCGAGCCACAAAGTCTATCAAACATACCAATTTATTTTCTAACACATACTGTTCTTCAGTCCTCCACTCATTTTCAAACCAGTAGTTGAATATAAACCCTTTGCTATTGTTCAAAAGTTGAATGCACACCGTCTACAGACATACCCTATGACTGTACTTGCAGCAAAAAAAAAATCATTCTTGCTGGACTGGTGACACCACTTATCTGCTGGAAACCTGCAAGACTAAGCATGTAGCCTGGGAAGAAGGTTTATCAAATGCTAATGGTTACAGCTGTCCTATACAACACTTCCCATTACTCCTTGGGGGTAGGGAGGGGAATTGCAAGAAACTGTTTAAAGTGCAGTGAAAGTAAAGATATCCAAAGACTTATGTTAACATGCAATAAGAAGCTGGAAAAAAAAAAAAAAAGAGAGTATTTTTATTTTAACACTCAATTTTCAAAAAAATCAAAGCAAGAAGGATGAATTGGAGGGTGAGGGGTGTACATGTACAGGCAATAATACACCATCATAGAATTAGTTCAGGACCTAATGGGCCTAATGTAACATCTATGACTGCAATGGGCTGTCAGAAGGTCTAATTAAAGTAACAGGCTTGAGGCTCTAATGCAATTCAATACACAGCGACAGATTTTGAGTATGGCAGGTCAGTTGGGCAGGAAAGGAGAAGTGGTAGAATCAATTATGAATACCCACTGGTCAGTTAAGAAGCTCACTAATGATTCATTCTTCCTTTCACCAAGCAATAGAAATAAACTGGTGAAATGACCATTTTTGTGACAACACACAAACACTAGGCAGCAGTTTCGTGCCCACTCTGAGGGCTGTAAAATCACCTTTAGAGTCTACTTCCCGTAGGATAATATCCCTCAAAAGTATGCTCCTCAAATTTACTTCCCTATGTCTAAATTTCATGCTGTGTATGGCAGCTGAAGGGACCTCTTCACCTCTGCATATTATTGCATGTCCACCACATTGTGAAGAAAAAGTTCATTCCTCCCACTGTGAATGTGCATTAGCTTCACAGACACGGAAGAAAAATAAAACAAACATGGCTGACACTTTCCTTCTAAGAAAACAACAATTACAAAATAAGGACAACATATAATCCATTTGTTTCTTGTGATATTACTGTGTGAATTTTAGAAATGTATGTTCTGCTCATCAAGAATTCTCTTTGAGTAAGTTTAAAAAAGAAAAAAGAAAAAAGAAAAACAAAACCAAAAAAAGCAAGGAAATTAATCAATACCACATAAAACAGTCATTTGTGAAAACCTTCCAGAATGCAAGTTCAGAAGACTCACCATCACTTTAACATATAACAAATTTGCAACTTACTTGATTTTTTCCTTACTTTTGTCAATAAAGTATATTTTAAAATAAAATACGAAACAAGAATGTTATCATGCAAATAACTGACTTAATATGTTAAAGTAACACTAGCAAAAAGACTAAAGCTTAATTAAATGGCAAAGTAGAGCAAGGTTTATATTTGAATATAAATTATTGAGATAGGTGAGAGGACAATGCAGACTGGAGTATCTCCTAGACCAAATTTTTTTATGCACAACTATGAATGTAACATTTTCATAGGTACTGAAAACAGCAGACATTCTGAATATACTAATTTATTCAGGTTATACAATTCAAACCACTTTCACATGTTAGGATGTGTTATTTCAGAAACACAGGAAGAGTTGCATGAAGGAAAGCATATCCACTGTCAGTTCCCCGGTGTGCGGGCGCCTTCTTAGATTAGAAAATAAATACATATTTTATTTTCTAAATTATGCCTTTTGATTTCTAACATGTTTATTCAATGAAAACTAATAGCCTCTCCTATCTTAAAGTAGGTCTCCACATATGCTCAGTATTTTATATATAATTCTGTACTTGAAGGGGAAGTAACAGTTATACAAAACCCATACGAAGAAAACCTAAAACAGACAACTGACCACAGCCAGTAAAGTGAGATAGGTCACAACGGGTCATCTGAAACAAGAAAATTTTGTTACTAGCGTTTTATAGAAAATTGAAGAAAAGTCAGTAGGATCATACTGAAATTCATCCATGTCTTGATGGCTGTAATTAAATGCACTAATTTCACCTCATGCATCAATTTCTAGCTTTTTTTGTTGTTGTTTTTTGAGGGTTTTTTGTTAAGAGGATGACAGTTCCTAAACTAAGTAAATTAACAGATTCAAATGCCCGCAAATTGCATTTCCTGAACAGAAGCGCCATGCAGGAACCGAAATCTAGGATTTATGCAAATCAAGGCTGAATTACAGAGAACTTGAGAGACAATAGTTGCTCCTTGGAAATACTTGGAAACATTTCCTTCACTGTGGATTTTTAAAACTAACTTTGTCAAAAAGCATACAGACTGTACAGATTACATGTTAACTATTGCAACTTTATAAAAGTCAGGAGGGCTAGTCACAGACTGAGCTATAGCGCTTTAGGAATTAGCTCGTTGAGCCATGGGTTCCCAACCTAATGTTGATTGTTAGTTAATGCCACTGAAAGCACTTAAGAGGACTGATACTGTAGGCGACCAAATATCCACTGATTAAAGCACTGTGAAAATTTGGTACTGGAAGGAATTTCCTTCATATTTTTCAAACGGAATGCATAGCCTCATGAGAATCTTGAAGACTATACCAATTCTGATCCCTAGTAAAGCCGCCTTCTACCTCACTCTTGTCTCTGTTTTTATAACCCTGTCGATAAGTAGAGAGCTGCTTCCTATGATGAAGACAGTTTGAGACACCAAGGTCCACACCTTGGCAATAACAAAACCAGAAAGATAATTTGTAACTCTATACTGTAAGTGAAAGCGTGGTCAAGGACTGAACAGGCAGCTCACCCTACAGACTAATTTTCCCCACCTAGTTAACTAGAACTGTTAACATCTTTTTTAGAGTTCCACATAAAGTTTCTCTCTCTGAATTAATCTTGAGGAGGACCACAAAGCTTTGGCAAATTCTATCTTAAATGCATTTGCAAATCAGAAAACTCAAAAAAAACTTAGAACAGAAGGACACCCTGAGATCAGACAAATGGTACTGTACCAGGTCAAACTGGGAGGCCTGCCTAAAGACTCAGGAGGAACAGTTGTATTATAAAAAGCCAACCAGAACGGTAAAATTTCTTTGCTCTTAAATGACAAAAACAAACAGTATATTTGACCAATGCCAGAAAACAGAAATAAAAAATAGTGCCAAACCGTAAAAAGCTACCGAGATGAAAACATTTATCTTGTTTTGATTTAGATATACCAAACAAATAATAACAACAACAAAACAGAATCATATTCACTTGTGGAGTTAAAACAATAAATTGTAGTTTTAGGATGCATCTTCACACTCTTGCCTTAAAAAAAAAAGAAAGAAAAGAAAAACAACTTTCCCCTATTTTGCATTTAAGATTGGCAGAGCTTGTCTGCTGAAATGTCAAGTTATCATTTTGCTGTACACTTCCACACACATTTCTAGATGGAAGTTTCACAATTAGGCTTCTCTGTGGCTAAATAGGAGCTAGTGCTTTTTTTTTTTTTTTTTTTTTTTTTTTTAAGAGAGATAGAGAATAGGACTCCAATAAAAATGAAATCCATTGACTTTCATAAAACACAAAATAAAGGTCAATGAAAAGGTTACAAGTCTTCTGGGAAATAAAAAGTCCTGTCTCAGAAAGAAAGAAAAAAAAAACAGTGAAAGGCATAGTTTGTTCTTCACCTTATTTCTTCCTCAGAAATAATTTTCTTCTTGCTCTGCCTATAACAGTACCACTGAAAAATTAGAAAGTATAGAAAATGTTTCAAATATTTTCTACTTTATCCCAGTTCAAAGTACTGGAGTGTAAATAATGCCTCCAGAAATGTTCTACCATGGCTGAACAATGTATACTCATAGAAACACAAATCATTTAATCTTCTATTAAATTATTAACTCTACAGTGAACACAGTAACTATTAACAGCATACTTTCTAATAAAATAAACTGCAAACAAATAAAAAGGAGGGTGGAACACAGTTGAAGTTCATAGGTAATTAGGGAATTCAGTGTTAAATGTCAGCCTTAGCTCAGACATCAGACAGCTGGCCCAATATGTTCAAATTAAAAGTTTCTTTGGATCTTAATGGTAACAACTGGTCAGAACCTTACTTTCTGATGTAAGCATAAGACTGGTGAACTCCTTGAGGTCTGAGCAGATAGTTACTAGTGAAAAGCTCATTCACACCATGGACACCAGCCATTCTGTAACTTACTGAAACAATGCCTTTGCCATTTTGCAAGAACATTCTCATGGATAAGCCTCAAGCTCATGAACCAAACTCCCACCACAAAAGTCCGATTTAGATACAATGGTGTCAGAATAGTGTAATATTAAGATAGTAGTCCGTAATGGATATACATTTGATTTGATTATCATCCAGCACTAAACTTTTTACGCCTTAGCGAGCTTCTCTCAGGCCTCGCCCATTGACGGTAACATCTTAAAATTATAACCTAGACACTAGTCAGGCAACATAACATGAATTATTTTAATGGAAGTTCTCCTTCCAAGGAGTGTTCTCTTACCTACACCCTAGGATACTGCAATCTTGCTTGAGAGAGAGTGAGAGCACAAGACTCCACAGAGCAATTATTAGAATGGTTTGGAAGGGTGTCTTCAGGAAGACTTTCTTGAGTAGTGAAAGAGAAACAACATCCATGAGTACCCTCTTCATTTATGCAGTACATAAGGATTAAATTAGGCTTAGATGCATGTTTTTTTTTCCCGTTACCCCATTCAGTTTTAGAAAACTCAGCTAGAAATGGGAAACAATGAATTCCCTCCTTTGTCAGGGAGGATCTGAATACATAATTTATATTGCATGGGAAAGCATCCTATTCATCACCTGTTCTTCACTGTGAAAATCTTCCTCTTTCCCAATCACAGTATCTCACTTTTTGTAGCTAAGAAAAAGTTCACCAGAACAAGTACTATAGCTTTGGTGTTTAATCTGTTTGTGAGTGGCCTATGACTTAGCAGTCATCATAAATATTCATTTATTCTTTTTGTCCAAAGTGGAACATTTCCATCAGGAAACAGTCAAGTTCACTTACCAGAGGACTGGAAAAGAAAAGTTCAGATTTATCTCACTCGATTCAAGACAAAAATTTAAATCGAGGTCTTTCCTGTCAGGTGGTTTGGATATTCACCTGAACCCGAGATGTAGTTCAGCTTATCCATTAAACAAAGCTGCACAGCTTCCACAGGACAGATTGAAAGCGACTTATCTACTTGTTAGTACACTTTAGGGAAAGGTACGAGAAGTAAATTTAAATCCTATTAGGAAAAGGGAGTAACCACACCAAGGTTCTCAGCATTTTGGCTGAGTGACATAACCCCTGGGTTTATGCAGATGGAAACAGAATAGTATCATCTCTTCCTCTTTCATCATTTTGAACATTTTGGAGGTGACATATTGTTCCAGCCAACTTCATTAAAATTATGACTTATTATTACACATAGACCCTATTATGAGCCATTTTGGGTGACACCATTCAATCCTGGCAGCTTATGACCTGACCTTGGTTTTGTAAGCATTTGTCACTACACAGCTGAACAAAAGCAATAAATATAGCAGAGCTTGAAGACTGGATGTCCCCTCGGAAATTTCAGAAGATAGAGAATACTGCAATACATTTTAGCAACTCAGCGTAGGAAGTACAACAGACTTGTCCTCCCTTCTCTTTGACAAATACCCATAAAGCAAGTTAAGTTCGAAATCCTGGTCATCAGCATCAATGTATTCAGTGGTGTGGGCTCAGGACATCTCCAAGATGATCTAAAACCAGCAGAAAGACATGGATAAAAGTCTTCTCTACAGCACTGGAACACTGAGGATAAAAGATGTCTGAGAAGCATACAGAACTCATGAACTCCTGCAGTTCTCAATGAACTCCCACAGGGCTGGGAGCAAAAGGAAGACTAGGGAAAATGTGTGCCTGCTGCTAACTGGGGCACCACTTAAAAGCTATTATGACAGTTTGGGTTTTCAAAAGAATATGGTTTCAAGCCTACTAAGCTGAGAGAAGCTTTCTATTTAATTTTGCTGAATTTTGACTCAGGCACTTAAATAAGAAACATAGGTAGAAAAAGTATCTCTGTCTTTCCCTAGAATTCAGGAAAAGATCTCAGAACATGAACAGATGTATTGTATTGTGTTTCTCTTCATACTCTTCCTTATTGATCAATTTCTTATCCCAAGAAGAAATGCAATTAGTTAGACACTGAGGCCATACAATGAAATAAATTTGTGGAAGATAAATAAAAATATTTCTTTATTGTTTCAAAATCTGTAATAATTGACCTTCAGGCAAACAATAGTAGTAGTATCTTCCTTCTGGAAGACATTCTACCCAGGCTAACACATCTGTGGTTTATTCTTTTGCTTGGCAGATGTTCAGTGGTTTGTTACTATCATGATTAGATCCTGATACTTTCTAACTCTTTGGCTAGTGATTCATCAATTCTCAGAATTGCTACCACCTACATGGTAAGTAACAAAGAATCAGAAGAGGGATTTTTGGAACAGAACAGCATTAAATATTTGCATTAGGTGCAAACCTAACAACCTATTTCCTTTTTTCCTGTTAAACAGTTGCTCTTTCTGCTTTTCTTAGAAAGGAATCCAGATCTCTCAAACACAGTTAATACCTTTCTCCTCTGCAATTTGGTCAGTATGTTCAGTATCATGGTGTGTAACAGTTCTGACCAAGATTCGATTTCTCACTCAAAAGCATACTAGCATGAAAAGAGAACATCTACAAAGTTTAGTTTGTACTATGCTTCTGAAAACTTCTGATGGATCACTGTGATGTCCCAGCCACACAAAGAAGACCACCGCACTAGCTGCTTTAGCTTTTAAAGTAAAGCCTTGAGATCTAATAAAACCCTTTTCTAGAAAGAAATTCTCTAATTAACTAATACCTAGGGTATCACGTCCCCTGCCCCAATCCCAAGGTACGTCAGCCTCACCCACTCACTTTCTGCCTTTTTGTCTTGTTGGGAGTGGTAGTGAAAATCAGCTTTAGCTTGACTGTTGGGAAGAGGGCAGAGGGAAATCATCACACTGGCAAAATTGAAATAGAGGAAGAAATACTTTTGAAGCTGTTACCATATCTCTTCTGAGCATGAAGATCAGTTTTGATGGCTCAGGAAGTGTGACTGGATTATGTTAGGAGGTCTAACTTTCATGTGTTCACTGTTTTTCTTTTGCTTATGGTCTCCAACTTAGAACTGTGGAAGAGGACAATAAGGAACATGCCAGAATTCCATTTCCTAGGTAACACGCCTGAAAGCACTATAACACCATGACACACAGTTGGTACTATTAGTAAGTCCCAGCATATAGCTGAGGACAGAACATGCATGAAGGCTGAGCTGCTCTCCAGCTTCCCGCAACAGACTGTTGAGACATCTTAGTGGGTTGATATTTCAGCAATCTTGCACAGCCATGAATAACACAAAAAATTTGTCTCCAGTGGTGTCAATCCTGTAATTTTCCTCAAAATGGACAGCTCATCTGCACAGGTAAACAACTGCAAAATAAGTTAGGGTATGGATTTAAACACTACTAGCTACTCTGCTGTTAGATCTGATTCATAAAAGCATGTAGAGATTCTAGTTCCCATTCTAAAAATCAGTGAACACAGGCTTCTAAATGCCTCTGTGAATTCAACTTGAATCACTACTCAGACATTCATATTGCACGTTAAGGAGACACAGCTAAATGACAGAAGAGTTCCCTCAGTATGGAAAATGTCTATATGGTGTATGGTTCAGTACAAGCTTGAAAATAAAAAGTGCCACCTGTTTTTCAAGGCATCACAGGTATTAACACAGAAGTGAGTAAAGTAAATATCTTTTTAAGACTGAAAGGCATGCTGAGAATGTTATACAAGCTATTATATTGACCTATCCGTAAAATATTCAGAAGGAACTTCTAAGCGGGAGAAATTTAGCACAGCCAAAAGAGTTTCAGTAAAAAGGAAGTCCTACTTTGCTCCATTTAACATTGGGGGGGGGGGGAACACCTTCAAGATTATGGAAGTGCATTTTTCAAAGAGGTCTAAACTCGTCTGCAAGTGTTTATTGCTTAAGCACTAGGAATCAAATTTCCAAATATGTTTAGGTGTCTGAGCATACAGATAACTTTGTAATGATTTCCATAAACATTATAGGTAAGTGGATATTTGACTTATAGCTGTTTTGGAAGCCTCATAAAGGGTCTTAGATATTCAATGCCAAATCTTCAATCTTTTGATTCTTTTACATTTTCATTCAGGATCCTTCCAGCATATGCTACTGCAAGAGTGCTGATGGAACCTGGATGTACAAACAAACCTCATTCGCTTTTGCAGCACGGTTTGTATACTCACAGTTGAACTTTTGCTTTTGCAGAAAGTTTGTGTAGTAATCTTGATGGGCAATATTAGATATGCAAGCTGCGAAATGCTATGCTTTCTTAATAGGGATTCAATTGGATGTTAGCCTTGAACATTTCCTATTTTCCTTTTTCCTCTGAAAGTTGAATCCAAAAAACTTATCACCATTTAAGGAGAGAATTTTAAAAGAGTAATTAATTTCTTTTGCCTTCTGGGAGTTAAAATTTTGTAACCAATTTAAAACCATTCAAAATTTTGTCCTTGGTCCCACTGCAAACACATTTTTCAGCAAAACCAGCAAAAATTTAACTTATATAGGTTGCATGTCCCACATGAACATGATGAAAATCAGTGGTTTTCAAGAGAAATTGGTAATATGAAATACTTTGAAGGAGCACATGATTTTTCTATGGAACAAACTGCCATTAAGTACTATGGAGATTAGAAACTTAGTGGAATTCCCAGATGGAAATTTTGAGTAATTCAAGCAATCCAAAACATTACAAAATGGATAATATCTTTGTGCTTTAGGGCTTTAGCAAACCACTAATAGATGGATGTCTGTAAGAGCTTTTCTCGGCAGGCAGGTTATTCTCTAAGTTTATGCTCTAGGCTTTATTGTAATTTTCTCTGGAACATCCAGCTATTTTCAGTGATTTTCAGAGAAAACAGTCAGGGATCTCTGAGCCATACACCCGTATGGCAAATACTATGCTTTTAGAAAATCAAGTAGTCAACTTCCTAAAAATTCTAACTCCTGAAAGTAGTCTTACAAAACTGGACTTCTGTAAGGTAGCTTAGGTAAGCTCACATTACTTCTGCTTATGTAGTTAGCCCAGTCTTAATCTCATTTTTTCAAATGAATAAAAATGTTGTGAAGTTTGTTTTACTCAAGAGAGAACTGAACAATCAGCTACACCTGAAGAACACAGCATGTAGACTGAGACACATTTCACTAATAAAAAGAGAAAACAGTAAAAGTCAACTATTTTCTCTCATAGCTTACACTGAAGCATTTATTTTAAATGCATTTTAATGCTGTTATCAGAGTATTAATAGCTATCAATTCAAACCTTGTAAGGGTATTGAAAAGGAAAAAAATGAACTTGAAAGTTTCTGTAATTTCACAAAACAGGAACTGAATATAGAAGGTTTATAGAAAATCAGTTGCCAACTACAGCGCACTATTATTCCCTGTGATAAGGCTTTTTTAAAGCTACAAGTCCTCATGGAGAAGTATTTTCCATAGCAACAAATCTGCTTTTCTAGAATATATTCCATAACAGCTTCCTCCCAATGTCATTTACTATGGGAAACATTAGAACTCTGTCTATATTACACTTGAAATAGTATAAATATTGTCTCCCTGACAGGGATACAAACAGGCTTGGGGGTTTGGGGGGGTTTTTGTTCATTTTTTTCTTCCTCCTGTGGACTGATTCATACACTCTTCTTCCACCATCTCAACCATGTCTGTTACTTATACAGTAAGGAACATGGATTCACAGGTCAACAGCAAGGATATGAGGTGTACAGATCTGTTCCTTTAGTGTACATTAAACAAATCAGTATCAACTGAACTAAAATTAATCCACAATACAGTGATGAATAGGAGGATTTTAGCAACTTTCTACCAGCTCAAGAAGAAGTATTTCCACAAATCTAACAATATCAAGATCAGTCAGTACATTTTAGTGATATTATTTCATGTACTAGCCAGTTTGCTTTCAATAACTCAATTCAGATTGCAGTCAGTGAGACACCATGTAAATAAAAAAAATTTGACAATCTTAATCTTAAAATCATAGATCTACTCCAGTTTTGACAAAGATACTCCTTATGCCAACAGCTGTTTGGACAGAAGAGATATCAGCTGGCTGTCTCCTGGTTTTCAAAGAAATCCTTTATCTGGTATGTGGTGGCATAGTTTATCATTTCTGGATTATCCTATATCTACTGAGAAATACTGCAATCCCAGAGCAAGCAACTGGTCAGCTCAAATGACAAAACTTTACGGTATCTCAGGAGTAAAAAGAGTTTGAGTTCAAACCTCTGGAAATTGACAGACACACACTGCTGTAAAACATCCAAAGACACACGACTGTCACCGTGCTAGAACTGCTACTATTAATTAATACCCGTTAAACAAAACGCAGGAAACATTATTTTCTATGAAAGTGATCTAGCAAACAGTGTCTGAACCAGGTCACTAGAAATATCACTGAGTCAGGTCAGTTAAAAAAGCTTTCCTCTATGAACTTTAACACAAGTCTGAGTTGGCTGGAGACCAGTGCAAAATACCACATCATTACCATGAAATGAGCTAAGAAAATGCAGACTGATGTTCTTAGTACGCTTATCTGTATTGCTTTGCTTGGTTCTGGGTTTATCTTCCTCACAGGCCACTGAAGTGAAGATACAGAAACACCAATTCTACTCATGAGTGTGTACTGGTCTGGAGTTGGACTGCTACCCTTCTAAAAGTTTATACACTACTGAAAAATAGTAATTCAGTAATTGATTTACTTTTATGTAATCTTAATTTATGCCGATGACTGTCTGTTACTACAACTATAGTTCTTGGAGAAGTTACTTATACCTAAAGGCTCTTAAAAAAAAAAAAAAAGCTGAAAGGAGATAGATTTTTGATGAGTGCCTTTTTCTACATAGGCTGGAAGTCACATATTCCTGTATTGTAACTTCTATAAATTGCTGAGCTCTGTTTTCCTTTCCAGCACCAACAAATGAGGTCTGAAGATTCACCAGTCCACTAAAGACAAAACAGGGTATCGCTGTGGTATGCATGGTCTCACATTATTCTTTTGGTTTAACGGTCATAAGAATAAAATAATTGAACCACAGACACTAATCATGAAGATCTGTTCATTTGACTACTACTATGGCTACTACTGCATCTTGAATTCTTGCTTTCAGAAGCATTGGTCAAGATCTTTGCTTTGGCAGTGATATGAACTGGATCTATGCATGTACATGCTGCTAATAGTCCTGTGCTTCAATTACGGTTTCTCTTGGGATAGATTCAGCTTGATTCAGGTGTAACTACAGAAAATGCTATTAATGAAACCAACAATTGAATTGATAAGGGAAAGACATTTAAAAGATGGTAACACACAACTCACTCTACAAGGAGCTAGTCAGAAAGTGCAAAGTACAGGAAATGTCTTAACCTTCCCCTCCTCACCCCCCCCCCCAAAAAAAATATAACATGGAAAAGAGAATAACTGTTTCAGAAACTTCCTTACTAGATTACAGAAGATCTATTCTAGTGATCTAGAAGATTACCACAGAAGATCTGCAGATTACAGAAGAACAATCTGAAAGGATTAATAAATTTTCTAATCCGGATTTAATTAAAGTCTTCTTAAAAGAAAGATTTTTAACATTTTTGGTTTTTTATTTGTGGACTGAAATTTCACTCAATTTTTTTCAAGATTCCTCTATAACAAATTTAAGACTAAGCTTGTTTTCTTAGGTAATTTGCATGTTTTCATTAAATAGTCTATCAATCCACAAAGACCTGCATACCTCAGACTGCAAACCAACGTCCTAAACAATAATCTAGGAAAATGATTTTACAAAGATATTTAAACTACTGAATGAACAAAGAAGGGATGTTGTTTCATTGTAACATCATTACACCTTTCAGAAATTATAAAAGGAGAAAATGAAACAATTTCTGCTTCTGAAGCAACTGACCTCTATGCTGCCTTTTGTTTTGTTAAGGCAGCAAGGCCATTGTCCTAAAGCCTGTCCTGTAAATCCATCTGCTTCCAAAACAATTGTAAAGCTTCTGCATTATATGACAGTAACTGGCAAAAGCCTTCTCAAACACAAGACCCAACTTCTGTTATTTCCTGAACCATACCAAAACTCTCATTAAAACAAAGCAGCTAGAACTGATTCAGGTCCAACAACCACCCCCCCCCCCCCAAAAAAAAAAAAAAAAAAAAAAAAAAAAAAAAAACCACCACAGTGGATAAGGAATTGTTCTTGAATGAACTTCTTTTCCTTAGCTTGATTTTTGTGTTGCTCTTTATAATACAAATTCATTTACACTGACAGAAAACGGCAGACCTGTCCTTGGAAGTAATGAATGCAATACCAGGACTATTTTTAACAATAGGACCTCTCTAGTAATATCATTGAAAGGACTGGGGCAGCAGAATATGTACTGGAATCAGGTAAAAATACTGAAAACCCCCTCTTCACTCAATCCTGTTCTGGCACCTGCGAAATCTCATTTGTGTTGCCTCTTCTGGATAGAAGAGATGAGAATTAATTGCTGCTATTTAGTTACCACGTAAGCAAAGGTGCTAAGTTACCTTCAGAATGACTGTTGCCTGTGTGCAAAAAGCCAGTACAAGTTCTCTGCACAACACAATGTAACCTTCAGAGTAACATCTGAATTTTTACATTTCATTTACTTCAAATGCCTAAAATTTGGAAGCAATTCTAATAGGAGGAATTCTGTCCCAGTGAAGAAATCTGAGTTTTGCTAACTATTGCAAATGCCATTCCTTTTACAATGCCATTCCTTTTAGCTCTATAGTCTGGCTACCATTGCAATTAGGTCTGAAGAAGCTTCCTTTTCACCCCACTTGGTCTCACAACATACACAGAAATTCAAGGAATGCAAGATTTGGTATTTTTGATATTTCCATGGGCAAAAAAAAAAACAAAAAAAAAAAACCCACAGACAAAAGCCTGTTTGGCTTAGAAAAAAAGAAAATAAAACCTTAGTAATCAAAGAAACTCAAGAAGTTCTAAGATCCTATAACACTTTCTTCACAAGCCATTTTGGTAATGACTTACGAAAAGGGTTATTGATACATGAATATTATTGTTTTACCGTGGGCAATTACACAGTGGAATGGCAACTTAGCACCTACGAAGTCACAGAATTTCCATTTATCATCACGAAAGTATTAAGTTACTATTTCCTTCTCCTGACCTTTTTAAAATCTCTGAATATCACTATTTTTCCCAGCGTGTGGGGAAAAAAATCAATATTAAATTTTTAATCTTAATAATCTTCAACTTTATTGATCTTAAACCTGAGAATGCTTCTGTCTTTTGGGTGTACATAAAAACTAATACAGAAAAACAAACTAAGAGAATGTGAAAGAAAACGGAAGAATTCACAAGACTTGGAAATTACAGACTGTAGACAAGAGCAAATTGACGATGAATTCAGAGTAGACTCAGAAATTAAAAAATTCAGGCAATCTATGAATTCTGACAGCTTTTCCAAGTTTGTTACTGTGCAGAAGAAGGTAGAGAATATTTTTATGGCTTATTTTGAATATTTTTACTTGGAATGAGGTCTTTTTGGTTAATAAAAATCAACACTAAGGTACAAAAAAAAGTGTGATCACAAACATTCAGGAGGGACCTGACTTACTAGTCCTATTAGACTCCTGTCTCTATTAGCTCTATTAAACTGACCAGTCCCATTAACTTTAATGAACAGTCGGCCTATGGGCCAGCAAAAAAAAAAAAAAAAAAAAAAAAAAAAAAAAAATAGCCTTTACCCATCTCTCAGCATACTCAAAAGTGTAAAGGAAAAAGTAAGTTCTCAGAGTGCATTCACTAGGGTATTCTCCTCAGCAGCGCATCTACGGCCAATTGCATCAGGTCTAAAGATTATCTAAAGTGAGCCGTGACATTACACTAAAACCAGGTCCAGCCATTGAAGCAGTCAATGCCTCTGTGATGTTAAACTATTCTCAAAACCCTTCTTCTAAGGGCCAAAGACATTATAATGTAATTTTGTCCTTAAATACAAAGTGAGAAAAATCCATCCACCAAACTCAGGCAATAAGTTGGCCAGTAGAGGTAAGTCAGGAGATTTGCACAGGTAAGTCAACTTTATCCTTTTGTTAGGTCTGAAAAAAACCCTGAAGAATCATACTATAACCATCTGGTGCCAGTTCATCCCTAAATAATAACTGAAGAACCAAGGTAAAAGCTAGATGTGACAAGGCAAACGATGTGCATTTACTCCTCTATAATTTATAGTCTAATTTTATGAAAGTTCTTTCTGATTCCAACACTGAAAATGTAGTTCTTAAGAAGGTACTCTGAGTATATGCTAAATGAATTATGGCTATTTTTTATTATGTGGACATCAAAGTTTCAATAAACCACATTTAAAATTAAATTCATGCCCAACTAATGTTAAGGGAGTATATTATAGGAGGGGTGGCCCTCCAGTAGGGCAGAAGAGCAGAGTTGTTGCAAATCAGTATCCAGAGATAAAAAAAGTTCACAAAGAAGTGAATGAAACAAATTCTGCAAGCAAAATTCTGCAGACAGGAAAAACATGCAAATATTTTTAGGCAATCTACTTGAACAAAACATTGTCCAATATAATGATAAACACTTGTTTGGAGCCATCTTCAAACTCATTAAAGCAGACAGAAGGTAAGTTACAAAACCCTAAGGTTACAACCTTTCTGTATACTCAACCATAAAAGCCTGTTCAGCTTTTATATATTGCTTATACCCCATTTCCTTTGATCCGATGCGAAAGACCTTGCACCACTACTGCCATGTCAGAATTCTTTCCGATTCCCTTTCTCTGTTCCTCCTTTTCACACCTAGCCTCTCTAGTTCTTACTGTCTTTCTGACTATTTGGCAGAACAAATACCAAGTGTTGTACCTCTGACGTTAATAAGGCATGAAAACAGTGAAAGCTTTACCTTGGCATTTATGGGTGAGTAGGTTGGGGGACTGCAAACATGGCATATAAATCCACCTATGCTACCCAGACAGACTTTTAAAGACATTAGAAAATAATGAAAGAAGATGTCCTCTATCAATATTTTTTCAAAAATAGTTGAAAGCTGATTGCCGCTTTTTATTATGTTGGTTTGCATGAGATCTATGTTATATTAGTTCTAGGCTTCGAAATAATTGCTTTTCAGAACTTTTTTCCTTTTTCCTTTTATTTTCTTCTAAAATACCAGAAACGCCATGTCAAGATGCAGGGTGTTGAACACATGCTGGTGCTACACATGCAATTAAAGTACCTAGGGATAAAGTAGCTGTGATATTTGGGGTAAAGAAGGAATTTCTCCCCAAGCCAGACTAGTAATGGCTGTTAGTGGATTTCTTTTTGTTTTCCTGTGAGGAAAGCTTCTCCATGGGAGCAGAAGGGTTTGTTCATGGCATTTAAGCTGTTCGTTATGACTCAGTGTAAATATCAACTTCTGAATATTAAATATTCTCGATAAACAGTTGTGAAATCATTCACATAAAGGAAAAGAGGAAAAAAATATAATGTTTCACAATATGGTTAAAATGATGAAAAGGTGCGAGATTAAAATGGTCACGTCCTTCACCCTAGAGATATCTAGATTATATTTCAGTACAACACATTTCACCCTTGAAGAAGCACAGAATGCTGCGTTTTTCTTCTCTATTGAAACCTTTCTGAAATAATATCAGACATGGAAGTTTGCCTTGACGTGGGTGGTAAAAATTCATTCATATTCTTTTGTAAACAACTTAACAACAAATTGCCAGTACATTTTCATCCCACAAAATCACCTTAGCAACTCCTGCAAAACAACTTGAACTTTCAGAAGCAGCAGTCGCATGGAGATTTGCAAAGCCTCCACAGGAAAAACACCACCTATGATTAAAAAAATAACAAAAGCTTTATGTTTTGCTACACAGAACCTTACAATCCCTAAGAGATATAGATACGTGCCTCAAGAAGCAACAGTTTTTAAATGCAAAGGAGTAAACGTTCCCTTTCAGGAGGATAATTTCTGCTCAGAACATGGTGCTGTCATTACCTAACACGGGTTGAAACTTAGCCTGTTTAGTGATGCAAATAGTGATCCAAGTATTACCAGAATTAATTTTCCTCATCTCATCTGCTGATATGACATTGGCAAAAGAGCTGGCTGAACAGCAGAACTTTTTGCTATGAGAAAATTATTCAGGAAGAAATTCAGTCTGAACTGGATTTAAACCAATGTTTTTCAGAACATCCCACAGATTGGAAATTTTAAGAAAACTTGGTAGAAACAAGATGTATGTGTATGTGTGTATTTCTTCCTGAATTCTTACCGAGATGTATTCTTTTCTTAGTTTCCTGCAGTTAACAGATCCCGGTCTCCTTTCCTTTCTCCTCATCCAGTGTTCACCCTGCACGGACTTACCATATGAAACATTTGCTTTTTTCCCATTGGTATAGTGCAATAGAAAAAAGGCAGGAAACCTCAGTTACATACCAGGTTTGAAATGCTCTGTAGTCTGATTGGTATCCTAAATCAACTGATACAGCTTGTTATCCCCACACTCTCAAACAACTTGGCTCTTAACAGGGACTAAGCCCATAGTTCAAAACTGTAAGGCTTCAGTCCACATGACAAAAGTCATCTGGCTAGCAAAAAACCCAAATATCTGGCAAGCTATCCAGCATGCACTAAAAATAGGTTCTTTTTTTACTATCAACTTCAATATTCTTGTGGTTTTTTTGCTAGACTTCAAAACTGTCTGTGGCTGATTTTTGCCACAGAACAGTCACTGATTTATGCTACATCAGTGCATGTCTAGTATTATACAGTGCCCATATTAGGCAGCTGAAATTTCAAAAGGGTGTCCAAAGTTATTTTACACGGTATTCACACAACCTAAGTCCTTTTGCACGTTTAGCCATTTCCTTTCCTTCTATCTTCAGGATCAACACTGAGTACTACTAAGTGTGATTTGCCTATGTTACATAACCTGCAGGAACCTCACACACCAAAACCAACAGAGGCTCGCTCACAGAGAGCTACAGAACCTAGGTGCAGAACCTAGACAATTCTCCCCGGGACAAAGCCTTCCCACAGACATCAAGTTTCTGTGGAACTTCAAGTGTTCAGTCTTTCCAAAGAATCCGGATCATTTATTTCAAATCAAGACGACAAAATTACAGGCTATTTTTAAGAATTTGGGCCCTTCCACCTATTCCTAAGGTGCCAATGTTTCTCAGCCAATGTCACATCACCAAGTAGTATTGTATATTTACCAACTTGCATGGAAACACTAGATTTCTAACAGAATAAACTGCCTCCAGTAACTTCCCAAAGTCTGTGATATTTAGGCAACTGCTCCTAGCAACACCTTACTTGAATGTTAGGTCTCTTGTGTGCTTTCCCTGCCAGTAAGTTTGTAGGTCAAACACCCCGACCTTAATACCTGATACTCAGAGGATACAAGTCTACCATAGGAAGAGTTATTTGTGTAATTTTTAACTCAGACTATAGCAAATCATGCTTTTAACTCTGAAAATCTTCAGTCAACAAGGCAGCTGTACTGACAGGACATTGGCAGAAACAATAGAATAGAAAGAAATGAGGACACATAATGAGACATTTAATTGTCATTCAGTTATGTTGCCTGAAATACAAGTTTTTCCTCAGAGTGACCCTAACTGCATTCAAATAAATGTGCTCCATCTTTTATGACTGCAACCTCTGTTATAACTGGGTCCTATCCAGTATATGAAGCAGTATCATTATATTAGCCTTTTTTTGGAAGATGAAGGGCAAAAGTTGTCTCTAATTTTGACATCTATTAGAGACCAAAGACCAAACCAGTAGTACAAATCAACTGCTGCGTAAGCAGTCTTGGGCAGGAAGAAATAGCCATTTCCGCATTTCTTGGTTACTCTTCACATGCACAGTGTCTCACACCTCTGCTCAGGCAGCCAGAGAGTGAGTCACTTGGTTTTAACTGTGTAGTTAAAACATAATTCTGATGTGGACAGATGATGCCAACTGCATTTACAAGGCTACCAGACATCCAGTAGTATTTAGTAAAAGTACTAAAATAATTTCTAACAGCATGGGGCAGATGAACCAGATGAATGGTTACCCCAGCCACAGTCAAGTTATCAGCTTTAACTGTTTTTTTGTTTTGTTTTGTTTTTTAATTATTATCTCACTTTCAAACTGGAACAACTTGGATTAGATTATCCTTCCTGGTTAAGAAGTCTCAACAAGAAGATGAAATTTTAGTCCAGGATCACCAATGCTTTGCAAATCACTAATGGGATTTGTAAGTCTCTCTCGTAGCTATATCTTTAAATCAAATTATTTTAGTATATGTTTTCATTACTTAACCACAACCATGAAACTGAAAAAAACAGTCACAATGGCCTAGTTCAGTAAAATACAGATACAGGTCTCACAGATGCATGCTGAGCAGTCCCACCAGGTTTATTTCCAGAGCATAGGGGCTTCCTTCTTCCTGCCCACTGGGATCACAATGCACGGTATGTTTTTCAAATGTTTGTATGGCCAAAGTATATACTCTTGACGCAAGAGAGCAAATCTACAAGCTTATCCAAGGAATGACAATGGTCTATCCACCGAGATGCACATGAAGCCACAAGCCCAAATATACTAGAAGCTTACTATGATACCAAATAGGTTGTCTGTGACATAAATGTATCATTGGAAGGAATGTGGGTCACAATACACCAAGTGATGGCAATTTCCATGCCTACCCATCAACTACGGTGTACGTAAAAACAAAAGCAATATTTAACATTGAAAAAAAATAGGGTTCCATTCCAATATCTTGCCAAGTAGAGGTCTATGAAATCACAAGTCAGCCTGAATGCCACTGCTAGGAAACAACTGGCATAACTGATTTAATACTCCCAGAAGGTTGCAGCCTTTGCAAATAGGTTATGACCTTTTTATCCTTCATCAGAAAAACCAAAACTAAAAAGCTGATTTCTCTCTGACGTCCCTTGCCCTTTCTCTCTTCAGATAGTCAGAATGTCCCATAGCACCATCTGGGCAGGAAGTTAGATATCAGTTTAACAACTGTTGAGAAGTTGTTTCAAGCATTAGTGTTTTGTGCATAAATCACTAAACTCTGTATAGATTTGGTCCTATGTCTGCCAGGCCCAGCCTGCAGGTCATTCCAGTGCTGCTGAGCATGCTTATTGTTTGGTTCTTGAATAGTAATGGAGACAGATATCCCTTTGAATGAGACCACATTTCTTCTCAGTTGTAGCTACTGAAGGGCTTGACTTCCCTCCCCCATCTCCTTTTCCCCTGAATTCTGGAATGCAGAAACACATTGTAATTACATTTAAAGTAAAAGAGTGTACATGAGCAAGGAGAGAAGTGATCTCTCTTCTTCACAATCCAATGAATGATTATTGCCACAAAAAACTCCCTGTATCAGCTCGTGATTAAAACCTTCAACAGAAAAATATTCAGATTTTATTCAAGCACTAATACTCAAAGAATAAAGTTCAGAATCCATCCTTAATCATTTGGAAACTTTATTTCTAAGTAGATAAAATTCTGGGGGTGATTGAAAGGTAATTTTATTTTAGTAAATAAATTATATTAAATAAAAATAATAGTATAAAGCTAATAAGCCATGATTCAGCACAGCTTTTAAGCTTTGTTGCTTAAGGTCTGTTGCAGACATGAAGAATTAAGCATATACTTAAGATGGTTGATGAAAAGCACAGGTTTGTGTTAAATTCACTGAATGATTTTATACTCTTTTTCCACGTTTCTGAGCAATTATTAACAAGCTTTTCTTTAGGTCTGAATAATTTCCTGCAGCACTTACAACTAAAACACTATGGCATTATGCTAGTGCATGGCAACTAAAAAAAAAAGCTCTCCAGAACAAGAATGAATTTATCTTCCTTCCCCTTCAATTCTCCTCTTTTCAGCACCCAATACTAGAGAAATACAATAGAGCATTCAGTGTAAACAACGATAAACCATTTAGTTGCCCTCTTGACTAGCAAACTCATTGCATAAACAGTATCAGTGCTTTCCATTCTGCAACCAAGAGGTATTGCAGCAAGCTACCAAAAGGAGAGTAACAGCATGCTATGCTTGGCTGTGACTTCCCCCCAATACCTAACCTCCACAGATACAAAGCCTGATCTCACAGTCTTGCTGAGTTTTATTCCCCCCAGTGTTCCTTGGAAAGAGCATATTTACAACGATGCTCTAAGAGAACCTTTGGAGAGTTAGGAGCTTATAAGGAAGCAATATGTTTCTCCAACTTAATTTACTGTATTTGGAGTTTGATTTTTTTGTTTGGTTGGTTGTTGGGTTTTTTTTTTTTTTTTTTGAACGCTCCTTGAAAAATTAGTCTTCTTCCCCCACAGAAGATTAAGTTAGACTGCAGAAGGAGAAAACATAAAACTGTGGTAGAATTAAAAGTGCAGTTAGCTTTGTACTTCATTCCAGGTGTACGGTGTGTACATTTTCTGTGTCCACGATTTTAGTCTGACGCAATTTAAATGATGAAGTTTTTAGAATTCATCGGGTAAAGGTTTGTACTCTGAAGCAGAACTGGTAAATATGTGGTATGATATGGCAAAAATGGTACGATCTCCAATAGAAACTGAATTATTTATTCAGTTTGTAAATCCTGCAATGTCTTCTGCATTTTTACAGTATTATTGCCTTTTGGTACAGTAAAATGGAGAAATAGATTTCTGCAAAGGAGGACTCTGCATAGTAACAGTAAAGCAATAATAGCTCTGAGGATTTTTGACAGGTACACAGAATGCACATTCTTACAATGTTTTCTCTATCTCCTTGTTAAAGCAGTGAACAAAACGCACAAAGATACACAATAAAGTGTTAATTGCTAGCGATTAGCCTCTTCTCCAAAACATTTGTATTAACACTCTGTCAGCAGCACACAGTTTTTCAAGCATCTTCCGTTGTAAATGGAAGCAAACAATTCACAGGCAAGATATCTTGCCTGGCAGCAAATTTAATACTAAACAAAATTAATACTCTGAGTTGTTTGCTGTAATAATTCAAAATAAATGGAAAGAAGGGGTTATACTAATGCTTTGCTATGAATTGTTTCCTTCTGTTTACAACAGTATCTCAAGATATTTTAGAATTGTTTGGATGCATAGATCACAGTACTTTTCTGGGTCTCCTGGCTGAGTAAACATAACTCTTACATGTTTCCAATGAGATGTGTAAGTCTCTGGGAAATGCTTCCAACACCTTCTTTAGCATTCACTGTAATTTCATAATAATAGTATAACTTCACATATTGCATTGGGAAATAGCTCAGAAAACTAAAGTCAAAAAGGCAAACGATAGCAAAGAAGTGAAATGGAGGGAAACGCGGCACCAAAGTGACAGGTCCAAGGACATTAGTTGGACATAGTTACTGTGCTAACACCACTATACAGCTACCAGACTATATGCATCCCACAACCAATAGAAGCAAAGGCAGAACCATTCAGACATCTAAAATGTCCATCTCAACACAAAGATTTCTCACTGTTACTAGAAAGAGTCGACTATTTCCTATTCTTCAAAAGAATCTGAAGCCACTGGCTAGAAAGCTTGATCCTTTTACATGACTTCCACTACAGATGTTTTATTTTAAGTGCTTTTTTTTTTGCAAAAAAGAACACAGATAAAATTGCATTAGTTAGACAATTCTTTTGAGTGATAGCTAAATACACATAATTGAGCTGGCCAACAAGCAATATAACCAACCAAATAGTGTTTCCTCTCATCAAGCAGCCTTCTGTCTGGGGAGGGAACGTATGAGATGCAGAAGCACTGGCTGATACAGAGAAGTCCCTCCTTGAAGGACTTCACTTCAAAGTGATCTAGTTCTCCAGTAGCATCTGGTAACCAAAGGCCTGTTATCTAGCAATCAGTCAGCTACAGTACTTCAACATTTAACTGCTCACTGCTCCCAGTCAGTTTTGGTGATGTAACTTAAGTTTACTCCTGGCAAAAATCAGTTTAACAGAATAGATTTAGCAACAGTTTGGTGATTTTGTCTGCTGCAGATTTAGAGAACACTAATACCAACTAAACTCAAGAAAGAATAACCTCCAGTAGAAGGGTATGAGAAGCAGCTGAAGATGGTAACATCTTTAATTGCTCCACCTGGATGCAGAAAAGACTGTTTGCAGAGCCTCAAATATTCCAGGATGGAAGACTGAAAAAGGAGTCTGGGCTGTTATGGTTCCCATTCATTTCCCTGGTCCAATGATCAAAACTCCTGTATTTCATAAAAAGCTGGACCTAAATTTTGAAGTAAGGTTTCTTGATTCTCTGCCATTGGTTTGCAAGTCAAACAAGGCCTTGGAAAGAACCCTAGAATCTCACGCAATATATAAAATGTAAAATTTATACAAAATAATTACTGCATTGTTCTCCTATAATAAACAAGAATTTAAGTTACAAAAAATGAGATTAATGCATTAAATACAAAGTCTATCAGAATAGCAGTCTCCCTGTTATTTATCATCATGCATTTTATACTGCCACTGTAATATCAACTTGCAATGCACTCTAGGATAGCAGATTACCCTAGGTATAAAGAAGGCAACAGAGGTTTTTGCAAGTGGGTAAGGAACAACTGGAATTTTTGTCACCTGAAAGTAACAGTGATCTCATACTGCCACAGCTAATGCAGACTTTACAACAGTTACTGAATTGTGGCAGCAAAACACTAAACAGTACCATTTTAAAGTGAGGTAGAGCAATAACTGTCTCTATTTTCAAGCTCTACACAGACTGAAACAAGCGTATATTACCTTCTCCAGCAGCCAGGAACGAGCTGGAACTACTAAACCTCACCCACCCTCAAACGACTGCCCCTCAGCTCACCTCATAACTGCCGCGCGGCTGCCAACGGTCAGAGAACCTTCCAGAAAAGCAGGCGGGGAGTGCGACGCCACTCAACGGTCGGTGAACCTTCCAGAAAGGCGGGCTGGGACCGCGGCGCCAGCCAATCACCACGCACCGCGGGAACCCGGGCCAATCGGGATCGGGTATTCTCTACCCCCCCCCCCCCCCCGCGGGGCTGGGGTCGCGAGAGCAGCCGTTACACCTCCCCCTCTCCACCCCCCACCCCCCTCTGGGAGAGAGCAGTCATGTCACTCATTAACATTAACTATATCTATGACTAAGAGTGCCTCTGACACCCGTGCCCGTGCCCCCACACTGCTAGTTTGGTCTCCAGCTACAACACCCTGTTAAACACAGCCACTTCTCCTGGTCTGGAGTTCCTTTTGGTACTAACTTCACGCTGCGCTAGGTGCTTTATTGAACAATTTAGATGGCAGGACAGCTTTCCAGTGTCAGGTTGTAAAATACACGATTCTGGGACACACAGAGTTGTAACTACTAGCTAAATTTCCTCATTTCCTCCCGAGCTGAGGAGAATATTCAGTCTTTCATTGCAGGAGCATTTGGAGATGGCTGCTTTTAGTGTGAAACAGTATGGCATTATGGCAGTAAAGACGGTGATGAGCATCCCCGAACGCCCTTCAGGCACCTGAGCAGCTCCTGCCCCTCACCTGGGAGGTAACCGCAGCTGGTGCAGTTTGATGATCCGCAGGGAGAGGCAGAGGGAGAGGGCGGTTTTGCCAGCTCCTCTGAGCAGAATGAAGGGTGAACTGCTGCTGGGATGTCCCGATGCTGGCATCGCCTCTCCCCCCACGCCTCCGCTCCTGGGTGCGAGCACGCAGCTTACCTGGAGCCGGCCCTGCTGTTTTCAGCCACCTGATTCAGCTTTCTGAAAGGCAGGAAAGGAAGCCTCGTCTTGCTGGATTAGCAAATTCAGTTCACCTGTTCGGTGCCAAGCTTGGTGCCAAAGAAGCAGAAAGAAAAGAAGAGATCACGCCAATGAAAGCTGGAGTGGGGAAAGAAGACCTCTTCTTTGGATAGCAGGGAGCTGTTTGTTTCACGTGAGGCTTAGGGGATGTAACTCTTAGCTCTCTAAATGTGTCATAACCAGGTGTCTCACAATGTCCTAGAAGAGAGGTACTTTACAGAAATAATTTTGATAACTTTTAATCAAATAAGAGACCTGAGAGAATGATGTGCAACATGATGGGATATCACTAAACAAGACAGCTGTATATTGTAAGAATGTTGCTACAAAAATGCATTTTTGGGGAAACCGTATTCCTGAAGCTGCAGTGCGAGACCAACCGATGCCGCTTTTCATCACAGCTGATGGGAGCAGCTGCAGATCTTCACTAAGGATGTGTTAACATTCATTTACTCCTGGAAGGCAGATTAGGAAAGATTTCCCCTTGCTTGTTAAAACTTTCTTTAACTACACTAGAAAATCTGACAAACAGAACTAGGTTGCTTACGCATGTTTATTCCAATCTACTTACACTGATAAGTAACTTGTTAATTATACCAAAATAATAATTTTCTTCAAGCACCGGGTGTCTGCTCAGAGAGGGAAGAGGTTATCATGGCATTGATCTAGCAATTGAGTTACACCACAGTAATTCTTCAGGTCAATTTTCTTATGTAAACGCATTCTTTAAGCCACCTAGTCAGGATGCAGAAACAAATACGTTACAAGCTAGCTCTCTTAAGTACTGCATGTACACCTTGAATGGGGACCAAAACTACATACAGTATTATGTTGATGAATTGATAATGAATGTGTTTAATATTAAAGGAAGAGATTAGTTTTGTAGATACTTCTTCTGTTTCCCAGCTGAGAATCTGCCTATATAGTGGTCTGTCTGTAACAAGACACATGGGAAATGAGAGTAGATCCTGCCCTCAAAAGAAAACTGCAGCCTTCCTTCTGCAAAGGAAGAGATTGCAAGAGGAATGAATTACAGCATTTTATAGTGATGTTCTATTACTGTACTTAATTAATAAATACACAGAAGATCAGCACACACACAGTCTGGAAGTGGTAACTGCACTGCACAAAACATGCAATTTCCATTTCTCACTAGTCAGGTCTTCTCATGCTTTTCCTCATTAGATCACCACAGGATCATTAATTTTATTGCTGCTAGCTTATAAAGCTTAAACAAACTTTGCAGAAGCCGTGGACCATACCGTCTTCCTCTGATCTCTGTTTCCTTAATCCATTTACCTGCAGGGATGTTTCAAAACTTGCTTCCAGCAGTTAAAGTGCTTGAATATCATTAGGGGCAGCATACCTAAAGGCTGTCAAAACAGTCTGTACTGCCAATTGAAGCACGTCTTCTGTGACATGAGATCTCAAAACAAAACACTGACCTGCCTGGGTCTTTGATCAGTCTTGCCATAAAGAGATCTAAAGAAAATCCATTTACTAGGTATACAGATCGCATGCAACATCAAGGCATAGCTGTAGGAGCCCTTCTAAATCAGCCAGAGAGCTGCGTAATTGTAAATAACAGCACTGCCACTTATGAACCACTGATAATAATCTCTTGCAGCCTCCAGTTAAGTATCTTTATGGGCATCTACTTTTAATTATATATGATGACAGTACAAATAGCTTCTCTTCTAGAAGGCTGTGGTTTGAGAGATATTAGGGCAATAGGGACAGAAGGAAGCTGTTCTTTTACAGAATGGGGCAATATGTGGCTGAGTGTGTGGGAGACAGGCAGATGTGTGAATGCTCTGGCTCTGGTAATGTTTTAGAGGCTGTGGTCTTACTGTTCCTTTGGGGAAACTTAGCTGTAGTATTTCTGAATTGCAAATGCACCTTTTAGGTCTACAGTTGGCTGAATGCTCCTTGCGTTCCTTGTGCTTTTGAGCCTTGATATTATACAGTTACACATGTGCCTAACCTAGGTGATTAGTTTCTTTGAACTTAACTCCTTAGAATAGCTTCCCTACACAAGTCTCTAAACCCCTCTCATCTGCATTACTTATAACAGTGATTGCTGTCACATTGAATTGGCCTAAAGATAAAGGTATGTGACAGCTTTGCAAAAGTCATGTTAACGCATGCAATTAGGATCAGGACTTAAGTTAGTATTAACAATAGTACAATAGATACGTGCATGTCTAATCAGGTCCTTAAACACTGTGCTCTTGAAGCCAGGAATATAATTTTGAGTACTTTCTGACATTAGACATAAATAAACATAACAGTAATGTGAACTTAAACTTTAAGCAGCAGAAGGAGTTTTCGGTTATTCTCCATCTATGCTGATTTCCAAAGAGTGCAGCTCCATTAACTTCAAAGGAATTACACCTCCGTTCACCAGAAGGCAAGCGGCTGCACGGCTGGGCCTATACGCTTTACCAGCGGCAAACATATATGGGACGACATTCTTGACACTGAAAAGAAGCTTGACGCTCCTCTCTCCCCCTGATTTAGGGTTATCCCAGATGAGTTTTACAGATAGCTGTACTTCAAAAAAAATTCTCCACACCCCCACACTTTTTCTGCTAACCGCTGGAAGTTCCTAGTAGCTACTCCCCCTCCATATCTACCTTTCTTGTATTGCCTCAAAAAAATTACTTTTTCAAAATTTAAAGCAAATGTTTGATGAATTAAATTTAATAACTGAGATTGTACTTTCATTTTAATTTCCTCGTGCTCTAATTGAAACTCTAGGGAAAAGTACTGAATACAAAATTTAGGCTTTTGGTGGGGACGTTTTTGCAGTCTTCTTTCCTATCTAAACTTGCAGTACAGCTAGATATACCATCTTGTAATTAAGGCTGAACTCTACAAAGACTTTTAAACAATTGTATCTATACTTACCATTACCAGTCATATTAATATCAGTGATCCAAATATTTTAAATTAAACATGAATTTGTGCAGGATTGCTGTCCATAAGCCTTGCCCAGAACAAGCCTGAGAACAACGCACCTTCCTCCTGACTTGGTCTCATTCGACAAACACTTAAACAACTTCCATAAGGTAAGAGCTTTGTTGCACATTTTCAGAATCCTGTTCGCTATGCTTTTATATTTACCTGAATAATAAATCCATATTTTAAAATTAGTATGATTAAAAATACTGAGAATCCTTCCCCCAGTTGTTATGAAATAAAGTTAGGGAAATAAATTTTTTTAATGTATTTCTGCTAGGCTTTTCTGGACCTCTGTTACTGGAACAGTTGCACACTCCCCACTGCGTGCTTCTGTGCCTCCCACATTTCTTTACTTCCTTGAATCAACATCTTTGTGTTACTTCTCCCTGCTCAGATGCTGAAAGGATCCAGATTTATATCTTTTCTAATCTTCTTTCTACTTTCTCCTTCAAATTATTCACTCCTGATTCAGCTGCAACCCAGAATCCCATCACTCCTCAATCTAACCCTCAGTCCAGTACTTTGCACAGGCTCATCAACTGTCCTTCTCTCTCACCCTCGCTGGGTTTGTTAGTTAACACCCACTGTCCTTTCGCTGACCCAAGCTTGTCACCTCGTAATCAGCTATGACTCTACTTTCTCTGCTTCTTTTTCCAACCAGACATTAGCTAATTCCTGCCTTTATTATATCATCTCTCAAATTTTTTTTCTCCTAATCTTTATTGCCAAAATCATTCACACAGTGTTAATTTTTTGCCTCATCCCCCGCAAATCTCTTTCTGTGTGAATCTTGGCCATACCATCTTTCTCATTTCATTGCATCCAAATGCAATTGCAAAATTATTTTGGTTTTGTGCCCTTCTCTATTGCAGCATCACTACTTCCTCCAAAAAACCATCAAGTTTCTCTTTGCTAATTATGCTTCACCTTTTATTTCCTGAATTGCAAAGTACTGCAAAATAAATTAATTAAAAAAGAAGGGTTTTAATGCACACACAGACACACCCTCCTAATTCTAATCAAATGTGCTTGTTCATAGGCAGGAATGACAACCATCTTCCCATGATAGCTATGTTCCTGTTCTTTATTTTCCAAGATTGGGGGTGAGGGTGAGGGAATATCTAGAGGATAAAGCAAATTCCATAATGAACCCTCTTAGTTTCATCAGAAAAACAGAAAATAGCTTCTGTTTCATATCAAATAAATGTTTTACTTGATGATTTTTAATCTTTTATTAAACTCAGCTCAGTCTCTGAAAGAAAATGTCAAATGTGTAACTGAAAACAGTTAAAATAAAATGTTTGATTTTTTTAAAATAATTCTCAGCCAAACTATTCACTTAATTGAACTTCATGCAAAACCTTCTTTTCTGGGGAATAAACTGTTCATATTCAAAAAAATCTTGCTATAACCAGATTTTATTAGGATGTTTCATATGATTTTTGCCTTGAATACATTCACATTAAGAGTCATGGAAGTTGGATGAACGTATACTATATTCTCATCTTAAGGTATTCATGTTTCATTTGAAATGGAACATTGACTGGGGGAAAAAGCAGTACTGTTTTGGGGTCTCTTTACCATTGAACTGGTGCAATTGTCTGTACTAACCAGGTGTTACCTGCTTGATCAAGGGAAACACTGTAACAGACACTGTGGTGGTACTTCCCCATGGTACCTACCTTGATTGTAAACTAATTCCCAGTTCCTCTTCCACTTTCTGTGTTGTTTAACGTATGTTGGTGGATAGCTGCCTTCCTGCGTTTGCCATCGCTCAGGGAAGGCGTTCAGGGAAGGCAGTCCGGCGTTGGGTAACCCGTGCGCACAGCCACCTTTAGCTGTAGGTACGCACAGAGCTGTCTGCAGGGCAGACTGCTTAACCTGGCGGGACGAGGGCACCGCGGGCGTCCAGCCGCTGCTGCGAGAGGAGGCAAAGCAGGGAAAGGAAGAAGGAGCCAACACAACTGCTTGAAAATGCTCTAGGGGTCCAACCTGTAGATTAACAGGCTGATTCAGTATGTCCTTAGCTAGAAATCTTTGACTATCTTGTAGTCATCTTCACTAGCAATTTTAATAGAATGAAGCTATATGGAACTGGTTTTCGTACATTTAAAACATTTTCAGGAATTCTGGCCTTCGTTTCAAATATATTTGGCCTTCCAGATATCCTGCATCAATCCTTAGGTTTTATCTTCAGTCCTTTCTGAGATGTTTAGAATAGCACGTCGGTCTGCCTGAGTTTAATATAGCAGCTAATAAACCCTATGCCTAAAACAAATGTCTGTCTTTTTTCTGTGCTTCACTGGAACATGATTTTAGTCTACTACACATTCTTCTTGATAAGCCATCTTTATTTTTGCCATAACCAGACGCGTGAATAATGTTTTGTGCTTTACAGACATTTCTTCAAGGACAACAATGTTATCTAACACTTTAATGTGTCTGAGGTGTTCTCTACTGCGTGGAACGCTATTTCCTTTTCTTAAAATTTTGAGGCGTTTCTGCAGGCTGAAGAATATTGTTAAGTTGTCCCTTTTCAAAGCTTTACACTTGGTGCAGCTCTCACTATTATCTCCAGGAACAAAAAAAGTTCCAAACAATATTTTATTACATCTCTGGCCTAAAGCTATTAAAACTAGGATTATGTAACATTAACTTGCTTTTAAATTTATACTCACAGCTACTAGTGAATTATGCCCGATGAACACTAGAATTATAAATGCTTTTATTTCTTAATTACACTAGTCTCTTAAGGGAAGAATATTTATAAAATAATATCCCAAAGTTCTATGTAAAAGAAGTTTTTCCCTAATGTTTGTTATATAAGGCAAGAGTACCTTAGCAATTGTTTCATGAAACTTTCAAGAGGCAAAGTAAATCACTTTGCTGATATTGTTGACCCATACTGATATGACTTTAAACACACATGAATTTACTGCTCGACCTGTAAATGAAATGGTCCTAGAACACTGTTAAAACAGCAGCTTGTCAAGTTGCAGATAAATACATGAGAATTTTAACTTTTGTCATATATAACAGTAGAGGCCCACTAGAGGAAAGAGCCTGGTGTGCCATGCCCTGCTACCAGTGCTCAGCTCTTGTTTCCATATTTTCATAGCCTGGATCCTGTGCTGTGTTGCCCCACTTACTCATTTGACAGTTATACCACTGAAGTCAGGAGAAAGGCAGCAGAGCAGGAAAGAACACAAGCTCATACACATGTTGGAAATAGTATTTAGTAATAGAATTAAACACAAATGCACCTACCCTACCTTGGATAGGTATCATTTCAGAGAAAAAAATACAAACATATTTATCAGCCTTTCCTGCATGCATCTAGGCAGTCTCTCAATGTTCTCAAAGGCAGATGAGTGCCTGGCAACAGAGATGCAAGCTGGATGCTCGGATCCATTTGTCCAGCGTCTTGATGAAGCATATGCTAAGCAAGGAGTTCTGACCCTCCAATGCATCTTTTTATAAGAAATGATCTTTCCTGCTCTTCTTGAAATCCCCTGGTCAGTCCATCCAAGACAAGACCTGGGGCTATGCCAGTGTCCCATGCTAAAATGATGACAAAGCTTTACAAGGACAAGTGACTGACATGCTGCCGGACTTTTTATATATATTTATATATATATATTTATATATATTCTATATGTATTTAAAATTTTTTTTTTTTACTGCAGGTCACTGTCAACTTCTTAATGCTTATGCAGCATTTCATTACATCCAGTTTTTAGTTCCAGTCATCGTCATGAAAATGAGTAGGCAGATGCAGTTCCTAGTTTTGGCCATCAGGAGTTCAAATCATAGAAACATCTAGGTTGGAAGGGACCTCTGGAGATCACCTCACCAAACTTCTGTTGAAAGCAGGGCTTTAGATTAGATTATCTAGGGCCCTGAAGTACTACCTGAAATTTTGCTGTGAACAGTGGAGCAGGCCAGAACCAAAGCAAAGTCATGTTTACAAATACATTAGCTAGGCTTGGCAAAGGGCGAGTCACAAAAACAAACACACCCCACAATACCGGCCTTCTAGGATTACTTTCTGGGGTTTTGATTTCTGCAATACTCAAATGCAAAGAGGTAGGATCTGGCTGTATGCCAGCATTTAAACATAGGTGGCCTTCTGTTGCACAGGTGAACATAGCAGCCACCTGCGACAGGATGCAAAACCCCATGGAAAGGCAGCTGGACAATAAAGATAATTAGTAGAGAGAAACATCCATGTAAACACTGCTACAGTGTAATTTGGTTCAAGTCTAGTTTTACCTCTTCAGAGCAAACCGCTATCCACTACTAACGTAAAATGTGACAATTTGTAGATGCCCATCTTTATACACCAACAAAGAGGAACCCGTATTGTAAGCCGCTCACATAAACAAACCTTCTGTGATGTAAATCAGTGAAAGAAATTAGCTAATGACCTACAATTATCAACAAATCACAACGTATGTTTTCTTACTACACTTTCTTCTGCTCTACAAGTATTTATTTAACGGCAATGTTCCTGAAACGGTTTTTGAGCATGGGAAGGGTATATATAGTTCAGTACTTTTCTCATTTGTTGAGTGAATCTGATTCATATGTTGCCTTCACTATGAAAAAACGTAAATCTGTCCTCAACATACTATAGTAGATAACTTCAATAAAAAGCTTCAAGAGTAGCATTTAGACAGAGCAAACACACGAGTGTATCTTTTCAGCACAAAAGTTACCTAACCTACTTCTGAAAAATGCTGTACAATACCTTCCCTTACAGAAGAAGCTACCTAGAAACATTCATGTGATTTATGGAACTGCATAACCATCTTACATTTCAACATCTGACCCATAGCTTCTGAACAGCAGGTACCATTTTGAGCAGTCATCACATTTCTCCCTTGTAAACCCACATCTGAACTGATTTCTTAGGCAAAATTCCAGCTTTAGAAAAAGTATGGGTTTGATGCTGCTCTTCCAAGCCAACAATCTTGAGCTGATGGGAGTTTTTTCTTGAAAGAACAATCTGATTTGCAATTGATTCCCAATGTGTTTTGTCTGCTTTAGATAAGTCTTTATCTCCGATTACTAGGTTCCTTAGTTTCAAGAAATATCTGCATTTCTTAAACTATTCTTAATTCTAAATAATTTTAAAATTAATTTGAACCATAAGCCAGTATTTCATGGTGAATTACACATGAATAAAGTATTTGTGTCATTATAAATGTACTTTAAGATTTTATTAAAATCACACTGTTTGCTCATACTGATTTTCTTTTTGTATGAACAAGAAAGCACAGTCATAAACCAGAGTCTAATTCCACATGGATCACTGATATTTACAATAAATGGAATAGAATTTTCCTTTATGTCTCTAGAAGCAACCACAACTTATGTAAACTTTTCTCTTACACACATATTTAAGAATTATTTATATTACTGACTTAAAGCAACATAACAAATTAGAATCTTTTTCAGTATGATTTTAAGTCAATAATTACCATTTAAATTAAATGGTGCTAGAAAAAAATCATCACAAATTTGTCCTAATTGTAATTTGAAATTCTTGTAACAAGAATAGACATCTTAGCTTTATTAGAATTAGTAATTCAAACTGTCTTCTTTGGAATGTTTTCTTAATAACCTATGAATTTAAAAAAAAAAGTACAGTTGTGATACTTCATAGGAAAAGTGAGATATTTAGTTCTGTTTGATAAATCCAATGCTGCTTAAAAACCACTGTTTCAATGGGGAGAAAAAACCAAATTTGTTTCATTTCAAATATTGGAAATGGCCCATTAGAAATATCAGGGCTTTTTTTTTTTTTTTTTTTTTTTAATTATTATTCCAAACAGCTAAAATTTCTATTGAAATGTTCTTTAATGAAAAAATACATTTTCATTTGAGAAATGAAAAATGCCACAAGTATTTTCAATTTTAATAGCTTAAAAGGGCTAACAATTTTTTCCTACACTGTTATTTGTAATGAAAAATAACCCTCAATGCATATATTACTCTTATGTGTGTGAAAACACACACCCAGCTCAGGTTAATTCTCTGATGAACATAGATTGCTCCCAAACGCTGACGTGATGAGCAGCAGAGAGGCAGTGGTCCCATAACCCCTGTGTCCGAGTGCTTTTACCCTTGTGGCAGTGGTAGCACCTTTGCCCAGCGATGGCTTTACTGACATTCCTGCGCCCGCTCCCAAAGCGCCTGAGCCCCGTCGACATAGGGCAGTGTAATACTGCCCAGGGCCACGCGACGGAAAAGACCCCGTCTGAGCCTTGCCGTGCATGAGAACTAAGTTCTTCTCCATCAGCTCCCCTATCACGCTGAGGAAGAAATTTGAATACAGGAAAATGTACTTAATTATATAGAGAGCCAATACATTAGCAGGCCAGTACAAGTTTTTACAGGAATATCATTCCTTTATTTTGAAGATACAGTTAATTAAGTTTAAAGTGAAAGATTTTTCCATAAAGCTTTAAGTAGGATAAAGCAATCTCACTGGACTTTTTCTTTGGCCTTCATAGTGCCATTTTGAAACAGTATTATTGTCTAGAGACTTTTATAACCTTTAGAACATTTTAGAAACAATTAAACATGCCTTTCTTAAAATAAAATCTTTCTTGCTACATTCAGCTGCAAGGTTTCTGAGGTCTGTTTTCAATGCCGTGACTTTTGCTTCAAGCAATAATTAAACCTAAAAAAAACAATGAGGCAGCCTGTGCTTGCTGATTGCTGCTTTCTGTCTTCTTTGTTCCCTTTTTGTTTTTCCAATTGTTTGAGGTTACTTTACAGGAAGCTAAAAGCAGTTGATTTGTACTAGCACACTATGGTCCGCTAATGTCATTGAAAAGATATCACAGAAGGAAACTTGTATTAGGAGTGGATGTACAAGCATGTCCCTACCTATGTCCCTCTCCAGCACTTCAACCATGTCTATATATGGTAATCTACTACCAAAACTGTATCTAAAAAGCATTCTTTAATTCAAAAATAGACACCTCAAACTCAGATTCAGTTTGCTTACAGGCTTTAAAATTAGTCATGACACTCATCAAGGCTTATCACTGTGAAATAAAAGGCAACTGATTTTATCCTGAAGATGTTTCCACATAAAACTTCCTTCGAAATCTGTGGTGATCCACAAAAAAAAATTCATCCAAGCTTGAGATGGTCAGGGTAAAGTACAATGCAACGTAAGCGCAGCAATAACAAGGATCGTTCTGCTTGCGCTCTGACCCTCGCAGCAAGCTGTTTGCACCCCAGTAGCTTGGTCTTCCTTAACAGGTAGTGCAGCCCCGTGAGATCAGACCTGCGTACTGAAACAGTGAAGCTGAGGACCCACACGTATATCCTCCAAGTTTCACGGTGTTTTCTTCTGGAGTAGCCCCTGTCTGGTTTTGTGGACTGAATGGTCATTGCAAGTTGAGTGGGAGTGCTCCCGAAACACATCTGCTAGTATCTAGTTTCAGCCAAAAGATTCAAATCGACATGCTCCAGAAATACTCCATGATATAAACAAAATGTGGTAAATGGGGAAAATCAAGACAAGTGCTTCAAAAGCACGATCCCTGATCCCAACTAAAACCTTAGGGAGGTTCACAAGGAATACTATATAGTAGCCTTAGGGAAGCATGTATACTGATAATGCCATTTATCTCCCAGTATAAGTGTTTATAGATGTGAAGAAAAAAATTACAGGAGAAAAATATAAAAAAACAGTATTTTTCTCTATTCACAAAGAACAAATGTAGATAAATACACAGTCGACCTAAATACAGTTTAGTCTTTAGAAACACAGAATAGCTTTACCAGTGGGAGTCTTTAGAACCTAAGCATTCATTAACTGCCATTTGGTACTGTCCTGCATGCAAATCTCAAACCCTAGGGCTTCCTATACACTTTCAACCCCCATATTACATCTGAACCTACAGTGTAGGGTAGGTGACAAAATACTTGAGAAGTATTTTGTAAAGTAATACAAGAAATACTTGACAAAATTAAAGTTCAGTTGTAAACATTTATGTAGCCCGGACGAAAGATCGCTCCTTCCTTCAAGCAAAGCATAAAAATAATGTTAAAATCCTGGTTCTACAGAAGTCCACAGGAACAATTCTGTTACTGATTTTACAGGACCTAGGGTTTTACACTAAATAGTTTAACATATAGGCCTCTGCCAAAATATTCAGCAAAAAAGGAAACTGTGGCCCTTCCCGTGCTGTTAGGGCTCTTCAGGGCAGCTAGAGCCGCTCCGCTCCAGTGCCGCCGCAGGGCTGTCCAACTCCTCTCCCCAGAGATACACGGTCAGCCCTGGTGGCCCCCTCTAGCCCTGGCTTTAACCCCGCTGCCACAGCGGCCCGCGGCCGAACTCCCCCAACGGCAGGGCCAGCGGAGCCATGCCCCGTGGTGCGCACAGCCATCCCTCCCCATCGTCCCGGCTCTGCGTAAATGCGCTCCGGGACAGGCTTTCCCTAGTGACTCCTACCAGGGTCAGTTTAGAGAGGTGCATGTTAAATTGTTGAAAGATGGTTTGCTTTAAATATGGAAGGCAAGCTGAAAATGCCAGACTATATTCTATAGACCTGAGAAAATGGAATGCTTAGATTTTAAATGCATTTTCAATAAAACATACATTTACAATGAAAAAAGCATGTTTTATGAGCACAAAATCTTACTTAACTTACACTGCATGCAATTTTTAAAATATAGTCCAACCTAAGCACTCTGAAAATATCTTCTCTTGCTGAGTCATAGCTCAAGAATAAAGTGTCAGAAATCAATAAAGTCACTTTTTAAATGAAAGTTGCAGGGAGAGGACTAGAATCAGATACATTAGCTGCCACCCAGATTTCCCCGTTTCTCCATCCTGGGCTAGAATATGAGCCGGTTGCTCCACACGTGACCAAGGGAGCCCTTCTTAGGACACGACATTCTCATTGCCTTCAGCATCCTAACAGCACGTAACCTGTTCTCTAACATGCCGTATGCCATTATCCCTTCTGATAATGAGAGCCTTTAGACTTACCTACTGACACATAAAACTGTAGAGGTTTGATACACTCTATATCAAGCACTAAGTACCGCTGAGCAGTCTTATTTGCTACTAAGACAGAGGCTTGTTGAGCTCTAAATAGGGTTTCTTGGTAACAGGTCTCAGCAGGATAATAAGGTGGTGCTGTCTTTCAACCATAAAACTCATTCAAAATAAGTAGAAATCTAAGACTTAATTTTAGTGCTTCTGGTCCATTCCTTGTGGTTCAGCACAGGCTGTAAATATATCCATGAAGCATATTCTACAGAGACAGTAGGCTAAAACATTTAGTTAAAATGTTGCTTTATTGGGGGCACAGTCTCTGAATATCTCAGAATATGCGGTTCTCTCTTGGCTTTTCAAACTATAGGTATTGAAATATTACTTGCATAAGTAGACAGTAAGGACTGCAAGATTAGGTTGCCACGGTCTGAATACGCTCAGAACATAGCAAATGTTTCCATGTCATTAGGCGTTTAGGATTTTTAATGTCTTCTCAGATTAGCTCCTGAGCTGGCACACTGTCTAAGGGTAAGAAATTAAGCTTTATATATTTAAAAGGGTATTTTTCATTTACATGTCTAAAAACAACCTAGCAATCTCCTTAGGGAAAGCCTATAAAAATCTAAGAAAATTAAGGTATTAAAATTGCTAAAACCTAGACATTTTTAAAGTAATACAAAAGGGGTGTATTCCATGGATCCACAACATCTGTTGAACAACATGAATGAAAGAGAACAAATGAGACCAAGAAAGGAAAAAGAAAATGAACCTCTTTGGAAGCAAATCATTGCAAAAAGTAAATTAAAGTGCTACAGAGACATGCATATCACTAAAGACAATATAATTCCAGCATGTAGATGATGAATGGAAAGATGCATCCTATATATTTTTTTAACTTAAACTATAGGCACAGTGGAGAACATTAATCCTCTCCTGTCATTCATTTTACTTATGTTAAAAGATGAGCCTTCTCTGTGCGGCCTGACTCTTCACAGGTGTGGCCTGTAAGTTCCTCATACAGATTCCTAATACAACTAATACAATTATATATGGATACTCCTCCTCCTCCTCCACAGTTCAGAGCTTGGATGGAGCTCCTGAACCTCTTGGCATTGTGTCTGACGTCCCATTATAATAAAACCCCGTTCATAAAGAATAGCATCGCAAGATGAGGTCATGCATTGACCACAGCTGGAAGGAAGGTTTTCCTGTTTGTGTCTGAAGCATATCGGAAACATCACCGTTTGTGTACAGATAAAATTGTGTGGTCCGGCTGGGGAGTACGTGAGCACTGCAGAGCTGGGTTGGAGCAAACCCGTGTCCATCAGACCTGGTGCGATTGCGTTGCAGACTGGGTGCCTGCGTGCGTGCGAGGGCCACAGGCACAGCACGCAGGGTCCTGCATGGGCGCTCCGTGGGGAGAAACTCCCCCAGGAGGGTCCGCTCGCTGAATTTGATTGCGACTCTTGTTTGACTCATTTAGGGGCCCTGGACAGACTCTGCGTGTTTGCAGCTTGCAGAGCCAGCTCGGGGCTGTGCTGGGAGCGAGACAGAGGGTGTGGGGAGGCATCCTGCCCCCGGCACGGCCTGCGGGCCACAAGGGCTGCGGGCAGGCATCCAGGGACTAGAGAAGCGAAGGGAGAATTGACAGTGAACACAAGAGTCTATTGGGCTTCTACCCTTTCTTCTTTCCAATATAAAAATAGCAAATAATGGAGAGAAATCATGATGCTTACCAGAGCAATGGTGGGATGCAGCTCTACAAATGAAGGGGAAAACACAGATGATTGAATGTAGAAGCCATGGAACATGTATTATCCATGAAAGGATACTTAGAAGAAGTTATTTGTGTGTGAAATGAGCTCTGACAGAGCTCCCAGGGGAGAAAAATCAGAGGATTAAAAATGCATCTAGAAAATAAATGATAGAAGAGTTAAGATGTGACAGACGAATGGATGAAGATGCTGCACAAAAAAATTCAGGAATTGCAGGTGCCTCCTAAAATGAGAAGTAATCCATAGAACCATAATCACAAGGAAAAAGTAGCATTAATCCTTATCATGAGCAGAATGCTTTTAAATGAAAAGGTAAGAAAAAAACTTAAGCAAATATATGCTTGTAATCGAAAATTGCAGAAGGTAAAAGTTTTGAGAAATTAAAGGAAGTAGTGAGTGAACTGAGCTGGCAAGGGAGCTGAATGCAGAAGAAGCTCCACATTTGTTGTTTTTTAGTCAAAGATTCCAAAAATTCTTTCTAACTTTTCTGCGAAAAAAAGGGGGAAAGATCTTCTCAAGAGAGCTCCAACATCTAACTGAGTGAATGCTCAACACAAAGGATATTAGGAGAAAGCTTTTTCTCCTAAAAGCTTAGGAGAAAATACCTTAGGAGAAAGCAAGGAGAAGAAAGGAAGAAAGAACCAATCAGAAAATGAACGACAAAAGGAAAATGCTAGAGATGTTACCAAATGAAAGGATACAGTGGAGCTGCCAGGTTAGAATTGTAAAGAACCAAACATTAACAGGCTCTTCGGTTTTACAAATATAACAAGAAAGAAGGAAAGAAAGGTGGCCACAGTACAGTGCAGATGGAATAGAAATTACAAAATGTCACAATTTGTCTGAAAACTGACAACAATCACTCAAAGAGAATCATCATCCTGAACATGGGAGCACAGGTGGAGAACAGTAGCACAAAATTCACCACATCTAAGCTGGACAGGAAAGGCAGAGCAGGCACGCGTGCCGGGCAGGGGCTGGGTACCTCTCCTGGTCAGAATTCCAGAAGAGTTGGCACATAAGATAGCAGGTCTCGGACAAAAGGTTTTTTAAACAGATCTTTTTTTATATGAGCTTGCAGGGAAGGTGGTATTGAAATTAGGAAGCATGAAGGAAAAGAGCTGAGGGCACTGTTCAGTCACAGGATGAATGTTAACCATCGGTGTTCAAGACCTCACCCTGCGATTGCATCTGCTGCCTTTATCAGGCTCAGCATTTCTGACAGAGAGAAATATCGGTGTCATCATGCAGACATGGACAAAGCATTATTGGGAGCACAACAGACAGGTCTTACAGTCTGTCTGTGGAAAAAGAGGTTCAAAATGGAACAGATCCAGGGAAAAGTGATTAGGATGATCATAGGAACTGAGAGCCTATGTTTTCCTTAGCCCAGTAAGTTGAAAAAGTACAGAAAAGTCCTTGCTGTTTCAGAAGACACTGGGACGAGTCACGACAGAGGGAGATAAGGTGTTTTAGCTAGAGGGAGCACTGACCCAGAGCAAATGGCTAGAACCTGGCAATGAGCACGTTCAGTCTTGAAATTCTTCTAATTTCTAAATGGCTTCTAGATACCTCAGGATGCAGCTCTGGAAGACAGCAGTATCCCAAGTGATTTTAAAGAGGAGCCTTGCTGGTTTATGGAAAAGGATTATATGATGTGGCATACAGCAGTGGCAGATGGTCTCAGCAACCAGAAGATTTCCCCCCAAAAGGATGACTGCATGAGAGAACTTGGCCAGAAGAGCTCCACTTTACTAATATTATGGTCATAATAACCTTTGCATAAAACCAGGTGCTATTGGCTATGGTTCCAGAGTCACAAGCGTAAATAATCATTAGTTTTCTCCTTTTCCTGATGGTCTCCAGCATCAGCGCTGGGGAGTTCCAGCTGGAGTGGTGTTAATACAGAATGCTAATAGGGGAATTTTCAAATGGGGCATACATGTAGCAAGACATCCAACTCACATCTATCAAATATTTTCTACTACTGGATTTTTTCCTCTTGTGTGTGAACAAGCAATCTGTTTTGTTGGAGATACTGGAAGACACTAGAATAGACTTTTTTTCGGGAAAGTTATTTTCTGTCTAGGAAACTGATTAAAAACGAACTGTATAATATGAATCATTCTACTCCATTGAAAGATCAAGTTGCCATACTTCTCAGCTGCTCACGTAAGATTACCATCTTTGTGCGCATATACAACATATAACTAATAGGCTGTCCTCTGTTTTACAATGAAAATACAATTTTGACTGTAAAAAGCAGTAAAGAATTGGTTGCTTACTTAACACCTTGTATTTTATCTAATGTTGGGAAGATAGCTTTCAATGAAGTATTCTTTACATGAACATGGAAAATTAATCTTTCAACTGTATTTCCTTCTGCAAAATTCTTTAGTACGCAGCTGGGGCCTGACCCTGCTGCAACCAGTGACAAATTTCCTATTTGGTTCTTACTATCACATTAATATATTGAAGTTGCATTCATTTTATTTCCACTTGCAGAAAGTTGCCCGTTTTATACAACATTAAAAATAAAGCCACCGGAAAGCATACCAGTTAGAAAAGTCAAAGAAAAACAGCAGCCATCATATCCAAACTAAAGTCACAAAAACTAAAAATCGTATCGTCTTTCCCTCCCTTGCTGCTGCCTGGTGAAATAGCAGGCTGCCAGCATGTTCCAAAGGCAAGCATGGGCTGCACGTCTCCTTCGCTCTTAGAGCAACTAATGCATCCAAAGCTAAAATGTTGCAAAATATACCGTTCAACATGAAGTGCTTCATTAAAACCAAAGAAAGTATATCCTTGTGGCTTTATGGAGTCCACAGCCATAAACAAGATGGCCAAGTGTTTGAGAAGCAGATGATGCAAGGAAAAAGAAAGTATTCAGCAGGTTTTCTCCTCCTGTTCACTGTTCTCTGATATAACTTATACCTAAGGAGACGGGACAATGAAATGCAACAGAAGAATTCTCTATTGTTTTAAATGCATTTCTAGGATTCTGCCGCAAAGACAGAATTCTCTACATTGGTTTGATAAAAGTCATACGTTTAATTCTCACATTTTGTCAGTTTTCACACAGCTACCACTTTTTCGGAGTGTTGTCTAGTGTATCAAATTCCTGACTAACAAAACTGGCAATCAAAGGTGGAAAGAATATTTAAAAGGAGACAACTTTCCCTAATTTTGCTTCTATTAATTTTGATGAGGATAACTTTGAAAATCATACATCCAACGAAAAAGCATCACACCTATGCTTCCTGGGAAAATCATCAGATCTTCTTCAGTCACAGTTACTTGCTACAGAAAACATACGATATAATTTAAAAAGAACAAACCAAGATTTTAGAAGTGGGGGGGGGAGGGGGGAACCCTGCAGATACTCAAATCGCAACATGTACACAACTTCAGACTAAAACCAAAACCAGAATATGAAGCAAATCATATTTTTGTTCAAGTATGGTTGCAGATACGCAGCTTTATTCTGGTTTGATAGCTAATTACATTCTCCAAACAGCCTAATAAAACAAAACATGCAGCCAAATGGGGTCTCTAATTAGCAAGCAGTCATTGGTTTCCTATAGTCCCTTGAATAAAAACAAACAAACAAAAAATCCAGCAAGGCTGCCCTGCAGTACTGGAACAAAGAGGAAAATGGTATTGAATTGTAAAGCAATTTTCCTTGTTTTTCTACATTTAAAAAAGGGAAATAAAAACCAGGAATGCTTATGCCCTTTCTATCTCCAGAGAGCAGCTAGCATTCTAGCATTTCAGGTTGCTACATTGCACGATGTGAAATGACATGAAACCAATTTATGTCACCTAAATGACTTACCATTGACAGTGTAAATCAGCAAGCACATACTTATAGCTGGGACAAGCACATTCAGATTATACTGCAGCTCTCTCCAAATGAAAAAGCAGCAGTATTTCAGACAGTCCCTCTTATTTGTGAACTTCTGGGAAGACTAATTTTAACACCAGTACTATAACAAGAACAAAAGATCCACTTGAAAGAAAAAGGTTTTGAGAAAACTTACATAAGGAGTTCAAATCTTGGAAGCAAGTTTAGAGAGTGCCAAGATGTCTCTCCCATTCTTTTCAAGTATGCTGTGAAAGGTATCCAGCTCACCCATTAATTTGAAAACCTCAACCTGTTAAAGCTGAAGTTTTAGGCAATAAGCAACATAAAAATGAATATTTTAGACAAAGGAGCTGTACTTCTATGAAAAGTAATCTTACTGTTGGTGATGCTGTTACCATAAGTTTTCTTTGTTTTAGCCTTTTAAGCTACAATAGTGTCACCACTGATCCACCGTTCTTCTTGGTCCAGCTGATGACCTGTCATGAAGATCCAGTAGAAGAATTTCAGCTATTTATTAACTCTCTGAAACAACAAAGGCAGACAAATTGATATAAAAGACCTGACAGACAGTCTTATACAAAAGTGCACCTTTTATAGGCACTTCTCTAGTTTATGAAAGAAGCTGATAAATAAAGCTCAGGGGGGAATTCTTCAATCACAGTGAACTACAAATCTAAGTTTAAGGAATATGAGGTGAGAGATGGTTTTCTTCCTATTCTAACCTTACTTCTAATTTGCTGAAAATTATGAAAAATTAAAAGAAATGCTACAACCCAAACAACCCATTCTGAATAAAAAAATAAATAAAAGAAAACTTAAAAATCTTTAAATTTAATGTGTCAAAATGCAGTCATTCCTTTTTGAAAGCTTTAGATTGTTTCTTCTCTGTAAATCAGCTTGGAGGAAAAAACTGTAAATTTAAGGAATGTCTTGATGTCAGCAAATATGCTTTTTTCCTCTCTCCATTCACCTTCCTCCACAAAAAATGTTGTATAAGAATCACCCCCTATCAATGCTGAGTTTGCAATATGGAAGTTCTTGGTCCTTCCCCAACTTCTTTCTGTGAAAACAAGAAGAAAAAAGTGGGGAACTGTATTCATATATTGCACTCATTTGCCAGTTCAGGAAGGCCTGTTACTAATCAGCTGATCATATGGCAAGGTCTCCTGCCCAGGAAGTTTAGACTAAAAATGAGTATCACAGAAGTAAGAGAATTTGGCCACTGGAAAACAAGTGGATTGTGATGGTTTCTCTATGCTGAAAATAGTTTAAACAATGATATCTTTTTCTTCTAAAAGACACACTCTAGTTTAAACAGAGCGTCATTTGGGCCGCTCCTATGGCAAATGTTCTGCAGGAGGTCAGAGTAGCAGTAATCTCAATAATCCCTCCTGGCGTTACAAGCCATGAATCTTTTTCAGATACGTGGTGAGATGGGCCCGCCAGGCACTGCGTGTATAGGAAACCTGCCCTGCTGCTGCCCTGTGGACAAACAAAGCTCTTAAATTATCAATGCTGTCAAGCCAATACTGTTCACTAGCCACAAATCCACATGGTTTATACACCAAAATTTACATACTGGATAAGCTATTTGCAAATATATCCAAATTGCAAATCATTTGTATCGTGTCTGTGACACATGGAGCTGCACAGCTTACATAGGAATTTTGAGCAGATCAGCTGCAGCAAAACAAAACAATATAGCAATCAAAGTTTCTTTTGTGACTGAGGACTACCTCCTTGTTTCATTTACAGACCCCTACCCATACAGAATACATCAAAAAAACCCCAAAACAAAACAGGTCTGAACTTTACCATTTCAAAGAACTGTCTTATTCCAAGCTACAAAATTGCAGATGTTGTACGACAGAATAGCTGAAATTAAAGGGACTGGCATATTGTCAGAGCTGTGACCTAAATTACATCTGCAAACTACACTGTTCATTATTGCCTTTCTGTGCTCACTGCTTGCATTGATTGGTAATTATGGGCCGTATATCATAACTAGAATTATCAGCAGAGTTTTGACTCTAACTGTATTAGATCCCAACACTACAGCATTTATTAACTCCTGCAGGGCCTCTAACCCCTGCTCCTGACTGGTTCAGTAGATCTCCAGCCATCATTCCATCTTTAGTTGGTATACCTAAAACTGACTTGTCTGTTTAGCTTATTTCTGTCCTTACCAGCTTTATTAAACCAGTCTATAGGATAATAAAGAGACTAAATATTATGTGTTCTCCTATTCAACACACAATGCCTGCTTTTATTTTTGAATCAGAGGGAAGATGAATCATGATCACTATTCTTAGAAAAACTCCTCAAAAGAAATAAACATGAAGGAGAAGTCTTTCTAAATGAACCCTTTTCTCAGGTTCTGTTTCTTCAATAGGGAAAGATTTTCCTCTCAGAACAGAAATTAAAGACTCCTAATTACAGGAATTTTTCTTAACTCTGAGTTTGTGATAGTAGAAGTGAATGTCAAATGATCATTTAGAAAGCTGTGAAGAATTACAACACATACCTAATAACTGCGATACTCTTCCGATCTTATACTCGTAAAAGAACAGATTTGTAGTTTACTCAACATAGCAGCAGCAGCGCTGGCCATTATTATTATACCTACAACATGCTGTTTTCCCACAGAAGCTTTTCCAAAAATTTAAACTTTTGAGCTGAAATCACTTTCGCCTGTACCTAGTATGAATGTTTTATAGAATTTAACCAAAGCCCCATCAGTGATTTTTACAACAGAAGATAGGAAATGGAAACGGACACACAGAAACCTTTTCTCACATTAGGCTGGAGCTTACTTTGCTGGAAACAAGGATATGATATTTTCAACTCAACAGTATTGAGTTTGTATCTATGGTCCTCTATCTTGAATCATTAGGCCCCGGATGTGAAGTTGCACACATCTAAAATTCAAGATTTACTCAGCTGATAAAAGAAAAGCAGAAATAGTGTAATTGGAATTTAATTTAAGACTGAAAACAACTGTGCGAAGACAAATCGAACATCATGACCGTCTGACTAGGTCTAACTTCTAAACAGTGCTCTGTGGTTCAACTGCTTTACAGTTTTGTTCTGGAGAAGTTCGTCAGTATTCATCAATCTTTGTTTATGTCGAGCATCCCACTCATGTCTTTACAACTGGAAGGCGTGAGGGGAGGAAAGCAGAGGCGCTGTAGAAGAAGGCTGGAGAGGGCCAATTGCTAGCTAGGTTTAAATACAAAAATTCTTTCTTCCTCTCATGCCTAGTGAAAACTAGAAATGATGGAAGTCAGAAAAACTCCTATCTATTTCAACGGAAGCAAATTATTTTCCCTTTCTGCAGAAAATCTGGTGACTCAGGGAGTACGTTCTCAGACTTGCCACTTGCCTGGCGCCTGGTCCAGCTGGTTAGACACCCAGAGGCGTTAGCGGAGAGGCAGCGGAGGTGGTGCTTCCCCTCCCATGGAAGGATTTCCCATTCGCTATGAAGAGAGCTGTAGATTGTTTTGCACTGCCCAAACCATTATGTTTCATTCTCACTGCTATAAACATATTTCCTATACTTATTTGATACCATAGATTTGGGAGATTCATTTGCATGATATATAAAAATCGGTGGGTAAAACTGATCTTGAAGGTTTTATCTGATTATCAATTTCTTTTAAGAGAATGTATTAAAAATGCTGTTATAGGTAGTGATAAAGACTTCAGCTCTAAGTCAGCTGTTCTTAGATGCAATTGGAAGCAACACAGCCCTTACTTGCATGGAAATATCACAAACTATTCTTTTCTTAAGCATGCAGGCACTAATGTGAAAAACATCAGTTATTAGATGTTCTTAAAGTTGCATACTGGCACTTCCTTATCCAAGGATTTTAGTGGATTTCCACACTGTTGTATCCCCAAAATTTCCCAGAAATTTTCAGTCCAATAGCATCTATTTAAAAGTTAGCATGACTAAGAAAAAGACTTTGGTTTGCAGCAGTACTTCCCGAGGTGCTTTCTACTGCATTCCTGGATTATGGAAAACATTCAGCTGTGACACTGATTTCATTCCATCCTCAATCAAGTCAATGGAAAGTTAAGTTATAGCTTCAGTGGGAGCAAAGTTTCTCTAGCACAGAAAATATCTGAAAATCAAGCGTAAGAGGGAGTCTGACATTGACATAATCTGCCCACCTGCTACTGTAGATGAAGCTATATCGCAGCCTAACAGACCATGGAACACAGGACAGTGTTTTAAGCCTTGTAAGAATGCGTGTTGCGTAAAGTTTTGCTATTGTTTGCATGACTATTTGTACTCTTAAGAGCTAGGAATATAACTACAAATCCTTTATCTTATTTTCAATAACAGCTTTTCAAACTCTTCACTCAGGAAGAGAAAAATACAAATATGTCATCTCCAACCTGAACATGGAGTGAAGTGCTGGAGAAATTTGCACTCTGCCATTTTATTTGGAGAGTGCCTTTACATTAGATGGCAGTGGGGTCTGAAAAATAATTGCCCAGTCCTAGTTGGTGGATTTTTGACCATTTTATGATTGGAAAGATAAGCAAAAAATGCTCCCTCCTGACATTCAATTAAGAGAGCCATTTGGTGTCAAAATACAAAGGGGATTCAGTGGGACCAGTTATTGCTTCTTATGCATAATTCTGAATTTACTGCTCTAATGAGCCCTTCTCTATTTCCTTGGTGATTGTCACTCATCTGGGTGAAGATGACTTGGTCTGACAAACCCTGTTAAGCCTCAGAAATTAAATGAGATCTGAAAATACTGGAGTACACATCCATAGCTTCACATGCTGTTCTGATCAGCGTTGCTGGTTGAGCAAACTTGGAGGAAAGCCAGTAAACCCAGAGCTATCAAACAGGATTGCCAGAAGCAATTAAATGGTCTGTGAATAACAGGTGCTCCCCACTCCTCAGGATAAGGCCCTGAACAGAGAGGAGAGAAACAAATAGCAAAAACACCAGCTAACTACTTGGAGCCGTCCAGGCCTGTTCTGGGTAAAAGATACGTTTCCCCCAACAGTGACACTGTGCAGAAAGTGAAGCTCGCTCTACAATTATATGGCTATAAGTACTTTATCCTTTCCGAATGCAGCTCTCACTTTTCCTGACACTAACCCTCACTGCCGAGCCGTGCAGGCAGGTTTCCATGTCAGGACACACAAGCAGGCTGCAGGTGGTTGCCCAGGGATCACTCCTTCCCTAGCCCACGGCCGGCAGCTCGACCCTGCCCCTCGGCAGCGATTACTGCCGCCTCAGAGCTGTGCTCTGACGAAGCGATGAGGAAGCGCTCACAAAAGCGGTTCAGCCTGCAGAGGAAAGGAGGCGATTACCTCCAGAAACAACCAGGGCACCCGGGCCGGGAAAGTGCCAGCTCACCCGCGCCGCTCCATCTGGAAGTCCGCGTCACCGCGCTCACACGCCCGCGGGAAGGCCAGGGGCAGAGAGGGGACCGCTGCACCCCAGCTACACCCACAGTCCTGCAGCAATAACATTTTGTATTGCCCGAGAGACCGAGACACTCAGTTCTGTTACCATGACATTTACTGTGTGTAGTGAGAAGTACCTGAACTAAAGCCCAAATTTTCAACTGAAACGTATCGGGGCAGATCTACCCGACAGGTAGGAAAGAAAGCACTAACTCGCCTTCCTTAAAACTACGGGTGCAGCTCAGGCGCTCCAGACCTTCCAGCCCCAGGACACCCCACATCCTACTGAGTACTTGGTCACACTTTCAAATCTATATTTGGAACAACCTGGATCCATCAGAACAAAACCTTCAGCTCCTACCAATTTTCAGGCTGAACCACAGTCTTTTTCAATACCGAATCCCATATTTATACACCTAACTACATGGTCTGCTCATGTGGATAAGAGGCCTTTGTGCAAATCTATTCCAAGCATAAATTTAGAGGAATTCTTGACAAGTAGCACTAAGAATCTGAACTGGGAAATAAAATCATAATTCAATCTGACACATTGAATTTATAGCTCAGCTTTAGCCTTGCAGTAATTTGCCCTACTTTACCCTTATTTAACCTAACTGCCTTCTCAACACATTGTGCCTGGGTGAATCATTGCTGACTCATGAGTTGAAGTCAGATATTTTACTGCAATTTCATCCATACAATGGGCCAAATACTGCTTTCACATACCAAAGATTTATACAAGTATACAAGAACAAGCTAAATTTGATGTAGTAAAGATAGTGTGAACTTCAACATTTATCATGTGCAATCTCTGTATTATTCTGTTTAGAGTGGATTTAGGGGATTTTGTATTCTATACTGGAGAGTAAATGTTCAGCTCTGTAATTATAGTAACATAACACATATTTGCTTGAATAATGAGTTCATTTTTCCAAATCAGCCCTACAAGAAAAAAGGAGAACCACCTATGCTGAGGCTGTTTCTTGAGTTGCTGACAGCAGTATTTGGATGGTCTCACATGGCTTGTTCATTGCTTGGGTACCAGTTGCACACCACTAAGTATAGCCTCTACCATTAAGTTTTGCTCATGTGCAGCCCCTTTTCACATGTATAAGCATATATCCTTCCCCACAACTTGATTACAGCCTGAGGTAAGTTTTCAGATGATAGAGCGCTAATTGTATGTAGATCACGAGATCAGCACCACGTGAGTAAGTCTGATAACAGTCAGGTTGTACTGGGCAAACTAAAAAAGGCCCACAAAGTTAACAGAAATTACCCTTTGCAAACTAATACAGGAAATCAGAAATGGACATATTCCAGAACTAGCTTCATTCCATTCCTCCCTGAAAAGAGTCCTTGTGAATAATACGAGCTTTATGACCAACAATCCTATTTGCTACCAGAATGACCAGTTTAAAGGAAAACAACCCACTTTCTTTGACAACATATGCATTACATTTAGTGGACTTTCATACTTACTACACAAGATCCCTGAACATTTAATTCAGCCACATTCCCAAGCCCATGAGGTGTTCAGCGAGCACCTCAGAGATGCAGCAGTTACTATGCAGCTGAGGCAAGTATCCTTCCTGCAGTGGCTACACATACCAAAAATAAGATTAATGTTTATGAATGTTCTCAGTGCAACTGCTGATGGAAGACAGACATGTTACAGCAGCCAGGTAATGAATTCCAAGGAGACAACACCTAAGCTTTTTTCTTGAAGAGGAGAAAGTCAGCCTGCTAACATGTCCAGTCCTCTGGGAGACAAGGTTCTTCAGTGCAATACAGCTGCTTCTGCTTCACAGCATTGATAGCGCTTGTCCAGGCATGATCCACAATGATAAACCCAATGCCTGGAGTCCTACAACACCCTCCTTCACTGCAGCTGGTGAAACAGGAAAAAATGGGCAGAACTGGAGGAAAGCAGAGAGGTAAAGAGCAAGAAGGTGAGCAGAATATTGCACCTGCAGAACCCTGAGCAGAATATTGCACCTGCAGAATCAATTCTTTCTATAGTCCAGAAGTGAGTAGTCATTGAGACCCAGGGTATATTAGAGCAATCACAAGGCTGCTCTAACTCAGCACAAAACACCAAGTGTCACAAAACCTTCAGCAGGATAGCAGCATGCAATGGATAGCAGCCTGAACACAGCCATCCTCATCTGACAGACACCGTGCACTTTCACGATAGCCTCGTTTTTATCAATGTCCAAAGCCGACCTGTACTCATGCTTAGTGGAACACACTAAGTGAGGGAAATACTTAACCCCCCCAAATACTCTGAAGAGGAGAAAATTGGCTATTTTGTGAGTACACCGTGTAATGATGTCAGATAGTCCACTAATAAATTACACGAATCATGAATGCAGAGTCTGGGCACTAAAGCAGGTATCAGTGACCATCAGCCTGACACTGAGGTGTTAAGAGGTGAGAAGCGGAACTGCTTTGTACACCTTCATTTGCTCCAGCAACCTTTAAGTAAACACAAACTTTCCATACACAAACATCTTCATTAATGAGGAACCAGCACAGTGTGCAGACTGACAAACAAGCTTTGTCAACTCTTATCTTCAGTGGTTTAAACCACTACCATCTCCAGCCCTCGTCCCCACTCTGCTGCAGGTTGCTGCTCGCAGCAGCCTGCCACCGGCCGCAAGCTGCTGCTCTGCGCCGTGATCCAGGGCAGCGAGGGCGCAGGGACGCGCTGGGATTGCCCGTGCTTCCACAGCCTCGGGGAGGAAGCAGGCAGGTGGGACCAGTAACTGTTCAGGACAACCACGACTAGTATGTCTCGGAGCTTATCCGTAGGAGACCATCTGTTCACTATGCAAGAGCAGTCTTTAACAAACGGAGCAAGTTTTAGCACTTGAAAACTTCTAGATACAGACCTTATTTACCAGATGCTGTACCAGCATGATTACATCAGTTGTGTATGGATGCAACAACCAAACAACTGAACTGCACTGTGGGAAGCTCTCAAGTACAGTCACTGGTGAGACCTGGAGCACTGCACGGCTGGCACGCACTCGCGTTCGTTAGCCTCTGTCTAGCCTGCTGGGGCTCAGCTGTGGCCATACTGGGAGCACAGGCCCCAGCCCCAGCTCTGCCGGTAGCTGTATTTAAGCATGCCATTTCTAACTATTCGCAGACAGAAAAATTGTAAGGATAATTGTTAACACTGCACATGTATAAAGTGCTTTGCTGGCACTTCCTGCGCTTGCCTCTGCACCTTGTCCCACAGAACACTTCATAACACACATGTAAACCTGAAAGTAACACGTAGGTAGGCTTGAACCCTACGAATACAGGCAATACTGGGCACAGGGCATCCGCCGGCCAGAGCGGTCAGTGCATCGCGAATTGTACAACAGCAGAGAGGGAAATCTGACAGTGTCCAGGGAGACAGATTGTTCATTCATTGTACTTTTAGCTGTAAATCAAGAAGAAGCCAAAGCAAACAGACCTTGAACAGTCTCCTTTTCATTAGTCCTGTTTTGTGAAAGCAAGCAGCCCCCTTGAAAACAGAAGCCTTGCTCTTTACTGATGGCTAATATGCTTAACAAGATAGGAGAGCATCGCTCTTGCCTTGGTTTAGGGGGTCACATTTTTGATGTTCCTGTAGCAGCAAGTGAAGTGCAAGAACAGCCACACGCATCAGCAACTCACAGCAAGACAGGAAATCTCAGGCAGATCCACCCTTCCTTCCTGCGCTCTGCCAGCCAAGTTGCAAAGCCCCAGGCAAAGGGGAGCGCACGCTGTACCGAGAAAGCCAAAACAATCATTCTGCAACTACGTTAACCGCTTCTCATACACCACCATGATTTCACGGACTCTCTGAAAAGCTGCCCTGCTTGTAAGTCAAAGCATGAGAAAAAGAGCACGCGCTATGAAAAAAGGGTTTGTTCCTTTTTATCACATCTCTAATTCTGGACTTTATGTCGACCTTAAGCAAATGAAAAAGGCCCAAATTTACACAAATCTTGTTTGGGCCTTAAACAGAAGCCCATTATTTATTTATTTGCAAAGAATAACCAGCCTCTGAAACAATAAATCTGCTGCCTGCCTGTTACAACACGTTGAAGGCTTGAAATAATAAAGCTGACATAGCAAATGATAGACCTTAGGACAATATACTGGTCCCAGTGAAGCAGGGGGAATTTTCCCTGAAAATAACCCAGATCCACACTTTTAACGTTACATTCTTTTAACTATTTTTTCCATTACAAGGATAAACAAAAAAGCAGCACCAAAAAACCCTGCACAGTATTATCTCTGGCCAGTAAAAACCACTTTCTTCAGCATAGTTAACAGTGGCCAAGATTTTATTTTGAAACTAATATTGCATTTTTTAAAACTACAAAAAGAGAAAATCATCCCTGGAACCAGCTTCTGCGTGTTCTCTTTGAGCAATCATGTTGGCGTATTTCATATTTACAGATCCAGTTCAAACAGGACTGATTTGTCAGCAGCCTTTATTCAAAGCTACCTTTCTTCGCACCCTGCTAAGCAGAGCAGCATTTACACAAAGTGGCTAGAAAGTGTCTGTTCTTTCTGCCAGTAATGAAAAAAAAAACCCTCTGCTTGCATTATATGGCAGAGTACACAATTCTGGGCCATGAGACTGAAGCGAATCATTAAATACAGCTTGATGCTCTTTAACCCAGTGGGGCTGTTAGCAGAAAAGGAAACAAGCAGTTCTGCATGCACTGCGAATTGACAGGGTTTTCATTCCAACTCTTTAAAATTTCTCTGCTTTACAATGGTATCATTTGGGACCTATTTTTATTCAAATCCCCGATGAGACTGATTCAGGTCTATAAAAACTGATTGAAATTCTTTAGCTCAGCAGGAGCGTTACAGGAAAAAGTAAACAAGCTACAAGGGTATATTTTTCTTGGCTATCTCCATTGTTATTAGTATTTACAGGCAGACTGAAAAGTCACATCTTTTTCCTATAACAGCTTTTTCCGGACTGATTTGCTACATAATCCAAAAAGCAAATCTCTCAGAGTTGCCACATTAAGAAGTGTTCCAAACTCCCAGCAGCTGACAGACGCTCGCAGAGATACGATCAGCCAGAACAATAGAAGTGCCACTTGAATATTTGCAACAGTCAAAGGGAGGAAGGTAATTTAAGCCAGGCTTTTTTTTTTTTTTTTCCCCTCCACTTACCCTGTTCCAGCCCAACTAGCAGCTGAAGCGGTACAAACCACGCCACCTGATACATCAATAAATTGCCCAGCATGAGGCCGTGCTGCTGGCTTGCCCTGCCCGGGACATCCACCCGTCCCCCCCGTCGAGGCAGCGGCTGGAGCGGACCAGAGCTGGCCGGCTCCTCTGCCGCTCGTGGCTGCCCGCAGCCCGGGACCCCCAGCGTGCAGTCTGGGGCGGCTTCCCGGGGACTTGTCTCCTCGGCAGGAGGCAACAGCCAAAAACCATTTTCTGATTTTGATGGTGACTTAGGAAGTGCTCAACTGGCACCAGTCATGCAAGATTTATCAGTATCACAGGGAGCACATACTGTAACTTCTTATTGGCCTGATCTTTGATTAAGATGTCCAGCAGCACATTCAGTGATCCAGCTAACAAGAAACTAATTTTGCCTTTTTTCTGCCCTGCTACTGTTAGCAAGTATAAGCTGTGTCGGTGCCACTGCGTCAGTCACCGCAGAGGAACTGCACCGAGAACATCCTTGGATACTTCACAAACAATTTTAATGGGAAATTGTTTCTACAGCCCATAGGATGAAACCGAGGGAAACGGATGGAAACTACTGTGTTAAGGAGCACGAGGCCTTCCAGTGACAGAAAACTAGAGGATAGAGGATGTACCTGCATAGTGCCAGGCTCATAGGTCTCTTCTTTCCACCTCGCAGCTCCCTGTCTGCTCTAAACCTTGGCTGCAGTCCGAAGGTGTCCCATGGGCCACCGCACACTTAGCTGTCACACGTGGAAGCACACAGCCGATATTTCAGTTGTGCGGTTCTTTTTAGAAGAGCTGCCCTTGGCCCCGGTCCATCCGTCAGCCCAAACAGGGCTCTGGATAGCTGGTAGGCACAGGCAAGCTGAGACAGCCGCTAACAGCAAGCCCACCACACGACGGTTCTCATGGTTACATTTTACTGGGACTTTCCACTGCTGGAAGTCAGTACCCCAGAGCTAGACTGAGGTGCATCCGCAACCAAATATTCCAGAAAGTGTTTGACAATCTTCAAGAAACTAGAGCTGATGCACTTTGAAAGTGTCAAATTCTCCCAAAGCTCATGTGCAGAAAATTACAGGCAATTGTTATCTATCTCAATTAAAAAAAAGGGGGGGGGGGGGAAGATACCGTGGATAAAAGCTTCTGAAGTAGATTGAAAGGGATAATGCCAATGATGTACATGCCAGGAAAAAGAGAAAATGTTGAAGCAGATGCTTTGTCCAGAGATGTCACTGAGTGGGAGGACTCAGCACTAAAATTAGGTGTTGTTTTAAAGCTGCTGCAAGTTTGCTGAAATGCAGAAGATAGTCTGACTCTCCTTTTCTGAAAATTTTTTTTCCCTGCTGCTGACAAATTATTTGTAACAGGAAATGGATTTAGGGAACTGTGATTCAAGGACAGAAAAAGGAGCTACATATGCATCTTTTTTTAACTCGTGTCTATGTCAATGGACAAGGAGGCATCAGGGGCTCCAAAGGAGGACACATTCATTTACTAATGTCATGTTTGGTGATGTCCTTTCCAGTTATCTTGAAGAAAACAAAAAAGACATGGTAGACATGTAAAACAAGCTGATGGGAGTGTTCCATTTCAGAACAAATTATTGTACTAATGCACCCCTACACACAAAAAAAGCATTCCCAGAAACTGCCATCTTTGCCTCATCTTTCCTATATGTAAGCTTTACAGAACTGTACAGATATCACATCATTCATAGAGTAAATTTACCACGCAAAACCTTAGGCCAACTTCAGCGGTATTGATCTGGCTCTTAAGAGTCAGATCCTCAGCTGTAAATCAACATATATCTACTTACATAATGTATCAGTTCAGCTTAGAATCTGACCCTCTATCTTCAGTTTGAGGGTGTTCTGTCCAAAATAAGGCAAGCAACAAGAAGAAACACCATGGAACAAAAAGAAAAGAAAACATTTAGAAATTTGACTCTTCTGATAAACATCCAAATGTAAAAGCAAGTGAGACAAAAAAAATGCTATCTTGGTCTTAACCGATTGATTTGTTACCATATTCTTGATCACCTAGCAGTGTGTGATAGGAGCTGCACATAAATGAAATTTCTGCTTTATAGCACTCTAAATAGAGAGAATGTGTATCTATCTAGTTTTTTCTTATGCATATTAAGCAGCAATTTTGGATTTATTATGTACAGCTCCTAGATGACTGCCAGGTCACTAAAAATACAGTATATATTGTATGGGTGCAATCTGAAGAAAAACATATAAACATTCACATTATGCAAACCCTATTCATCCATGCAGTATGTCTTCCAAAACCAGACTCCTTCCTGTTTTATATCAAAGGAGGACTGTCACCAGGAGGAATAATAAATTGCATTCCTGTATCATACAAAACAAATCACTATGTGACTTAAGGGCCCCCAGAGTAGACCCCTTCTAATCATACCAACTCCTGAGTTTCTTCTAAAAGTCAAATCATGGTCAATTAAAAAGATACGATATTATAAGCTAGCTTTTAATGTTTCATCTCAAAAAAATGAAAAAGATGGATTTGATGAGATGCAGTAAGCAGGAGTTTGATTTTATTTTGTCTTTGATAGAGAGAAAAGTGTTTACAATGTCACTAACATTCAGATACCATGCATAGACATTTCTAAAAATCATACACTCAGAAAGGAAAACTATTTTTGCCCATGATTGTGGGGAAAAAAATCTTATTGTGGAAATGAGATCCAAGTACTCGCATGGCCAGTTTTGAATGACAGCATCTGACAGGTGATACCAAACTAAAAGTCTGGATTGTTGTTTAGTGAACATGGAGGAAGAAACAACAGCATATTATGCAAACCACAAAGATCATTAGAAGCTTCACTATTACTGAATATGTCTCAAAAGACTCAGATAGCCTAAAATGATCACAGTGATTTGTTGGAAGGAACTTTCTGCTTCCACATTGGTAGCTAAATCAAGAAATAACATCAAAAAAGTCAAACTACAGGTAAGGAGAATCCGTTCCTATCTAAGGTTGCTCAGGAAATAAAAATGGTGTACTAGATGGATCAAAAGGAGAAATATTTTGATTTTTGTTCTAGCACCTTCAAATTTAATTTAGAAAAAACATGTCTTAAAGCAAAATATTTTTAGCACTTCCTAGATGAAACTTGGTTTTGAAAATACAAAACATAATGCTTGATCACTTCCCCAGTGCCTTCCCCCTCCCCATGCAAACTGCTCAGTATATTCAACTCAGATTGTGGAACAGCCTTTGTCCCTTTCTTATACCTCTGTATTCAAAAGAGAAGTTCAAAGAACTTTTTTTTTTTTTTTTTAACAGCAAATGTCTTGTGTTCTCACTAAAACTGAGTCTATCACACCCAATAGTTGCAAAATATGCTCCAATATTTATTCCTACATGTAGACTATTCCTGTCAGCTGCAAAGGTTTTTGGTTTTGAATGAAATATGAATCCCAGCAGCTAAATTAGGAATCCTCCTTTCCCAGCACACCGTGGTAAACATAAAAGAGACTAAATTGGTCACCATCATTTGAAATCCTGTATAAAGGGGGATATATTCCAACAGTTAGCTTGAATGTGAATGGCAATGTTACTGAAAGAAAAGCAAATCATTTAAGCCCTCTGAAATACCCATAATGTGTTATAACTGGACGCTCCCACCTCCACACATCCTCTTGTACCTGGCACGCTGCCTCCACTAACTGCTTGTCTACTGCACAAGCAGTCACTATTTTCTGCTAAACTATTATTTTCTTGCTTCACTCTTTTTTCAGCAGTATTGTTAGCTCTGAGCAGTTTCTCACCTTTCTGATCGGGAGAAAAGCCTCAAAATGAGAAGCTAAGATTTGACAAATAGGTGCTCAAAAGGTAAAACTAAAAAAATCTAAATAATATCCAGGCTTCAAACGCCCACTGCTCGCTTTGGGGAGTGCTCACAGCTGGCAGGTCCACAGCTTCCACAGAACCACGCAGAGGCCAGCAGTCTGAATAGCAGGGTGCTTAAAAGCTATCTGAAAGCTTTGCAGACCTAAATCTGACCTTACTGCATCAGAGCAGAGAAGATCCTGAGCTGGTGTAAAATGGTATTTGGGGCCATTCCTCAGTTTAAGCCCAGGGAAGAGGTTTAGCCCGGCAGCCCCACATTCTATTCTAGTCTAAAAGTGCACAAGGCTTTTACAATTATTTTTCTTTCTCGCTTTCTTTTTTAATGAAAATTATTAGACAGACTCCTTAATAATGAGAACTGCCTCATCTTTTGACATTTCTGTATTCTAGACCAAGCCTCCTTTTCCTCTCTTACTTTTTTGTGATCTTTCTGCAGAAGCAGCATTTTTCACCTGTCCGCTTCCTCCCGTCTCGAACAGTCCTGCTCACATCTTCAAATTTAAGCAAATCACAACTCCTGCTGCTGTGGAAAGCATAGAGCATCCAAGGTTAACTGCAATTTAAAAATTCCCTCTATTAATTTGCAGGCCAGCTGTAATCACAAATACTTCAGCCATTTATCTGCTCTATATACATGTAAATCAGCCATTCCCTTGCCTTTTCTTTAAGAAAAATAAAACCCTTTTCAGTATTCTGAAGAATCATTCATTGTATTAACTATAAATAATATAGCTTAGCATTAAAAAAATATATTGTTCAGTAATGAAATTACCTGCAGTCCTATGCAGCCAGTTTATGAATGAGGCAACCTGTAAAAGTCTAAAATATATCAACCTGATTGCAGGGCCGGTGCATTTGTTCCTCTAAGCTTCCTGATGGCTCCCATCAGCCTGGGCTCTGGCTTGGACTGCATAGCCCAGGGGAAGGGTTAAAGTCCTTCTCAACTGAAGTTCCTTGTAGCTGAAATTAGAAGGCTCAAAGGCCAAATTCAGATTCCTTCTCTAATATAACTTACCTGATTTTATAAAGCATTTGGAGTGTCAGTGGAGCTTGATCCAAGTTCCTCTCACCTTTAACAGAACATTCCCAAGAACCGTAGACTCAAGCCCTGGAGAAGCCTAACCTCACCATGAAGTTCAACCAGGATGCCTTGATATCCACTCTCTGTACAAGAAGTCAGTTCTCTCCGTGCCCACAGACTTGGGTCTGGCTAGAAACCCCTCCTCCTTCTCCCTGATAAGTGCCGCTAGCTTTCTTTCTGCTGGAATACAGTAGTGACACGGAAGAAGAGCGGGTCCTCTGAGGAGCCAGCCCACCCTCGTCCTGCAAGGAGATGGGAGCGCTGCGAGAGGAACACCACCTTTTTTTTTTTTCCTCTCTTTTTAAAGCACTGTGTTTTATTATATGCATGTAACTGTACCATTTAACACCACAGTGGTCCTAGGAGGGCAGGAGGAGAGCTAGAGCAGCATCCAAGCTGCTGGGGAGGACTCATTGCCCGGGAGGTCTGCAGGGACCTGCGAGAGGTGGGCATATGACCCCCACACGTGCGTGCACAGGCAGTTAAGTGCAGCTTGGAGAAGGTCAACAGCAAAAGCCTAACCCTGAACACGCAGCAACAGCAGCAGCAGCCTTGCAGAAAACCTGGCACAGCTTGAAAGGAAATAACAACTAAGGAAGGAGCCTGTTTTTGAGGTAAAGAAGGAATAAGGGCAGCTTAGAAATAATATTAGCATTGGTAAAAGCAAAGACAAAATATACTGTTTTTACCCATCCTCTCTGTCCCTTATTTGCATTTTCCAATGCCGCTCACTGATACAATATGGAAACAGTTTGACCAAGTGATGTATCTGCAGGTTTCTATGGTGATCAGCACATTAAATTGTCTGCCCAGCCATGTGTGAAAGAAACCATCAGTTTCAGAAACTGCAAATACTATGCAGAGATAAAACTGTTCCTGAATTAGGGCAGCATAGGATCATACTGCATGTCAGAAAGCCTAGCGCCTATTTACCAACAAGGAGCAGGTATTGGCATAGAAATCTGGGAATAGTACAGTGGGCAATAACTCTCAGTTTCTCAAAAGAGGACAAAAAAGCCCTACACAAAATAATATTATTTGTCACTGAACAGTTACACTACATAATGGCTTTTTAAAATGCTTACGTACACAAGATACATACAAAACAAATATTCAAAATATTCATTTATACAGACAGATTAACACAGGAAAACCCTGTAAAGAGATATGAAGTGGGTGATGACATGGCTACTAGATGCAGTTACTCCCCAAAATGTGCCTATGAGAAGGTATCAGCTCATCAGGGATAGCTTGGAGTTGAACCCTGGGAGAAACTGCCAGATTCTAGCCGGGATTTTGGAGGATGCTAGAAACTAGAAAAGCATGACAGGAGCTTAGACATTTATTTTTACCCTTTTCTGAAAGATGTACCTTGAAAATGCTCTCCATCTACCATGATACAGAAAAAAGGCTCCCTATGAGAAGAGATGGCGCTGACCCTTATTGGTTTGTAGGGATGCAAATTTGGAGGATTTTTCTCATTCCTCAGGGGAACCTCACAGAGTACAATGAAAACAGCAAATGCAGATCTTAAATGATGGAACTTGGGGGGGGGGGGTTAAAGGCTGTAAAAGCAATGCTGAGATGAATTCTGACAAAGTGAGATTACTACTACTATTGTTATTACTAAGAAAAGGAAGCACAGGACAGAAACAGGTTGCTATGGGCTCTGAAGCCAATAAAGATGCCCTGGAGACACAGTAAATTGCCTGCACTGAAGTTCATGCATTCTTCAACTGGCTCTGAGATTCTGCCAAACTGTTTCATTTAGTTACACAAATTACCTATAAATAAAGAGAAAAGTTAGGGTGGAGCAGAAAGGGCTGATTTATGCTTGTCTTTTGGCTCATTTGCTTGGATTTTTGTCCTGGTCTTAATTGCAGAATAAGTATGTTTGACAAAAGTAAATTCTGGTCTTATACATGTGAACAAAGTAAATGTCAAGAATAAACTGTAAATAGGAAATATCTATCTGGAAACTCAGAAAACTTATTTTACGAGTGGACAGAGAAAGATTCCACACAATATTTTCCTATTTAAGAATCTGGTTTAATTCTAGCTCTGAAGCCAAAACTCCCCATGAAAGAGCCCTACGGCAACAGCAGACAGACCAGTGGACTGCGCCGAGGCCAACGACCTCGGAGGCCCGGGAGCGTTTCTGCACGGCAGGTTGTGAGCATCGGAAGTCCCAGTTTCCCAGCAGGCCACCGAGGGGGTGCTACACGAGCTGGCAATTAATACTGGAATTCTCCATGGAACGTTTCGCTTTTGACCGTGGAAAACACTTTGGAAGACATAGGTATATACAGTATAGTAAATAATGGCTTCATGTACATGCATACATATATATGTATATTAGTACTAATATACATATTAGTCAAAAATATACTATATATGTATTTTGACTATATATATTGGAACACCACTAGACCAACGCACATACTGTTTCTGCTTACGTGTTTTTACATAAAATGTAAAAATACTGTATCAGAAATGTCAAAGTTAAATTCCAAAAGCTTACTGAGCATGAAATATTTTCTACTCCATTCTGTGGAAATTAAGCATCAAAAATAAATAAATAAATAAATAAATCTGAAGCTTCATACCACACCATTTTTGATATAATGCCTTCTATTCCCATTTCTTAACTTCCCTCCTCCACTCTCCCCATTAATTGATTCACTGATTTTTTTCCCTGCCTCCCCCCAGCAGGGAACTGTGACATTCACAGTAAGTAATATAGACCAAGTTAGTCTGTACCAGCAGAGCCAGAAGGCCAAGTCTGTCAAGAGCAGACATGGAAAGAATGAATTAGCATTTTCATTACATTCCCTACAAAAAATAATCACCCTAGCAGATAACCAGCTTCATATATATATTCATCAATGTACACCCATGTAGACAGCAATTATGAAGACCTGTTAAGAAATAAAAGCTTATTTATTAAAAGGGAATTTTTTCCTTAAAATAAATGTGCCTTGTTTGTATTACTGAAACATGTAAGCACGTATATATAGCTGATACCTGACAGCAAGCATCGGTTATTCTCATAATAGTAAGCTAAATGGCAAATGGTAACAAGGAATGAAGTTAATGTACTCTACAACTAGCTGATTACGTAATCTATGACAATTTAAGTAGAAGCCTTTTGACTTCATGTTCACCGTCCTTGTGAACAGCGGCATGAAACCTTGTCTTTATAAAAATGTTAGCCCCTTTCAGGATCCTTATGATCCTGGAAAATCTCACAGCCAAGGAGCACCTGAATGCTGCATACATTAAGCACAAGCACTACTTGATTCAATTTAATTTGAAATATTCCCCAAAGTGTGGCTAATAAAAATCAGCACTGGCAACAAGACAAACCTTGTTATCACATGGAATAAAATGTAAGCTAGCACTTCTCACCCGTGAAAGCATCAAGTACATTTTTCTTGAATACTTCTCTCCGCACCCAAGACTGTTATTTGCCCATAGCCACAGCTTATTTGGAAGGGGATTTCCTGATAGGAAGAGTTAACACACTTAGCACCTTTTAAGAATCAAACCTACAATGTTTCCGTGCAGATACAAGTCACAGTAGGCATTGACCTAAGTTTAAAAAACTGCATATTTACTCTCAGTTTTTCCACAAACAGCCTTTGAGATACCAGCCATTTTTGTTTTATCCTGTTATGGAGAAACATAAATGCAAACTCCTAAAACACATTAGGAAATTAGTATGGCTGAGAAAAAGATATAATACACACAATGATTTTCTTTCACAGATAAATTACCCTAGTTTTCAAGTTAGAATTAAGCAGCTGCAAAACTTCTGACTGCAGCTGTTCCACGTAAACACCCTTCCTTTATCCACTTATTCATCTCGCACGTGTGAAAATGCAGGTGTTCATAGCAAAGAGCAAGTGGCTGCAGTTCAGGCAAGTCACTCAAAGTTTGACCTTGCTTCCTGAGGTTTCTCTAAAAAACATTTTGTCATCTTGGGCCGCACGATCTCCATTTCCTCCCACAAGGGCCTGTATTTTGTGCAGCGTGACGTGGGCACCGAGGAGTGCTTCGGGCTCCTCTAGGAACTTCCCACACCTCGCGCTGGCTAGGTTTGCCTGGGAGCTTGGGTCTGCTTTCTGTTAAGGCTTGCACAAAGAACTGCTAACTATCCACACCTCTCGGCACAGCGTTTTTATAACAGTTTTACAGACCGCACTGCTGCATTAAGATGTGTACACCTCCAGTAAAGATGTGGGGCCTGCTGAAAGTACAAAGCCAGAAGATGCCCTGAACATGCAGCCCGAAGATGCGCCCTTCTGGGATATCTGCTTCTACAAAGAAATTAAACCTAAATGTGGAGCCATAGCATTATTTCCACAATCTCAGATACCATAAAAAGCATCTCAAAGAACCAGAGATAACTGCCTTATTATATTTGTAGGAATATCATGGTTGCAGCCCCCTCAAAAGAAAACAAAACCCCCTCTCTAAACTACCAGCACAGATTTGGGATTTCCTTACATGTGAGCTGGATATAAGTTGTTCCAGAAACATCTGTGTCTTAGACACACCTTAACCAAATCTTCTCTTCCATCTTAAACTCCCTTGACTTCATAAGAAACACCCATGCCATTAAGCTAAGTACAGAAAGCGAAAACACTTAGAAAACACTACCTTTCAGCTGCCATTAAGAATCTTGCTGTGCTCACCAATGCATGTTACCAAAAAAACAATTTTGGCACAGATGGCTAAAAACCACAAAACCACATTTATTCAGGATGCCCGATCAATGACTAGTGAAACCAGTCACCTGCAAACTATAATTCTATATTTTTAGTGTTATGTTCCAGAAAATTCAATAAACATGGAAGATTTTACAGATAGAAAGGGAAATCGGTACAGTGTACTGACTGCTTTTAATTGGAATAAGCCGTTTTACTTTAAAAATGCTTAAACTGTGAACATTAATCCACACTGATTTATTTCTTAAAACTAGAGACTCAAAGTTCTATTAATTTTTCAGAGCTCAAAGAATATATGTAATGTGCCATGCTCAAAATAAATGAATTTCAATTAATCACCTAGATTTTTTTTTAAATCAAGACAGAGCTTCTGTGATGTGGCTCCTATTCTATGCTCAGTGAAATTAGCAGCAATTGGAATAACCTATGACTGGAAATTTAAATTATTTATAACCTTTGTGTAAAGTTCTTGATCTAGTCATTTAGTGCTGCAATGTTCAGTGCATTTTCCATTACTCCAAACGACAAGATGATTCTCTGCCCTCGGGTATTGACGGTGTCTTACAATGCAGAGTAATCGTTTCTGCAGCAACTGATTTTTTGGGAGTACCGCGGGATAACTGAGATAAGCTGCAGGTGAACAGAGCATTCTCTCTCTTTAAGTCTGGAAAGGGTAAGATTTTCTTCCTTTTTAAGTACCCCCAAACAGGGGTTTAGTCACTTATTTCACTATTATGGTAGAATAGGAAAAAGCAGAAGTATGTGTGTGTGAAAGGAAAGTGGTGAGACAGATCACACTAGAAGCTCGTAACATCAATGAAATGTGCTGAGACTTTCAAATTCCAAACATTTTTCTTCCACAGCTATCAAGGAAGCAGAAATAATCATCTACTAAAGAGAAAAGACAAATGAACACAGTGTCTTAAGAGAGACACCTAAATGAAACAGAAAGATGGGCTACCACTTTACAGCACAGCACAGAGGAAGTTTTATCACTTTTCATAGCGCAGACGAAATCATTTTGCTTTGAGCTCCAGTTTGTCTTCAGGAAAGTTATCCCTCTAAGTAATGGACACTCCTCCTACACACAGAGAGATTGTTTAAATGTTTAACTACCTGCACCACTTATATAAAAACAAACAAACAAACAACAAAAAACAACAGATTACTTCTATCTCTGGTTTGCATGGTTTCTGGTTTTGGTTGTTGCATCTGTCACTCTTTCCACTACAAGACTAAGGGCCATACATTTTAGGAACACTCTTTTTTTCAAGCAGATATCTAAGGTTAAAAAGCAACTTCATTGCGTGGGAGCCTTCCTCTGAATTAGGTGAAGCAGAATGGAGGCAGGTTCACAGGTAAACACACAGACACGGGCTCCTTAAGCTGGCTTAGTTGTTCCTCCCCACCCCACCTCCAGCTACTGGTATAAACCTTTCACTGCATCCTTGCAGAGAGAGATTTTAAGGAGGAAGGTAACTGGTCTGAAATTTGAAGGAAAACAAGTTCCATTACTTAAGATTTGACTCTGAAAACGTAGTGCATTTTTCCACAGATTTCTGGTGTGCTGCATGATAAACCATGTAGGCCTGTACCCATTAAACTATGGGATGAGTATCCAAGTCCTTCCTCGAGTCCATAGCTTCAACATATTCACCTCGGCAATGTATGAAAAACAGTCACTTCTGGCCACTTTCTGGAACAGAGAGATACCTATATACCCTGGTCAAAAGAAAAAGTGAAGATGAGTTAGTTGGACTACATCTTTAAGCTGCATTGTCTTGCTCAGTACTACCGAAATGAAGCTCTTTTTCAAATGCACAAGTTTCTGCTGGAAACAAGCTAAACTCTGTGCAAAGCCCTCTGTGTGCAACACTTGCTGGAGAGATGCGAGCCCTGCAAGGCTGACTGCCTCCCTGGAAAGTGCTCCGATCGCCGGGTAGTGGGTTGCTCTGGAGGGGTAGCTCCCCTCATGCCGGCTGATGAAGCTATTCTGTTCTGCGTGGGATAATCACACAGGCACCAGACCAAAATGCCTAAACCAAGAAAGCCTTGGCAGCAGGGGGCATATCTAGCCTAAGTAGATGAGATATCTGAGTTTGAATATTTTCAGGCAAAAAAAAAAAAAAAAAAGAACTATTCAGTTATATATCTAACCGCTAGTTATAAATCCATGATGTACTCTAAATCCTAAATCCACACTTGAAATAGGACCAAAGCCACTATGTTTACCCACAGGCTGTACGGTTACTTTAGGACTGTATTGCATCCCCATGTAGGCCACTTCTATTTACTCATCTCCTGACTTAGTTCCTCACACCAAATTGAATTATACTTACCAGACGTAGGGAAGGGTAATTTTCACTCGGAAGAGAGGAAGAAGAGAGCACACCACGGTTCCCAAATTAATTCCTATTATAGTTCCAAGTCGCATCAGGAGTAAGTTTGGCCCCTTTTTCCCCACCCAGCCCATGTGGCCTTGCAAAGCTGCAGCAGTAGGTAGAAGCACCGTCCCATCAGTCAGTCAGAGTTGATTTCACTCTAGCCTGACAAAGCTTACTAGAAACCCAGCATCAGAGAAACATTAAATCACTAACAATCACTGCAACTGTAGAGGCAACAAAACAAGAGATTGGCACAAAACATTCCCGAGAGACTATGCATAAATAAAAATCTGATTATACTACATTTTGAATGCAACTTTTTATGCTAGATTTTTCACAAGATGGTGAAGCACAAAATATACATAACCTATTTTGCATTGGTAATGACATAAATTATCATAATCCTCTCCAAGTCCTGCAGTCACTATTTTTCAGATTGAACCACTCCTGAGGGTTTTAAACAATTCTTTCCTTATTCTATAAGGATAATGATTAGACCAAAGAAAAGACACTACCCTTAGAGGATAACTGGAGCCACAACTGTATTTAGCTGTGTATTTAGCTTATCTATTACAATTCCAAAATGCGGAAGTGAAACACTCCCATTTTCAGCATACTAGTGGATCTGCCCTTCTTGTTAATTTTCTGAGCACCGCACTGGATCATCACAAAAGATGGTTTTGAAGTAAGTGTGTTTAATCTTTTAAAGGGACTGATTTGAAATTGACCCAATTTCAAGGGAACAAAAATTGTAACAGTTGCAAATTGATTCAATTTTGAGCGCAGTCAAACCACTCCCTTTACCTCTAACCTTTGGAGTAGAGAGACAAATTCTTCTTCAAAGAGTGGAAGGTGAGACAATTCAAAGGAGTGAATGCTTTTCTTTTTAAAGTTTCTATTGCACAAAGTAGTATTTATGCCAAAGCCACAAGGAGCTCTTGCTTTCTGAAGTACAGAACTGCAAGATTTTTTAATTTAGAATAGGTATGTTTTCATACATGTGGAACATATGCCTCAGCAGCAACCCAAAGACTCCAAGGTTCACAAAATTCATCTGTTTCTGAATGCAGAAAAGGCAAAAGGGTAGGAGGGAAAAGGCAAGTTCAGGGCACCTTTGTTCTCCCTCCAATTCTGACATAGTTCAGGGGCTTATGTAGTGCCTGGCATCAGCTGTAAAAAAAGTGAAGGCTCCATCTAACTTGCATGCTTTCAGCAGAGCACCGAGCAGCTGCAGAGGAGAGCGCTTAGGACATAGCTTTATTACTTGCTCTGACTAATCACAGCCGTTCACCAAGACTGCTCCAACTGTGATGGCTGCTTATTCCACCACAGCAGCACAAGGAGCTGCAGTGCAGCAGTTTTAGGGCATACAACCTTAAAAGATCAAAATTAAGGCAGCAGGTATCACTGCTCTTTCAGGTGCCTGCCCTACACTTCCATGAGGCATTGTGGCCAGCGCCCCGGGCACACGAGATCTGTTTACCACCAAGCTCAGCAGCTTTGCAGGCTGGGCCTGGTGAGCCTCTGCACAGCACCTGCAGAAGAGAAGGCAGGCTCTGAAGCACGGCTGGGAACACCCCAAAGAGGACACCGATCTGAAAGGATCCCCAGTTGCGTCCCTTCTTGCTTGGCCACTGAGGAAATTTTCCTTCTTATCTGTCTCCTTTTTTCTTATTTTCACCAAAAGGAACTTTTACCACTGGGGTCGACGTATGCCATCAGCTATGAACCCTGCAAACAAACCTTCGTGCACATAAGCCTGTCTCAACACCGTTCGAGCAGCAGAGGGAAAAGTGTTATTCTTCCCACACCAAAGATGCTGTTAAACATAAACTAAAAAAGATACTGGAAGGTCAGAGTAGGATTTGGTAGCGGGTATCTCATTTAGAGCTAGCGTCCTAAAGTTTTGTAACTAAACACCAGTATCTAAGCCATGTGTTATTCTGTAAGTGTCCCAGCCTTCCAGTCTGCCAGTGTGCAGCATCTGTGCTTTCCTGAACATCAGCTCATATTAGGTAATGCTACACGGATAAAAGTTTGCCTAATGGGTGTGCATAATGAGCACGAACAAGCATCAACAATATTAAAAAACAACAAATCAAACTCCCAATTGAATGGGAGGAACCCACTATATAAAACAAAAATTCTGTATTAAGCCAGTTATTTCAAGATGGCGCAGTATTTCCCACTGAAGAAGAAATGAAGGTTATGTCTAGGAATTTGAAAATTCAGCTCAGGGAACACAGGAAGGCATTTGATTAAGCCTTCTTACTAACGCACTTTAAATACCAGCTGGCCCCCATATCTTGGAACAGACAGCACCGAATCTGCCAGCGTTGTCTAGGTACCCACCTCATAGCACTGGGAGGTCACAGCACCCCGGATCAGGCTCTCCTCATTTCTTGCTGCCTTCCCAAGAGCAAAGACAGGCAATAAAGACATTCTTCTTGAAGGAGGTATCCAGGAACAGAGAGAGGAAAAAAAAAGGAGAGACTAATTTTTGTCATAGGATGGAGGTAGGTAGGAGGCAGCAGAAGCCAGTCATCTCCTGTTACACCACCCCACGAGTCCTTTGAAACCTGCCAGCTAGCTCTCCCTTCCTGCCCCGCACGTTCCCGGACAGGAGAGGCAAGAGGAGAAGAGCTTTCAGATCAGCTGCAGTCCTCTAAATCCTAGACTAGATAGGCAGCAGATTGTCCCACAAGAGATGGCCTGAACCAGGACACCAACAGGAGTGCGACGGATGTACTGCCTGTGTGTAACATCATGAAAAAACACTACTATTACAAAACCGAGCATTCAAAACAGTCGCAGAACAAGTGACTATTGAAGATTGCTTTTGGGCTTCATGTGGTTGTCCACAAAGAAGTACAACAGGCAAACCTAATCTAAAGACGAATATATGCATAATCTTCAGGGAAGAAGCAACTGTATTAAATCCTAGAGATCAGTTTAACATGTGCTTAATTTTACATTTTAAAAATATTTTGCAGGGTGGGGCCTTAAAACCCATTTAGTTACCTAGAGATTTTATAAACAATTAAAAAACAAAGCTTTTTAAAAACGACTTACTGCTTAGAAAGCAGTGTTATTTTAAAAACGCATTTGAGTTCTAGACACTCTCTTTCTTTAACCAACCATGCAATTTAGATGAAAATAGACTTCAAAAAGCCCAACATAATTAGTTAGGATTTTAAAAATGAAATTACTAGTTTTAAAAAGGTCAAAGACTACCCTAGTAATGTGAAACACTTAAAATGCAGACTAGGGTTAAATTCTGCTCAGTTGGATAAACGAGCCTCTGATTTCAACAGGATTACAAAAGAACAGGAAATTAAGCATATGTATATTTACAGAATCAGGGAATAAGTCAATAAAGTTCAGATTCACAACAGTCTAATTCAGTACATAAATAGAGCTTCAGTCATGAAGCTATATTAAAGATTCTACTACAGACAATTAGAATATCTAACATTTGTTTAGAGTTTGTTTACTTCCTGGAATAATATAGTTTATGTCTCCATATGAGTAAGAGCTCAGCACTACGTGCTCCATATGAGCACAAACATACTTGCCAAATAATCTCCAGTTACCCCTCAATTAATTTCAGTTAACTACTCTAAGTGCTGACAAACCTTGAGTGGCTGCTAAAGGAAGTTACTATCTTACAAACACCTGAAACAAGCTACAACCAGATGCACATTGAGCAATTCTAATTCATCACCCAATTTGTAAAGAATCCAGGAATATCTGTCCTTGAACTCTTAATGTTTCAGTCTAGACAGGTTTAGTTTCAATTTCCTTATCACAAGGAATACAAAGGCAAGACACAAGCTAGAAATTTGACCACAAGCAGTTCAGACTAGCTTGACAGGTTGCTATCCCTAGATCTAATAAAAGGTTATCCATTGTATATATTTAATAACCACAGTGATTTTCTGGTTTAGCAAAGCTGAAAAATTTGTGCCAGGTCAGAAATACTTCAAAAGGCACAAGAAGGCTCTTTTTAGGTGCTTATAATTGGCTAAATAAATAAGTACCTAAGTTTCTACGCTACTGGTCTGATATTCAGGGAGTGTAGGCACCAAATTCCTGATTTTCTATGCCCAGAAAAGAAAAATTTGGACACTTGACAAATTGTGGATGCTAGATACAACTTCCTGAGTATGCATAAATACTTGTGCACACAAACCTGTAACTTGCGGTCTCAGTACAGAGGTTGAAATACAGCAATACTGTAAGCAAATAAATACCTAAATATCTGTGAACACTTTTGTACACTAACAGGCTGACCTAGTTCTTTGGTAAATTAACTTTTTCAAGCCATGCCTCTGCTGAGAGTCCATGCCTTAGAAATACCTTAAAAATATAGTGTTCTCCTTACATTTGCTTTTATTGCAAAAATACACGAAGCATATAGCATATACTTCTGGAATCCAGGCAGTTTGTGCTATACAATAATTTAAATGCAAATATCCTCTGTTTTTAACTTTAATTAAAGGAAAAACCAAAAGACCCAACACTAAAGAAAGTGATACCCACACTAAGGTAAACAATATTTGAAATGAGAAAACCCAGCAGAAAAGAGACAGCCAATCTGTAATATCAACCTGGAAACCCACAGAATATTCAAAATAGAAGAGAAATCAAGATTTCAAACATTAGAAACATAATTACTCAAGTACTTCATTATCATGCTTTCATCTCAACTTTGTTAATCATCAGGTAAACTTGGCAGCAAACTCACTATGCTAAGTTGAGGTACTTAAAATTTCTGAAGTTCATTCAAGGAATAAAATTATCACTAACCTTATCCTTAAATAAATATGGCTCCCAAATATATTGAGTGACATTACAACCATCATCATTATAAATTTTCACACAGTTCAGAAGGAATCTCAGTGATCAGTAGTAAAACAAAGCTATGAAAACTTACTATAAATTTTGAAAATCTTAATCATCCCAGGTGGATGACACATTGATTACACAAACTTTCTTTGCACTTTCGAATCTGCTTAGCTCCATGGGAAGAAAAAAAACAAAAAACCCCACACAACAATACTATCAACTTATTAAAACATAGTCTAATAATCTCTTAGTACCTGAAAAAAATTATGATTTGGAGAATAACTATTTAGAGCCTCACCAATTAGAAAACTACTCACTTTAACACACATACATTAATTTGCACAGTATTACAATCACTACCACTGCTTAGTGCAGTAAATAGATATTTCTCATATTTTCTACCAAAGATCATGCAGCTTTAATTCAAGATCTCTAACCTTTACACACTGCTGTTTTGTGCCCAAAAAGTTACAATAGGTAAACTAAGTCAGTAAAAAACTACTGGTACAACTTATGTTCAGACCAGACCAAGAAAAACACAGAACTGCTAATATCGTCACATATTCTGTAGGCAAAGTAAGGGACGAAAAGAGGGTGGTATTTCCAAATATTAGAAGAAGTTTGTGTGCAACATACACTCAATAGATGTTTCTTTATACTTGAAACAGAAGAATTAAAACAGTCTTATCCCAAACAGCCCTGTGCCCGCAAGCAAGGCATTCTGCTTCCTACTACTCCACACAAATCACATCAGATTTGGTGTTTAGAAAGCTTCGCAATGTTTCCTGCTTCCAGCCACACACCACAAATCCAAAATACAGTCCTACATCTCGGGTTCCAGTTCTACCTTCCAGGCAGGATTTTAGTAGCCCTATGTTGCTACTTCTTGATCAGTTGGATCTTTCTCATAAAAAGGTATGGGAGATGCATTGTTTAGCACAGAGTGCCACGGACACACATGTACAATATCCCCCAAATTTTCTTGTTACAGGTCTGAAAAATACCTCACATATATTTTATTTCTGATCACTCACAAGATCCTGGAGAAGTAGCCCTCCCACCAGTTAGGAATTGTGTGCAAGCAGGATAAAACTAAGGTCCAGTACAGCAATTTAACTAGAAGTCACATTATAAGTTTCAAGCACAAAAGATTAATTGTTTTCACCCCTAAAAATAGTCTATTTTATGCATACAGAAAAAGTACACTTCTAATTTTCAGGAGATCTATAAAACACTGTTACCTTTCAAGCTATTTTTCTAGACAAGCAAGAGCAGAAACAAACTGCTTGCATGCTTCTTCTTTAAAATGCCAAAATATTTTCTGCTGACGAGCCATCCCTTTACCTACCACACAATAATCTACAACAAAATTCTCTACCAGCAAATTACCGGGATGCGACTGATGTATGTTAGTCGTAAGAGTGTTCTCCAAGGTCTCCATTTACCTGGCAGGAAACGGTTCCTTTATTCCTGTTTTCTCTGACACCTAGAAAGACACAATACTAAAGAGAAAGGAGTTACATGTATTGTATGTTTGCTCAGTTTTGCTATTAAGTTCAATGAAACATACACCCTCTTAAATGTTTAGACATGAGCAAGCTTTCCATTCCAATCATTTTATTTCCATATGCAATCATCTTATTACCACTGTATCATCCGGGCTCCCTACTTCCCCACACGCTCTAGAAGAGGATGAATGCCAGAACCCGACATGAGCAAAGAAGTCATAAGTTCAGCCCATTTCTGACAAATACCTGTGGTAGTAAAAAGTCAGTTTCTCTCACTATATGCAAGAAAATTCAATGGCTCTGATCTTCCCATAGGAGTGAATAGAAGGAATAATTGTCTCCTATCAGCTCTAAAAGGCTATATATTTTTCTGAGCAATAGAAGTCATTTGTAACTTCAAATAGTTTCATTAGACATCCTCATTTGCATCATCATCATTTTTGCAAATAGAAGCCTGGATGTTTTGATTCCTTACCAACCCTGCCACAATGCCTCCAGTAGGTAAACACACCTTCACTTTCTGACTATCCTGTCTATTCATCCCTAAAACATGGAGATATTTATAATACTAATATAAATATTAGATCCTATTTAAACACAAACTCTATCTAGCAATAAGCATCACAATAATAAATGTATTTTCTAATATTTAAACAAACCAAGGCCAGTGAAAAATTACAAATATCTTTTTAAAATCATTCAGGTACCCTACTCCCACTCAAAGTGCTTTTAAATATTTGTTCTGATTTAAACATAAGGCTTGGCTAAACCAAGCTTTCTGCTAGACACTTACCATTCAAAACTTGCCTCCAATATTTAGGTCTGTCTATCTTAGAGGAAAAGTGTCACTTACTCTTGGAAAAGATCTTCTTTTCTCATTACTTTCTTGTATCTTCAAACTCTCCCATAACTGATCTTCTTCCTTTCTTTCATTTGGTACTGCAACTCCAGAGCCAAATCTTCATGGGAAGTCAGTATATCTTCATTGAAATTGATATTTTAACAAAATGCATAGTTCAAGAAACTGAGGTGCAGAAAAGCTGAAAAGGTTTGCTAGATCCATGTAGCTAATCAGTGCCAAAGCTGGAAACAAGAAGTAGGGAGTGATTTTGATATACAGCTTACAGAGACACCTCCTGTGATAGTTCTGCAAGTCAGAAGTGTCTTGCGCCCTTATTTTAATTTCTAACTCTGACACACACTTAGTAAAGTATTTCAAGACAGCAAGATAGTAAGGAACTTAAATGATTTCTCATCAGGAACGCATAAAGCTTCCCTACCTCAGGAATGCCTGTATTATTTATGGCTGGTAAGAACGCTACCAGCTTTATCATCTCTTAGCAGCACAAGGAAATGATACAGCTCAAGCTAATTGAACAGTAAACGCATCTGATTATTGTATCTGATCTCACCCTTCAGAACAAATTCTATCACAACAGGTCATTAACAGTGACGCTTCTCAGGTGCAGAACTTTCAACAGCTGGAACTGGAGTTTTTAGATGCCCACCTCAGGGTCCACACCTGAATATTTTGTCTGCTCCTAGGAGTAGGTCAAATGCAAATATTCAGCTGTAGCTTGGTGCTTACTGCCTTATCTGTAATTCTATCACTAACATAATAATTTGAATTTGTTAGTATTCATCTTAATTATTTAATTGGGATAATAGTAACGCTGTAGAAATAAGCATTAGACTAATATCATGAGTGAGAAACAGGTAAGGGAAAACTGATATAAATGCTGACATGTACCTTTTTCAAGACCTAATTCAAAGAAAAGGAAAACAATTTATATTTCAGATTAGCTTTTCATCCAGAATCTATTTACAAACATCCTCAAAAACAACCTTAAAACATCCCATTTCATCCTGGCATCATAGAACAACAGGATAGTAGGACTATCTCAAAAGGCAGACAATTTAGCAGTATCATTTCGAGCAGTCCAGTTGCTGCAGAATATCTTGCAGAACTGCAGTCAGTCAGCCAAGCAGAGAACACACACATCTGGAGTCTGTCTATTGCCTGGACATCAGATCTATTAACTATAGATTTTTTTTATAATGTTCCCTTAAAAATGAGGAATTCTGTAGGAAGAAATTATTTTTATATCATTAAAGTTGAGGTTACATGTCAGACACCATTTTCCTAAAAATATTTCTGTTCAGGATTATCAAAACAAAGCTACAGATTCATAATCACTTAGTCTCCTCTTTGTCCAAAGCTCTAAAAAACACAGAGGTTGTCAAAGTAAAATAAAGTCATTGCCACTGCTATAGAACAAGTGCTTCCAATTTTCGAAGACTTAGTTGAACAACTTGCAAGTTCTGGTTAACTGACTTCTAATTTTATAATGTTTTAGATAGGATTTAAGACATGGTATTAAATTTTGCAGATTAAGTATTTTCCTATGAAATACATCTTGGCCCAGTGTGTTTCACGCACAGCACGTCATCTACTGAATCACTACAGTCTAGCATCAACAGCATTAAAGCAGCACCTGACACGCATCAGAGTATTCACACCTTTTCAAAAATTAAAATAGTGATGGTGAAACTTTTAATGGTTGTTCCTAAGCTTTCTGCACTTCGACATCTCTCCTCTAGTTCATCATAACTCAACCAGTTCAGGTTTCACTGTGTGTTTTCTTCAACATGATACAGACCGATGGCCCACAGAATTGAGATCACCTTTGGTATGGGAAAGGCTTTTGATTCCCACTTCAGTGGGATGCACCCCCACTCCCCAAATACACACTCACTCACCCCCCACCACCTTGAGAAATACAGTGAGATCCTGGATTACAGAGTAACAAGCACTTGGCCTACTCAAACAAACAAACAAAAAAAACCCCAAACCACAAAAACCCCAGCAATGCACCTCCGCTCTGTCCCTCATCACTTTAAACATTTTTAGCTATTTGAACCAAACCCTCCTATTTAATGATTCTCTTATCTGCTATGTGCACATTTACCAAAGATTTTCAGTGCCCCCCCCCAAATCTTTAAGTCATCTGCCAGATGATGAGTTCCTACAAAAAATAGATTCCAGAACAGCATTTTATATCAATATGACAGGACGAAGAATGTTTTTGACATACAGATTTTGTACGAAGCTATAAGCACTGCAGGAACAGGCTATAAATAAGCTACAAAGATCGTTATTTAAAACTATCTCGGCTTTGAACAGAGCTCACATACATACTTTATTCTACAGCAAATCTCATCCAAAAATGAATGGGCACTCAAAATAATAGCTACAGAAGATACAGTGAAGGTCTATTAAAACGAGTTTCTGTGATGCCTGCTGTATAAATCTGGAGAGTAAGAGAGCTTCTAACACCAGTAGGGCTCCAATCATTTTCCATTTACAATCATGGGAGTGTTCATTAATTTAAGTGAGAGAGGATTCAAAAGAACACACTTGTCACTCCTTTTCATACAGAATTCTTAAAATGAAAGTTTCTGCATTTTGTCCCTCCGAAAGGAAATTAGATATTTAGCAACACCTGCATGCAAGGAGCACTCAAATGCAGACGTCATAAAGAGCCAGCTGCCCTTTATTGAAAATGCCCATTGCACAAAAACTGCCATACAGTCTTTTGAGAGAGGCAGAACCTTCAGGAATCCCACGGTTGCAGATTCTAACATCATCTTCAGGACTGTAAGCATCAATAAAGCCTGAGTGTTGCACTGAAAAGAACCACACTTGTATTGAGAATTAGGTCCAGAACACAGCACAATTATGACCACAGAGACTAGGATTTCAAAGACACACTTTCTTGCAAGAGAACAAGCTTGGATTTTAAAAATACAATCATTATGTACAGTAGAATATGCGGCCATAAGATAAGCCTTAAACTAAGGCCTTGTTCACGCAGTTTCAGCACTGTTAGGAAGTATTTTGGCTAGGAATGTGATTTTTCTTGCAAATCAATTAATTTTTTTGCAACCCTCACTGTGAAAAGAGCTGTATGTCACCTTTGTATCGATACAGGTATAACATATTCCCACAGGGAAAAGGAAAAAAAGAGTACCTTTATATTGATACAACATTTTCCTCTAGTGTAGAAGGAAATACAGCTTTCATTAATCGGTCAAGTTAAAGCAGTATGTTTTTTTCTACTTTATAGACAAGGCCTATGTTTAACAAGCACCAAAAAACTTCAGAGTATTTGGAAGATCAAACTACTCAGCTCGACTTTTTGTACTGTCCTCAGCAAGTCATAGAGAATGTCAAACATCTAAATACATTCATGACTGATCAGACCTTTGACACGGTTTCTTAAATCCTTCATTGTTTAACAAATGCACCTTTTTGGCAAGCAGTGGAGTTTATCTGCAAAACCCCCCAGCATAATCCATTGTCCTTATTAAACGGCCTTCAGCTGTTCTGCTAGGCTAAGGAAAACTGTACTTTATGTTCCACTTTGTGTACTACATACACACATTTTTACATCCTTCTTCAATCGTGAGATAGGCAACAGGAAAACAGGAGGCACTCCAAAACATTAAGAATCTGCTATTCTGTTGGGAAAATTTTTTAAGTCGTTGCTTTTTTAAAGTTGAACAAATTGCTTTCAATACACTGATTCAGAGCAAACCCTGTTAGGTGCTAGGAACGATATAATTCCATTGAATTTAAGGCAAAATTGAAGTAGCTGAGATGTAATTTATGGCATTTTCTTTTAAACTTCAATGCAAGATATACCTTCAATAAAGCTTTTAGCTTTCCATGCAATGTTTTTGTTAAAAGAAGCCCCTGATATTAGCATACATTATTCATCTGGCCTTCCAACACGGAAGTCCTCAAGGAGCAGGTTTCCTAATTCACTAAAAAAACAAAAAACAAACCTGAAGATAAGTTGCAATGGGATTTTCAGTTTTACCTTAAAAATGGGAGGAGAGGTGGGGGCTGGATCAATTGATCTGCTGTATAAAGGCCCCAAACAGAAGTTCAGGGAACTGCTTAGTATGGGGGTCTTCTCAAAGCTTCTGCAAGTTTAACTGATCCACAACAGTCTGTCAGAACACTGCCTTGCTGTTCTGAGGATATACATGAGCTCAGGAGAGATACGTTAAATATTTATCCATATAATCTTTTCCAAATTTTCAGTAGATACTGGATGTTGCTAAAATAAGTATCCAATTCTCAGTTACAGTACAATGACTTTAATTTCAGTCATTGTGATTTCAATAACTAGTATTAAACTAATACTAAAAACCCTTCTTCCAATGCTGAAGCAGGAAGCTTTCCTATTTAAAAGAGGAAATGGTCAGATTTATGGTAGGAATCACGGCACTTAGCTTCAAGTGAGCTGATCCAAAACACCTTTACAGACAATTGCTAAACATCTGGCTTCTTATAGTAAGCTGATTTCATTTCTTCCTGGCATGGGAAAAAGAACTGCACTTTTTGTGTGTTAATGTTTAAAGGAAGGGTTAAGAGAGGAAGATAATGGAGGTAAACACAACCCCCCAGACCTTCCAAACCGCAGAAGGTACACATGTGCTCCCACCCCAACCCCTCTCCATACCAGGAAAGAAATGAGTCTTGATGCATAATTTTAAGGAGTTATAATGCAACAAAATTAAAAGCTTAAATTTTATACATACTTGATGTTTAGAATTTCACTCCAATAAACCATGTTGTTCCCAGTAAGGAGAAGAAAAATAAAATAAAAAAGCCCTAATCTTACAAGAGCTTCTGCATTAAAGCCACACCATCTTCCTAAAGCTGCCTACTGAATAGTGTTGCACTCGGATGCTGCATCACATAGGACCAGGACCTAAATACAGATGAAAACTGTATTAAAAATTGCTAATTATTAGGGTTTTTTTTTGTTAAAGCACTGTCTTTACCTAATCTTTGTCAAGCCCCGTCCTCTCACCCCTTTTGTTACTATTAAGACATAAATCGCGATCAACAGCGTCTGCAAAAGTTAAGTGTTTCATGTAACACATAAAAGCGCACAAAGTTGTTTTCTAAAAAACAGCATTTGTATTAAAATTCTTAAAATGGATAGACATCTCTTAAATGCATGTCTGGAATTAAAACGACAGTTGTTAGAATTTTCTCATTACATCACAACATGAAGATTTCTCTCTTTGCTGGCTGGAGGTACATCCCACAACAAAATCAAAAACAAAAAATCCCCCCCCCAAATCCCCGAAGGCTAAATTCTTGTAAATTTGAAGTAAATGAAGCCCGAACTTGCAAGACGTGGAAATTACAGTTAAAAGGCTCAGATGGAAATAAGAAATAAATCCCACTAACAAAAGGCCCTTTTGTCCGGCCCGTTCGCCGCGGGGAACCGCTCAGCCGCCCGGAGCGGCAGAGGGGGCGGCGCGGCGCCCTCGCGGGCCGGCACGGCCGGGAAGGCACTGGGCGGGCGCGGGCGGCGCTCCGAGCGGCTCCCCGCGCCTCGGAGCTGCTCCTCAAAACCGCTATTGCCAACCGAAAACGAAAAAACCCTAAGAGCAGCACGGCCGCCGCTCCCGCCCGCCCGGCTGCGACAGGAATGAAATCACACACGCACGCACACCTAGAAAATTGTGCAGACTGGTAACATTTCACAGCTGATTTGAGGGAAGGGAAAAAAAAAACACACAGCGGGGAGGGCAACGCGCTGCCGCTCCCCCGCAAGCTCCCATCGGATACAGCAGGTAAACACGAGTCACTTCACAAGCCGCCAGCGGACGCGTCCCGGCACCCCGCGCCGCTCCAGGCCCGGCCAGACGTGCAACTCTCCGGCCGGGCGCGAAGTTTCCGCGCCGCTTTGCATAGAGCCGCCGGGGCGGCGGCGCGCGGGCTTCTCCTCAGGGGCGCGCGGGCTTCGCCTCAGGGCGCCGCCGCCCAACGGCCGCCTCGGGGCGCGGCGCGGGGGGGAGGGGCGCGCGCGCTCCCCGTCGGCGGCGGCGGCTCCCGCGCTGCACACGCCGAGCGGCGGCGGGGAGCGAGCGGGCGGGCGGGGGGCGCGGAGGGCGGCGGCGCCCCTCAGAGGATGGCGCAGGCGGCGCAGCACGGCTCGTCGCCGCCCGGCTGCGCCGCGTAGTTCATCTGCCGCACGATCTCGGCGAAGAGCTCGTCCACCGACGCCTTGTTCTTGGCCGAGGTCTCCATGAAGGGGCAGCTCCACTCCTCGGCCAGCGCCTTGCCCTCCCCGAACGACACCTCCCGCTCGCCCTCCAGGTCCACCTTGTTGCCCACCAGGATCATGGGCACCCGCTCGTACCGCTTGACGCGCGTGATCTGGTCCCGCATGGGCTTGATGTCCTGGAAGCTCTGCTGGTTCACCAGGCTGTAGACCAGGATGAAGCCCTGCCCGTTCTTGATGTAGAGGTCCCGCATGGAGGCGAACTGCTCCGTGCCCGCCGTGTCCAGGATCTCCAGCACCGAGGGCGACGAGTCCACCTCGATCTCCTTGCGGTAGAAGTCCTCGATGGTGGGGTCGTACTTCTCGATGAAGGAGCCGGTGACGAACTGCACGGTGAGGGCGGACTTGCCCACGCCGCCCGAGCCCAGCACCACCACTTTGTACTCCCGCATGGCGCCCCCCGCCCGCCCGGCCGCCCCTCGCCCTGCCGCCTCGGCGCGGCGCGGCGCGGAGGGGAGGCGCGCTCACCGCCGCCCGCCGCCGCCCATGCACGGCCCCGGCCCCGGCGGCGGCGAGTCCCGCTGCGCGGCGGAGCTACGCGGCGGCTCCGCAGCGCTGCGAGGCGGCGGCGGAGGAGGCGGCCGGGGGGGCGGCGCGGGGGGCGGGGGAAGGCGGCCGCCGAGCAGGAGGAGGAGGAAGGCGCTAGCGGCAGCGGCGCGCTCCGCGCCCGCGGCGGCGGCCCCGCGCGCTGCCGCCGCCGCCCCGGCCCATGGCGCCCCGCACCCGCCGCCGCCCCGGCCCGCCCCCGGCGGCCTCCCGGCGGCGGGCAGCCGCGCGGCCCCGCCCCGCCCCGCGCCTCCCCGCCGCGCATTGGCTGCGCCGCGCCGCTCGTCAAACCCCGCCGCTTCATTGGCCCGCGGGCCGGCCACGCCGGCAGCCGGTTGGCCGCCGCCGCGCCTGGCCCCGCCCCCGGCCGAAGTTTTGGCGGACACTCGGTGCGGGGGGGAGGGGCGCTCCCCGCCCTTGCTGCCTCGCGGGGCAGAGCCCTGCGCCGCGCGGGAAATGGCGGCCGCGCGCGGTGCCCCGTCAGGCGAGGCGCCCCGTCAGGCGAGGCCGCGGCGCCCTGCAGCGAAGCCCTCGTCGCTGCCAGCCTCCTCCGGGGTCGAGGCTTTCTCGAGGCAGCTCCGAGCTGGCGCCTCTTTGGGGCATTTCCCGGCCCGCGGCCTGGGGCAGCCCCCGAGGCCCTTGGGGACCCCACTTTTCTGTGTTTTCCCCATCCCTCCGAGGTCTGAGCTGGCGGAAGGTGTGGCGACTGCCCCACGTCGGGGCTCCCCGCGTTTTGCGGCCTGCTCGCGGCGGCCTCGCCTGGCGGGGCTGAGTCACGGGGGCTGGCTATTTGCCACTGTTTGCAGAAGTTGCTCCTTGTACTTTCCGTCAATCAGACATTCCTTTCGAGAAAACATCGTCAGTTATTTCGGCGCCCTCCAATCTCTGCTTCTACGTGCTAGCCGGTGCTTTACTGTTCTCAGTGCTTGTCCAATTAGTTGTGGCGCATAGATCCTTTCTACTGCACCATCGTGTTTGCAAACCCAGTGTAAACACGGTGCTTGGCGATACAGGCCTTTGCAGACAGACACAAAAAGGTTTGAAATACATTTTGTGAGCAACGTTCTCTTACTACCAAACAGTTTTCGGAGAGACCAAATTCTACTTAAACTATTTTTGCCGGAATTCACCGGGGGAGATTTGCTGTGCTGGACCTAGCCTGAGCGCGTGCTGCGTCTCTGGTGATCTTCTGTCTTCGGGAGCTTGGACTCAAACCTGCTGCTGCTGCTGGTGCAGGTCGTAGCAAGTGCAGCATCGTGGGATGGACACAAGGGTTGTGTTCTGCCAGCTCTGCTGGGGAATTGGTCACGTTTTAGACTGTTTCTGCCAGAAACACCTGCCCCAGCATCTTGCCGTGACTTCAGATACAGGGTGACGCATTTGTTTTTAATGGCAGTAAGTGGCAGACCACAACTTTCTTGCAGGTCTCATGTATCTGAGCGCCGGCACTCTCCACGCTCAGCACGTGGGCATAGGCCAGGCCCTGTGCCTGTTCGCTGGGTCCCCGGGCAGGACCCCGGATTGCTGGGCCTCCCCCTGGATTCTCCCAGGCACACGGTCTCCCCGTGCCCCTGCAAGTGCCAGCTGCAGGCTGGTGCCGAGTGCAAGTCCAAGACTGTACAGATCAGCCTGGGGGTTGCTTCCATATTTTCTTTTGCTTTCAATCCCGAGGTCTGGGCTTTGGCTACGTTTCTATCCTAGACTCTGCCTGCTAACCACATCACCCTTAACTTGTGACAAACCTGCATGTCATCTTTTTTTTTTCTAGAGCAGTACTGCAGTTCTTTGAAAAAATGAAGACCTCTACAAGTACTTGTAACGACGTGCTCCATGAACGAGTTTGTTCTCAGTCACCGCTCGGCTCATGCGTAGGTACGTATAGGTGATCTCTCTGATTCCCCCTGCTGCAGGCACTCCAGAGGCAGAGCTAGCAAATCACCTGCAGACAGCGCGCTCCCACCTTTATCTACGCCAGCCAAAAAACTCACCAGTCACCAAGTGTTCCCCAAATTATCCTTAGAAAGACCTATAAAAATTGGTTGAAAGACTACAGTATGACTGAAAAAATACTTTATTTTATTATTCTGCTGCTGTACTTTGCTTCTACTACTCTAAGGTTTTCGGTTTAATGTGGATTTGCTTATCTTCATCACCGCTTTACCAAACCCATGTGTAAATTAATTAAATTGCACTTTCCACTGACATGGCAGTAGCAGATTTATAAAGACCAGGCAATACATTGCAATGTTGGTTTAAAGTTCATTGTTGAATTGGGATTTTTTCTTCAGTGACAGAGTAAAGTTGGATTAGATACTGTTTTTCTTTCTACACTATGCTATTAACACTATTTCCGAAGAAGGAAGTATATCATCTTGAAAGTAACAACTATTGTTACACTGTTGACTTTACATGTGGAAAATTGCTTCTCAACTGTCAGTCAGTTGCTACCTATATTAATCTCTTGTTACCAACCAGTTCTAGGTAGTCAGTCTGCTATACTTTTTTTTAGAGCTTTGGAGTCCATGAAGTTGGAGCAACAAGTCCATGGGAAGGAACTAAAAAAATCAATTTTTTCCTTAGGAAGAAATTTTCTGTGCAGGGGTATGGACTGCTGTGGGGATCTGTAAATTGAGAAGGTTGAAAATCCCAGGCTAAAGGTTCAGATGTTTCCATTAAATACATCACAAGAGTATTGAGCACATCGTTTTTGAATTATGAAGCACACACTATGTTAGACTCTTGTACTTCCTCAATAGCATTGTGGTTTAGAATCTCTCAGGTATAACTGAAAATTGTCCTGAAATGAAATCTATCTGGGCAACGTGGAGCCATTGCAGTACAACAGAATCTAGGCAAAATATAATTACCAAACAGTTGGTGGTATTAATTTGATCTTCAAAATTATCAACTCTATTTTTAAAATTCCAAGATCGTTTGATACTGTCATGAAATCCTCAAAATAAATAAAAGTATGAATTGGGTTACTATGCAATTTACTGTACAGTATTTACATACGTAACTAGCTTTTACTGTGTCGAGTACCTCTGCTCGCTCAGTAAAACTACTCATGAAAGAAAAAAGCTATTTCTCTGCATAGTTTAGAAAGGTCAGGTCGTTGGCTTCTTCTATTATGATTACCTTTGTCCATATAAGTATCAACATTATAGAACTACAGTGCAGTATTTTTTTCAAAACTGTATTCTACTCATTATAGGTAAAGATTAAACATAAGTGTGGTCTTAATCAGTAGCACGTATGATATTATCTAAAATGTCAGTACCATGAAAGTTTGTCCTGATAACACCAAGATTTAGCACTATGAAAATAGTCAAAGATGTTCTGGTGTTTCTAAAGGGACCTTCTAACCAGCTTTTCTGGTACTCTTCCTTAAAAGAGGCACAGCCAAATCACTTAACAGCTCTGGGATTAACTCCCAGCCAAGGTCAGTGTCAGCACAGGGATATATAACCTTCTGAGAGCTGATTAAATACAACTGAGCTTATTTAGGATCAGTATTTTCTAGACCAACTGTGTTATACTTACGGAACAGAAAAGTGATGCGAGTGGTTGGGCTGATTTGCAAGGGATACCCTGTTTAGGTACCATTTGCATGTTTGTGAATTTTAGAAAGCCTGAGCTCTATCGATGAAGTAGAGCTAGCATCTGTAGGAAATGTGTGGCTTGGAGTAAGACACCCCTTGAAAATACGCTCAGAATTAGGTGAGTGTGTGTGAATGTGCTTGTATCTGAAATCTGAACCTCTGTAATGCTCAAGTGGAAAGAAATGAGAGCCTTCATTTAGATTTTCTCTGGCTTCTGTTAGTTACTATTCATTTAAATCTTTTTTATTAAATACATAGGGAGCTCTTGTGACTATGAAAGACAGACTCCTCTGAGATCATAGTTCTCTGCCATTTACTAGGTAGGTATGGGATAATTGAATCTTAAGGCTACAAATAACACTAAATGTCATGTTTTGACATTCAGGCTTTGTGAGATAAAATTGTAATAATAATATCATAATGTATATTTATGTAGCACCTTTCATTTCAACATGAGGACAGAGTTCCAGGTACCTTTTTCTCCCTTTCTGCCAGGGCAGTGCTAACTAAAGGACTTGCAACATTCCTCTGTGCCCTCACGATTTGTCGGTCCATGCTGTAAACCAGCCCTACAGTGATCAATGGATCTGCAAAGAGAATAGGTCCTTCTCTTGTGGGTTCTTCTGAACTGCTTATGGGCCCCTGGGGCCAAACACAACGAACTGAATGAACAGTGAATTGACCTGTGTTTTCAGCAGAACTGGAGGGGTAAAGAATGTCTTAATTCAGCATTGCTGCTGAGAAAACGCTATGGGAAACCATGAAGCCAAGAATAGTGCGCAAAAGTCATTATACTTCCTCATATCTGAAATGTTGCCTGGATATAATAGAGATATGTTACAATTCCCTAAAGTTTTAATGACTTAATTAGTTCATAATCCAATGAAAAACAGGTTAAACTGAGAAGATACAAAATGATTTGGGTAAGAGCTACTGTTCTCCCAGTCCCATTCTGTTAGTATGTGATATTTATTTTAGCACCATACCTTAATGTAATGGCAGAATAACTACTGGGGAAACTAACAGGATAAAACAATCTCTAAGAGTCCAAAGTACACAGCATATCCATCTGGAAGCCTGAATTACACTCAAGTGTATTCTGGCATTTCATTGGATAAATCTGGAGGAATTTTCCCATGTTTATTCATCTTACATGCATGAAACTGAGTAAAATTTCTAGGCCTGAATTAGTTTTTAATTCAGTAGCATATAAGGATGTCTTATTTTGTGTTCACCAACAGGATGACTGTAGATTGTTTGGGGTTCATCTGGGAGGGCTGAGGAAGGAGAAGCACAAAAATTAAGTGTTTGTATTTTAAAGTTTAAAGTATAAGCTTATTAGAACAGTATATATACTCCATAGCAAACTGTCTGAGAAGAAGTTTTTGTTCTGACACAGCAACTTTAGTTCTCCTTATTTAAATTGGGCTGCTATTATTGAATTGCGATAGTGCATTCAGCACTGCAAATAAATATACTCTGTCCTCAGACCTAAAAATCTTCTGGCAAACTTTAACCAAAAATCAACAAGACAGATTTACATAGTGGCTATAAACTGGTTTTAAGAATAACAATGGAAGCTGCTGACTGCTTTTGAAAATCTAGCCACATCCTGGCAGTGGGTGGTTGAAAATCTCTGTCCAGCTATCTTTGCTTCTCCTATTTTGCCCTTCCTCCCTCTTTCCAATACCAGTAACCCTAAACAGTGAGCAGGAGGTAATGAAACATGTTGCTGTAATAAAGTATTCTCCTCTCATGCTCTGCCCAAACAGCTGTGCAAGAAGTTGCACATTTTTGTGTCCAGGTTATGTGGTTGTTTATGAACGTAACTTGTTTTCCTATTTTCTATATTACAGAAGATTCATGTTTAAAAGAGAGAAAAGAACTTTCAAAACTCTTAATTAAAAATAAGCTGGTATTACAATGATATTTAAATACAATAGCTAACTTCTCTGCACCTTGAGTCATTCCTGATAATTCCACGTGTGAGTACATATCTGAAACAAGGCTGCCTAATTTCTGTTTATCTTAATCCGTGGGATAAGGTATTCTTATTCTAGAATCAAAATGTCTACATATGGAGTTAAATGAGATAGCCAATTCGGGTAACTCCATGGGTAGACTAGTTTTATCATAAGTGAAACTGCTCCATCTGCTCAACACCCAGATAATCAGAAAGGAACCGATAAGACAAATTGCAAAGTGACTCAGGCCAAAGGTAGGGCTGAAGGCTGTAATTGGATATGTCTGTAGTAGTGTGAGTTTGTTTCTCCCCTTACTCAACCAGCTGAACAGCCACCGTCCTGCCAGCTACTTCCTGAGTAACGAGGGGTTTGTGCAGAGTCATCCTTTTCCTGCCTGTCTCCCTCAGCAAGTCGAGCATGCACGTCTTCGAAAAATGTAGTCTTACTGTAAGTCTCCTCTGCAAAAAGATTCACCTTCTCAAATGCAGAATACCGAAGTTTCATTTTCAAGAAATAATAGCAGTTGCTGGCAGTTGTAAATAAAAATTTTTTAAAAAAAGGAACAAGGTGACAAATACACAGAAGTTCAGAATCTGATATAGCACAGTATTTCCAAGCAAAGTTTTGCCGGAGATCTTATCGCTACTGTAAAAATAGCCCACGCCGCCAGAACTCATTACATGTGATCTCACTTGAACTGGTGTCATAATGCCACTTCATTTTTCATTATAAAGAATGTGTTCAATGATATGCTTATATCCTGCTCATAGAGACGATGTTTGTAGTCAAAGGTACCATACCTGCCTAATCTGCCAAAATTTCAGGTCTATCTCAATATTCTTCAAAAATATCAACCCCCTTCCCTTTACAACAGTGGCAGCTCAAATAAAAAGTGGTAAAGATTAGGATTTTAAATAAGCATAAGAAATGAAGAAAGAACACTTATCTGTTACTATGTGTAGCAGTCAGTTTATATGTAGGTGTAATGAAACAGCTTGTTGAACCATAAATGTAATCTTGATAGTAGTTGCATGGAAACAATGCTATTGTATGTTGATGAAAAAGGTATAATCAGCATGAAGTGAAACTGATGACTAATTCCAAAAATAAACATCCTGTCTACAGCAAAAGCCCTTTTGCAGAAAAATCTATTTTCCTCATTGACCTGTAGTATTGTATCACATTGCGCTATTAGCTCTGCTGGCGGTAATGTTCAGATACAGCAAAACATTGTATTTGGAGAGTTTTCATTCTTTAATTTGTCAGTTAGTTTATTCCTCCATTTCCTAACCAAGAGGAAAGAGTTTCTCCTCATAAACTCTTCTGGTTACATGGCAGTGAGGAACGAATGCTCTCAGCCATATTACTTTCAGCTATGATCTTGTCATATTTCCTAAGGGAGACGGGAGATTACCAGAAGTCCTAAAGAAGAAGAAAGTGATGCTTGCAGGTCACTAGGTTGGGGTCTTTTCTTCCATGAGGCACTCTGTAACAGTCAGCCTTTGGTCTCAGATCGTTAGTGTAAAACTGTTTGTAATATTGATAATTATTAAGGTCTCAAGGATTTTTTTTTCCCCAAATAATAATGGATAGAAACATTCTTATTTTAAAGGATGACAGTGTATCTATGGAAGGAAGTCTCCTAAATAAGACCAGAGATGTTACTCCATTCCATTCCCGTTGCCTGGAATCCCCATGAACATTATGGAGGAAGAAGTGTCTCCGGCAAACCAGTGAGTTCGTGGCCTCAAGGATGAGACCATTATGTAGATATTATAGTGGAACTAGCATAAGGAAGGGACTGGTAGATGAGCAAGGCAAGTGGACCTGTTTACCTGTGTACTATGAAGCAAGAGAAATAAAAATACTTATTCCATTCATTAACAAGAAAATTGGACTTAAACATAGGGAAAAGACATAAATTAACTTTCAGGGTTTTTTATAGTTTTCAATGGTCAATATGGAATTTTCCACCAGAATGTTTTTTAATCAGAATCTCTAATTATCTGTTGAACAGTGATTTGTGGTATATTTTGACAAATTCTAGTAGCAACTTAGTTCTGGGCTCCCCAGTATAAGAGAGATATGGAGCTACTGGAACGAGTCCAGTGAAAGGCTACCAAGGTGCTGAAGGGAGTGCAGCATCTCTCATATGAGGAAAGGCTGAGAGAGCTGGGACTGTTCAGCCTGGAGAAGAGAAGGCTGAGGGGGGATCTGATTGATGTGTGCAAGTACCTGATGAGAGAATGTAAAGAAGATGGAGCCAGACTCTTTTCAGTGGTTGCTAGCGACAGGACAAGAGGCAGTGGGCACAAACTGAAACACAGCAAGTTCCATCTGAACATGAGGAAAAACTTTTTTACTGTGAGGGTGACTGAGCACTGGCACAGGTTGCCCAGAGAGGTTGTAGAGTTTCCATCCTTGGACATTTTCAAAAGCCGTCTGGACATGGTCCTTGGCAACCTCCTCTAGGTGACCTTGCTGGAGCCAGGGGGTTGGACTAGATGATCTCTAAAGGTCCTTTCCAACCTCAACTGTGCTGTGATTCTGTGTGAACTAGGATTTTCATAGCTGCCAGTGCTTGCTTTCTTATGGTTCAAATTACCTTGCTGCATTTATCAAGGTAAACTCCTTCCATTTACTGACTTTATTTCTCCTTACATTGTAAAAACAACACAGGCAATATGTCCACTTCTGGATTCAGATGGAACAACTGAAAACTATCATCCCTGGCTGAAAATTACTACACACACAATTTTCTCTGCATCATGGAAAGTATGATAGCTCCCTGGGCCACCTCAGTACAAAGTCAGCCAGGATAGCTCAAACACCCTTCATCGATTAAAGCTAAGGGAACCAAGTTTGCACTAAAGAATGTCCACATAAGGATGTTCACAGATTCCTTTTTTGTCAGCTTTCTTCTGGGGTAGTAACCTCCAGTGTAGATTCAGTTACAAGAAGGATGGAGGAAATAAGGTCTTAAATCACAGCAGCTGTTTGCAAAATGAAAGTATTTAAACCCGAAGTCTCCTTTTTGGCTGCTTCAAACTATGTGCTGTGAACATTTACATTGGCTACAAAAGCGAGATGTCAATTTAGAACATTAATTGCAACAAACCATACAGAGCTGTGGATGAATACCACTTATTCTACTTCCAGGAACATTTATATAAATTCACATCTTGCCTGAGAAATCAATGAGGAGTCGCTGACTGACTCATTTTTCTCCCTGTGTCGTCCCTGAGGCCCCTGAGCCAAATCAGCTAACACTGAAGGAGGCTTTAAAGCAGACAGTGTTACTCTGATGACAAAGGCTTTAAAAGACAAGCTGCAGTTTGCATCTCCAGGTTTAACAGGGATCACACAACAGTCAATGAGCAATCAAAGCTTTAAAACCTTTCACGGTATAGAGTAACCTGCATGGTCTGTCGCCTGATTCTATTCTTGGCATTCATGGTCAAGACAATCAATAACATGAGCTGTACAAGATGGAAAGTTCCCACACAGGTATGTGTCCGAATCTGCCTGTGCGCAACTTTATCAAGAGTGATGATGTTATTAGGCTGGCAGAAGCTCACAAAATGCACACAATTTTAAGCACTTGGTACAAACTCATGAAATATTTAAGGAATGGTCCTTCAAGAATCTAAGTGTTTCTAGCTCATTTTGAAGACAGGCAAACCTTGGGTCCTCAGCCTTCCCCTGAGCAAGTCCTTAAGACGGTAAGAGAAAAGAAATTAAACTAGACAAGAGGAAACGCCCACTCAATTGGGCTTTATTTTGTAATACACTGGGCAGACTGCAAGATCAGCAAATCTCTGCAAGCTCTGTGGCCATATGGGCAATGGCAGTTTATGAAACAACTGTGCCGGATTTGGCAGCCTTGATGATGACCACATGGCAGGTCAGCGAAAACCATTTCAGTGCCAGTTATATAATGTCACTCCTCAGTCATCTGAGAAGCATATGTGAGACAAGGCTTTAGAAGGGGTGGCTTCATTTCAGCTCTGAAACTTACACTGTCCTTGATGTAGTATATACACTTTCTGTGTACCCGGAAGAGTTCTTTTGCTGCATCTTAGGTAGTTGAAAGGTTCAAGTTTCAATGATAATCATAGTTCTTTACATGTGTGTAACACCTTATTTCTGAGTATTTCAAAGGAATTTTCATGTAAACATATCAACAAGAGAGACATTTTTTTAAGGGAAAACTGAGACACATAACAGGTTCAGACTAACATAAAAGCCTATTCGCAGTGTCAACAGACTTCAAATCTCTTGAATCAGAGTCCTCTGCTTTAACAATATGGCATGTTTTCTGGTGCTTCAGAAGTGTTCCTGCTTATGACTTGCACTTCGGTTGTTTCTGGCTGGTCAAGGTTGGAGGGATCATTGCAGCTGACTGCCGATTGTGTCACCAATGCGTTCACTGAATGCCGTTTCATCTCTCGGGCCTTCTGCTGCTGGGCAAGATTAATGTGAATGTGGAAGCAAACGAACCCTTGCAACACCTGGCCCCTGCTGATAACCCCTCCCAGTCTGACTTTAGGCCAGGCCATGGCACATAAACAACCTCGGTTGCATTGACAGATGACCTCATGAGAATGAACAGATAAGACTAAATGGTGCTGATATTACTCGATCTGTAAGCCACGTTTGATATTGTCAGTCAGTGCAGTCAGGAATGCTGATATGGCCACAAGCCCTTGGAGAAGTCACTAGGAAGCTGGCTCTCACCGCGCGCCCGTCAGGACACAGACCCTGCTCCCCTCGGCCTCGGCCTCCCCATGCAGAGCCCTTGCCCTGTGGGGAAACCCTCTGCTCCGAGGTCTCTGGAGCATCAGTGCCGTGGGCCTTTCGGCATGCCACAGTGCATAACGACAGCAAAGAGCAGAAAATGCTATTGCTCACTGGATGTGGATGTGCTTGTATTTCTGTATAGTTTATTTTCTCGTAAATAGTTCCAGTAAGAAGATACTGCAGGAGCATCAATAGCAGTGCATCGGTATAACTGCCTCCGGTGGTGGCACTTTACCACTCTGTCTGCACCAGAAAACACACACCAAGCCAGTACAGCCATATGAGAAAAATACTGGGAAGACCAGACTAAAAACGACTGCGAATGTGAATTGATTCTCTTTGCAGTCAGTCACTTAAAAAGGGTAAGGGATCTGCACTGGGCCCCTAGAGACAGATCCCAAGGTTCTTCATCAAGTGACTTGCAACTTACACGAGAATCATGTCCGAATAGAAGTAAAATAACAAGATTTCAGGAGCTGATCCATACTAAAAGGGAACAAATATGCACGTTACTTTATTTACAGAAAGCATATATGTATTATTATATATATATTCCCCAGGATAGAAGTGATTTGTACCTGTTTGTCCCAATTGTAAACAGCAAAGCAGACATCTGGTGCTCAGATCAATTGCAAATAATCTTGCTAATGCTGCTGTCCATTTTGGACAGTTCTTGAATGCTCAAGAAGAGGTGAACTTACTTTAAGAATCCAGGAGTTGTATGAGAGACTATTGATAACTACTCTGAATACAATACGGTAATGTAATATGATATAATAGCAATCTTGTTTTCTTATTAGAATACTGTACAGGGCTGTGGGAGGAATTTTTCTGCAGTCAAAAATACAGCATACCTACTGCTCCCCACTTTTAATGTGGTCACTTACTCTGCCAAAAATGGAAATTGTGTATGACGTGATTCAGTTTGGCCATATCTATGGCTGGATACAGGTAAGAGGTTTCTTAGCAACTTCTTGTCTTCTAGATGCTTTCAAATTGTTTAATAAAGTGTTGCAGCATCCAACCAGGTGTTCTGAGGCTGAGGTGACTGAATAGTGCAAATATGTATTTAAGAGTCAGTTTTGATTTCATTGTTAACTAATCACTCGGTATCTGTCTTTGTACAGTAAACAACATATTTCATAGTTTGGGTCAGATTCTTCTGCAAACATATATAAGCAAATAAACAAATTCATGAGATCAGGGCAGTAAACTCTGTGGGACATTCAGTGCTGCACTGACAAATCAATTTAAAATTGTATTTTATTTTCTTAACATGTAACCCTGTAGTGCTTAGCACCTAAAGCAAGGGCAGCGTGAGGTCTGCACCGCCTTCGAGGCGTTCGGAGGAGGGTTGGGGATCTCACGAGCGCTGTCATCCGGAAGGAGCGTTCCCGCTCTGTGAGCCCTGAGAGCATTCTGCACTGTCTAATTGCCTAAAACAGTAATTGTAAAATTCCCTTTAGTCTTCCTTATTAAAAGCTCTTATGTGAAAAGACTTCTCTTGCCCAGGAAGGATTGCTGTGGCAGGCTGGCAAAGGAGTGAAAAAAAGAAGTTTCCCCCTCAGCTTCGCTCTCCGCTAGCTGGAAGTGGAAGCAGCCGAGATGCTGGTTCCTCCTGCGGTTCCTGCTCGCGGCCTGGGCGAGGCTGCCGCTGGCGGGGAAGGAGCCTGGCAGGGCCCTTCCTGGCATCCTCGCTCGGCCGACGAGCTCAGCAAGGCTGGAGAGCAGAAACACGAAGGTTTTTGGGGAGTGCAGATACCGGTGCGCAACAAGCACCAGTCACATTTGCTGCCTCCCCTCCAGATTCCCACCCGGTGTCTCTGCGTGGCTGGCTGTACCGGGGTGCTGCCATCAGCGGCCTGTACATACTACGGGGACGCAGCGTGAATCATGCCAGGGATGGGTGCACGGCCGTGGGACCATGGCCGTTCCTGGCCGGGCGACCAGTGCCGGCCACGCTGCAGTGCCGCTGCGGAAAGCCGGCGGAGGCGGGGGCAGCAGTGCCCGCGGTGCTTCCTCGGGAAGGGTGCCACTTGCTCGGGCTAGCTGCAGCCAAATCTGCTGGCTTTTCTGACCATATGCGTAACAAGACCACACCAACACCATAACATGACCAACGACAGCAACGGCAACCCCCCTGCAACTCAAACACCCCTGGTCGTGCAGCCTGATGCTCTCTGGATGCAGAGATCCAGCTTTGCTTTTTTTTTTTTTTTCTTTTTTTTCTGCATTTCTGCAGAATAGCAGATATGGGGGCAAATTCCTTACACTTTCTGTGCAACTTGCATGTCCATAGAGAGCAGAAACCACTTCTGAGAGAGGGAAGATGAAAGTGAGTTCACTGTTTTAGTGACAAATATCACTTATCTGAAGGATTTAAAAAGTGCTATACAAATGACTAATTTCTTAAAAGCTAATTCTTTTCTTTTATATGAACACAGCTATTTATTCCCATCATTAGTAGACACCTTACAGAAGCTATAATTATATGTAATTAACTTTTCCCATTTTTCACTAATCTTTTTTTTAAACTAAATACCTAAAACCTATGGTCTCAGAGAAACAAGCTGTGCTAGAAGAGGAGAGCTGAACATGGAATCAGAGTTATAGTATATTCTTGCTAATGAGTATGCTCTACAGAAAATATGCTCTTGGTTTTACTTCACTTTAAAAAGAGCAGAGACTCCAACACGAAGTATTTAGGATATTGTGAACCTTACTGTTACATAGTGAATATAACTGACTATTTCATATTTGTAGTTATAATGCATGAGGCACTTGAGCATTCACACAGCTAAATTTACTGGTGCAGAGAAAACAGAAGAGTAGTCTTATATCTATTAAAATGCGGTAAGACTCACATTTCTGATCTTATGATCATTATGGGGACAAAGCTCATTCAAATGTTTACATTGTACTGATATGGGAGTGTTTTAAGGGAGCTGACAGTAGTTGGCCTTGTGCAGATGTTTTGGTAAGACAAGAACTGGCTGGTGGAGCTGCTGTCCATGGCCCTGGCTGAGATGTTGGTGTAAGGGGGAAACACAGACGGGAGCAGTAATCCCACGCATCTTTTCACCTGCAGAGAACCTGGGTGCTCACAGGCATAGCAAGCACAGATGAATAGTCCTGTTGCCTTTGAGCTTCACTGAAGGAAACTGGGTTAGTGATGGAGGTGTGCACATTTCACTTTATTATGGTAAATAAAGTGTTCTCAGTACGGCTGTCTAGTGGTGTAAGCAAGGCAGCTTGCTATTTATTATTCTTCATACTATAACCCTTTAATAACAAGCAATACTTAGTCAGATGAGCAGCTGATTTTATGCCTCAAGCGCTTGCTAACAGACAAATATGCTTTTATTGAGGGCTTAATGAGAATGACCTTATAAAAGAAGTGAGGTCTGCAGTTCTGGGAATAGTTAATTTATTTCAAGCAGACAAATGAAGAAGTTAATGATGGACACAGTAAAACCCTCCCTTCCTGACGTCTCAAGGTGGAGTCCGTTTCAGAGCACACCATGTGGGGTCTGAGGTTTGTGCCTGTTCCCAGAGCTAGTGAAAAAGTGTCTTTGCTTAGACGAGAATAAAATAGTATTGTATTCCCAGCTGGTATTCCAGATTCCTTTGAGCTGTTTCTCAAATCATGTCAAAGGTAAGACCAACCCTTTTGCATCCTCAGACTGCAAGGACTAACGAGAATGGATGATTTCACCACAACTGGATCATGACAAATAACGTACAAATTGTAGAGGTGAAAAAAGGACTTCCTAAAGGGAAGGCAATAAGGTATAAATGTTAAATGTCAAACAAAACTGCATCAATGACACCTCCGCTGGCATTAAAGCTTGTTACTTACGGACTGGGTGGGTGCCCTGGCCAAGCAGAGGCTCGGGAGGTGCGGTCCCTCGAGGGAGAGGAGCAGCGCGCTCGGCCGGCCCTGCCAGCTGGTGGGCCTGGGGCTGTGCACTTGCCCCCGGGACCAGATCCCTTTGCACTGATGTGACAACAGGGGCTGTGCAAAGCAACCGAGGAAAGCAAATGCTGCGTTTTCAATGCAGGTATTTTTGATGAGCAAAATTAAAGGAAAAGACACAAAGAATGAAAGTTTGCAATACTGGCGATCCTTTACTTCCTGTGTGAAAACAAATTCGTGTATGATTCTTTAAGAGTTACGAGATCCTCTGAGATTTCAGTTAGAGATCAAATGAATGCTTACTGTAATGGTATTCTTCTTAAAGCATGTGATAAATGATATGGCTGAGGCCCTACTGCCATTTACACAGCACATTTACGGCGTTATACAAACCTCTTTGTCTTCAGTCTATCCATCGCCCTGACATTTCCCCGCCTTGTCACGTGTCCATCCTCACGCCGTTAAATCCAGTTCAGGCTGTGTGCTCCTCAGGACAGAGCGGTGCTTCTGCAGATGTGCGTGTGCGTGTGCGTGTGCATGCACGCACATCTGTACCATACCCGCCCGCGAGGCTGCCGACAGCAAACTGCAGGATTTGGGGTGGTTTTGGCAGTTAGTTGTGGGCCCGGTGGTCAGACGTGTGGGGTCTCTGGGGGGTCCTGATGGGGCAACTTGCTCCCTGCAGCTTCACCCCGAGCTGCTGCTGCGGAGCAGGGGAAAAGGGCGCGTAGGGACAGCAGCCGCTCGCATTGCTCTGCTGCGGACGGGTGGAGCTCCCCTGCAGGCAAGGGCGCCCTGAACTCTCATTTAGAGAAGATATTCTGTTGTTCTACAGCTGAGTGTCCAAAACGTGTGTTTTTAACTGTCGAGCCCCGGCTGCTCCGCTGCTGCCCTGTTCGGCCGGACGCGCGGCGCGGGCAGGGTGGGCTCAGCCGGTGACCGCGAGGACGACAAAGAGGGTCTCTCCAAGCGTCTCCTTCGTCCTTCCTTAAACGGGAACGAACAGATTGTGAGGATGTTCTTTGTAGTGAAAATGTTCTGGAGCATTCAAAAACACCTGATTAACTGTAATACTAATTTACCTCTTTATTGTAGATGGGCCATGAGTCTACAAGCAGACAGGCTGTGTCCTTAGTGCATTTACTTTGTTTTTTTAACAGCATGTTAGTAACAAAAGTAGCATTGAAAAGTCAGAGGCCCTGCCCATTTAACACAGTGACCCTGCAGTAAGTGTACTTTTTCAGCTTTAGGAAATCTATTGTTTAATTAATGTTTTATGGAAGTCTGGATATGTAAAGCACTGTATAAAAAAATGCTGAGTATGATTCAGTTTTCAGTATCTGAGCATGAGTTATGCTTAACGAATGGTCCGGGATAAGAAATTCCATAACATTTGGCAAAACGGCTCATACATTCCCAGTGATTCTACATAAAATCTATTCATAGTGTCCATTGACTGCACACAATATATGTGATTCTTTTAGTTGAACTGCTTAATTCAGATATTCAGCAGATAACTACCGCTGCTTCATAGTTCATGGATGAGAGCTGCAGGGAGCAGCTGAGGCATACATTTGAATCTGATTAACGACAAAGAACCGCTTTGGGGAACAGAGGACGCACTGTCCACTTCGCTCCCAAGACGAAACACGACGTCCAAGTGGCCACTCCGAGCAGAAGAGCTGGGTGGAGAGCGGCACACCTCCCGCGCTGAGCATTAACCGGTCGTGTGGGCAGTGAGGACACTAGGAAGTGTGGTGCATCCGTGCTCGGGTGAGCCTACCAGGTTCAAGCGTCCGAAAGTAAATTCTTCTGGCATTCGGTTAAAATGGGACAGTGCTTAGAGCTTCTGCTTTTGTTTTCCTTTCCCACTTCTGACGATTTCAGAGCTGCTGGGGCCTAAGCCTGTGCACTTTGCACGCACAGAATAAAGGGAGATACAGGGCTGCAGTCAGCACCGAGCAAGTTTGCACAGCGCTGGGCGAAGGCACTTGAAGGCACCTGGTCATCCCGGCGCAAGGCTGCTGCTTCGCCAGGTAGCGATGGAGAGCGCTGGGACCCCAACCGCCGAGCAAAAGCGTGTGCGAAACGCCTGCGAAATGAGGAGACAGTAAAATTGCCACGTAGGGTCATTATGGAGTAGAGCATTAGCACAAGAATTACCAATTTAAATGGGGTCTTTCTTCCTGCTGCTATTTGATGTGATAGTGTTAATATTCACTCAGATAATGAAATAGTTCTTTAAACCGCCTTTTTCTGTGTTTGTACTATGTATCTCAGGAGACAGTTGTAATGCTGTGGGATGTTGGCTCCTCTGAAGATGACAGCCTGAGCTCAAGGAGGTAATTACCGCAACACACAGAGTAGCGGAATGGGCTGTCCTCAGCCATCGTTTTGGACAAAATCCATGAGGCTTCACTCAGAGGGCTGCAAAACTAGACCCAGCAATTGATGCTACTCCTTGTCTCCTGATAAATGTATTTTTTTTCTTTCACTTTCCTGTTTCTCCTCCCCTGCTACAGATCCCCTCTAGACCTCAAAAGCTACAGAGAAGTACAGTCAGACACCACTGCTGTTTCAGGGATTTTGGATAGTTCGGTGAAACTCTAACTCTCAGCACCAATTTGCCTGGAAAGGATTCAAAGTTAGGCCCCGGGCTAGTGGAGGACCAACAGTTTAAGCTATTTATCCTTCTCTCACGTCTTCACTCTGAGCAAGAGAGGTCTGCGAGTTCGACAAGCTCTTCCTTCTGCCGATGGACCCACCGAGGGAATGCGAGCGTACTCCAAATGCACTATGTCTCATCTCATGCTTTTGTTATATACGGAATACTTTAAAAGCCCCTGGTGGAGCTGGATGACTCACCGGATTGGTAATGGGATTAGGTCATTGGTTCAAAGCTAGTTCAGGACCAATATCCTGTAATGTGATAGCCGGGGCTACGCCCTGCTGATTTCCAGGGGTTCTGCAGGGACCGCGGGGTGTTTTCAGATCGCAGTGCAGGACACGGGAGAACACATGCTGATAAACACTACCATTTCATCACTGTTTTTTCCCCATGTTCTCATTGCTGGGTCACATCATTAAACAAATAAATAGCACCATTTAAACAGCTATGCTATGGGGAAGGAAAGCGTTCTTGCTCCTACTAGTGCCTGTAGTCTGCATGCACCGGACAGACCTGCATGGGGAACTGCAGGGGCTCCTGCCCCAGCACAGCCTTCCCCGGAGCTTCCCAGGCCTGCCCTTCAGCCTTCCCTGGGGCTTCCCAGGCCTGCCCTTCAGCCTTCCCTGGAGCTTCCCAGGCCTGCCCTTCAGCCTTCCCTGCAGCTTCCCAGGCCTGCCCTTCAGCCTTCCCTGCAGCTTCCCAGGCCTGCCCTTCAGCCTTCCCTGGGGCTTCCCGGGCCTGCCCTTCAGCCTTCCCTGCAGCTTCCCAGGCCTGCCCTTCAGCCTTCCCTGGAGCTTCCCAGGCCTGCCCTTCAGCCTTCCCTGGAGCTTCCCAGGCCTGCCCTTCAGCCTTCCCTGGGGCTTCCCAGGCCTGCCCTTCAGCCTTCCCCGCAGCTTCCCAGGCCTGCCCTTCAGCCTTCCCCGGAGCTTCCCAGGCCTGCCCTTCAGCCTTCCCCGGAGCTTCCCAGGCCTGCCCTTCAGCCTTCCCTGGAGCTTCCCAGGCCTGCCCTTCAGCCTTCCCCGCAGCTTCCCGGGCCTGCCCTTCAGCCTTCCCTGCAGCTTCCCAGGCCTGCCCTTCAGCCTTCCCTGGGGCTTCCCAGGCCTGCCCTTCAGCCTTCCCTGGAGCTTCCCAGGCCTGCCCTTCAGCCTTCCCTGCAGCTTCCCAGGCCTGCCCTTCAGCCTTCCCTGGGGCTTCCCAGGCCTGCCCTTCAGCCTTCCCTGCAGCTTCCCAGGCCTGCCCTTCAGCCTTCCCTGGAGCTTCCCGGGCCTGCCCTTCAGCCTTCCCTGGGGCTTCCCAGGCCTGCCCTTCAGCCTTCCCTGGAGCTTCCCAGGCCTGCCCTTCAGCCTTCCCTGGAGCTTCCCGGGCCTGCCCTTCAGCCTTCCCTGGAGCTTCCCAGGCCTGCCCTTCAGCCTTCCCTGGAGCTTCCCAGGCCTGCCCTTCAGCCTTCCCTGGGGCTTCCCAGGCCTGCCCTTCAGCCTTCCCCGGAGCTTCCCAGGCCTGCCCTTCAGCCTTCCCTGCAGCTTCCCAGGCCTGCCCTTCAGCCTTCCCCGGAGCTTCCCGGGCCTGCCCTTCAGCCTTCCCCGGAGCTTCCCAGGCCTGCCCTTCAGCCTTCCCTGGAGCTTCCCGGGCCTGCCCTTCAGCCTTCCCTGGAGCTTCCCAGGCCTGCCCTTCAGCCTTCCCTGGGGCTTCCCGGGCCTGCCCTTCAGCCTTCCCCGGAGCTTCCCAGGCCTGCCCTTCAGCCTTCCCCGCAGCTTCCCAGGCCTGCCCTTCAGCCTTCCCTGGAGCTTCCCAGGCCTGCCCTTCAGCCTTCCCCGCAGCTTCCCGGGCCTGCCCTTCAGCCTTCCCTGGAGCTTCCCAGGCCTGCCCTTCAGCCTTCCCTGGAGCTTCCCAGGCCTGCCCTTCAGCCTTCCCTGGGGCTTCCCAGGCCTGCCCTTCAGCCTTCCCTGGAGCTTCCCGGGCCTGCCCTTCAGCCTTCCCTGGAGCTTCCCAGGCCTGCCCTTCAGCCTTCCCTGCAGCTTCCCAGGCCTGCCCTTCAGCCTTCCCTGGGGCTTCCCAGGCCTGCCCTTCAGCCTTCCCCGGAGCTTCCCAGGCCTGCCCTTCAGCCTTCCCTGGAGCTTCCCAGGCCTGCCCTTCAGCCTTCCCCGCAGCTTCCCAGGCCTGCCCTTCAGCCTTCCCTGGAGCTTCCCAGGCCTGCCCTTCAGCCTTCCCCGGAGCTTCCCAGGCCTGCCCTTCAGCCTTCCCTGGAGCTTCCCAGGCCTGCCCTTCAGCCTTCCCTGGAGCTTCCCGGGCCTGCCCTTCAGCCTTCCCTGGGGCTTCCCAGGCCTGCCCTTCAGCCTTCCCTGGAGCTTCCCAGGCCTGCCCTTCAGCCTTCCCTGGAGCTTCCCAGGCCTGCCCTTCAGCCTTCCCTGGAGCTTCCCAGGCCTGCCCTTCAGCCTTCCCCGGAGCTTCCCGGGCCTGCCCTTCGGAAGGAGCGTGCTGGGTGCGGGGACGGGGAGGATACGTCTCTGCTGAAACGTGAGCTTTCAGCTGTGGAGCAGACCCGCAGCAGAGCCCTGCATCTGCCCTGCCCAACGCCGGGCGGGATGAGGGGTGAGGGATGAGGGATGTCCCGGCGTGGGAGAAGTGAGGAGTGTCCAGCTTTTGTGCAATGCTTAAACGGGTCAGGCGGGAGGACACAGGCACCATGATCACGACCCGCTGGCACTGACACGCCAGGGCTCTAGACCACGGAAAAGAAGGATTTTGTCCTCCAGTGCCAGCAGAATTCCCAGTGGTAGCCTCAAAACCTGTGCGTTATTCCAGCGCCTTGGGAAGATGGCGAGAAAGGGAAGAATCTCTTTCCATTTAGCTCCACCAAAATGCACCTTCTTCTGGGGTGAAATCGCTGTACAACAAAAGCTACATAATCACTGAGGATGAAGAGAAGTACCACAGCCACTCGAAACCGCAGAAGCAACTAGTTAGCAGGAGTGCTCTCAGCCAAGTTAACGTTTTAATGTTATTTTTAACATTTACATAAGTCAGGGAAAAATATTAAATTGGAAACACGCAATGGAAGTCTCCCAAGAAAGACTAAGGGGACAATGGTTGGAGCAGAACAGAAAAGACAAATAAAATCATTTAGCTTTCACATTAAAAATAGCCTGTAATAAACTCCAGCTGTCTGCTTTGGAAGTCCCGGGAGGCCGTGCTGACCTGGGGCTAGCTACTTGGTCCATCCACGATGCAGGTATGAGACCAGTTTCATGTTTGAACTGTGCTTTGGCAGAGCTTGTCCATGCTATTTAATTCTTACTGAAGAGTATGCGCCACATGTAAACTGCTTTCCATCTCATGTTTTCTCTGAAAGGTGGACATAGTCATTCGCTCTCATTTTCTGATTGCATTTTTATTACTCTCGGTGTGGAAGGATAGCAGCTTTTTCTTCTCATTTAGTGCAAGAAAACCTTGCTATGGCAGAGAGGGGAGAAAGCTCTCCCGAGGGAGACGACAGGAATGGTCCTTAGTGCTGGGGAGCAGCGTGAGCCTGGAAAATACATAGTGCAGGGCAACATCTGGATGCGGCACAGAGCTATTAGCTGGGCAGTCATTTTTCTCTTTAAATTTACTCTCTAAATTAAGCATCCATCCTCCAAAAGCTGCTGCCAAGTGCTTATTATTTTTACGGCTGGCAACCTCCTTTGAGCCACTGTCCTTTAAAAGCCAGATGATTGTATTCTTTCCAATTAGCAAGTGTTTTTCACAGAAATTTTGAACAGACTGGAATTAATACAATGAACACCATGTAATAACAACTGAGCATGACTTCAGCCTCGCTGAATGATCAGTTGTCGTGTATTTGTGCTGCTGCATGCTTTCATGTTGAAGCAGTCTGGGAAAATTCATTTATTTTACTTCTTATTGATTAGTTTAAAAGGTTTTTGCTTACACTGTGCTATCTGGAGAAGATACAAACCTAGTTATTTAAAGAAGTTAATGGAATTTTTCAAATTATAGTGGAAACATCTATTGCCATCATATTTAAGAACTATTTACTTTGCATCTGATTGTCCAAATAATCAACGCAGCATACACATGCTGATGTGTTTATTATTCCAGAGGAGAATGGGAAATAAAAATTAATCTTCTGTTGCATTTTAATTGCCCATTTCCCGTTTAAGATAGCAAACGGCACATCGCTGTTCTGGGGCAGATAGATGGGCGCGTCCCATTATGGAGACAGCGCCTTGATTAATTATCAGAGGAGCAAATTGAAAAAAAAACTATTAGGAAAATAATCCGGAGGTAGTGTTATTTTCTTAAGCACGTAATAACCGCGGATGACTTCCTCCACGTGCGGAGAGGCTCCAGAGCCCGGTACCGGCGCTGCCGGAGCCGCGCAGACGGGAGGGGAGTCGGGCGAATCCCGGCTGAGCCCGGTGCCGCCGTCGACATTTGCCACCGTTCGTGAAGGTTTGTCGGGGGCTAATAAAAGCGGCTCCCTCGCCGAGGCCGTCGTGCTGCCTTTCGCCAGCGCCAGCGCCGGGAGCGGGGCTGAACGCGGCCCGGGGGGACCGTGCTGCCCCTCGCCCGCCGAAAACACTCGTGCCAGACCCCGAGACATCCCAGCACCAGGTTCACGGAGACTCATCTACAAAGGAGAAAAAAAAGGGGGCACTCACTGAGCCAGTCCAAATGCACTGGAAATTTCGTAATTAAATGCGTGTTGGAGTGTCTTTGCCGTGGTGCGTTGGGATGAGAAGCCGGGGTGCGTGTGTTTGGTGACGGCCTTTTCTCTTGGTTCCCCGCCTTTCTATTTTGTCAAGTTCTGTGCTTAAGCTATATAGCAATACAGCAACGGCGTGTAAGAAAAGCCAGACCTGTTTACCTGGCAGCTTTCCTCCAGCTGCTTGTCCACCAGAAGACTCGGGGGGAGCGTCCCGCCACCCGGCAGCGGGCAGGTCCCGCGGGGCAGCCGCGCGCGGGGGGAGCAGAGGGCAGCGGGGAAGGTTGTCTGCACCCCCCCACGAACAGCCACCCAGCTGGACGGGGCAACGTCCCTAGCCGGCATCCTGCAGCTCCCCCGGAGCAGATCATTAGAAAAGCAATCGTTTACATTGCTGAGAAACCTTCCAGCTCCAGCGCCGGTCTCCGGAGAGGGGAAGAGGCCGAGGAACGCTCCCGCACACCCAGGGACGAAGGAGGGGTTTGCGTGGGGACGAGCGCTTTGGGAGCCGGGATCCTGCAGGCCTGTGACCGCGAATCAGGGTGGCCTTAACCGCCGCCTGCAAACGGCCGAGTGACAATAAGTTTCAGCCTTTGTTCTGCACAGGGGACTAAGCCAGAGATATAGATAAGGTCACAGACGACACTTAATGTTATTTTTCGAGCTTTAGCACTGCAATCAGCACAATAGCAACCTGCCCTTGAGAAGCGTTTGTTTTTGTGCTGTCTTGTCTTTGCATTTCTGGGGTTGCTCAATCACGTGGAGCTGAATTTCATTTTGCTGGAAAAAGACCCATTAGCTTTAGTGAATGGTTTTCAAATCCGGCCCAGGTTTATCTTTGCTTTCTTGCACCGGAGCAGGTTCTGCGCTGATCGGCCCCTATTCAGGCACAAACGCTTAATGGATTGCACAGCAAGTCCATACACAACTTGGCCCGATGGTTTTAGCAGAAATCAGCTCCGTCTCCTGAAAGGGAAATTGAGAGCTTGTCCTGAGGACGATGCGAAATTCCTCGCACCTGGCCAAGCTCCTTGAAATCTTCTGGAAATAACTGTGAAATAATCATTCACTCCTGCCAGGCAGCAATGTGAATTTATAGTGATTTCTGCTGTATTCCCAGCCTTTTTCCCCCGGACCCAAGCCGACATGGAACTGGAAATAGGAGGAGTTTTGGAGGTGGGTTTAATAGCTGTTTTCTCTTGTCGTGTGTCGACCCGGCTGCGTTCACCTCTCAGGAAGTCCCTTTGGCTCGTTCCTGCGCACCACTGTCCCATAATGCGCTGGAAAAGGGAACCGCTCATGCAGGATATTAATGGTATGTTAGTATTTAAAGTCTAATAAACACTTTATTCCAATGTGTAGGTCCCTTCCGTGGTTTGTTATTGCACAGGGACATGGGCGTTCGGTGTTCGGTGTATCACACAGCCTCCGTGTTAACTCCAGTCCTCCAAGGAACCCCTCCCTACGCGCGGCTGCCGACACCCTCAGAGCACAGTTACGCGAATTACCCTAAACGCGCTTGTCCAGCGAGAGGGGCGGGATGGCCACGCGCCGCTGGAGCCGCTCCATCCCTGACCTAAAGGCTCTGCCGGCCGGAGGGGCCGGTGCCGGGCAGCTCGGCGGCGCGTCTGGCACGTGCAGGAGGGACCCAGCGCTGCCCGCTTCCCGGAGGGACCCAGCGCTGCCCGCTTCCCGGGGCCCCGCGCACCGGGACACCGAGGCTCCAGGCGACCCGCCGGGAAGGTCTGGAGCACCGTTCCGCTGCTGTTATTTACAATCCTGGCTATTTAAATTCGGTTCACTTAGCCAAACGAGGTGACAAGGAGAGTCAGATTAGCCAACAGGATTAGTCTTCTGGTGGGGATGTGCAAAGAGTTTGTCAAACAAAAAGCGAGACGTTGAACGTTCAGCTTGGAGAGCATCCAACGAGGGCAGCCCGTATCTATTTACCTTAGTCAACAGTGTGTTTATAGGTGCTGTCATTAAACTTCCCGGCTGCTGCGGCACGACCAAGGTTGGGAGCAGGGGAGGTTTCACAAGCGGCGGATCGCGGAGTCGGAGGCGGAGGGCGGAGGAGGAGGGATCCCCGGCAGCCAGCCCTCCCCGGCTCCCGCAGTGCAAGCACACACGTAAGGAGCGCGACGCCGTGAAGCTCGGCTTTGCACCACTGCACATGGGCATCGCGGCGGTTTTTCACACATGCTTGGTCTGTGCTGTAAAAGCAGCGAGTTTAACAGGAATCGATCATTTAGGCCCAGGTCCAACAGCACCCCAACACGGGGACGAAGCACGCAGGAGTCACGGCTCCAACCTGCAGTTCCAGCGACCTCCACGGAGCTACGGCAGGTTACAGGGGCTCAGCGCCAGGTCCCAGCAGAACTTTGACCACTGGCGGTTACGGCCTCGTGCCGCCTTACTGATAGGTCTGCTGCTGTTTTATTTTTCACCCAGTGACAGACGTGCATTTGGTCTCACTTGCAGGGCTGGAGTGAAATTCCTTGCCAAGTAAGTGAGCAGCCCCCAGCTCTCAGAACAACGTTTTCCTTTGCGACAGTCGCCCTGGGCAAGCCCGAAACCCCAGCAGCCTGCAGCGGGCCCGTGGCTTGTCACCGAGCTGTTGGCCAGGGGAGTTCCCTGAGCGGGGCAGAGAGGACTTGCCGCCGGTACCAGGGAGCACAGCCGGCCGTAGGCTGCTGCTGGCGGCAGGACGCGGCACCGCGCGCTTTACTGGCCCAGCAGCCCAAATACTGTGCAGGCACAAAATGCAAGTTCTGTAGCAGCTGTGCGGCCGGTGTCCCCGGGCTCACTGCCCGCTGCACGGGGCCTGGCTGGAGGGACGCCGGCCGGGGCAGCGCTGCAGCCGGGCTGAAAAGCGAAGCTGGAGCAAAGCGAAGCTGGAGCAAAGCAGGAGGCATCGCCCGGGCGGCACGGCGGTCATAACCACGTGCTTCGTCGCAGATCTTTTCTATTTCCCACCTAAAAGTACCGCAGAACTACTACGGGGGGGATTTGCAAAAAAAAAAAAAAGAAAAAGAAAAAGAAAAAAAGACCTAGGACTCGTTTTTGCACAGCCCCTGTGCCCCGGCCTTTCTGCGGAGCCGTTTCCCCCATCCGCATCCCGGCTCCCTGCACTCACACCGGTTCCCGGGAAGCTGCCGGGACCTCCCCGCCCCGGGCACCGGCCCGTCTGCCCCAGCTGACGCCCCGCGCTGCTTTTGGGTGTTTATGCTGAGGTGCCGAAACGTCGTAAGCGGGAAACCGTGAAGAAAAATACGCCGCTTTTAATCGACTGCCCAGGCACAAAGGAAGCCCTGTGCATGCAATTGTAAGTAAAATATCTCCCAGGCAACAGTGCACAGTGCAAGATGCCGTGCAATATTCAGCAGTATCGATTGAACGGGCTCGCCTATGATTTTAATAACTGATGGGATGCTGCGTGCTGGGGCAGCACTAACGGCCTGTGTTTAGTCTGCTGAGCATCTTCGGTGCCGCAATACCCTGAGTGCATGTATATTCATTTTACACATACATGCTTATCACGAGTTTAGCTGGTTGTGGCGTAGTTTTAAGATTCAGTCATAGTAAAAAAATGAAGAGCAACAAAACCCCAGAAACCAGCAGCTTCTTTTCATTTAGATCTGGACGATGCTGCATCAAAGATTAAGGCTCAATTTCGAACAGTATTCAGCACTCTTTGTACTGAAGAGCCACATTTGTTCAGTCTAACCGAACCGCAATTCCGGCAGTTTGCTTGCAGCTCACAAGCACCCGCAGAGGGCAGCAGCACCCGGCAGCTCGAGGTCTCCAGGCCGCCGGACAAACGGACCTAAACGGCAGCGACCGCGGGCCGAAGCCGAAGCCGAAGCCCTGCGCTGCCGGAGCAGGGGCGAGCCTCACCCGCCGGGATCGGCCCGTTCTGGGGCAGTGTCCCGAAACCGAGCACGAACCTCCTGCCCTGATCCGCTTCCAGACCAGGACGACTTTTTCTGCAAGAGCTGCTGCAGCGAGGCAGGGCTGCGTTTGGGGAAGGGCTGCATCGGCGTTCGGAGGTCGGAGCGGAGAGTTACAGTGGTTCCTCCTGCCTTTAGACTACGACCTAGAGAAGCAGCAGCCTGTGAAACGTGAAGGAGGGTCCCTGAGAGATCGCAGGAAAAATGGAACAGGTGACGGGTGAAAATCTCGGCGTGTCACACACTGCCATAGGGATGACACCTTCACCAGCCGGCATCCCACCTGCAAGCGGGTGGCTCGGATCAGCGCTGCTCGGTTTTGTCTAAGAAGCGTCGCTTGTTCTTGAGCAGGATGATGTTTTACCATGGCCAGAGAGTAAAAGCGGTTTGAACTCCCAAAAACCCTGTGGTGCTGGGCAAGCACTCGAGCAAGGCTTCCCGGACGCTGTCAAGGGGGTGAAACGGCGTCACGCACACACAGTCGCCGTGGCAGAAGTTAAGAAACGGTGATGCAACAGGTTTCCTACCGCTGACACTGTCACTGTCTGAGCCAGGTGTCTCCTGAACTGCCCTGCCTCGATGTATCTGCTAAGTCTACAGGAACTTCAGGGACCAAATAACGGCTCTAGCTAGGCACCAGACTGACGAGTCAGTCTCTTAATGGACTTGCTCACCTCCAGTTTTTTCCAGACTTATCTATTTGTCACCCTTCTCTAGGACCCAATATCCACACCCCCCACCCCGTTATCACAGGGCTCGGAAACACTGTGAGATACCTCGAAATGAGGTTCCCTTCGGTATCATTTTTCTGCCACTCTCGGGGGCCACCTGAGGGGTGACACGTGGTGATGGGCAGGACTTCTCCCTCCTCTCAGGTGGGAACTTGCTGTGGTTCATTTGTGCTCGTTGCCTCTCGTCCTTTGCGTCCCCGAGGGAGCCCGAGCCCGGCCACCGCCGCGTCCTGGGGTGCCCGCCCCGCCCCGCAGCCCCTCCGCCCAGGCGCCGCTTCCCAAAATCGCGGCTCGCCGCACCGTGCGGGACACGCGGCATCATCGGCATGCCGCTCGGGAATGGGGCTGCCAAGCGGGACCGCCAGCGCCGGAGCCGGGTGGGGCCGAAGCTCGGTGGCCTGCGCATCTCGGAGGGGACGGGGCGGGATAGGATGGGGTGGGACGGGACGGGATGGGATGGGACGAGGTAGGACGGGACGGGATGGGACGGGACGGGACGGGACAGGACGAGATGGGACAGGACGGGCGGGGACGGCAGCCCCGAGGCTCCCACTTCAAACGTCTGGCGAAGGCAGGAACCCTGCAGGACCTTCTCCTTTCCCCTTTTCCTCACGTTTATTCCACGGGGCACCGTCCGTGAGCGCTGCCGTGCTCCCGTCTGCCCTTCTCGCAGTGCAGGTAATGCTCCCTTCAGCTGCTCAGTGCTTTTACCAGCTTATTTCCAAAGTTTTCTTAAAGAACAACAGTAAAAAGTGGCATTTGCAAAACATATATGTTATTCTCAAAAAAACCACACATTGGAAGGGGATAAATCAGAAAACTTTGCATTGCGGTAGGTCCATTCTAAAACAAAAAGCCCAATTCATGCCAGGCAGCGTCTGCCTGCCTTGAGACCCAGCCAGTGCATTGCCGCAGCAAAAGGGGGTAACAAGCCTTCAGCCCGGGCCGATGCTCCCCAGCAGCCCTGTCCGCTGACGTGCGATACACTGTTGGGAGCTTGCGTTGTAGCACCATCGAAATGGTGCTAATCTGAGCCACATTAGGACACTGCTAAGCTCAGGAGGAGAAATGCATGCTCTTTCCAAAATGCAACACTTCACGCGTTTAGTGCAGTCTCTTTTACTGTCGCGCTTGAGTGGAGGGCAGTGAGGGCACTGCCTCCCTGGAGCCCCGCGGGGGGTTGGGTGACTTTCCCGTGCCCCTCGCCGGTTCCCTCGCCGTGCAGTTCCCGTCGCGCGGCGGTGGCCCCTGCGGAGCCCGTTGCTACGAAGCCGGGTGACGTTTTGTCCCAACCTCACGATGGCTTTCGCAGCCCCCGGCACCCCCGAGGCAGAATTGCTCCGATCGCTGTGTCTCCCGGGACGGCAGAGCCGCGGTCCGACGGGGCCCCCGTTGCTCAGGCTCTCCTCCCTCCGCGTCCCCCCTCCCGGGCCGGTCCCACCGCCCCGGCACCCCCGGGCTTCTCTCCTCCGACACCGCGGGACTGGGAGCGGCGTCGCCGCGGCCCCGACACGCTGCCGTGTGCCCCCGGCCCTGGCGCAGGACGCCGTCCCCGCGCGAAGCCACACGGACCCGTTCCGGCAGGTGCCTGCCTCAGCCAGGGCAGAGCGGCGCGGATCGCGCACGGCAGTGCCGTGGGGGACCGGCACGGGCAGCGGTTGCCGTCTGCGGCGGGAGGAAATGCCTGGCTCGGTTTCCCTGCCGCTGCCCGCGCAGCCCCCGGCCCGGGGCGCTGGGAGAAGCCCCCAAAGCAAGCTCACACCCTCTGCGGCGCGCGGCCTTGGGGCGGGCTTGTGCCCGGCCTTGCGGCAGCAAGGAAGAGGCTAACGAGGAGAAAAGTGCCGCCTCCTTTTAACTGGAAGCTCCCATTTCTTGCAGTGCTTTCATACGCGCAGATTGGCCAGCCCTCGTCCTGCCAGCAACAAGCCTTTGGCGTGAGCTCCCTGTCCAGGGCCTCGGGGTAAGATCTCCGATAACCGAGTTTGACCTCTCTCATTTGCAGCTTTCTTCCAGCCGACGGAGAGCAGCGCATCGCGGCCGGGAACCCCTCGCCGTGTCGCCGGTTCGGACAGCTGCAGGGGCCCGTCCACGCGGCCGCGGGGCGTTTGCGAGGGAGCGGGGCAGCGCGGCTGCATCCCGCCTCTGCAGCCCACCGAGCTCCTTCCGCCGCGGCGGCCGCGGTCCCTCCGCGCCGGACACCTCGCCTGCTGCTTGGCTGCGGCACGCGCGGGGCCGGCCCGCTGCCTCCTCCTCCTCCTCCGCCCGCGTTTCCTGCGTTGCCGCGGCCCCGCGCGCCCACCCCCGGCTTGGAGCATCCCGGAGCCGCGTCCCGGGTGAGCCCTGCCGGCGCCCGCCCCGACGCCCTGCGCCCTCCCGCCCGCCCGGCACCGGCACGGGAAACCACGACACGGCACCGTATGGCATGCGTCTGCCCGAAACCTTGCTCCGATCTTTGCTTTCTGTTAGCGAAAGCGCCAGGCGGGACTAGTCCCGTCCGAAACTGCACGTCTGTGGGTCATTTATGTCCATAAAGAGGGAAAGCAAAGAAATGGCAGGCAGAGGCCTTTTGGAGGGGATTTCTAGCTATCCTTATGACTTAATAATTTCAGGTGTTTGATAATCGGAATTACTCTTGGTGCTCAAGGCCTACAAGCAATGTTTAGCTGCTGGGTTTTAAAACAACACATTTCATGGTGGAGGCACAGCAGGGCAAGAAGAGACGTTTCCTGATTTCGGTCCTGTCAGATTCTGGCGTGATCGAATCACCCGCTGCACGCAAAGCTGCAAGTCTGCAGGCTGCGGCTGCTGCGTGGAGCCCGGACACGGGCTTTCCTACGCTGGGCACGCTTTGGGCGGTGCCGTGCTTTGGGCAGGGTGTAAAGCCCCTTCTCACCAAGTGTAGCGTCACTGTTTTAAACGTATGCAGTGATTCGCTTTTAAAACCCGCTATATAGGGCACCGAAATACGCAGTGGCTGTTAGGGTAAAAAAAATAAATCAGATATTTGAAAAAAACATATAAGTAGATGTATTTGTATGGCGCGGCGTTTGGGAGGGGGGCCGCGCGTGCCGCCGGGAGCGGAGCCGCCCCGGGCCGGGGAAGGCAGGAGCCCCGAGACGGCGGCAGCCTCGGGGGGGTGGCGGAGGCCTCTGGGGGACGGCGGTGCTGATTAATTTGCCCAGGCAGACAGGGACCCTGACACCAATTAAGCGCCGCTGATGAGGTGAGGTCGGCAGTAATTATAGCTGGCGCGCAGCTTCATGCGTTATAGACGTGTTAAATGTGTGTGTTGAAAACCTGTCTGCTGAGGGGAGGTGATACGATAATTTCCTACAGTGTCCTGCTTTTAATTAAGTAGCTGGAGATGTGGCGGATTGCACTTAATCATCCTTGCTTCAGTGAAGGCCCTGCCAAAAAAAACGCATTTGGGCTTTTGTAGGAGCTGTAGCCATTTAAATGGCTCTGAAATTGGACCCCACGCTCGCTTCAGCGTTTCTACAGACCCTTGAGCATGTGTGTGGGTATCTGCACGCTTTCTGGTGAGCAGGGCCCGTAACGGAGCGACGGCCTCTGTGTTACGGAAGAAAATCCATTCTCTGGGTATCAGTGAATTTGTCTTATGGAGTACAAGGCTGGTGCTAAGCGTTGAAACGGCGAAGGACGCTTGCTCAGCAATTAACACCCACCGCTGCCGTGCTGTGCCCGTGTACCAGCGTCGTTGCCGGCTGTGTCCCCGGCTCCTCCGCGCCGCATCGGCGGCACCGCGAGCCGTGGGGCTCCGACGCCTCCGGAGGTCCAGCGCGCTCCGGCCCCGGCCGCGGAGCACGTGTCCCCGCTCCAGAGCCCGGCTTTGCCCGCTCATGTTCCCGGTGGCATCCCGAGGAAATGCAGTGCATCCCGTTGGATTTACTCAGGAATCCCCATTCGTACACCAGGGCTTTGCTCACCTCCATACGTGTGTAGCCTCGAACACTCCTCACGCCGGTTCACCAGGGCTGCGCAGCCTCGCTGCTGACTTCCCACCTGTGAAACCGGATTCGGCCCTTCGTCTGCGCTTTGCTCCGCTTGCTATCCTAACACCAGAAACTGCACGAAAACGCGGCGTTTCTGTCCTCGCCGAGCGCCCGCGGTGCAGAGCCGGCACGGCAGAGGTGCGGGGTGGCGGAGGGAGCCCCGGCTGCCGCCCGGAGAGACGGCCTGCAGCTCATTAGCGCTGCAGGAAATGAAGCTTTAATTCGGGGGCCGTCCAGGCCGGCTTGTTCCCACCCCTCAATGCAATGCTGTGTATGAGAAAGAAAGGACAAGGGCGCATCCTCACCGCTGGAGCAGCCCCTTAGTCCGGCATCGTGCGGGGTCCCTGGAGAAAGCGGGGCGGGGAAGGCAGCCAGCGAGTCCTGCGCGGGGCTGGGGCTGCGCGGCACCGGCTGCTGCGGGCGCCTTGGCGGGAGGCACGGCGCGGGTCGGGCCTAGGGACGGTGCTGGAGCGGAAGAATGAGCGGGCGTTTAAAGGGCATTTTATAGTCCCGCGGCCCCGGCAAGGGCCTTGGCGGCAGCGGGGAAGCCGGGAGCATCCGGGTGCTGCTGCTGCGCGGGGTCTCCTGCCTCCCCACCTCGCAGCCGGCAGAGCAAACCCTGGACAGCCCGAAGTGCCGGCGAGGGCTGCTGCATGGGCACAGCGCTGCAGCGAACGGTTTAGCCGGGAGACCAAAGCTCTGCCCGGCTGCAGCCGCGCTGCACGCGCACCACGCGCCCGGGCTCCCCAGCACCCCGTCCCGGCCGTCGCACCGGGTTTCGTGGCCACGCGTCGCGAGTCCGCGGTCTGCAGATTGCTTCAAGCCCTGGCGAATGGCTGGGGAAGGACCCAGCCCAGCGCGAGGCTGTCAAACTCGTCTCCCTCGGAGGCTCAGCCCTGCAGCGAGCAGCTGCTGGCGCGCGTGTAAAGGGGGGGAAGCACGTGAAGTGCAAGCTGACCCCAGCAGTTTATACATGTGCACACATACACACACACACACACACACACACGTTGCATACATGTGTGCACATGTGCATGTGTTAGGTGCATTTTTAGCTGCGGCACAAGCCGACCCTGCTGGGCAGCTCGCTGCTCGGTACGAGGCGACGGGCGAGAGCAGCACCGCGGGCGTCTCGTGCCGCGGCGGCGGGGGGACGTGCAGCCCGGGGGCATCGCGGGCTCGCTCCCGCGGGGCGGTTTCTGCCCTGCCCGGGGCGGGGGGGCTCAGGGGCGCGAGGCGAGCCGGCGGCCCGGCTGGGCGCTATTTTGGAGGCGGCGAGCTATAGTTAGGGCTGAGTCATCCCTGCCGGTATCGGTTGCAGAAGAGCTTAAATGAGCACGATCACGGCTGAGAGCAGCCGGCTGCAGAGCCGGGAGCCGGTGATGAGCTGCTCAGAGCCGCACCGCTCCTGCTCCTGCTCCTGCTCCTGCTCCTGCGGACGATCCCGGCACCGGCCAGAGAAACTTTTCGGGTCGCGTGTTAAGGAGCAGGGACGGAGCTGGTGCAGCGATGCTCGAGGCGCTGGTGCCGCATCAGCCCCGCCAGCCAGGAGAAGCGTTTCCTTTGCAGAGTTATTCCCCGTGCAGAAAGCAAGGCTAGGGAACATTTTTGTTGAATCACGTCCAAAAACTGAAGTCAGTCTTTCCCATCTGTTTGAAGTGAGGCTTTAGTTGTTAACTTGCCTCTGTTGGTCTCTTTTTACCTATTTATTTTCTGTGTTGCTGCGTTGGAGACCTGTAGGCCGTGTTTTGCTGCTCTGGGTTATCGCTTCTTAAAGCAGCATTTTGCCCAAAGCCTGAAAGAAAGGGAGCAGCTTAAGAAACAGAAGATCCTTTTGGTGAAAAGCTATTTTGACTGTAGCGAGAGCAGGTTTGTAAATCTGGAGCTTTTGCTCTGCAACTATTCCCTTAAGAAGTATCTGAATATCTATGTTGTTTTTTTTTTTTCTTTTGGAAAACGTTTAACAGTGGGAAAGAGCCATTATTTTTAGCGTGTGCATGACAAGCCGCGCTGCAGCCCGCGGCTCTTCCCGCGCCCTCCCTGCACCCGCCGGCAGTCGCCCCTCGCCCTCGCGCCGCAGCCCGGGCGCCCGGGACCCGCTGGGCACCCGCCGGCCCTGCAAACCGGCCGCGGCACGGGACGCGGGAGCGAACCGGGGGGATGCGGACTGGAGGGAAACGGGACCATTTCCAGTGTTGAAATGCTGCTTTAAATGAGGCCCATAATACAGGCAGATCTCTTACCCCAAGCACCACTGCCGTAAATAAAAGCAAGCTGAAACCAGCTGACTTGCCTCTTTGGCCAAGGGCCTGCGACCTGCTGCAGGCTGCTGGCCGCGGCGATGGGTAAAGCGCAAAAAGAGGCAGTTCTAGGCCTTTATTTTATAGACTAAAAAAACCCCACATCTTTCTCTACTTTCACCCTGCCGAAGCGCAACGGGACAAGTTAAAGGGAAGTAACAACCCGTGATGCTCGAACCGGCGCGGGATCCGTTTCTGTATGTTGAGCACTGGTTTTTTTTGTTACTCAGCACTTTTCACATAAATAACCTAGCGCACTCGAAAATTAGATGAAAACAGTGGGTACCTTATGAAAACACAACTGCTTAATGAAGCCTTCTGTTTTTACACCAGCAGCAGCAAAGTCAAACACTGCTTTTTTTCCTTTCCTCAGGGCTAGGTAATGCACAACAGTGTGTTCCAAAATACTACATTTTTGTTGAAGTTTTGCACCTGGAAGAGATGTTGGAAGTGATTTAAAGAGCCGCCAGTGCTATAATATGTTTTACCAGGTCACCTGCCGTGAGCCAGGCTGGGGACGCGGTGCGGAGCCCACCCGGTGCTCGCCGCTCTCTTCCTCCTCCGGCGACGGAGCTGCCGCGGGCGCTGGGCTCGTCCGTCCCACACAGCCCCTCCGGCACAGGCGGCTCCGCTCCGGCTTCTCCGCTTCCCAGCCCCGTCTAGGCAGTCTGATCGATCGCTTGGGGTTTGCTTTTGCAAAAGCTACAGTGGACGGGGTAAACTAAGGCTTTGCGGCGCAGCGCTTGCAGCACCGGTGCCTCCGCTGCGGCACTTGCAGGAGCAGCCGCCGGGGCGAGGGCGGGGGCTCGCGGGAACCCGGCGGCCTGTCCGGGGTCCAAGGGCCCATCCTGGAAAAACCCAGCCGCGCACAAAAGGCGGGTATTCGCGGCGGCCGGAAAGGCATTTTCGCGCGGTGCGGAGGCCCCGGCGCGGGGGGAGGAGGCACCCGCCACGCTGCAGCACAGACAACCTTCGACAATCAAGCAAAACCAATTTGTTCGCTGTTAGAAAGTCAAGCATAATTAATTTATTCACTCATCTTGATCCGCAGCGGAGCAGATTGATTCGGCTCAAGGCTGTCGGCTTTACGTATTCTGCACAACTTTCGCTGTCTAAGTGTGCATTGCCCGCTGACGAATCCGCTGTAAACTTGGATTAACTGCAATGACACAAAAGGCAAGAAAGGAGTTTTTCACAATTTTGCTGGAGCTTCTCCCTCCGACGTTGCTAGGTGCAGCGCCAGTAACGCTGTGGCTGCAGTTCTGCTGCCACTAAAAATAGTTGCGTCTTCAAAAGCCGTGCCTAACACAAAACGCACAGGCAAACAGCACCCGGCTTTATTAAAAACAAAGGCTTTTTATTCACTAAAATTACACACAAATCAGGGTTGGGTTTTTTTTTTTTAAATTACTATTCAATTAAAGCAACCACATAAACTGAGAAGCTTAAATATCAGGCAACACTGTCTCCGCAGATACTGCTAAGTAAGTAAAATGTCATTAGTATTCGCAAGAAAATTGAACTTAGCAATATTAAAATCACGATGCAATAGAAAAACAAGCATTTTTTCACTTACTTACCTGAAATACCCTGTAATGCACAGTCACAAAATATCCAGTGCTATGTCTTCGGACTAGTTTGAAGTTACTGTGCCAATACAGTTGCACTCCGGCAATAATACAGCAGAGGTAAGCAGGGTAAAACAGTGCTATTTAATGAGTTCTACATATATATTTTTTAAAGTTAAGGGCCTTTAGAGTAGGTCGAAGCCAGGGGTGACGTGAGGGCCGGCTCCTGGGCTGTACTGAGACCTCGGCGTGGCGGCGGCCTCGCTCCGGGACGTGAATCGCAGCGGATCCCCTCCGCGTCACGGACCGGCGTGGGGGGGGGGGGGGTCACTGGGGCCTAAAGGAGGAGAAAGGGACCCCGTGGAGCGGTGGGAAGCGAAATGCGGACCGGGAATAACCGCCCGCTTCCGCGCGGCTCGCTGCAGACCGCTTCGGTAAGTCTCCAGTGCCTAAACAACCGTTCGCCTCCAACCTCTTTCCCGGAGCCGCCAGCGACGTCCTGGAGCCGCCAGCAGCCCCGACGCCCGGAGCCGAGCGCGCGGCACGGAGGGTCACGCAGCCGCGGCCGTTGCGTCACCGGGCCTCGCCGGGGCCCCACGGCACGGGGAGGGACCCAGCCCTGCTCCGCGGGCCCGCCGGAGCCCAGAGGGTGTCGGGGAGCCGCCACGACGGTCCCGGTGCGTTTGGGTAGGTCGGGAATAAACTTTGGTGACGTGGGAGAAGGCTTCTCCCACCGTACCCGTCGTTACGGTCCACGAATCAACCCCGGGACGAGGCTGGGGACTGTTTTCCGCAGACAGGCTACAGCCGGAGACCGCAGCGCTCGGAAACAAAAACCAGCAGGAATTCAGCACGCGGTTGCGAGGGCGGGCGCCGAGCTCCCCGGATGCAGCGGCCCCGGCGAGAGCGCGGGGTGGGGACACGGGGGGCCGCAGCGGAGAAGGAAGCTCCCGCGCGCATCCTCGCGTCCCGGGAAGGCGCTGGACCAAGCGCCCTTTCCCCGCTGATGGCCGGCACGACCCATCCTCATCGAGCGACACGTGGCGGGTCGGGGCCGGCGGCGTCGGGGCCCCGCGGACACGGCGGAACACGGGAATCTCAGCCGCCTCCTGACGGGAGCACAGAAACGCCGCGGGCGGCCGAGACCCAGGGGACAGCGGGGAAGACGCCGAAAGGGGGTCTGGCCCCCCCGCGCTCAGGCGGGCGGTTTCTCCTTGGAGGGGGTCTACGCAGACGGGCGCCTTTCTCCCGCAGCACGCCAAAAGCCGTAGGGCTGGGCGTGCAGAGCTCGCTTGCACTTGCGTGTGCTGTTCCCTGCTTTAATACCAGAGCCATACAACAAACGCACTGCGAGTAACCGCGCAAAGGCTTACCCGGACGCAAGGGCTCACACGCTACTGTGCTTGTGTGCTGAGGGCTTTTTTCAGACACGAACTAGTGGAACATTTGATTCCCCAACGGAAAGAAAAGAGAAAAATAGACCAGAAGACTTTGGGAAACTAATACAGCTTCAAAGCTCCCGAAGCGAACAGATTCAAAGCGTAATTCATTTTAGCGCTCGCTAATTCATCTGCCACTCGGAGCAAGGCGCTTCGCTGGAGCGAAGTCTCAGATAAACACAGAAGTCACTTACTGTGAACCAGGCTCACGCTCTGGGGATAAAAATAGGCTTTGCTGTTCTACAGCGCTTCGCCAGCAGGGATTAATTAGCAATTGACCCTTGGTGGGGATTTTTTCACTCTAAGTTTTTCATCTCACAGGGCTAAAGGAGATCTGAACATTGTTTCGAGAAACTGTGCTTGCTAAGCAGGACTGTAATTTATCTCAAGGCCGTATATCCGTAGTTTAATTTATCTCCCGGCTATATATCAACAGTGAATAGTCAGGGTGGAACTGAGTTTATTATAAAGAAGTTCTGTTAGATGACACAGTATTACAATGATTTGAACATGCTGTTAAATTTTTCCATTAACGCCCAATTCCGAATACGAACACAGAGTACCATTCAAAAAGTATTCAACAATACTTTACATTTAGTCTTCCAATAAATAAGTTCAATAAATACCAGTTTTGCAGATTAAGAAGCTGTACGTGTGAATAAGAGCTGCTTTACAAAGTTGTCAAAAATAACTAGAGTTATTCCTGTTTATCGTCGATCACCGGAAATTAAGTAAAATATAAATATTGTATTCTTACTGTGAAGACTGGAAGAGTGAGGATCTGTTAAAACCATCCGTAGGATTACACAGAACTTAATTTTGTACACTAAGTTTATAATTCAAAGCATGCCTTCATACTCTATTTAGCACACAATATTTTCAAACACATTTCTTAAAAACATGAGAAGTGAATAGGACTGCACATGTAGGATTTCATCCGGGCTCCGGTCACTAGCTGCTGCGTTACACAAGAGCTCAGCTTGACTGGTTTTGGATGACTTTTTCCACATTTGGAGAAGAAAATATAACAAAGGGGTAGATTTAGTCTGTAGTATATTGCAACATCTTGTTAATACAGCAATTCATTTTTCACAGTACAAAAAAAGTTAATTCTCTCTGAATTTTATATATATATATATGTATATATATATAAAATAGCTTTTAATACCAAGTACTTTCTTGGGAAACAACTGTTACGGTATCTGTCAAGATTGCAAGCAACAGGAATATCCTTGTATCGAACCAAAATGAAGGTAATTCACCTAACTGTAGTTTTCACTCGTCTGAAAGGTGCAGTTACTTCCAGTGTGCACACTGCTAATGTTTTACCCGTAAAGAACTCAAGGAAAACTTGCAACACGAGGAGTCGGCGTCGGGGCCGCGGGGAGGCTGGTGAGGCTCCGTCCTCGCACGCGGCCGCAGCCCGGGCTCAGCCCCGCGCCGCAGCCCTTCGTGGCGCCCGCGCAGTGCTTTGGGCACGCGCACGCGTGCGTCCACCACGTCTGCGCCCCACGGCCGCCGCGCCCTGCCCCTGCCAAGCCCCGCGCTGCAGAGCCGAGGGGTCGTTCGACCCCGGCGCCAACCCGCCTCGGCGGGCCCGGAGCTTGCGGAACGCCCGTAACAGCCCGGCAGCGTCCTCTCCGCACGCCGGCAAGCCTCTGCTTCGTGAAACGTCGGCGTTCGGAGGCTGAATCATAAATGCTACCGAACCACCAAATAATCATCAACGCTAAAAGCAGATGAAGAGATAACACAACTTCAAAGGCGAGATAACTGCACCATGACTTTCATCTAAACACTAGGTTACAAGGGCAAGTAAGCAAAAAGACAGAGCTAAGGCTGGATATCTGGACTGAGCATCAGATAACACAGGGTTTTACTCTTTCTGATTTTCATTTCCTGTTTTTAAACAGAGGATAACAAAGAAAATTTTTTGAACGTGGGAGACTAAGTCATTAAAATAGACGCACTTTGATGGCTTTCTTCCTTGAGGGAATTTACCTTGTTTTACTCTATCTGACACAAGTCAGAAAGAAGTGAGACTATTATAAGCTTAAAGAGAAGAAAAGCTGAATTCTGACATGTTATTTTCCATTAAGATTAGACTTTTCCCACTTACTCTGTTAAGCTTTTCTCTAGGATCAGAAAATGCAGCTTTCCCTACAGCGAACTTGCGAGACTGGCAGATTTTCCTCACCTACTTGCAGCACTAGAGTGTCCTGCTGTGGCAGCGCGGAGGATTTCTGAGAGCGCTCCCCGCCTTCCGCGCTCCCTCACAAGCTCGTGTCTCCATTCTGCTTGTACTCCGACAAAATGTTGAGAGTCATCTCCTCGCTTCTGGACTGCACGTTCTGCTCGCTCCTCCGCGAGGATTTCCTGGTGGCCCTGGAAAGGCGCCGACGGAAGGTGTCGCCGGCCAGAAAATAAAGGATAGGGTCCACGCAGCTGTTGAGGCTGGCCAGACCCCTGGTCACCTGGTAGGTGGCATAGACCTTGTCGTTGAAGGCACACATCTGTGGAGTCTGGAAATCCACGCGGGCTCGGAGATTCAAGGTCTTCATCACGTGGAAGGGAAGGTAAGACACGGCAAAAACCGTCAACACAATAATAACCAGGTAAATGGACTTTCTCCGAAGGGGAGAGTTGTCCAGATCTTTGTAAATCAAAGCTTTCACTATCAGCCCGTAACAACCGAGGATGAGTATGAAAGGGATGCAGAACATGAACACCGTGGTGCACATGCTGTAAACGAAGTAGCTTCTCAGGTAGTCGTCAGCCGTGGTGTCGTAGCACGTGACGGTTTTATTCTTCCGAACGCCCGTTCCCGAGTAGAACAGGATGGGCGAGATCACGGCGGCGACGACGACCCACACCAGGGCGCTGATGTAGACGGCGTTCTTCTTCTTCAGCCTCCCCAGCGACTTGAGGGGGTGCACCACCCCCGTGTACCTGTGCACACTGATGCACGCCAGAAACAGAATGCTGCCGTAGAGGTTCACGTGGAAAATGAACCTCTGCAGCTTGCACATGACGTCCCCAAAGATCCAGTCTGTCTTGTTGAAGTAGTAGAAGATGAGGGCAGGCAGGGTCAGGACGTACAGGAAATCGGCCAACGCCAGGTTGAACATGTAAACCGAGATGCCGCTCCAAGGCCTCATGTGGAAGACGAACATCCAGATGGCCACGCTGTTGCCCAGGAACCCCGTGATGAAGACGAGGATGTAGACGGTGGGCAGGTAGTAGAACTGGAAGCCCGTCTTGGTGAGGGAGCACTTGGTGGTGGCATTCCCCGCCGCCCAGCCGCTGGGCAGCAGGTTGGGGTCGGTTCCGTTGAGGGCGGCCGAGAGGAGGACCTCGGTCATGATCTTTGCGCCCGCGTCACATCGGTCCGAGAGCGAAGCAGCAAAGCCTCTACGGGAACAGGAGGGCATCTGAAAAGAGAAACAAAAAAATCAAAAAAAAGGGGAAAAAAAAGCCCGAAGGGCACGGGAGGAGCTGGGGGGAGGTGGTGCATCCGAGGGGCCCGCACGCCCGGTTCGCGCTGGGCGCCGGTTCCCCCGCGGCGTCGCCCCCGTGGGCGGCTGCCAGGGGCCGGGGGGGGGCGGGGGGGCTCTGCCGGGGCCGCAGCGGCTGCTCCGCCGCCCGGGCGGCCTCCGCACGGCCCCGGGCAGCGGCCCCGGGCCCCTCGCACCGCTCCGGGCCCCGGCCGGCCCCCCCGGCCCGGCTGCCCTCGGGTCGGCTCCGCCCGGACCGGCCCCCCCGGACCGGCCGCCCCCGAATCGCTGCTCCCGGACCGGCCCCCCCGGACCGGCCGCCCCCGAATCGCTGCTCCCGGACCGGCCCCCCCGGACCGGCTGCCCCCGAATCGCTGCTCCCGGACCGGCCCCCCCGGACCGGCCGCCCCCGAATCGCTGCTCCCGGACCGGCCCCCCCGGACCGGCTGCCCCCGAATCGCTGCTCCCGGACCGGCCCCCCCGGACCGGCCGCCCCCGAATCGCTGCTCCCGGACCGGCCCCCCCGGACCGGCTGCCCCCGAATCGCTGCTCCCGGACCGGCCCCCCCGGACCGGCTGCCCTCGGGTCGGCTCCGCCCGGACCGGCCCCCCCGGACCGGCTGCCCCCGAATCGCTGCTCCCGGACCGGCCCCCCCGGACCGGCCGCCCCCGAATCGCTGCTCCCGGACCGGCCCCCCCCGGACCGGCCGCCCCCGAATCGCTGCTCCAGGACCGGCCCCCCCGGACCGGCCGCCCGCTCTCACCTGCCCCCGGCGGCGCCCGGCTCTCGCCCCCCGGGCAGCTCCCGAGGGCGCCCGGAGCCCCCGCCGCAGCCGAGCCGCTTCCCATGGCCGCGACGGCCGGGCCCCCCCCCCCCCCCCGCCCCGGCCGCGGCGCCGCCCGCAGCGCAGCGCAGCCGAGCCGAGCCCAGCCGAGCCGAGCCCAACCGAGCCGAGCCGCGCGGCAGCGGCGGGCGGGCCGGGCCCACGGCGGCACCGCCCCCCCCGCGGGCGGCCCGGCCCCGGGTGCCACCCGCTGCCGTCGGGCCCGCCCGGCCCCCCCGCCCCCCCCCCCCCCGGGGCGGCCCCGAGCTGCTGCCCGCGGCCAGGCCCTGCGCGGCGGCTCCGCGGGGACCCGTCGGTCGCTGCACTCGGCTGGAAGTTGCGCCGCGGGTTTATGTCAGCCGCTCGCGGGCGTTTCGGCATTCACGCTTCGGGTTTCCGAGTCCGGCTGATTGACGGAGCCCCTTCGCCGAGGGGTGTCGCGCCCGCGGGGAGCGGGCAAGGGGCAGCGACGGACCCGCCGCCGGCGCTTCCCTGGGGCGAGTTGCCCAGAACACGGCTTCGAGGCAGCTCCTCCAAGTTTGCAATAATGAAACCTTTTCTTCCGTACGTGCAGTTGTTTCCTGCTTACACTCGTTCCCTACCTGCGCGTTTACTGCCTTGGAGATTCGCCTACACTGCGGTGCAAACTGCATTTGGAGAGCAAGGGAGGCGAGCACGGGAACGGCACAGAGCACCTGCACAAGGGGGACTGTGGAACAAGCCCCGCTAGCCGGGGGCCACTGGTGCCCTCTGGGGTACTAAAATGCTAAAAGAATAACCCCGCGCCTCGGCAGGCGGCAGGGCCGGAGCGGGGGGGACGCGCGGGGGGGGTGAGACCACCCTGGCGGGTTTTGGAAGGGGAGAATCGGCTGCAAGGCCAAAACCGGAGTTTGTTTTAATAAGAGCCTGGGATTATTGCTTGGGAAAGGCGGAAACCTGCGGTGGGGAGGAGGCAGGGCGCCCGCCGCCAGCTCGGCGTCGTCGGCAGGGGCAGGCGGCCGGGCCCGGCGTGCGCAGAGCTCGCGGCGGCCCGAGACGCGTCGCCGGGGCCGGGTGTGAACAGGGCGGAGGCTGAGGCGGGCACCAGCTCCCAGCTTCCCCTCGCGCGGCCCCGGCGCTGCCGCTCTGCCGCACGGGCTCCGCGTGCGGGTTCCCGGCCCGGCCCGGCGGCCCCGTCTCGCAGCGCCCCGCTGCAAAGCAGGGCTCACGCCGCCGACTTCCAGCGAGCCGAGCGCCTCGTGCCTCCGGCAGCCGGCTGAACCCAAGGGCGACGCGCCGGCGAGGGGCCCGCGGCAACACCCGGCCGGCCCCGCGAGCCGCAGCGGCGCGTGGGTGTGCTGCCGGGGTGGCCCCAGCATGAATCCAGCTGCTGCTACCTTTTGCTTTCAGTTGTCAAGGAGACTTAAGTGCAGCTCTCGCTATTTGAAAGTGTGCCAGCGTGAAAAATGGGCCAGGACCTGCTCCGGAGACGGCGAGGCGGCTGCGGAGGGGCCTCGCCAGTGATTCCTGCAATGCCTGCCCATGCCGGCGGGGGGGAACACCCCACCTCCCTCTCTCTTGCTATACATATATATATGTATGTATACATATAGGGGTGTGTGTATTACAGGGATGCGTGTGCAGCAGCCTCTGCACCGCCGGCCGCGCGGGCGGTGACGGACGTGCCCCGCTGCAGCGATGCCCGTGCGATGCCGCCCCGGCGGTAAATGCAGCTATCGGAGGTGCCGGGCGATCCGAGCAGGGCAGCCGCGCTTCCCGGGCCCAAAGATACCGTCAGGTACGGGAAAACGTGCGCTAGTTACGGCGGGGAGCATCTCGCCTCCTTCCCGTGCTGGAATTCAAATTGCAGCTCCTCTTCCCGTAGGAAAGGGCCTTTGTTCAGCTGCCGGCCGAGAGAGGCAGCCCTGCCGGAAGAGGCTGGCGATTCGCGGCGCGTGGAAGGAGACGCCTCGCCAGCGCCCGGAGCCGCGGTGAGGGGCAGCGGCCAGGAAACGCGTGGGACTGGCATCCCGGGCGCTGCTCCGGCCGCTCGGGAACGGCCGGTCCAAGGCTGGTCCCAAATACCTGCAACTGCATCACCGGCGAATCGTGTCAGCGGCAGACATCATCTGCTGCCATTTAGCCGAAATGCTAGAAAATACGATAACACTGGAACTTCAGTTGCAGCTCCCTTTCGGCATTTCTTTACAAACACATTCAGAGGTAGGCAAAGTTGCTGCACGCCGTTTTAAAACAGTGCTTGGGTCAGGGCAGCTGCTTGGTTAAAACGAATTCTGCTGCCCCTAGGAAACAGAGCAGGGCTAAAATCAGGGGCCGTTGTCAGAATTAATGCTGAACATCCCCACTGCGCATGAAACACCGCAAAGACGGCTTTAAAACCGACCCGGAACAGCGTGGCGAGAGCTAAGCCTGCGCGATCAGAGCGGCGTGGGGTAGCGCTAGCTGGGAGATCCCGTAATTACTCCAGCCTTTTGTAACAGCTCGGTTACGTTCTTCATCAAACGGGGAAATTCCTGATAGAAACAGGGGTAGGAGAAGACCCTCCTCTCGCTGCCCCTTAGCAGCAGGTGCTGCCCGTGCTCCACTGCTGCTGCCGCCCTCGGGGCCCGTGCAGCACCGGGGCCAGCCACGGCCCCCCCCCCCCCCCCCGCTGCTCCGGCCGCATCCTGCCCCGTGCCCGAGCCGGCATCGCAGCCACGTGCTTGGCATCTCCCCCGGAGCACCCAGGTGTCCCGCAATCCGGTAAAACGGAGGCAGGGGCTCGGCGAGGTGCAGCCGGAGCCGGGCAGCAGCTCCCGTTAGCGGCTGGGCGGGAGGTGGCGCGAAGGAAGGAAGGAACGAAGCTCTGTGTCACCACCGGGAATGAAACAGCTTAATGCAGAGCTCTTTACCGGTGACCAGCGCCGCCAGCCCGGCGGACGGGACTTGAGGGCCCTGGCCATCGCTGCCGAGGCGATGCCCGAGTTCATGCAGGGCCACCGGGTTTCCTGCGCTGAGCCTCCAGCTCCCGCTATTTAAATTCGGCGTACGAAGGATCGCGCCCCGTTTACATCTGAGTCACTATAAAATAAATATTTAATGCTGTGAACGCTGACTGTAGCAAAAAAAAAAAAACAAAACAGAGAAACTGTAAATAAAAGGTGGCTTTGCAGGGCTGCAGGGCGAAGCGGCGGGGCAGCGCGGGGTCGGTCCTTCCGGGGCCGGCGCTGAGCGGCTCTTTGTGCCGCTGCCGAGCGGGCGCTTGGCCGGGGCGGCTGCCGACGCCGGGCGCATGCTGAGGAGGCGGCGGGGCCGGGGGGGCAGCGGCTCTCACCGCCCATCACCCCCCTTGGACGCTGCCTGGGGACACGTGCGTCGTGTGCAGGCCCAAACCCCGAGGGGCCGCTCCGGCACAAGCAGCGCAAGTGCCAAACGGCCCCGATTTTGGAAAAATAAAAAGGGATTTTGTTTCCCGAGCTCTCCAAAGACGGGAGCTGCAGCAGGATGGGCGGACAGGGGCCGGCAGACGGCCGGGCTTCCCCGCGCCTCCGCAGAGAGCAGCGGGCAGCACGACACGGGGCTCGCCGCGCGCCGGCCAGCAGCCCCCCCCTGCCCCGAAGCGCAGCACGCGGCCGCCCCGGGGCTGAGCCGCGCGCGGTGGCCGAGGTCGGGGAAGCACTAAACCGCAGCAAACCACGCTACTGCGTTTATGTTAGGTCATTTAAGCTAAGTCGGGGTTTTGAAAGGCTGCTTTAAAGTCAGGACAAGGAAACCCCCGGCAGCGTTAACTGTGCCGCCGCGAGCGGGGGGCTCGTTTCGAGATGAAACCAGGCGGGCAGAGGAGGTTCCTCCCAGGGAGAAAACACAGAAAAATGATAGCCGCCTGGTTATTTACTTTACATTTGGAAATGAAATTATGGCAATTGTTTTGCTCTTCGGCACGTGAAGCAGAGAATTAATAGAGGTCAGGGAAGGGGAACACTCAATTATCTGCTTTGGGTTAGTCTGTGGCTTGTGCTGAAGCGACAAACAAGCTCTTCTTAGAAAAGCTTTAAAAAAGCCTCTTCCAGGGCAGGAGGCTGCGCGGTGGCTGCCAGCCAGCCCGGCTAGGCTGCAGGTTTTGCTTCGCTCTGCAGCAGGGAGGGGAGGAAGAACCGGGTCAAATCCCGGCGGAGAGGCGCTGCCGTCCGGCGCCCCGGGAGCAGCATCGGCACCGGGGCCGCTCGCGTCTGCAGAGCCGGCTGAGCAGCGGAGAGCGGTCGCCTCTTGGCAGCGGCAAGGTCAGCCCGGTTTCGTTTCGCAAGCAACGCGATGCCGTACGGCAGCTCTCACGAGAGGGCCGTGAAGCAACGCGCTTTGGAACAGCGAAACGCATCGCAAGCGCGGCTCACGCGAGCGCTTGCAAGCCGGCGCGTCCCCGCGGGCTGGCCGCGTTTCGGCCCCGGGGCCGCCGAGTCCTCAGCGCTTCGTGTCGCTTCGGAGGCTGTGCAAAGCGGTCGTGGAGCTGGGCAACGATCGGCGAGGTCGGCGGGCTGCGGCTGCCTAGTCCCGAGCCGAGGCGGAGGCAGGAAAGGCCTTTTCTGCGGGCGGAGGTTACGGCGAGCAGGCACCGAGGGGGCTGCGCGTCCCGCCACGGCTCAGCCCACCGCCGCGGCTGCCACCGCCGCGCCCCACGGCCGCAGCTGGGAGCCCGGGGACCAGCCGCCAAACGGGCCCTGCCCTGCCAGCGCTGCGCCCGAGCCACGTCCCAGAGAGACGCAGCGGCGCGGCCGGCACCTCTCGCGGAGGACGTGCGGCTGCTGGTGGCGGTTCTGCCGCAGAAACCCGCGGCTGCAGCGAGGCAGAGCAATAAAAGCCTCGGCGGCGGTGGAGGAAGAGGCGAGCTCGCCCGGGCAGCTGCAGGCTGGTCCTGCGCCTCCGAGACTGCCCAGGGCCCGGGGGAGCCTCTGGGGCTGCTCCTCCGCGCCGCTCCCCCAGGCCACCGATGGCTTCCACGTCTGGACGGGCAGAGCAAGGCGGGAGGTTTTGTTGTCGTCCCGGTCACGGCTCCCCCAGGTCTGGAAACGCTTCCCGAGGCCCCCAGCGAAGAGCCCAGCGAAGCTGTAGCTCTCCTTGAACTGCACAGCAGCACTGCGACCTCCGCTAGCGAGGACCGTCTCGTCCCGCCCGGGTCTCCCCGTCTCCTCTCCTCTTTTCCGAGGGTCACTTCCTTGTCAGCAGCTCTTCCTCACCTGCAGCTTCCTACCTCCTCGGTCGGCAGTTAAACCATTACAGGGGACTGACGCGCAGTGCCGCCTTCCCCCCGCGCGGTTCCTCGCCGTACGGGCCCGGAGGGTCGCCAGCCCTTGCCGAGGCATGAAGTAGAACAGCACGAGCTGAAATGTTACTCTTGCACAACTGCGAGTTTGCAGCTTCAAGTCTGATTTTGAAAACCTTCTTTTCTGAACTGACGGCTACGTATTTTAAGACCTTTCCAAAGCACTTGTTTTTCTTTGCCGAGCTTCTGCCTCATTATTCTAATTTGATAAAACCATAGCTAAGGCAGAGAGCAGACTCTTTCTGGCTAATGACAGACTTTGATTTGTTTGTCCTTGTTATAGATTTTTCCTAATTACAAGCATTTTTCAGAGGCAGTTGAAAAAATTAACGAGCAGCTCATCTGGATGTGCAACCTATCATTGTATTTACTGGAGCTGCGCAAAGACCGTTTCATTCACAATGGGAGCGTTTTCGACAAAAGCAGAGCAGAAGGGATGTCTTCCAGATGGGAACATCTAACCTCCTTCCCTCCTTCCCCCGTATTATTGCCAAGAAAAGGCTAATTTTTCTGCTGTCCCCGGCGGTAACCATGCGGATCCGAGGGCAACGCGTAGCCTCCCACGCGGGGTTTCCACAGGGCAGCGAGGAGGAAGAGGAGGAGACGCGGCATCGCCGCGGAGGCAGGGGAGCGAGCCAGGGCGCGACCACACTCAGCCAGCGAGAAAAGCGGTTCCCAGGGCTCCGATGAACAGAGGAGAGGCTGCAGAAGCAGCAGTAGTCTCGCTTGGAAAATACTTCCCAATGCAAAGGAAAAAGCCGGGAGAAGGGTGGCCTAGCTTTGCCGAAGCTTTGCTGCCCACCGTGTCTTTCCGCTTCGTCCCGGCTGCTGCAGCAGGCGCAGGCGAAGGGGGACGCGGGGTTTCCAGCAGAAGCCCCCCGTGTCTTTCCGCTCGGGCTTTCGCTGTGTCTTAATTCCCTGTATCTGTCCGCATACCTCTTTTTGGGGCCCGCGCCGCCGGCCGCTCCGGCCCAGCGGTGATGCCGCGGGCGCTTCTCCGGCTCGGCCCCGGCTCGCCGCGCTGCTCCGCGTGCCCCCCCCGGCCGGCAGCCGCCCCGCGCCCCGCTCTCCGGCACGCTGGGCACGCGGCGGCTACGGCACGCTGCAGGAACACGCGCAGCACCCGCGTGCCGTGGGACCGGCCGCGCCAGACCCCCCCGAGGGACGCCCCGTGCACGCGGCTGCCCTCCCTGCGCCTCAGCAGAGCCGTTCCCCGTGCGGGAGCTTGCCTGCACGCAACGCAGCCCATGCTCAGCAGCCGGGCTGGCAGGGTGCTGTGGGCTGCGACGGGAAAAAGGCAGCCAAACATTGCAAAGTCTGCGTTTTCTCTGCCCTAATTTTTGCCAAGCACCAAAGCAGTGCAGCGGCGCGACCATCGAGCCAGCGACGGCAGAACCGCGTCGCCGAGTCCCCCGCGTAGCTGCGCTCGTTGCGGCGAGGTGCATCAGAAGGCCGATGGCTCTCGTAGCGATCGAGGCGCGGGGAAATGCCGAGCCTGACACGGAGGCAGGAACGCGACAGGCTGCCGCGCGCAGCACGGCTGGGAGACGCTACCGACGGCGGCCGAAAACCTGCCGCTGCGGCTCCGCCACCCCCCGCCGGCATCTCCTCTCCGAAGCGGCTCGGAAGTGTGGCAAAGCATGTTGCTTCACTTAATTCACCCAGTCTTGAGAAACATTAAGTTTTAAAAAAAAGGCAATAAACTAGAGCAATTTAGGCACGCCTGTGCAGGGGCCACCCCGCCGGCCCGGGCCTCGCTGCGGCACCGCGGATCGTAAAATCGCCCGTTCTTGCAATGTGTAATTAAAGCCAGAAGCTGCATTGCACTGCGCACATCAAAGCAACCCGGCCCCTAATTACAGCAGGGAAGAGCGACCGGTTCCTGCTCCGCCGGTGACAACTCCCTCTGAGCAAACAGCTGCGGCGCGGGCTGCCTCTGCTCCTTGCCCTGCCCGGGAGACGCACTGCCATTGCCTCTGCGCACGTCGCTTTGCAAAAAAAACGCAGGTTTCGGGGGCCACAAGGGCCGGCGGCACACTGCCCCGCGGGTGCCCACGCCCGCCGCGCTCGTCGCGGAGCTGCAGCGAGCCCGGTTGGGTTGCAGCGGTTGCAGATCCCCTTTCACCGGCTTTCGGCAGCCAGGACAGAGCCTTCCTTTGCGTTTTATAACTTCTATTTACAAAGCTTTCGCCCGCCGCGGTTAGGCGCCCTGGGGAGACAGCTGCTCTGCGCAAGTGGTTTTGCAAACAGCGCTGTGTCCCTGGGGAGGCATTACCGCCCCGGCCCCCGAGACACGTCTGCTCAGCGGCTGACGGGCTGGGTGCTCCGCGGCGCGGCTGGCCGGCACTGCTACATGTGCCATGCACTGCCGCGTGCTGCCATGCACCGCTGCATGTGCCGTGCACCGCCGCGCACCGCCATGCACCGTCGTGCACTGCTGCACACCTCTGTGCACTGCCACGCACCACCGTGCAGCACCGTGCACCGCCGTGCACCGCTCCCCATCAGCGCTCCGGTCTCCCGGCACAGCTGGGGAAGTGCTCGGACACAGACATGTATATAAACAGCATTGAAATGTGTTGGGCTCATCCCAGGGCTCCTGGCTGGAAAATCCCACCCGGCCTTTCGCAGACAGGAACAGTTCAGCTTCGAAAGCCCGCTCTGCTTTCCCGTTAAAATTAGAACTGGTCAGAAGAACTGGTGTTTCTGTTGCACGGGAAACTCTGACATGTTTTGAGACGAGCTCTGAATTTTTAACGTTGATATTTGCCGTTCAGTATTTTGGGTTGAAATATTAAAATTTTCATGTTGAATAATGTTAGAACAAAAAATAAAATGCTGGAGCGTGGCAGGGTTTCAAGACGTTAACAACATTTTACGCTAAAACGCTCCAGCGAGGAGCAAAGCTAGATAAAGTAGGCCATGTTGTGAGGAATCATGGAGTCAGGAGCAAACTTGACAGCACGGGAAAACGGCTCTGCTGAAAGCTGAAGCCTGCGTCAGAGCTCTGCTTTCCAAAGGTTTCTCTGCTTAACACTGCTTTAGAAGATTTTTCAGATTTTTTCAAAAAAACCTTTTTTTTTTTAAGGCTCTCCGCAGCTTTGCAGAGCGGGTGGCCGGCAGTTTCCCTCCCTCACCCTTGCCTCCACGCTGGGGCAGGGCCGGAGGCGCCCACGACCCGCGGAGCAGCTCAGCCCGGCTCCCGCGGCCCCGGCGCATCCGGCCCGGCAGCTCCCAGCCGGAGCGTGTCCCGGCGAGCCGTCCGTCCCCGCGGGCAGCGCGGCGCCCCTCCGACCCGTATTTTTAATGACCTGCACGTGCCGTGCGTGGCTGCCGTCAGCCAGCGAGACATAAGCACACCGCAGCTTTCACACAGCCTTTCTTGCCCTGCACCAGCTTTCCGAGACCCGTTGGGAGCCCTGGCGAACCGGCGCCGTAACCCGGTGATAAATAACAGGGAAGTCAGGGCTGCGCGGCGCTGCCCGAGTCCGGCACCGGCATCCCGCGAGCCCCGGCGGGAGCCACCGCCGGCAGCGGGGGACATTTGCCACCGGTGCCGCTCTTCCCTCGGCACTGCGGTGCATCCCGAAACACGGCACGTTAGGCACCAGTGCCGTTTTCTGCCGCCTTGTTCCCGCGCTAGCAGCTGCTGCCGCGGCGCCTTGCAGAAACACGTCCCCGACCTGGCAAGGTGCTGCTTTGCAGACGTGAAGAGACACGAAGCTGTTGACACATTTCTTCCTGTTCCCATTCAAAACTCAGCCGCGCGGGGCGGTGCTAGGAAATCACGCGCCCGGCTCAACCGATTTCGCTCCAGCATGAGTCGTCGTCCCAGAAGGGTAAGACATCGGGATTAAAAATTAATAAAAAATGCTGTTTCCCTGAGAGGACTGTCACGGCATGCTGGGAAGCACGTGCCAAGTTCCTCATCGATTCCCACCCTGCAGCAGCCTAAACTGATGCACCTTAACATGCAAAAGGCAGAAGTAGGGGTTAGGCTCACAGATTATTCATATGCTCGCTAACAGAGGCCTGCAGCGTGCCCCGTGCCCCGTCCTCGCCCTGCAGCGTGCCCCGTCCTCGCCCTGCAGCGTGCCCCGCGCTCCATCCTCGCCCTGCAGCATGCCCCGCGCTCCATCCTCGCCCTGCAGTGTGCCCCGTGCTCGCCCTGCAGCGTGCCCCGTCCTCGCCCTGCAGCGTGCCCCGCGCTCGGCAGGGCACTGCGGGGTGCAAGTACGACCGGGGCCGTTGTGTGCACGGGGAGGGAGCTACCGAAACAGGGTAAAACGCCAGGGAATGAGCTGGCGAATCGCAAAGCCTGCATTTTAGCGCTGAACGTGAGATTATACACGGGAGGGCAGGTTAATCCACAGGACGCCCTGCTCCGGTCGCGGCCGCTGGTGCTCGGCGCACAGCCGGGCTCCCCGAGTCGCGGCCACCCGCTGCCTTCGCATCTGCTGCGCGGAGCAGCACGGGCAAGTGCGAACTGGCAGCGGGGCTGGGCTTCGCAATCCCTCGGGCAAAGCAAACACCGGGTTCCTGAGAAGGAAGCACACGGGGAAGGAGCAATTGCCCAATTTGCCCACTGGCGCGTCAGAAAAGGGCAGCCCCGGCCCGCTGCGGCGGCACGTCAGACGCCAGCCCCGGCACCAAGCTGCCGGCCCCGCTCACGGCAAAGCCGCGTCCCCCCGCTGCAAGGGCAGCCGGTGCCCTCGCTCCCGCATCCCCGCTCGCCCGCAGTGTTAGCACTGCCAGGCGCCCGAGGCTCCCCCAAGGAAGATGCTCTACGTTAAGTTGAACTCGTTGCATGTTCAGCTATTGCAGCAGCTTTGAAGACAGGAACTCGTTAAACTCGCGGCGGGAGTGAGCGCTCATGCTGAAAGTGCCCGCAGCAGCGTGCGGGGGGACGGTGCGGCCAAGGCAGCTTGCAGGCAGCAGCCGGGGAAGCGCCTGCATTTTCCTGTATGGGTTAAAAATACTTGGTGGGCAGCACTGCTATTTGCACCGCTCGTCACCGGCCCCGCGGTGCCCCGCGCACCTCCCCGCCGGCGCGGGGCAGCTCTGAGCGCAGGGACGCGTGCCCACGGTCGGGGCTGCTGACCCACCGCCCGGCATCTGCCGCGTGCCGTCACGGCTCCAGCGGCCGCAGGCACACGGGAGGGCTCGGGGCCAGGACGCGCACTTCCAGCGTTCAGCCGGGGGAAAAAGGGAAGGAAAGGAAGGAAAGAAAACCGCAAGAAAACCAGACCCCTGAGGCTGGAATGGATGGCTATTTACAAAATAAAGCACTTGGTACCTCTTCTGCCACAAAAGCAGCAGAAGTAAATCAGGCCGCTGCTCGCGCTCTGCCAGGAACTGCCCCGAATGCCGCGGGAACGGCTGCAGCGGGAAGCGAGTCGCCCAGCGAGCGGGACAAACCGTTTCCACCGCCTATGTCTCATGACCACTAACCTCTAGTTTCTTTTTCTTCTTTTCTTTTTTTTGACCTGCCCTCGATTTAACCAGAGGGAGGGCCCGTGTAGACGCAGCGCGGGCGCTGCCGCGGCCCCGGCACGCTCCCAGCCGGCTGCCGAAACCGCGGGAAACGCGGCGATGCCCCGGCTGCGGGAAGGGCTTGCACCCCGCTGCCCTAAGGGCGTCTGGGGACAGGATCCGCCCGTCTTGCTTCCAGCCGCATTTTCTTTTGCGAGAGCTTTTGCAAAGACAAGCCAGCCCTACCGCCCTGTGCCCTCACGCTGCACGGAGCTGCTTCGTTTTGCCCCTTTAGCCCGGTAACAGGCACGAGACCAACAGCGTTTCGGCTGGTTTTGGCAAAGCCCCTAATGCAGGCACTTACTCTCCCCCGCCTACGCGAGGGACAAAGCACCGCCTAACTCTGGCCTTTCTCCAGGCGGTTTTTAAGCTGCATGTTCAAGTCAAGTGCAGCATTTTCTTTAAAAGCAGCAGAGGTCAAAGCGCTGCTCTGCAGATGCATTAAAGCGAGCTGCGATGCGAGGAAGGCTCCGGCGCGTCAGCCGCGGGTAGAAGCCGACGAGCCCCCAAGCGCCGTGTGCCTCCCGCCTCCTGCGGATGCTGCCGTGCCGGGCGCCCGCTGTGCCGGCGGCAGGAAACCGCCCCCGGGCGCAAACCCCGCCGAGGCCTCGGCGCAGCCCCCGCGCACGGCTGCTGCACGAGCGCGGAGCTTCCGACCGTGCGGACTGCGCCCGACCGTGCAGACTGCGCCCGGAGGGTTTTGCCCGGCCCGCGGCCCCAGAGCGCGGCGGTGCGGCCGCTGCAGGGCCCAGGCACGGCACAGCGCGTTGCCCCGCTTCCTGGTATGTAAAAGTCACCACAGAGCCTTCGATAAAAAACTAGCGCCCGTATTTGATTATTTTCCCGGAGTAATCCTGCATGCGATGTGCCCAGCGTTTCGCACACCAGCTTTGAATTAAATTCCTCCAAATTCCACCAGCTCAACCCACCTGCTCGCGTCCCGACGGCAGCAATGCGCTACCAACCCTGTCGTGTCCTTGCAGCGCGAGGATTTCGGGACCGTCACCTGGGAGCAAGCGGGAAAGGCCACTTATTTAAGGGGCAGGATGGGAATTGGTCCCGGTGCAGACTGGGCAGTCGGCAGGGGCGGTTCTGGTCGTTTTAGCCTCTGTCAGAGGTTAATTAGAGCAAGCACCAGACCTTCCGTGTGCTGGAAGCAAGCGGGGCCGCGCGGAGCTGGGGCGAGGCGTCACTGCAGCCGGCATCTCGCAGCGCCGGCTCCTCGGCGCCCGCCGCGTCGCACCCGATGCCCTTGGCAGCTGCTGCGCCAGGACCCCCGCGCATCCTCCTCCTCCGCCCCCCGCCCGGCTCCAAGGCCAGTTTAATAGCCCGGGTCTGCTGCGCCTGTATGGAGCGTCACTAAGCCGTGCCTTGTACGGGAAGCGTGCGCAGAGCAACTCGGGCAGGAGGCTTGGAGGTGCAACGAGAAGATGACGAGAGATAATCTAATTGAACGCTAAATTGAAATTGCCTTTTAGCAACTAATAGAAAACAAACATTAGCTGAAGAGGCAAGCTGTGTCCAGGCACCAGCCGCCCTGCTTCCCCATGCCGCGTGCAGCGATTGCAGCGCAAGCGATAAGCCGGCCAGCGCGCACGAGGCTTTTCGGTCCCCGTTTGGCTCCAACCCACCAGGCTCCTTCAGGGCCCAGCGAACGGGACGGGAAACGCTCTGAACTGAAGCAGATTTTGCAAAGAAATCACAGTTCACCAGGGTTTGCGGTATCGCAGCAGTGGAAAGCTATGAACGGCTGTGCTCTCTGCGCGGCTGCCGCTGCCCGGGGGCTGCGCTGGCGGCCCGGCACCACCTCGCAGGCCGACTCGGCGCTGGGGATGCTGCGCTGCAGAGGCGCGCGGTCCCGGAGACGCGGGGAAGGAAAGCTAATAACGGAAGCTCATGCGGATGCTCCTGTGGCAAATTGCATAGGACAGATCGGATTCGTGTTAATCCCCTCAAACTCTCTTCCCTGTAAGTTGCTCCTTTTCATTCGGTGTCTGTGCGTCTATTTTAGGACGAAATTTTTGATTCAGCACAGATGTTCAGAAGTGGGTTTTATGCAGTAGCGATCTTTTCACATCTTTTTTTTCTTTCTTTTCACTAGAAATTACTAAGGCAGAACGGAGCTGCAGCCAGAACTGGTTGTCAGCGTCTGGTTGAAATACCACATTCATGCATCTTCTCCCTTTGCTTGCCATTTCCTTCTTTCCTCTTTTTTTAAAATTTTTTAATTAATCACCTTCAGCTGTGCACTAGTCCGGTAGCCAGACAGGTTTCATCCTTTATTCAAACCTATTACGAGTTCTCCAGGCCGTCTGCGCGGCGGCTGCACGGCGCAGGACGGTGTCTTTTGGTTTCAAAGCCATTTTGCCGGGGGGCCGGGGGCTCCCCCAAGCTGCGGCCTTAGCTCAGGTGCAGAGCTCCGTCTTTGCCTGAAAATCTAAATAAAAACAGCGTTTGTGCCAAGCAGTATCTTGCTTACGTCATGCTTTTAAGGGTAAAAGCTATGACTGCGCATGTGCGTTTTCTGTCTGTTGGATGGAGTCAGAAAGTGCCATCGCTGCACGCCATGGTACCGCAGAGCAAAAAGTCAGATCGCAAGTCCCCAGGCACCAGCCCTGCACCGACCCCCGAGCCGAGGCCTGGGCCCCCGGCTCTGCCGCCCGGCTCCGTCCCCTCCGGCCCTTCCTTCCCTCTCCCCACCCGGGGTTTTATTCCAGGCATCTATTTCCCAGGCATATGAGAGATTGCTCACAGTATTTAGCTTTTATGCAGCCTGTTGGGTGTAAGTCACTGCTTTTGCCTGGCATAGTTAATGAGAGAACAGTCTGAATAAAATTTATAATAAAAAAATGCAGTCATAACGCCTACAGAGAAGGTAGCGAGATGTTAACTAGTGAGAGCTGGTGAATAACAACATGAAGTGATGGCGATGCCTGAACAACAGCTGAGAATCTCCCCAAAATATCTCTAAAGCTCCCCAAAGCCAGTCCGCAGAGAAAGCGCTAAGATACTCCTTGTATAAGAGGGTTTTTTAATTTTTTTTTGGTAGGCAGAACATATTTAATTCAAAGTTTCTCCACTTTTGTTCAGCAAAAATCTACAGATCACGTCCTTCGTGAGGCTGCTATGCTTGAATTCTTCTTTCCTCTATTTTGAACTAAAAAAAGATAAGGCAGATGGAGTGCGGAGAAAAGTGAGCCCAGAAAGATCATCTAGTACGAAATAAAAAAAACCTTCAGGACAAAAATCCTTAAAATCTGTTTTTTTCTTATGCCAAGCCCCCTTCCCTGCACCCCGGGGGCCCTGCAGGGGTTGGTGCCCCAACCCAGATGTGCACCCACCGAGCGTCCCGTGGCCCCGGCCCCCTCCGGCATGGGGACATGGCATCGCGAGGACGTCATGTCACAGGGATGCAGCAGTGTGAGGACACGGCAGTGCAAGGATGCAGCGGTGCAAGGATGCTGCCACGCTGCAGGGATGCTGTGTCGCAAGGATGCAGCACTGCACGGACGCTGTGTTGCATGGATGCTGTGTCGCAAGGATGCAGCATTGCAAGGATGCAGCACTGCACGGACGCTGTGTTGCATGGATGCTGTGTTGCCTGGACGCTGGGCTGCATGGATGCCACACCGCACAGATGCCGTGCTGCACGGACGCTGCGCTGCACGGGTGCCAGGCTGCACAGACATCTGTTGCAAGAGCTTTGGTCTGTCGAGCGAGCAGCTGAACGGCGGGTTACGGGTGCACGTCCCCGCCGCGGGGCCGAGCCAGCCCTCTGTGCTGGGCTGCTGCACCGCCAGCCCGGTGGCTACTGCACATTCGCACGGCCCAAAGCGCTGCGGGAAGTGTTTGAGCCCGACATGCTCAGCCCCAGTTTCTGCCCGCTAAGAATAACCCGGCCGCCTGCTCCCGTCAGATAGCCGCGCGCGGGCTCCTCGGCCTGGCCCCCTTCCCGTGCTGCCTGGGCGGATAGCGCGGGAGCTGCTAAACCCGCCCGTACTCCCTTCCCACGGGCGAGCGTGTGCTGAGGGAGCCGTGCAAATTCGGGGACGGGGTTAAGGCTGCATCGGTAACGCGGCCCAGCGGGCGGGCACCACGCTTCGGGCTTTTCCGACCCGAGGCAGCAATGCCCGTTCAATCACGAGGTGCTGCAAAGCAGCAGGCCCTGCAGAGCCGGAGCGCCCGTCTGCAGCCGTTGCTAACGCGAGCACAGCAACCGGAGGAGTGCCGCGCCGCGCCGCGCCGGGCTCTGCTTCGTGCTCCTTTTCCATGATTCCAGCACCCCTCACGCTCACCGCGGCGGGTTCAGCATCCGCGGAAAGCAGCAGCTAAACAGAAGGAATCGCGGGCCGAGGAGCCGGGTGCCGCGCCAGCCTGCCCAGAGTCCCCGCGTGCCGAGGGAGACGGCCCGGCCCGGCCCGTGCTGACGGCCCTGCGCTATCGGCAGGACGCAGGCGCCTGGTCCAGCCTCGCCCGGAATTCCCGGCCGGCCGTGCGTCACCGCTCCGCGCGGGCCGGGTTGGCGGAGCAGGAGATTCCCCGTGACGCTGCAAGGCGTTGACGCTAAAAATGAAGAATGCGGTTCGCTTTGCTCATAAAGCGTGTTTTAGAGCTCGTGAAAGCACGCAGCACTTGAAAGGAAAACAAAACCATTAACTTCCACTACTGACCTTCTCCTGGACCGCAGGTGTGACCAGCACATCCAGCTCCGTAGGGTTTAGGGGTAACAACAGCACCCAAAGCAGAGCGGAGAAAGCCGGTCCCCTCACAACTAGGTGTTTCTTCCAGGCAGATGCTGCTCTTCAGCGTCACCACCCTGCCTCCTTCCTGGCCGAGGACATCTCTCAGCCGGGGGTGCTTAGCAAAGCCCTGCGCCTTGCAAACTCCCTCTCGGTGACGTGGTTTGCACCCCCCGTTCCCCGCGTCTCCGAAGAGACGGCGTCGGCTCACTCTCCCGCGCAGGCAGCTGCTTTCCTGCTCTTTGGGAAGTGCCACATCCAGCCTCGGATGCTGGAATAACCCGTAGGTGAACGCGTGCGAAGACAGTCTGGGTGGTTTGGTCTCTCCATCCACAAAGCAGATCTGCTCCAGCCACGCTCGTAGCGTCTTGGTGCCTGTTGAGCGAGGGCAGCCGCCAAGTCTCCCCCCCGAAGGAAAGCCCGACGGTTTGCTTTGCTCATTCCTGAGCTCATGGCTTTTTTCTTTAGGGCTTTGTGCTGGGTGTCTTGTCTCACTGGAGAAATCCTGCAGGTTTAGATCTTGCCATGGACCATCCCCGCCATGGAACATCCCCTGCTGTGGACCATCCCCTGCCATGGACCATCCCCTGCCATGGACCATCCCCTGCCGTGGACCATCCCCTGCCATGGACCATCCCCTGCCGTGGACCATCCCCTGCCGTGGACCATCCCCTGCCATGGACCATCCCCTGCCGTGGACCATCCCCACCATGGACCATCCCCACCATGGACCATCCCCTGCCATGGACCATCCCTTGCCATGGACCATCCCCACCATGGACCATCCCCTGCCATGGACCATCCCTTGCCATGGACCATCCCTTGCCATGGACCATCCCCACCATGGACCATCCCCTGCCATGGACCATCCCCTGCCGTGGACCATCCCCTGCCGTGGACCATCCCCTGCCATGGACCATCCCCTGCCATGGACCATCCCCTGCCGTGGACCATCCCCTGCCATGGACCATCCCCTGCCGTGGACCATCCCCACCATGGACCATCCCCACCATGGACCATCCCCTGCCATGGACCATCCCTTGCCATGGACCATCCCCACCATGGACCATCCCCTGCCATGGACCATCCCCTGCCGTGGACCATCCCCTGCCATGGACCATCCCCTGCCGTGGACCATCCCCTGCCATGGACCATCCCTTGCCATGGACCATCCCCACCATGGACCATCCCCTGCCATGGACCATCCCCTGCCATGGACCATCCCTTGCCATGGACCATCCCCACCATGGACCATCCCCTGCCGTGGACCATCCCCTGCCATGGACCATCCCTTGCCATGGACCATCCCCTGCCGTGGACCATCCCCTGCCATGGACCATCCCCGCCATGGACCATCCCCTGCCATGGACCATCCCTTGCCAGGGCTCCTGGTGCCCGAGCCCCAGGTCCTGGTGCTCCTGGAGCATCGCTGGGTGCTGGCAGGGCTCCCGAGCCGCGGCAGCTCCGCATCCTGCCGCCTCGCGCCTCGGCCCCGCTTCCGGGCTGCGGCCTGGCCGTGCAGGGCTCCGCGGCACCTCACCTGCTCTCGGAGGAGCTTAATTCCGTCTGGGAATTGCAGCTCTCCTGCCGTTACTTAAACGAACGCACGTGTTTCCCTGCAGGGCCAGGCAATTCCCAGCCTCCGGTTTGCTGGATCGCTGCTCCGGGAGCTCTCCGCACCGGCGCAAGCCGAAGGGACGAACGCAGGCCGCGGGGCAGCCTGAGGGTCAGCGTCCCTGTGTCCGTCCTGCCTCTAATCGCCCGAAAGCAGAGCCGAGGCAGCGGGGTCGGGGCTCGCGCGGACGCCCGGCACCTCCTTCCCGCGGCCCCGGCCGGGCGGGGGCTGCGCCGCTCCCACGGCCTCCGTCCCCGCGCGGTGCGGCCGCGGGATTTGCGGGGATCGCTGTCCCTGCAGCCCCCGTCTGAAGGACAACCTTCCCCTGGTTTGGGAAAGCAGCTGAACTGCGGGGACGCGTGCTGCCTCTGAACAGCATGTTTTCTTTTTGTTTAAATAAACCCCGCTGTCGGCAAGGCCGGGCGATGCACTGCAAGGCGGCACCGCCCGGCACGAGGCCACCCGCCGCGGGCAGCAGCTTTGCAGCGAGCTCCTTCTCGCGGCCCGGCCGCGCTCGGCGGCGATGGGCGATGGGCGATGGGTGCCGGGGGCCGGGGCCCCGCGTGCAGGGCCCTGCTGCCGCCTCGCTCCGCGTGCACGTGCGCTGGAACGGCTGAAATCCCCACAAACGGGCTCAAGCCCCCGAAACGCGGCGGTGCCGAGCAGCCCCTCTGCACCGACCCCAGTTCTGAGAAGACCCATCAGGAGAAAGCCTCGTATCCGGCACGGCAACCCCAACACCCGCATTTGTGCATTGCAGAGGAACGTCAAGCCCTGTTATTTTTGCTCCTTTCGAACGCTGAGGTTGCTTGACAAATTTTCCCTTGGCTACTAACTGCGGTCTCACATTAAAGTGGCGGTGTAATCGCGACCATCAGTGCAACACAGCTGCTGCCCAGCCTGCGAGAAGGAGCCGTCCTCGTTTGCTGACTGAGCGTTGGAGGAAGGAGACACGAACCCTCTCCACACGCACGCGTGTGTGCGAGCTCTTCCCGGGCCGTGCTGAAAACGCAACGGAGCCGCCTGACATCGCCGCGGAAACCGGCCGTGGTCCCGCAGAGATCACAGCGCTCGCCCGCCTGTAGCGCCCGGGTCAAACCTGGGGCGTTGGGCGATCATTTGGACGGCCTGTCAGAGACTAATCGGGCAAAGGCAGCGCGTGTAAATGGGGCTCCCTCTAACGTCAGCCGCTGCCTGGCTGCACCGCCGGCTGCCGCGCAGCTCTTCTGCCTGCCGCGCGTGCGAGACGCCAGCAGCACGCTGCTGCCGGGGGTCCTGCTCCTTCGCCTGCACCTCGGGGCTGTAGCCGCACGGGCGGTTACGTACGTGGCCGAAACCTGCGGCCTCCCCGTTTTCTCCTCCTGTGATTGTACAGCGGGGGGTTCTCCCCTCCTCCAAGGCACACACTAAAAGCGCCGCGAGGGGCTGCTTTCCCGTTCCGGTCGGGTGTATTCCCACCCGCACGCACCGTCCCGCAGTGCCGGCCACCGCTCCTGCCGCACGTGTCCTTCCTCCGGAATTCACAAAACGCACGTGAGCAAACGTGACACCTGCACGTGACGAGGCACCCGGATCTGGTCCGTGACAGAGGCAACGTGTGCCAGCAGCGACAAGCACCGCTTTTCGACCTCCTGACCTGCTGCCTTCGGGACGACGTCTCTCCCTCGGGGTCCGTCGACCAGCCGTGGACAGGCACGCGCCTCCCCGGGGACGCGGCGAGGCCTCCTCGCTGCCCAGCCTGGGGGATGCCCAGCCCAGCCCAGCCCAGCCCAGCCCAGCCCAGCTGCTCTGCTCCCTCTAATTCCCGCTAAGGCAGCGTTTGGACACCCAGGCTTCCTCGTAAGCGGGACGTACCTGGGGCCTCCGTCGTTTTTCACGTCCTGGATGATACGGCAGTGATGGACGCTCCTCTTCTGCGTGAGCTCAAACATCGTTAGCAGCAGCAGCTCTGGGCTCCTGCAGGAGAGAAGGCGAGATTTTACAGGTTCCCCCACCTCCGTAACATCACCGACGAGGGGAAACGCTACAGAAGAACGCGTGTGAAGCTATCTGCAGGATGGAGTCACGGAGACCTTAGTTCTACCGGCCGCCAACCAGCCGCTTCCCAAGCCGGGCGCGTGGCCTCTCGCGGCTGTGGCTGCTGCGACCTCCCGGCCGGGGACATGGCCGGGGGGGGCTTCCCACACGCCCCCAGCTCCCAGAGCCCCAGCAGCCAGACATCACTCCCTTAACGAACTGAACGCGACTTTTACAGGGGTGGATCAGGCGAAGGCCTGTCCCAGCCGGGCAGCTGTCGAGAAATACCATTTTAATCAAAACACTTCACTGTTTGGTATCTTTGCAAGGTTCGGCAAGCTTGTCGGGAGCCTGTCGGGCAGAGTAAAGCCCAGCACCGCGCCTGGAGGATCAGGCAGCTCTCCTTCTTCGGGGGACTCTATTTACTTGATGTGACACGTCGTAAGCTCTCCCTTAGGTAGCATTTTATATAGGTAATTTGGGTGGGTAACACGATTTTTCTGTAAGAAAAATGCTTCACCTTGCCTGGCCTCTGCCCTGAACCTTGGCATCAAGGAGAAATCACACACTTTCAAGACTGTGTCTAAAATTTCATGAGGCTTAATAAAACAGGATTCATAATTAAACTGAAAGAGCTAGTAGACAAGTGGAAAATTTTGACCACAAGTATATAAAATCAGCCATAATTATACATTTTGATTCATTTTTTATCTGTGATTCCAGATAGTAAAAATTAGAGCAGCATTTCTGGACCAATGAACGTAGATCTTTACTAGGACACGGAAAATTGTGGTTTTTGTAGCTAACCTCCTACCTTGCAAGAGCAAGCAAACTCACTGCCGTTTCCTTCACTTACACCCCCTCTTCTTTCCAATCGCACTAACAGCCATTTTCACCCACATCATTTAATGAGGTTAACTTATTAGACAAACTCAGAAAAACTGCTAACAAACTAAACTCAGCTTCACGTTTCTAGCTCCTTCGCGGGACCTGATAAACATCTCTAAACGTTTGTCAGCTTCTGCAAACTGTACCAACACACACGGATCAGGCCACTAAATATATCTGCTCTTCTTACAAACCTTGTAGCTGCCCCATCAAGATATCTTTGTACCTGGCAGATTGCACATCCATGTAAACGATAAATCACACTTCAAACAGAAGTTACGGGGTTGATGCAGAAATTATTGGCTAAGACCTGCTACTTCTTGCTCTTCAGGAAGTTATCATAATATATTCCCATTTTAAGATTGAACTTTATAATGAAGTCTGCAATCAATCTGGACATAACAGACTAGAACTGTGTTACCTGTACCGTATGTTTAACATGATACGCATTCTAGAAGAAAAAAATGAACACTGGTATATAGGGTTTTTTTTTTCTGAAATAAATTACGACCCTTCAGTTATGCAAATATGTGAATAAAATTAAAAATGCATGCAAAAGAAAGTAGTGGAACTTTTAACCTGGTACAGAAAAACATAATTAAGAAAGAGAACTTTTATTAGGGCAATTTCACTTTATTTTTCCATACAGCAAGGTCAACTATAGCAGTAATAATAAAATAAGCATAAAAACAAATTGCAGCCCAGGACAGAGTACATAATTTGGAGCAACTACAAGCAAAAAGTAAGTCTGTGATTACATAATAGTAAAACCAAGCACATCTGTCCTTTCAGCAGATGAAAGTTGCAGGGTTGCAAGTAAGTGCAACTTTATTAATTATTCAGTGTGAGTACTGGAGATACCAGATAAAATAATGGCCAAATCGCTTTTTCTTTCCAGCTTTGGCATATATAATGACAAGGTTTCTTGAATGCTTTTCATTAAAACAGTAAAATTCCATAGGGTTTTTTTTCACCTGCTAAAAGAACAGGACCACTACAGCAATAAAAAATAATCACATAACAACTACAGCTACGCTGTGCTGTTTGGTTTGCCTGTTCATGATTTAACTCTTTTGTGAAAGTCAGTATTTGTTTTGAAGAATCTTTTTTTTGTGAACAATAAACCACTGAAATTGTCAGAAACTGGTTTGAATAGTATATATCTTTAATATAGCTTTTCTGATACTTTAAACATGCAGTAGTTTTTGAATAATGTACGGAATATTTGATCCATGATTTCACCTTGATGGTTTGAAGTATCTGCTTTTTTTTTTTTCTTTTTTTTCTTTTTTTTTATTAATGATTTTCAGGCAGATTTGAACCAGTGGAGCTTTTGTCAGTCATGAGATCTTGGAAGGATGGCATATCTTTCCAGCTGAAAAAATCCTGGCAAACTACAAGCTGTCCACATAAAGCAAAGCAACTTTTTTGAAGGGGTATGGAGTGCTAACTCTGTGCCACTTTTGCAAGCAATTTTGTTCAGCCTGTCATTTTATTAGCCTTAACAAAACTCCTTGTAATTATAGACATTTTTATTCAAAATAAGATCTTACTATTATACAGGTTTCTCTCTTTTTTGACTATATACAGAAGTGCAAAAAGTCAACCTTCTCTCTATACGTTCCCACATGCTAAACTGCAGCATAATCAACCCTCAAGAGTTTGCACACACACACTATAATTCTTGTTACGTAAACTTTGAGTATTTGGATTATCAACAAAAAGTCCCTTGATCTATTGATTATGCAGCTTATTTATAACAAGGCCTGATATTCAGGGATTTCAAAAAATATTTAAACAATATTTTAACATTTGAAATGGATACAGTAGAAAATAAATTTTATTCTAATATCTAGGAACTAGATTTTCTCATAATAACTAATTACAAACAAAATAAATCATCAAAATATTACTCAATTGTCTGCCAGGATTGTTGCGATAGCAACAACTTAACTTCTTACTTAGCAATGATTATATAATTATAAGATATCCATATAAAAGATCTTTGTTCTTTTAATGAAAACTAGACAAGAACTAACAATGACTGACATTCTTACATTGTAATATTAAATCAGTAAAATATAAATCATTTAGTTAACAATAATACGAATACTCATATGACACTACATGTAAATTCAAAACTGAGTATGTTATGAAGAAAACTACTTTTTTTTTTGTATTTTGAAAAAGTCATCAGTAAACTCTAATAAAACAAAATTCTATAAACTGAAATGGTATTCAACTGGTAATAGAAAATGAAAACAATCTAATAAATGTAAGAAATAAAAACTACACTTTTAAGAAGAAAAAAATAAGTAATATTCTATAATGTTAAGGAACTACAATAACATGTGAAGTCACCTATACTTTCTTAACACGATTGAAATTACATTGGTATGGGTTTTAACCCGTAATGTAATAATCTAAGGCTTTAATAGATGTACAGTACAATCAGTAAAATCAACACATCATTCTTATACTATAAAGCATCTCTCTCAAGCATAAAAACTTGCAGTAAACTTGGAAGTATGGAGAGTTCTACAACCGAACTCACGCTTCTTCCACTCCACGCTATACTACCAGTGACCTGGCCCCCACTTCAGCACTTTGCTGAACAGAGCAAAAAATATCCTTTACTAGCTGCAACATCCAAACCACAAAAAGGAATTCCTTTGGATGAATCCATTCTTAAAACTTGAATGCACATCTATTTTTTTTTTTTTTATTTTGTAAAGGCTTTCTAAGGCTATAAGCAGTTAATCTGAACAAAAAAAATCACATATAAAACTCACCCAAGTATTTAACCCACCCACTTTCTATTCTAATTAACATCTCAATTTTTTTCATATTTTGGTTTGTCATGCATCTGATGTCAGTGCTTCTTTCGTCTTTGTTTAGAGTCACTATTTAAAGTGTGACTTTGATGAAGTAAAAGTGAAACCCATCTCTGCAAAGCATTTATAGTCCTTTTGACTTTTGACAGAGGCTATAAATAGAAGCAAAATAAGTTCCTCAAACATTTGTTACTGTGTCTCAGAAATGGCTTCTCCCTTTCGTATATCATGTTATACAGTAAAATATGCATAAATATTACACTACAACGCCGTAAAATAGTTTATATATATGTCCAGTATGTGTTAATTTGTACGGATAGAGTATCTTTCTTGTGCTGTCTACTGTTACTGTAAGGAATAATTGGCCATTTCTGAGACAGCTTTGGTTTTGAAACAGAATGGTGCCCTTTGACTGATTAGTACTAATAAAGTAAGTGAAAATGTGGCTCTGAAAATAACACTGCAGAAATAATACTCTAATTTGATGTACAGTCTATGGCACTTCATGAGAATCCTTAACAACATGGTACTTAAAGCCATTGATGTGCTTTAAAATATACACAGTTGTGGTTTTGCTTGGCACATTCATCTCTGTCAGATACCTCTCTTACCACTTCTTACAATCTATTACATTAAAAATATTACTCTTAAACAAAAATTACTGTGCATGCACGCTCTCATCTATAATGGCAATTTTAAATACAAGGTGCACCTTTGTTATTTGTAAACCTTGAAAGAAATAAACTTACTTTAAAAAATTATATCTTGGTCTACAGACGTACCAATACATAATAGATTCATGGTTACATCATAGTCTGTCTTTTCAAGGTGACATACATGATTATGTAGGAAATAGACTACATATGCATATTCAAACACATATGCATACTTTCTGTGCTAGAAAAGATAGACAATGTTGTAGTTTTTAGACAATAAGATCACCTCAGCACAAATATCAATTAAATGTACAAAGTATATAGGCAACAGTGTGCAGTGGATTTCCAAGTTCTTGTTTCATCTTGTTAACATGCAATGTGTGGATGTCTTACTGCTGAGGGAGTTTCCGAGTGTTGCTTGACAGTATATACATTATGGCTAATGAGCTTGTCCTTTTCTCAACCCAAACACACTGTCCTTTTCTCTTTAGTTATGATCTAGAAAGGGAAAAAGAGAAATCATTTTCAGCACTTTATTTACAGATTTCATTTAGCACCACGAGGGCCCAAACTTTGCCGTTGCAACCCAAGGGAAATCTGTCACTGAATATCGGGCAATTTTGCATCCAAAAACCTGCAGATTTCCGTTCAAATAATGCCCTCATAGCAGAGGTTCAATTTAGAGATAAATTATGCAGTCATAAAAGCACAGAATAAAATGGCCTCCCAGTATTCCTGAGCCTACTCCCTTGGTATCACAATTTGGGGGAACAGTTTCCCCACTTCCAAAGCCCAGAACCCGTAAGGCAGAGATTCCCATAAAAACTGCGGTGTGAGCACTGCTGGAAAAGCCATATGCTTCTCTCTCTTCCCAGGTCCTGTTGCCACTGCGCATGTAAAATCTGGGAACACAACCAATATTTGAGAGGCACCTAGCATCTTTAGGGATCTGGGCCCTATATCCCCAAGATAAGTTTTCATACTTAACCACCCATCTGGTATAGCTATTTCTCTGGTCTCTGTTGTCTATCATACAAGAGAGACCTCTCGAGAGCGATTCCTCCTCCACCTCAGGAGGGCGTCTAAAACAGGAACACTCCCCTCCCCAGTCGACTGTAGAGAGAATTTTGATAACCAGCTCAGACTACAGATGAGAAGCATGCCACCCGAGTCACTGAAGCCCTTCAGAAATGTTTATGCTTGTCTGAAAGGAATGACTATTATTCTAAACCTATTACGGCAAATCAGTTAAGCCTTATCCTAAATAATAACTCCATTCCGTCCAAACCATCCTAATAACACAGCAGAAATGGAGCATAGGAGAGAGAACATTAATGCAAATCACAAGCTATCCTAGGGGAGGTGATGGTGCAGCTGACGGCCTTGATTACAAGATGCAATTTAGTGACAGATGGGAAACTACAATTTACTCATAGAAAGATACAGCAGAAAAAAAATCTTTCAAGCTTAGGCACACAAACATAGATTTCAAGCTTTGTGGGAAGAAAGCCTGCAGTATAAAAAGTTGACATATACCACCTGAAACCACAGTTCATATCAAAACAACGCAAGCATAAACTGAGCCTGTATTCTGTGTGACCGCTCTTTGCCATGTAACCTAGGCCACAGAAATACTGCATGTAACGTATCATAATTTGACAGTCTGTGTTCAAGAGAAATCAAGGCTGAGTTAGATGACTAAGCCCATAATTTCACAGATGCTGGCTTTTCAGAGATTTAAAATTAGTTCTTTCTGAAGACAGCTTAACATAACCACCTACCTCCTAGACCTGGCCCTTGGCTCGTGTCAATGGTTGGAGCCATCATCCTCTATACGAAATGCTAATTTTAGAGTCTCTGATTTCGCTATTCAAAAGTGCAGCTACACATATAATGTGTTCCTTCCACATTTACGAAGTACTACTTACATCTGGTCTAACACACTAGCTAATGGGGTCACTGTTAATTATGGGATTTCCATTCAGTGAAGAATTATGTAAGAATCCCAATTAATGTCAAGCCTAACAGCTCTGCATCGCAGACTGCTAGATGCTAGACAGAAACTCACAACACAATCACTTCTCCACTTTTGTTAAAAAAAAAAAAAAAGGGGCAATTTTTTTGGACAACATTTCTGTAGGATAAAGCTTCAGTCCAGAAATCTCAGTGGCCGGTTAATGTCAAGAATATGCATGTCAAGGGGATTTCAGTCTGTCCCCGGTATTTTGTTAGTTTTCTTTAAAAGAAAATAAAAACATTGTGTCTCTGAAAAAGACAAATTATGCACATATACAGAGCACGAAAACTGCAAGCAACAACACATTGGAAACTTACTGTTTGATGACAAAATGTCTACATCTGTGTAACATACTTGTGGCTAGTCAGATGTTCGGCAGATATTATGGGTATCTACAGGTAAAAAATTTAAACAATGAATAACATGTGCAATGAGCCAACCCAGAGACAGAGCATTTTGCTACAGAACATAACAGTTCAGAAAAGTGAGGATCAGCTGTGAGTTGGTGGATTTTATATTGTAACTATAAGTTAAAGTCAACTTAAGTGCTACAGTAGCAACTTAAAACTGGAAAACATTGTGTTAAGTACTATTTGACAAATATAAATAAGTATTATTGGTTGTTTAGGAAATAAGAGAAGTTAAAATCTACAAAAGTTCATGCAGTGCAGTAATTGAAAACAGCCCTTTTTGTTGGCCTACACAAAGTTCTGTGATATCAATGTGTCATTTAAAATGATAAATTCTACAATGACATTGTTTCAGCCTGATTTTGAGAAGTGTTCCCTGCTTTCATTGTCTTGGTTTTTGAATGCCAAACCTAGGATGCCCTGAGCCTGATTTTCACGGCTGGTGAAAACCCCACGGTTGAGAAGAGCTGTGTGCTCTTTCCACAGCGCCAAGGCATCACGGCTGATCAACTGAAAAGCTGAGACTCCCCAAATCAGTGAAACAATTCTCAAAATGCTAATATGTGTAAACAGAATTCACTACATGGCTCTCCTGAAATGTCCCATCAACACTTTTTAAAAATTAAAATCACAGTATATTACAAGCATTACAAATAACGGAGAGCATATTCTACATCTCATTTTTGGATCCCCGTGTCGCAACGCTCTGACGTGTGGTACACAGACTAAAGTCAGCGGGAGTCAGTCTAAACAGACCTTGCAGGCCAGGCCCTTAACACGGGAACACAACAGTGCATACAAATATCAGAACTGCGAGTAATCTTGCATTACGAACAGGACCAGGAAGTCCAGCTGAGGAAGCAAATAGACGAGTACAGGAAAACATGCTTGGGCATATGACATAAAATTGATCTGTATGATCACAAACAGCTGTCAAACCTGAAAAGACTGTTTTTCCTAATGGATATTAAGGCTGATCTGTTAAAGCACATGAGAAAGGGAAGGCAGAGGTATATTCTTAATTAAATACCTTACAGGTCTAGGTGTCTTTTCCACCCCTTCTGCCCTCTCCTCCCCTAGCAACTTCACACAATTCTACAACATTGCCAACTTGTACAGAAATGTGCTTCAAGCATAATGAAGCTTCTCATACCATTTTTTTCTACTGCTGCAGGAGAGGCTGCTGCACCCAACTGTGTAGAAGCATCAGGGATAGTGCTGTCGAAACATACCAAGGACCTTCAACACCAGTCAATGAAGATGAAGGGCCAGATCTTAAGACTTTCGGCATGCATGCACATTGCATTGTGTGGCATTAAATAATTCCAGCATTGCTCACATAGTATATACATATATTTGTTATATATGTATATATTGAGGTTTGGCTGCAGTACTTTACTAAGTGTGTTATGAAGTTCCAGGGAGGATATGCATGAAATGGTCAGATTCTACAACAGAAAGTTTCCTTGTAATCTATTGGGGAAAGCGCATTGTAATTTAGACAGAGGAGATTTTTAAAAATAAAGACGTTTTTCTGTGGTTTGGCTTGTTCTTGCGACTCTCTGGACTTACGGAGGATGTAAAGACAAATACTTCAATGAACTGCACTGTGCAATAAATTACAGTATTAAGATACTTTGGCATACAGGTGGTTGGTTGCTTTGTTACACAGAGGTAATCACTCCTATCAACTAGTTTTCCAAGAGACGAAGTAAGTCCTATGCTAGTTTAAATATGCGAGAGACACTTAACTTCGTAAAACATTTCTCATGAGCACACAGTGCTACTATCTAAGCAGACTAATCTGAATATTGTCTGGAATTTTAAAATATCCAGTTCATTTCTGGGACTTGGGACGTGCACACCTACGTATCACTGCAGCGGTATAATTTTTGGAATAGCACTTTCGAGAGAGCAGTTTGGTAAGGTTACCAAAGAACACACAGCTAGCTTAGTACACAATGGTAGTGCTCAACAGGCAAAGGTGGGGAGGCTCCAGGTCAAACACTCTAGGCTTAATCCTGCGAGAGCCTCCAGCACTTGCTACCTGTGGTGGAAGTGCCGTGCACCCGCACTGGCAGAGAGGCTGGGGACACCTGGCTCTGCAGGAGCAGGCTCCTTTCTTCCGTATGTAGCACCCACTTTACAGGTGCAATTAAACCGTAAGCTCAGAGGTGCAAGTCTAACAGGTTACAGGCGCAGCTATTACTGTTTAAAGTCTGACTGCAGCTGCAAACCTGACTGAACTTTACAATGTGATTTAAAACTGTTTATGGAGTTAGCCCTAATGACCTCAGCTGGAGCTGAGTATGTCAGAGGTCAGCCTGCCTGAAATACTGACGTTTATCCCCAGAATTAATTGCAAATGCAGAATCACACCTACATAATACTAAAGTAAAGAAAATGTTTTCTTCCCTTTTCTAAAAGGCACACGTGTCATTTCCACTGAGCTGAGAGTAACACTTGCACCTTAGACCAGAATTTGATGGTTTGATGACATAAGGCAATTCTGACTTGCTAGTAAATCTTACAAAAATCATTTGTTTCCATAAGAGAAACCAGATGGTCTTTTGAAAGTTTTTATTGTTACATTTTCAGCTAGATGTACTACAAAAATTTGCATTTTTGAGAATCTAGTTAAATAAAGACAATAGGCCAATTCTAGTCTCAGTTGAAGCTTCAGCTGGTATGTGTGAGAATTGCACCTAATCTGGCCCCTAACGCTTATGTTTAGAATATAGCCTGTGGTTTTTCTGGGAGGATTTTTACTTACTTATTTAGTAAAGCATTATTCTTTTTTTTTTTCTCCCCTAAAATATATCCAAAAGTGGCAACAATCAGTATAGCTATTTAGAAATAAAAGCAGATTTTAATGCACATTTTATTAACTGAAATTTGTGTATTGTAAAAGGTAATCAGCCCTTCCCTGGCAGAATCACAAGTTGAAACAAAGGCTTAATATATGTTTCTGTGTGGCCCATGATCAAATGTTTTTGTTTTGCTTTTGGAAGAGCTGAAGAGAGTCAGAACATGCTCAGACTGTTAAAATTCTGATCCTGCAATCCCTCTGCACAAAATTTTTACCGGTTTTGATTGGTGTTCTGCATTAAAAGGAACTGTGGGCTTCACGTAAATAGAAATGACTAATGGGTTCCGTGTATTATCCCTTCCTCTTTACATCTGTGAGAGCAGAAATAAGCAGCACGGCCCATAAATGTTAAGACTGAGTCAGAAACTCTATTATCAATTATTTTTAGCATCAGAAATGGAACTGCAGCACCTTTTGAGCATGGATAAAGGCTTATTGAGCTATGCTGCAGATCTGAGAGAGAATGTGTAGGCCAACAAGAGGTAAAATCAAAACCCCCATGCTCATTAAAAGCACCGATTTCAAGTTGTCTGTAAGGAACAAAGCTGTAAATTAGCAAACCTGGTTGGCTGTGGCTGTTGCAGCGAAGGGAACACTTGTGGCAGATGTTGTTGCTGCAGACACAGTGGCTGGCGTAGCACCGTGCACCATGGGAACTTTCGGAAGGAAAATCATATAAGCAAACATACAGAAGAGTGTAGCAGTATGGGAACCAGAGCGACATGTGGTAGGATAATTGAGCATGGTATTTATCACAGCAAAAAGCCCGAGACATCATTGCCAGCGCGTGACATGCAACCACAGTGCAAAGCAGGACAACATTCCAGGGAGAAAGAGGGAAGGAAAATGAAAGAGAAAAAAAGGGGAAAATGCTTGTTACCATCAAATCAAGAAAACTGACACAAACAAGCTTAATCATTTCAATACAAAAATCAACAGAAGAATTTTAAAATGCCCTTATAATTACAATTTTTTTCTATGAAAAAATTCAACCCAAATATTTACTGCACACGAAAATTAATCTTGTTGAAGGACAGTATATTTCTATGTTGCTATAGTAAGATACAGTCTTTTATTTAACACAAGATAGTTCTAAACACTGGAACTCATAGTCCAATCAAAATCCACCAAGGAACAATGTGCAATTCGACTACTATACAGAATTAACGACGTCTATGTATCCATGTCAATTAAATAAAACAATTGCATTTAATTGACAGGTGTTAGTGCAGGAGGCTAAGGGAGATGGATTGGCACAAGAGCTCTAAGTTAAAATCTAGCAGTGGATTTTGAGGGTCCGTGAGCTGCACCACAGGTTTAAGATAATCAAGAAACAAAGCTGGCACCTACCAACACTTGTAGCGGGTGTCATGCACAATATTGAGCCTGCCCATCATGCATTGCAACAGGAAGGTGGATTTGGAAAGGGAAAAGAATTAAAACAACCCATCACACGTGTAATTAGAAAATTTCATTTGAACAAAGAAGAAAAATTGTTATTATGGGAACAGTGGCATGTAACTGTCAGCACAATCAAATCATACAATAGCACAGTGATCCATTAGAACTAGTCTTCAGTGAAGGGGAAAAAGGTGATTGAACTGTGTGCTGGTATATTTTATTTGCCTTTATTTCAGTCTAACACTGTTGAATATTAATATGACTAAGAAAACTTTCTTTAGCTTAGTTTTATAATTCTTCTTGTCTTCAATCGTTTTGCCTTTTGACACAAACTTTGTAAATAGTTTTGCCTTTGGACACAAGCTTTGTAGTGGTCTTTAACCTGGTTTCCTCAGCTGAAAAGAAATACTTTGAAGTTGCAACTGCCTAAGGTAACTGAGGGCTACACCTGATCCTACACTGGGATACACAGAATAACTGGAGTGAGGGACTAGCATCGCTTTGGCCCTCTTTCCCCAAAACTGCTTGGGAAATGGAGTGCAAGGCTGTGCTTTGTCAATGGAAGGAGGAAGACAAAAGGGGTTAAGCGGGGGCAGCTGTGGCCAGGAAGCGCCTGGCCCTCACCAGGGTCCTTGCTCCAGGTTTGCAGAAGGCTGATGGAACCACCGGGAGGGAAAGTCTTCCTAGCATGGAAATTGCTTGCAGCGACCTCCAAGTCGCTCCGACATGGCTTTCCTCATCAGCAGCAATGATCTGATCTATATGATTTCATTACCTCAAATCTTACTGCTCCGATGTATTTAGGCAATATATATGCCAAAAAGAAAAAAAAGGGTGAATCTGGCATACAGTGTTTTCTGTAGTATTTGTAGGCCCCCTGTGAGCTGCCAGTGAAGTGACTAATTTACTCTGGCCGTGCTCATGTCTGTTTGCTTAGTATGCATGTCAAAGGAATTACTAAACAGCTAAGTGTCCCATGCAGCACACAGCAATATCTAAGAATACTTGTTCGGCCTTTTTTTTTTTTCCCCCCACCATGGGACATATTTAAATCTTCCGGTGTGTGGGCCACTGGACTATAGCAGAATGGCACCAATTCTTTACTAATTGCCCAGCAATAATGATGGTCTCACAACCTACAGTTCTCTTTAGGCTATATAAAAATAATTAAAGTGACTGCATCTTGTGGATTCTTCATTGCAACTACATAGCCAATAGGAGTACGGTGTTTTTAGGAACATTAAGGTGTCAATTTTTAAATGCACTAAGTTGCTAATTCTGCTTATTCTACATAGCAAAATGCCTTCCTTCACACTGAATTCAGAATTTTCAATTTTTGATTTCAATATTGCAGATAAAGGATTCAAATGACTATGTTTCAGAATATCCATTTTTAATAATAGATTTGCTTTTTTATTTAACAAACCTTTGATTTATTAATACTGCTTATTATTCTGACGCAGCAGAAATTAAAATAAATTCTGAAATCTGGGAACAAAGATCTCAATGGAAATAGAAACATACTCTAAAAGACTGCCAGTGGGAGCTACTGCAATACTGTTTCCTTGACATTATGTGACAGGAACAAGGGGGACAGGAAATTGCTTTAGCTGGTGCCAGATAGTGTAGTGGCTTGCACAATCTCAAGAGCATTTAACTAAGCAGCAAAATGTCAATATTATTACTGCTGGAGACAAGGTTATTCTCTGTCATCACTGTATCTCTAAGGCTATAAAGAAAATGGCATAATTATGTTTTCTAATTACTCTTCTATTTCTGTGTCATGGAAAAGAGTGAAAATATTCATGAAGAAAGGTTAAAAGAAGGATAGCTTTCCTGACTTCTCCATATGTGAATCATTGCTAAAGTCAATGGAACTGCTTAGAAGATAAAGAAATGGAGAAAAATTTTGCTTGAAGTGCAAATAATAAGACTAGTTTCTTAGTCATATTTATGACTCCTCTATGGTGTCAATGAAGTTGCACAGAAGAACGTTTGAATTCTGTGTCTCTAAAGAAGTGCCCTATTTATAAGGTTGTGCATACTCAATTATATCTAGAACATTACATCACTCCATGCATTAAGTCTACATGCTAAAAACAAGTTAGATTTTCATAATGACTCTTTGAAATGTCACTGTAAAGCTTTTCAGCTCAAAATTTTAGTCTAAGTTATCATCATTAACCTTATAACCAGTGCACACAGTTTTGAATGGGAATTGCAGCAAATGAACATAAGGCAGCAATGAAAATACTAGCTAGAGTGCAATAACTTGCAAATATGAAGACATAATGCTGTATGACCCTCTTACCAATAATAAAAATCATTTTTGCTATGACCTTAATATTCATCTTGACTTCAGAAGCTTTGACTGACTAATGAGAATGTATGAATAGCAAATGTGCAGTTTCAAACATTCCCCAGATTTTCAGCACAAGGCAGAGTTTTAATTCAAGCATGTGCCCGGTTAAGTGATCATAACTTCACAACCAGATTACCTCTGCAGTGTAATAAAGCTCTTTTGATGAGGATTCTACTTTTACTGGGATTTTAAGCAGTTTCTTCTCTTCCCCCTCTCGCATTGTTTCTCTGAGTCTACTTACATCAGTGCAAGCTACAAAATCCTGCTCAGAAATATCACTGTGGACAGCATCAGTACTACCATGTAGGTGAACGGTTAGAGACTGAGCCTCATCTTTCCCTCCCTAACACTCTGGAGGAGAACAGTGGTTTTACACAGACCCAGAAGCCCCACGGAGGGAAGTGTCTAAGCAGGTATCTCTTCAGGAAAGCATCTGTGGCTTGCCTGAGTCATGACAATGAGAAAACAAGTTCTCTCGTGCTGAAGCAGCAGCACGTACACAGATAGGCAGTGTATCACCTTAATGGCAAAGCTGGCATAAGCCTTTCCATTACTGGCCACTTGGAGCAACTCCCCTGCTGCAATTGTCCCCTCCCTTGCAGTCACATCAGCTCAACAGCTTCTGGGAGTATCCTGTAAACCAGGCCGCTTTCTTCTGGAGGATGACTCTTCTCAAAGACTGTTCAGTCACCTGGCTTATGTGGACAGGCCAGGAACAGCCGTACCAGCACAGCTGAGGAGACAGTGATCTGAGGCACAGGGCGGGAATGGGCACGGGGGCAGGAATTTCATCCCGTTGCACATACGAGATCTGTACCTGCACGTACAACCATGCCCTCGGCCAGCTCACAACGACTGCAGGACAAAGAGCAGGTAGGGATGTAGGGAATGCAAAGTAACTGGTGCTCGGCAAGTTCCCAGCCCCAGAGTGAAATGGTCCCCTGCATGTCTGCCTAAGCATCAAAAGTTGGCAGCCAGGACTGAAGCACTATGCCGTGAACATGTATTAAGCTGTGCAGAGCCTCCTCATTAGGCAGACTAACCTGACTTACTTCAGTGTTCTAGCCAACCTGAAACTGTATTTTTTTCATCTAAAGTATCTGCAGCTAAAATCGTTAGTCCTCCTTTACCCAAGGATTCACATAATTCTTAAAATTAAACCTCCCTTTGTAGACAAGGCTCAAGAGCCCTGCGGGGTTCAGATTCACCCACTGGGAATCGCGTTCCAGCTCTGGTATTCAAATCCCTCCCTAAATACGAATCTGAGAGAAGGAGCTGCCGGCTCTTCTCCACACCTGTGGCTGGCCTGCCCCACGCAGGTCCCCACGCACCCCTTACCACAGAGGACAACGCTCTACGGCACCCAGAGAAGAGGTTCCCTCAAGGGATGCGACCCGTTCCCTGCCACGGAGGCTCCCATTCTTTGCCTTCACACACCCTTGCGCACAGGCAGCCAAAATCGAGCCTACAGTTTGAAAGGGGTATTTGGGTTTTTGAACTCAAATGGAAAACTCTCTAGAGTAAAACACCAAGAGTGAAACGCCCTGCAGACAAGAGGGTCCAGCTAAGGCCCTCCACCGTGGTACACACCGGTAACACATAACATCTGGGAGCATCCCTGCCCTCTAGACCTGCCGTATTTTGATACTCTGCAGATGAAACAACTGAGAACATACATTAATAATGACACTTTGGGTGCCAGGACTTGAAAAATGTTACTTTAATCCAGGCTCCAGTGAACTAACCTGTGTCCGCCCCAAGGCAGTGGAACTGAAGACACCCATGAGCTTTGTGCTCCCTTGTTGGCTCTTGGGGACTGACAGAGAAACTCTGTTCCCAAAGCTGTGCCAGTGAGATGATAACACACAAGCAGGACTGATGCTAGCTAACTTTAACTCAGTCATAACATAACTGGAAAAAACTGAAAAGGACAAGGTGGAAAAAAATTCAAACTTTTGGAAAGGCATCAGACTACTGGAAAGCTAAAACTGATGCTGTTTGAAAAATGCAGAAACAGAATTAGTAGGATAGCTCAGGCTAAGAAAACTCTGACTCTTCTTTAGTTGACCACTTCAGTGGTCAAGAAAATTCAAATGAAGCGTCAAGAGTCACTGTGCAAACTCCCCTCAGTTTCCCTGCAGATTTGCCTGAATAAGAACTGAGGAAGGTTGTGTGTAATTACTGACAAGAAAGATCCTGGTGAATTATGTAAGGCAAACGAGGTCTGATGCATACAAAGGTGTATTATATATATCATAGTATATAATATCTAATCAAAGTTTCTAAGCTTAAAGGGCTGTGGTGCGGTGTACTAGTGTTGGGTACTCCTGGAAATCATCCAGCCCTCATTGATCTAATGGAAGTGGGAAATGTGCGTAGTTTACTAACCACATCAGTTACGCTTTGCCAAAACAAACCTGTGAAATTGTTTAGTATCTACAGGATGGACTGTGATCGTATGCATTTTTATATGTATTTTAACACGTGGGCTACAGACCTGACCTCACTTAATCAGATAATTTCTATTGACTCCAAAAAGCTTTGCAACAAGCTCTGTTCACTAATACATTTTAGCAATTGCAATGATTTTTTGGAATTTAAATAAGTTATTATGATGTACTACATCAAGCAACTATTCTTTCTGTGCCATTTAAATTATTTATGTTGATTATATGACAGACTGTGCCATTAAGAAAGAACAGTAAAAGCTATTATACCAAATGCCTGGCAACATACTTGTCAAAAATGTTTACGATAAAATCTTTACATTTGCTGGGGAAAAAATTCAACGGTTTATTTTTATTTTCTTCCCCCCTAGCTACTCTGCACTACAAAGGGCCAGCCTTGTGAACACCTTCATATTTTTTGAGTACAGACGTACCAAATGTCTGCTTTTAATTACACACCTCCTGGAATGACAGTGGTAACTTAATGCAAGGTTCATGTGTAAAAAGCTAACTCTGATGTGCAGCTAACATGGTAGCTAACAGAGGCATAAATTCATGCTAGAAATGTGCTTTTTTATGAAGCGTTACTTGCAGAACTGAAATGTACCCTCAAACTTTAAGTCTCTACGGCACAAGAGTCCCACCTCCTTCAGAGGGACTTCTGCCCATGTGAGCAGTACAGGCACCAATTCTCCAGCAATCCCACTAGAATAATTTTGGCCGTTCTCGAGTAAAAACAAGTGCACCTCGAGTTTTGCTTAGTCCGAAACCAACCCGGAGGCTTCAGTGGTAGAGGCCTGATTTTTGATTTTTTTGCAGCTTCACGAGCAGCTTATGTGCGAGATGGCCTGCCTGTGCATTTTGTGACCACTGCACCCAACGTGCAAAGCCTAAACTCCAGGCCTGTGACTCAGAACGACCGCTGCTGAGCACATTAAGGCAAAGGGGTCTTACAGCAAACAGAAACAAATACAACAGCTGAGGAGATGTGTAATAAGGCAAAGTTAATCAGGGGAAAGAGGAACGAGAGGAAAGGTTTCGTATCCTGATCTGGAGGGACAGAGCACGACGCTGATTTTTACATCGGGCGGGGAAAGGCCCCGCGTCCGCGGCAGGCGCAGGAGCCCGGCTCGCCGCGGCGCCGGGCCGCCTTATCGCGGCCTAGGACGGCACCTTTAGACGCCTACTGCTGAAAGCAAACGTGGTTATTTTCCTCGGTGTCCTGCTCTAGAGCTGCCCGTCTCCCTCCCCGGAAAGGGCCGGCGAGGAGCGCTTACCTGGCGGGAGGAAGGCCGTATGCTGCTGCAGCTGCATGTTGGCGAGGGCTTGCTGGTATTGGAAGATACCAGTGTTAAAGACTGCGGTGGCACCGTTGGTTTTTTCAAGCGCAGGCCTCTTTGGTAAGGGGGGAAGTACGGCTTGAGGGATTCCCTGAATGGTGGATGAGTATAAAAATAAAGTCCAGTAAAAAAAAAAAAAAAAGAAGAAAAAAAGAAAAAAGTGGTGGGGGTGGAGGATGGGAGGGGGGAGAAGAGAGAGAAAAAGGAGAAAAGAAAAATCAGTAGGAGGCACAAAAACCGGACAGCACCATGTTTATCCATGAGCAAGCAGGCGGCATAGCGGACTGAACTACCAAATAAAAGGCGGGGTGAGAGCCTGGGACGGGCGCGCGGCGCCAGCCTGCCCTGCAGCGGTGCGGCCCGGCCGCGGGGCCGGGGAAGCAGCACGGCTCGGCGGGCCCGCGGGGCCGACACGCAGCAGCGGTGTTAATCGTAACCTCGCAGAGCGGGGGACCGCGCGAGGGGCGCCCCGGGGCCCCCCAGGCATGCAAACGCCCCCAAGCATGCGGGCGCGCCGGGCCGCGCCGCGCCGCCGGCTCCGCGCCACAAGCCATGCCAGCCCCGGGCGGGGACGCGCCGGCCCCCGGCGGCCCCAGCCGGTCCCGGCCGGTTCCAGCCAGCGCCAGCTGGTCCCAGCCGGCCCCAGCCAGTGCCAGCTGGAGCCAGCCGGTCCCAATAGGTCCCAGCCGGTCCCAGCCAGTGCCAGCCGGAGCCAGCGGGTCCCAATAGGTCCCAGCCAGTCCCAACTGGTCCCAATAGGTCCCAGCAGGTGCCAGCCGGAGCCAGCTGGTCCCAGCCGGTCCCAGCCGGAGCCAGCCGGTCCCAACTGGTCCCAACCGGTCCCAGCCGGAGCCAGCCAGTCCCAACCGGTCCCAGCTGGTCCCAGCCAGTCCCAACCGGCCCCAGCCGGCCGGAGCGGCCCCGCCCCGCCCCGCGCGCCTCGACCTACAGCTACATGCCAAGCTAAAAGGTGAAAGGTCATAGTACCAGGTCAAAGGTTGCCTCGAGGGGTCGCTTCAGTGATTTGACAGCCGACTGAGTCTTAATTAGCAGGCAGCGAGCACATGATGGCAATGGGCCAGTGGGGTTCAAGCGCATTAACATAAACAGCAAGCAGAGGTGCGTCATGGGGGCAGCAGTGCATTGGGGGGGTGAGAAAAAACAAATAAAAACAAATCATCGGAATGCCATATACAACGGATAACACGACTAAGCATGCACAGTACGGCGCTGGGGGTTAGGGGGGCCGGGAGCCCCCCGGGGTTAATTACGAGCGGGCCGGCTGGGGGGCGGGGGGGCAGCGCGAGGGCCCCCACCGCGGTTTTGCTCGAGTATCCGGGAACCGACACAGGAACAGGCCTCTCCGGCGGGCTGCGGGACCACGCAACGGCCTTGTCGCCTTTCAACAGCCCGATTACGTAAAATACCGGACAAATTACAGCAAAATGGGCCCAGTGACTTGGATCTGGCAGATCACGCTGAGAATTCACCTACAGGACACATTTTTTGCAAGCCCGCACCTACTAGCTTCTAATACTTTCAAGTACGCTGCACTGCTCCTGCTCCGTGTAATTGCCATATTCTAGCGTTCCCAGTTGTGCAATTATTCATTACACCGTGAGGATATTTAACACAAACAAAACAAGATATAGTTAAAACTTTCCTAACTAATATTCGAGTCTGCTCACTAGAAAAGGACAGTTCCTAAGTAGTTCCAGATCTGCTTGTCAAAATCGAGAAATATTGCAAGCCCAAGTGCGGGTGGTGCAAAACGGCACTCAAGCAAAGCTGGGGGAGGGAGATAATTTAGCGCAGAATATGATTAATACAGTAAGATCGATTTCAAACCAGATCCCTACAAACACGGACTTACAGTAACTCGTAAATATGGATTTGTATCTATCTATGCGACTAGATAGATACAGATCTTCCCTCGTACAAACATATGATAAACTATATACACATATATGTACACACACGCGTATGTACACATATGTGTACGTATAGATACTGTATACATCAGCAGCCAAAACTGGTGAAATACTTCAACAGTCTGAAACCACTTAGGAGCAGATCTGGCAGCACATGCTGCGAGAGCTCATTGCACCGGGCAGCGACCGGGATACCTGCACAAACATCTCTTCGGCAAGTACAGCTAACAGAGCGATTATTTCTCTCGTCAAGAAACCTACGTTTTAACCGTGCTTTCCGGACTCACCATGGCAGCTGCAGTGGCTGCTGCCTGGGCAGCTGCAGCTTGGTTAACCTGGTACTGGGCAGCCTTGATCTTGGCTTGCAGATGTGCGGGAGGGTGGAAGTATTTGCACTTTTCCCGTGAGCATCTCCCTTTGATGTAATCCATGCAGACGGTGACTGTGTTGTCGTTGGTGTCGATCATCGCGCTGTCTGCGGGATGAGCGAACCGGCAGTCGTTCTCTCCCCGGTTACAGTTGCCGCGCTGGTACTCTCGACATACCTGCGAGAGCATTAAAAGAAAGTCACTTAGCTTGGGCGACGGGCGCCACGGGCACAACACGATGCTCTGCCGGGAGAAAAGTCGAGACAGTGCAGAGCGGAGCCAGCACTTTCAGCACATCTTTCAGCATAAAACACAAGGACAAGTTTTCAGCTACACGAAAACACACAACTGCGATGATACAACAGACTTTGGTCAAAAAGCTACTTCTGATGTCAAAACAGGTAAAGGAGTGTTAGTATAACGAACCAAGCGTGAGGAAATTTTTATTTTGGCTCCAGCGTAGCAGAGTTTTGCAATTTTGTTTGTTTTTGAAGAAGCATGCTTGTGGCTTAATTCCAGCAGACCATCCTAAGCAAACAGCAGCCCAAGGCAGTCGCCTTTCCCCATGACCTAGCTGTTCTAGCGTTAAGAACAACGAGCCACGGCGTCGTTAAGGCAGCTGCCTACAGTCGCCGTGAGGATGACTTTACTGCCGGCCTTGGGGAGCGTATCCAGGGCCGCAGAAGCAGCGGCGCAGCGCCGCGGGCGCACCCACGCCTTCCGCGCTTCTGCCACGAGAGGGCAACCCGAAACTCGCAGTCGCGGCCGGCCGCCGCTCCTCGGCCTGCCCCGCCGCCCCGGCGGGCTCGACTGCCCGCTCGCCCGTGTTCGGCTCTGCAGCACCCGCGGGAGGGCGGCTGGCGGTGGGAAGGGCTCAGGGCCCAGCCCGAGCAGGCCCCCCCGGGGCCCCGCCATGGGGCCGACGCGGCGTCGCCGTGTTGCAGCGGAGCTGACGGCAGCCGGAACCGGGCGGAGGAAGCCCCCGGGCACAGGCGAGCCGCCCTGCCACGGCCCCGCTGAGATGAAGCCACTCCGCGGGGCTGCAGCGCCGGCACGACCCCCCGCAACCCCGTCCCCCCAACCACACACAAACGTCAACATCCTCAATACCGCTGCGACAAGTGTTGGCTTCTTTTTCATTAGCCTTGAGAATCCTGTATTTAAAAAATTACATTTTTTTTTTATCGTCAGCTATTTGCAAATTGCAAACAAAACCGAGTTTCTGAGTTTTCAAGCAGCTTTAGGAAACAGAAGGGGACAAAAGCAAGTAGCTTTGTATAAAAATAAAGCCAGTCTAGAAGATGGAATTTCCTTTTAAAGGTGGGTGCCCATGAGCTTGGATCATCAGTATTTCCTCAAGAACCTTGGCCCCGATCCCTGTAACAAACCAAATTTGGTTGTTATTTGGTTTCCGTCCATGCGAGTGCCTTGGCTGCTTTTTAACCCCTGCGCTGCTCGAGGCCGCGGCCGCCCGGCGAAGCGTCGCCGCAGAGGGACGACGGCGGTGCCTCCCGCGAACCCGCGCGCAGACACATCCGCTTCGCCTCGGTCGTTGCAGCGTGACCCTATTTATAGTATTTTTCCGTGTGGCGACAAAGGCGGTGGATGTACTTCCAGCAGTGTACAACCAGCATACTCTCGCTCCCACGTATGCACCAAACGGCGCTGGCATCTGCCTGCTTCTCATCCCCCTGCCCGCCTTGCGCCCCGTCTCTCACGGCCTAGGAGTCCTTCTGGGTCCTTCCCCAAACACAGGCCTTCTAAGCAGACAAAAATGGATGATTTCACTTGATTAGTTGTTTATGGTCCACACTGAAGACTCTTGCTCTGGAGATGAAGGAAACCTGCAGCTACCGTGAGTTCGCTGCCTTTGGCCATTGCCCTGAACCGAACCTCAGCCCCGCTCCTCGTGCAAGCTAGAGCTACCCGGTCAATGCCCCGAGCCCACGTACTAACATATTTATATAAACACAGAGAGCGAGACACAGAGAATGCCTCCAACTAGACAAGCCAATTTTATCGTGGTTAAAAGCCAAAGAAAAATGACCAGAGAACTGAAACAGTTAGGCAGATAAAGACACTCTCTGGCATGTACACAGCAAGCTGTCCCGCAGCTGTGAGGCAGCAGTGACGATAAGGCAGTGAATGACTGACTCCCAGCCCTCTTTAACAGACCTCTGAATAATGGTAACAGTAATCGGACACAAACCGTAGCACTGCCAGTCACTCTGATCAGTGCGACCAGGAATGGCTTCCCACCACCACAATGCTGTCCAAGAACGTCCAGCAGTTCCCAGTGCGTGTTTATTTACAAACAAGCATTGAAAACGATGTTATTTTTTTTACCACAGGCACACAGTAATGTATCACCCATCTGTGTAAGCAGAGAGAGGCAAAGAAGCATGATATTTGCTCTAGTCTTTCGAATCTGGAGAGCTTTTATTTATTTATTAATCTTTATGTAACCCTGTAATTAATATCATAGTTTTCATCTCAGTAACTTAAGAAACATAAACTAAAGACAGATGCTGCACTGGAAGGCACGTGTCCAGGAGCCGAGCTCATCTGCAAAGAAGCGCGACTGAGGCACCAGGACTGGACCATTACTGGTTCTTCATGGACAACACCGGAGATGGCCCTGAGGCTGACGGACTTCGCTGGTGCTGTCCCTGGCCTGGGTTTATTTCTGATTGCCCTCCTGGCATTCAGGTTGCCCCTTGGTGGTGGGGAGACACCTGCAACATGACCTCTGCTCTGCTAGGTCAGCTTTTCTCATTACCCAAGGTCTGAAAATCTCCAGGAACCTCTAAGCTGCCTCTTTGTGCCAAAAAATGGCACATATGGAACAAGGAGGGAGGAGCAGCTCGAAGAACTGGTGGCGGTCATTGGTGATTCTTGAGCACTTCTAAAAGCAAATGACCAACATTCGAATCAAAGTACATGCTTTTTTAAAAATAAAATGGTTAGGTCACCCCTTGCTCTCTCACTTCCTCGTCCTTATCTGGTTCTTTTCTGCTTCACTACAACAGCCATACTTTTGTTCAAGATATTTCCGGCAGAAGTGGGACGGGAGGAAAGCTGTCGCAACCGTGAAATTTCCACCCTGCCAGCCAGATTCCTTACGGAAAAGGCCGACTGCACCGAGCACCCGGACGTCTGCGGGCTACCCAAAACGAACAGCGCCGTCCAAATACATGGGGAATCAAGCCCGCTACTACAGCAGTCACTGCCTTTATCCTAAGATATTCATATTTATTCAGGAGAGCATACACGTTATCTGACAGGTCTGTGTTGTCTGGCTGCTTCCCCTAAAATTCTAGATATATTTATTAAGAGCTTTCAACTGTGCAAGTGCCCAGTCAAGTATCTCGAGCACGTATGCTAACTTAATTAATGGTAAAGTACATCGTTCTTGAAAATATGTATTTAAAATTCTAAACAGAATAAATCATATTCCAAGATTAGATACTAACATCATAGCAGTTATTTTTTTCAAGAGACAGTTCATTCCAAGGGAGAGAGCTAAGCCATATAAAGCTCGGTAATCATGTAAAAACAAATGACAAGAAGAACAGTAATAACCTCACTGAAGGAGCAGGTAAATACATACTCTGCAGAACCTGCCAGCAACTTTGACAAGTAAGAGCCAGATCATGCAAAATCTTTCAGCTCGGTTCTGCATTTTATAATCAATACCCTGCATATAACAATGATTTGCTCGTTCAGTATTCATATATTAAATCTGGATATTCCACATCAAATGACCAACACACTCAAAAGTGCTGGCAAATTACGTTCTCATCTACATATTTCACTATTTAAAATGCACTTTCTAAAGGGAAAAAGAAGACAGAACAGAACCCAGCCCCCCCCCCCCAGTAGTTACTATTTTTGTAAGACAGCAGCTCAGTGTGGAATTGCAGGGAGTCAGTGGGTAAACCTGGATGTGCTCCTGATCACAACTGAAATAAAAAGCAAAACTAAGCAGCTCAGAGGCTGGAAGAAGCTGGATTTTTCTCTCAAGGGATCTCAGCGATGCTACTGCTAGAGCAGGCAGCAGAGCCAAAGGAAGCCCCGGCTGGGAAGGCAGGGGATGAAAACGCAGAGCGCTGGGAGATCCCTCCTGCAAGGACGAGGCAACCTCTGAAGCGCTCAGCCCACCGAGATAAGCGCAATTACGGCGAAGGCGGCTGCTGGGTGCGGATTCCCGTGCGATGGGGCCATACATGATACTCTGCCCGCTTTGCTGTTGCGGGTCTTTCCCCGGGGTAAAGTGAAGTCTGCCCGAGGAGCAATCCTTACGCAGCGGCTACATCCGTCAGGAAACACAACACATGAGGCATCCCTTTAAGTCTCAGAGCTTATTTTCGGGGGTTTGTCACTTGGCCATTTCTTTGCATTCAAGTTCAAAGCAAAACCACTCGGTCTTTTTAAAATTCTACTGATTTCAGATGCTTTGGCGGGCTGGCTCTAACTTCTAAAAACGGCTTTTCCGGCAGGCTGTGGTTTGTGCCTCCGGACGTTTCGGGAGAGTAACCCCCGGTGGCGCAGGGAGTTTGGTTCACTAGTCGACCGCTTCTTTACATAGAGACATTGAGGGAACTGCAGGTCTGGAGGACCAAACCCTGCGTGCTGAAGGCCTGCCGCGATGCCACGTCTGCCCGAGCTCCCCGGGCACTGCGGGTGCCCCCAGGCAGGAGCGCTGCTCCGGAGGCGGGATTCCCGCTCCGCATCCCGGGGGACGTCGGCAGCACCGGCACGCGGGGACGACCGGCACCTCGGCTCCTGCGCGGGAGCAGAAAGCGCCTGAGGGGAAACATCCCGCGGTGATTCTCAGCAGATGCCCAGGCCGCAGGGAAGGGAACTCTTTCCTCGGAGAAAACAGCTCTAAAAGGGGAAGTGATGTGATCCCGCGAAAGGGGAAACCGGGATGATGTAAGGCCTCGGAATAGTCGCAGCCGCCCTAGGAAGCGTTCGCTGCCAGGTGACACTCTGTGCTGCTTCTCGCTCGCAGCTTTCCAAGCTGCAGCTTGTCACTCAGAGACGAAATAACCGAGAAAAAGGAATTAACCTTCCTTGTAAGGAGACAGACCTCCTATTGATGCAGATGCACAGGCAGAAAGAAAAGCCTTACACTTATGACTGACGGCATTTTAAAACAGAGATCATTTTTCCTCCTCCCATCTTGTTCCCTAAGCACTCAGGAACCAGATCCAAAAGTAGAACAACCAATTTACATCACAAACCCTCCAACTTTTACGTTGTCACCACGCAGCACAGCATCCCTGAGAGATCCGCAAAGACAGCGGTGCGGGTTGCTAAGAAACGCACCGTGCCGCGGGCCGAGGTGCGGACCGGTGGGCGAGCTGGAGGGTGTCAGCTCCGACTGACGCGGGCAGCGCTCCCGCACAGGTAACGAGACACGACAGCGTTTCAGCCTCGGGCTGGACAGCCTGAGGGTGCTGCACAGCGTGGGCAGCAGCACACATCAGCAACGGGACAACCGAGATGCTTTACTTAGGTACAACCGGGATGCTTTACTTGGGTACCCCGACCACGGCTGGGAGGGCAGGGGACAGCGATGGGGAAGGGACCGCCCCGACTGCTGAGCCCCTCTGGATGCTGCCTCCGAACCACCACGCCGGCAGCCGGGATGCGAAGCCGGCGAGCAGGCTGTGCTCCGGCCCCGGCCCAGCGCTGGCACCCGGCCCACGCGGCTGCCGGCACGATAAGGTGCTGAAAACACTGTCAGGCATCGCAGATAAGAAAGATTGAGCGTAAGGGAGAAGAGCAGCTAGAGAGGACCAACATTTGTAAGGGTTGTAGCGAGGGGTGATAACCAACGAGTAGGAGGTCTCCGCGGGAGCGTTAACCCCATGTGTCCACAGCGACTGAAGATGATCTTCATCATCTTCACCATGCTCTCCAGGCCCTCTCGTTCCACGTGCTAACACAGTTTCTGGGCACTCTTGCTGCTGCTGTAGCTGCTCCTAAAAGGGCTCAGTATTTCTATTTCCTTCTGTAGCGGAAGGTCAGAAGAATAACCACAAGCATTCATTTACGGTACGACCATTCAGTGACGCTGTCCTCAACCACTACCAAGACGTGACATTAGCAGTTCAGTTAAAAGTTACATGGTTTTCTTTTGCAGGAAAAAGATTTTGTGATTAGGAGACATGATAAACGACATTGCTTGTGACAGTAAATGACACATACGAGTTCCTACCTCCAATCTGTCTGTCCTCATGAGCTTTTGGGCAGCGGCAGCGGCGGCTGCAGGAACCGGGACGCCAGGGTTTCCTGCAACCAGCATGGGCGCCGTGGGCAGGATCTCTGCTGGGACCAAGCCTGGGGAGACAGGCCCCAGGTAGGGATTAAAGGCGGCTGATGCATTGGTGGCTAAGCTTGGTGCAACTGAAAACATTGGCTGCAATCAAAAAAAAGAAGAAGAAAGAAACTTTAATATTCATGCCATTCATGCTGTCAACGTAACAACATTGCAGCTATCATCTTATTCCCATTTCGTGCAAATATTTCCATTATGGATGCAAAAGAAGCGTTCGTTCTCTCCATGGGACATGCAGAACGCACAAGACCCGCAGCCCACTGACGGACCGGACCAGCACCGCGGGACCACAGCCCTGCCCGCGCCCACCGGAGAGGGGCCGAGTGTCTCGGAGGAGCACGTCCAAAACGGGCACAAACACCTGAACGGGAGCTGCACGACAGCTCCAACGCACCCGCTCCATCACACCGCGCTCAGACTTTACGGACACTGATAAATACGTTTTTAACCGTGATGTAAATCAGCACTGGCTCAGAAATTGCAGAAGTTTAATACAGGAACACGTCCAGAATATGATAATGGTAATCATTTATTTCTATAAAATTAAGCAGGCTGTCCGTGCAGATATTTGGAAAGCAACGCGCAGCCTGGGTGATAAGCTTTACTTAGACTAAAACATTAAGCCAAAGAGAGAGACAAGACCATGCAAATGCCAGGGTTTCTTGTTTGTTTGTTTTAAAAAAAGAAACAGGCAGTAACCAAAGCACTGGGCTGCCCTTGCAGGCTATCGCATGTTGGGAAGATAAGTGGACGCAGAAGACCAAATAATTTCGTAAGACCAAATGAGCGCTGTGACACTGGAGTAAAGATGAAATAACTGAGCGGCCCCAGTGAACACCCAGGCACCGCTCTGCCCATGCAACCGCCAGAAAAAACCAGGCTGGGCTGCTGTCTTTGCTGGCTACACAGAGCGGTTACTTAAGGCATTTACGTTTTTCTTCCAAAGTAATTTTTAGAGGGAAAAACAACTACAAGTTTAATGCACCTCTTTTTCTCTCTCTGTTTCCTATCTATTTAAGCCAGACAGCATATAAAACCACATGTTTTTGTATTCCTGAGGAAGTGACCGAATTGTTTGGAAGCAAGGAGCAAGTCCCTTCTAAACACGGCACAAACACATACGCGGAGACTGTTAAAGGGAAAAGACCGGCAGTTGCAGAAATGGGAGTAATTTCTCCGAGGTCTCTGGTTCTTCATCAATGTAAATGAAAAAGAAACATGCAAATTTTACAGGAAATAAAATAATATTAACAATGCTAATGTAATATCAACTGCATTTTTCATTACTATCACCTATGTAATAATGTACATTAAAAATTGAACTATGAACAGGCCTGTTGGCCTGTAACTTTGCAGATCTCAGTGGTTGATTCCAGCCCAATATCCCCATGATGCTGTAAATAAAAGACCGTCCTATTTATTTGCTACCAAGATCATCGTACACTGCTATAAATATCCTGCCCTGCAGCCTTTAGACCACTGCAAAATAATAGCATATTTTATCAGAGCAACTTCAGATTATTCTGTAGCTCACAGGTAACTTGCAATCGGCTGTAAACATGTAAAATGCGAGATAAATAATGATCCTGTGGTCACATTAGCCCAGTCTTTGAGCTACTCCACCGGCAGAGCGAGCACATGACGTTGCTGGAAGCGGTAGCACACAATTTGTTCTGGGTAGCAGAGGAATTTTTCAATGGCACGAAGCCAGCTGTGGGCTCTGGCACCTGGAAAATATCTGACTATATATCGGCCCTGGGGAAAAGGCGACGTATGCCGGGCTGTCGCAGCGACTGCGCGCAGCCCCGCCGGGGCGATGCACCAGAAAGTCCCCGCGCTGCGCGGAGGCGAGCTCAGCGCTGCCGTCCGCCAACACCGCGCGCACCGCACGCAAGCCGAAACACACGCCGACTTCTCCATTCTTCCCTAGTCTAAATCTTGAGCCTGTAATTTTAAGCTTTTTCTGAAAAAAATACTCAGTTTACTCGTCCCTTCTGCTGAGCTTTCCCATCCTCAGGACGCAGCCAGGCAAGCGCAGCGGTGTCCGGGCCCCGCGGGTCACCGGTGACGCTGTCCCGCTGCCCAGGCAGCAGCCGAGGCGCAGACCGCGCAACGTGCCCACCCGGCCGGCCTGGGGCAGTGCAGTGAGAACGGCCCTCAAAAATTACAGTTGGAAAGAAAAGAATGCAATTTCTAATGACGGAATGACGTTGCCAATGGCTCGCCTCCAGAAGCCAACCTCGTAGCGCTCGGTCACCGCCACCGAGCCACGCGGCTGCCTCCACCCCAGCGCTCGGACCCTGCTACGCTGGGCGGCACACGAACAAGCGGAAAAGAGAAAAAAGCGGCTCCCGTAGACCAGTGGGAAGAACAGAGGTGAGGGAGAACATGCACCGCCGGATGCCTAATAACCCCTGTCGTCTCCTCCCCAGAATAATTCTCTTCCGAAACTGCACTGGGCACAGCCAGCGTCAGCGCAAGCGGGAGGTCTGACCGTGCATCTGACTTGCAGAGGCAAGACTCGGACCGAGGGAGGGACCCGGGGGCACCGCGGAGATCAGTCCCTGCCGCGCAGCAGCAGCGCAGCATCGTACGGGCAGGACCAGGGGAAGTGCTGCCGTGCCTCGTCCTCGCCGGCCGCGCGCAACCGGCCCAGGCACGAGAAGGCAGCCGGATTTCTTTAGCACGTCGTCAGCAGAACGATGGTTGTACTAAGAACCAGCTACACCGAGGAAGGCACTTAGGAGGAGACTGCCTCACCTATACGGACTGAGAAATTTACAACACACAGCCACTTTGTGGATTAAAAAACACGGGCTTGTAGGGAAGAAGCATCACGTTAGCGCCCTGGTAAGACTATGAACGTAAATATGCAGGGGTTGGAAACCCAACGTCTTCAGCTCGCCTTCCCCGGCGGCGCAGCACGGCGATGCCTCCGCAGCCCACCCGGGGCCTGACGCTGGCACCTTCCACCTTTACCGCACCCACCTCGTACCGAACCGCTCTCTACGCTGAAAAAGGCCCATCCAGGATCTAACTTAGGTTGCCGTTGCAAAACCAGCAGTCTTGCACATAAAATTGGTAAAACACTACCCAATACCACAGTTCACTCGGGACCAACGTCCCCTGAGCTGATTTCCAAGCCAGGAGGGTGAAGAGCTGAGCAGCGATGCTCTCCGCAGGGCCCCGGGGACACGCGGTCCCCAGCCGCCTCTCCAACTCCCCCCCTCCAGTGCCAACCAAACGCAGACGAAGGAGCGAACCGAGGAAGGAAGGCAGGAAAAATACACAGACATTACTTGCAGCTAAGAAAATTAAAGCATTTGTCAAACAGAAATACAAACGAACGCATCCTACTGCTTTTCTTACTAAATTAGAGTCTCTCATCAAGTTAGCTCACTTCGCTTTTATTAAAGCATATGGTATTGATCTTTATAAAAGAAAACAGACTGACTGAGGCATCACGAGACAGGATGATGCATGGCACTGCCTAGGACACGCTGCGGCAGCGCCTGCTCCGGCTGTGCCGAGGAAAGCAAGCGATTTCGAGGCCAAATTACTAGGAGGGCACTGCACTAAAATATCTATTTTTCACGTTTACCCAAACGTTGGTGTCTATTTACACATGGATACGTACAAACCAGAGAGTTGTATTGGCTGTAATTAATGAAACGAACACACACACAGGTTGGGAGAACCATGTTTTAAGCAGTGGTCTCCACGGTGTCTTCTGTGATAACTGGTATCAGGCGAATGTGAAGATCCCTCCAAAGCTTCTGCTGCTTCCCCATCCCGGCAGGCTTTTTTTGAAATGTTTGAGGCATAAAGCTCCATGCAAAAGTAATAGCTGTGTCCCTAAATCAAATAAGCTAAATAATACTTACTGGTACTCCTTAGAACCACAAAACGCGGGGCCAAATAACCACTTGGCACAAGTATGAGAGTCCTTTCTGCTGAGCTGATTTTTCCTAAGCGTTAAGCTGTATTTTGAGGAATATTAATTGTCGCTGTATCTTTGAAATACAAGCGAAGCTGAAGAGCTCATCTAACAGCTTAAGCACAGGGTGTCTGGTGAGATCCCAGTGGAAGACATCTAGGAGTAAATCCAGCTTTCCAAATTCAGTCTTTGTTGTCGTAAATGACAGGAACCGAGCAGCTGCCCGAGCAGCAATAACACAGGAGCAGGTTTTTATCCACTTATTTCTCCCGTGCTGCCCTTTCGCCTGCCAGCAGAGACCCCTCCAGCCAGGGCAGCGTTTCTATGCTCTGTTCTGCAGCATACGGCAACCTTGCTCGCACGTCAATGAGCACCCGCTGACAGCTGCGCGAGCAGCCTATATGAAGACGATGCTGGGCCACGTTTATCCACGGTTTGGCTCAAACGGCCCCTCCGGGCTGCCCTGGGGCGCGGGGCGGGCGGCCCCCAAGCACGTAGCGTGCGCTCGGTCGGTGACGACCACGTCTAAGTGAGCTGAAACCACGGATTGCCGCGGGGGATAAAGCCACGGGAATACCCTGCCGGTGCTCACGGAGCACCAGGGAAACCCGCGCGATGCAAGGTCCGACCACACCGTGCCGTGACCAGACGAGGGATCTCTGATAGACTCTTCTCCTCCTCCCCATTTTTTCTGTGGAAAGTGCCATTTTCTGCCCCTATCCTTCCTTCCACCCTGCCTGACCTGTCGATGCCGAGTGTCAGGCTGGCACTCGGCCCACATCGCTCAGGTCAAGCTTTCGGTTCTGCTTGACAAGGTGCTGCACAAAGCCAAGTCCAACTCCAGCACGAGACACTACGAGGAGGCTCCCTTTAACGCACGGAAAACACCCCGTGGGAAGCGTCTCAGAAACGGGGATGTCCCAAAGCACATGACAGTGCAAAGGAAAAGCCCATTTGCTAGGATGCCACATAGATCAGTCACTTCATTAAAATGAAGAAATACATAAAACTGCTAAATTAACGGAAGGTCAACAACACTATTCAAGCAGCATAAAGAGGCTCGGACTCGCGTTTTGCTGTACGTACCACGGGCTGCAGCGGGGCGCCCGGCATCATGGCGTTGGCGAGCTGCATCTGCTGGGCCAGCATGGCCATGTTCTTCTGCTGGATCAGGTTATTGCGCCCATTGATCTCCAGCTGCGTTTTTAAGTGCGGCGGTGGGTGAAGGTATTTGCAGTTTTCCCTTGAACATCGGCCCTGAAGAAGAGAACGAACACAGCTGGGTTAAGCGGTCCTGGGCACATCGTCCTGCATCCCGTCGCTGACCGAAACCAGCACAAAAAAGTCACGGACCTGGGGAAGCCTCCAGCACATCACGGCTGCTGCACAGTCTACCATCAGCTGCTTCCTCTGGGTTTCTAAACTATATATTCTTGCAGTAGAGCCCTAAAAACACTGTTTATTGCTAAAGTTGCTAAAGGCAAGTGAATACCAATAGTTCTGAAAGTTCCCTACTTGCAGGGAAGAAGGTTTTTCCCGCGGAGCGCTGCTGGCGGGGCCTCGGACACGCAGCCCCCAAGGCAACGATGCCCCAAACCGCGGGAACCGGGCACGAACGCGGCTTCCAAAAAGCTTCCCACTTCCCAGGACCCCCGAGCTGCGGCTCCCGAGCGGGACGCCGACGGCACAACAACGTGAGCGTTGGGACACCGCGCGGCGGGGGGGACGGGAAACCCTCCCTGCCCAGCTGCAGTGCTAATTACCATCATCACCGTTACAATTATCGCACCTCTCCGGAGGCGTCACAACTAAAACATCCCAGATCAGAGAGCGATCCAACATGTCCCATGACATCCAAAAACGCTTATTCATTAACAGGGAAGCTTTACACACTACTCTCTAAAAGTGAAACCCCGGAGCCCGTTCTTCCACAAAAAAGATGATGGTAATAAAGAAACTAAAAAGGAGGAAGCTGGGAGGAACAGGTTCCTTAAATTAGCATTTTTTGCTTTATCCATTCGTCTTTGAAACAAATCCAAACAGGAGCAATGACAAGGCAAAAGGCAGCCTTAACTTAAGTAAGAAGCCATTTTTATCAGGAAACATTAATTCAATACAGTTTGACCTTATACTGCAATTTTCCTCGAAAAGGGAAAGTGTATCCTTGTTGCGGGACCTGCCAGAAACCTAATCTGCACCATCATTTTCGTCTCTCCTTCGGTCAGGATAAATGCTTTGGTTCTCCCCCCGCATCCGTCTCTCCCGGTGGCAGCCCAGATTTCTTAAAGCTCCTTTCCCGGCTGGCCAGCCGCCGCGGGAGGACCCGGCACAGGGCGATACCCCGATACAATGGAAAAACCTCCCCCCGCGGCGGGCAGGCGCCTTTCACGGGGCCTTTGCTCTTCCCATGTGGCCCGGCACAGCATTCCCATGGGGCATGGCACAACATTCCCGTGGGGCCCGGCACAGCATTCCTGCAGGGCCTGGCACGGCATTCCCATGGGGCCTGGCATGGTGTTCCTGCGGGACCCAGCACAGCATTCCCGCGGTGCCTGGCATGGCATTCCCATGAGGCCTGGCATGGCATTCCCGTGGCGCCCAGCACAATATTCCTGGGGGGCTGGGCACAGCATTCCCATGGGATCTGGCACAGCATTCCTGCAGGGCCTGGCATGATGTTCCCGGAGGCCTGGCCTGGAGTTCCCGCAGGGACTTGCAGGGCATTCCCGCAGGCACGGCACGGCATTCCCGTGAGACCCAGCACGGCATTCCCGCCGCCCCGAGCACCCGAACAGCCCGGCACGCGCGGCGACAGGAGCGGCACGGCACTAAAAGCCCGGAGCTCGCTGGGGCCGGCGCTCCCCCCGGCACCCCCGCAGCACCCAGCGCTGCCCCACGGCTCCCCTTTAACAGCGGTGCTTATGTCCGCTCGTCCTCTGCTGATTACCGCTACCGCGAGCAACGTGGGGCAGGATCAGACGGTTACTGGGCGCCTGGAAGACGATATGTTGAACTGGCACAGGGCAAAACTCGATCTTAATTACGGTGAAACGAGTAACATGAAACTGCAGCGCGTGTTCCTTCGATCAGAGAGCAGCAATGAGCCGAGCGGGTTCAGGAACGCAGATTAACCTCAGTTTTCTTATTCGCTCTGAAGATGTTCGCGCTTCCCCTCTTTCCCATCCCACGTGTGCCAGTCGCTGGGGAGGGACCGCGACCCAGGACGGCGAGCTCGGTGCCGCGGGGTGCTGAACACCCCAGCGAAGGAGGTCCAGGCTGCTCCGTACCTTGCCGGAGCGAGTCTGCAATCCAGCACTGCGGTGTACAGCACGTTTATTTAATGCATTTCATAGACTCCAGCGTGCCAAGGCCAGAAGAAACCGCTGCAACGACCGAACCCGACCCCCTCGCCGGTTCCCCCCGGGAACCAGGGAACCTCCCGCTCCCACAGCCACGTCCTCACCCAGCCCGGCGGTTCCCTCCGGCAGCAGCTCATCTTCCAGGAAGACAAGTTGTTTTAACTGATAGACTACAAAAATAGGGCACATTCCTGGGAAAATTGTGCTTATAGCTAGTTATCATTAGTTATCATCAAAAAATATACATCATCTTTCTTGCTTTTCTGTCCCTTTGGGGTCTGTTGCAGCTTTTCACTTCCAACCTTTCTGAATTTCCAGATCCCAACAAGTTTTCCAAAAGAGGTGCAGGCCTCTGCCTTTGGAACCAGTCTTTCCCTGCTGTTTACATTTATACCGACGGGTCCGTCGGAAACGGTCTGCAGAAGCCCCAGGAATCAGAACCTGCAGGCTGAAAACCCCTGTTAAAAATCTGGATCTAGAACATAGGCTGCATTAATCTCTTTTATACTGCAAACCAGTAATCTCTTAATAATCTCCTCACTAAAATCAAATAACTTAAGTCACCGAAGTTGAAGGCAGATTTTCATTGCCCTGAATGCGTTCTGCAGACCTTTTTTGAATCCTTTTCTACTTTTTCAATAATAAAATCCATACCACAAGTGCATAAATTCTGAGAAACAAAAATCGAACACACTGGCCCACCATCTGCAATACCGTACCAGCCCGCCGGCAGGATTTTAGCAGTAACCCGATCGATTAAAACGTATTTTGTTTAAGATACGTATGGTCCGGATACGCGCGGAGCGGCACCTCTCCCCCAGAGCTCCCGCGCAGGCAGCAAACCACCGGCCACTCCGAACCCGCGAGCCGGCATCTTCACGTGGGGATGGCAAAAAAAGCAGATACCGGATACGGGACATTGCAGTAAGGCGGGAAAAACTACTAAAATGCGGCTTTGGTGCTAGGGACAAAGCGCCCGGGAGCCGGCTGCCGTTGTCGCGGCAGGGCGATGCGCGGCACGCACGCAGCACGCACGCAGCTCGTGCACGGCACGCCTGCAGCATGGCCGTGCTGCTGGAGAAACGCGAATTTGTGCAGAAAACGGCGTTCCCAGGTGCACGCGGCTCCAGGCACGCACGGTTTGGGCCGGCGCGCAGGCAGGGAGGGGGGCAGCGGGCACGGGCAGCGCAGCCCCGTCGCACCGGGGGCAGCGCGGGAGGCAGGCGGGGAGCGCCGGCCGCTCTCACGTGATGTTTTTCTGCAGCTATCATATCAGCAGCGTCCAGGCAGCGAGCCCGGCCGGGCCGAGCAGCCGGCCTGGCAGTCAGTAAATCAAGGCAGCACGATGCCGGCGGTACTTTACAGGGCCCCGGCGAGGCGAGGCGAGGCGAGGCGAGGCGGCCGGGGGAGCAACCGCACGCAGCATCACGACGCAGGCGTGCCGCCAGCCTCGCCGCGGACACAGGGCGATTCCTTGAGCTGCCGCTGGCTCCCGACTCTTGTTTTAGCCTTCAATGTAAATATTTCTTTAAGAACAAATGGTTAATTTCCTACGCTTTATACTTGCATCACGCAAAAGCGCTCTGAAAGGGAAAAGTGCATTTCAGTTTGGGTAGGAACCGCGGGACTCGGTCCGAGCGCATCTTTGCCGGACTGGCACCGCCGGGCAGCTCCGAAGCAGAGCCCCGTCAGGCAGGAATCGCGTATCCGGATAATTACATATTTGCAATACGGTATTTACATCCTGCTCTTTCCAGGGCATTCATCAACTCTGAACCGAATCTGAACCGATAGCGGTGGACCCAATAACTTCTCTGGACAGAAGAGGCAAAAATCATCAGCAAAAATACTTTTTGCCTAAAGCAAATGCCTGGCGCCAGGGCCCCCGTCCTCCGTCCTGCAGCGGCACCGCGGCGAGGCCAGCCCGCGACGCGGGGCGGCTCCGGCCTCCGGGCCCGACCCAGGTCCCCTCGCGTCCAACACCATCTGCGAGAGCGGCTTTGGACCTCGCTGAAGGAGCGGGACCGAGACCGGGAAGGGCCTCGCAAGCTTTCAACCCGTGCATGTTCGCAGGAGCGTGCACGAGAACGCACGCAAACCTCGGACAACGGGGAAACCACGGTCAAATCCGTTTTGCAAAAATCGCCCCAATAATTCTGCATTCTGAAAATACAGCATGGGGATTTCTAGGAGACTTGGATCATCCAATTTTGATGCTACGCCGGGACATCCAAGACTTTCACGCAGGCAGGCGCGAGCAAGCCGACTGCTGCGAGGTCACGGCCGCGCTGCTCTCTGCGACACGCGTCCGGCCCTGCGGAGCCCCCCCGTACCAGCGGCTCTCCCTCCTTCCCAGGGAGGATTTTCTTTCGGACGATATGCTGAGCCCATTTTGGGTAATAAAAGAGTTCCTGGAATTCACTCCCGAGTTTGCAGGCTCGTTTATCCCCCACACTCGTGGCTTATGCAACGCGGGCACCCAAAACGCCTGCTTTTTCCTCGAGGGGACGTTTAACGGAGACGCCAGCAGACGTCAATAGCTAATTAACGAGAAGATAATTTGAGCGCGGGTTTTGCAGAAGCCTCGGTGCAAGCGTGCTGCCCTGCCCGCAGCCGTGCAACGCGCACAGCCGCTCCCGCCCGCGCCGGACCCCCGCGGCCCCGGCTGCCCCACACGAGCCAGCGACACCCGGACGGCTCCGGCCCGGTGACACCCCTCCGCGACCCCCCCGGGGGGGACCAGCCCTTGCTCCGTCACTCGCTTACTTCCAGCCCCTGCCTCCCCCTCGCCGCTTTTAAGGAAAAATGGGGTTTTTCCTGCAAACATGGCTCAAGTGAAGAAGGGACACAACCACCTGCCCTGCTGCGCCAAACGGGATTTTTTGCATGTTTTGGTGCGCGAAGAAAAATGGCCCGGAGCCAAATTAATTCTGCAATTAAAAACTGTTGCTCAGCAACATGCTTTAACGGGTGCACAGCGGCGGGCGGCACGCTCGGAGCGCACGGGCACCAACGGCACCCGCCTTCCCGCGTGCCCGGGACATCCCTGCTCGCTCCCGCCCGGAGCAAAGCCAAAGAAAGAGCCGCCCCGGCCCGCGGGCTTCCTCCGGCTCTGACCCAACGTTTCTTCCTCAGGCGGCTTTGCAGTACTGTGGTTAAATACACCGTCCTGCGTGCAACAGCCCCGTCGGTACTGCTGCACTAAATCAATGGGACAAGCTCTGCATTCCCCGAGACGCGAGAAACCAGGCTTTTAAACGCAAACGCATCTACAGAAACAGGCTTTAATCTCTTCCGATGGCCTGCGAGAGCTGCCACAGCGCTTAAGCACCTTTAATGTTATGGTGGATCCAACAGAATTTCCATGCACTAAAGTTGCCAAGTCCTGGTTTTCCAGAGGGGAATATAATCCCCCGATATTAAAAGGCTCCCTTCTAAAAATACAAACATATAAAGATTCTCGTGGCTAGCAGAGGTTCGTACAGTTCAGTTATAGGGTATGCAGTAACATTTACGGACATTATTCAGCCAGGGTTAATTACGGGCACTATTACTAATCGCTGCAACATGTTCTGATCGCACCGCGACGCAGAGCGACAGCAACAGAAACCGAGGATGCTCTGCTGCTATTGCGTGCGCTACAGTTGTAGCTGGGAACTGCGTTCCTGCAGCCGGGGCCTTCCCGTAAGCGTGAGCGACCCGCTCCGCACACCCTGCGCCGCTCGGGCGGGTGCTGCTGCTCAGCGTTTCCCAGCAAATCCCGCACCGGGTCCGTGCCGCCACCACACGACGCGCAGGATCCCTGCGAGGTACCAAAACCGGCACCGCGCGGTGCGGCGCGACGGCCCAGGCACCTCCACGGCGCGGCTCTGCGCCCGCCTGCACCGTCCACGATGCTGCGTAACGGGGAGGCCTGGCAGCAAGAGCCGGGGAGGCAGCTGGAGGCAGAGAAACGGGTGGCAATACATGTTTTTTAGTTACCTAATCTAACGAAAAGCCGTAATCCCACTGCGCCCCAGCTGTGCAAGATTAAGAGCTGCTGATGCCAAACAAACCCAGCTCCCTTTTTGGAGGTACCGGTGCCCTTTGACAGCAGAGCTCTGTGCACCAAACCCAGAGCAGGGAGGTGCCTGGCTAAAATCAGCAGCTTTCCTGTAAGTAGTAAAACTATTTATACTGATGCGCATGTGTTTTACAGGAAAACATTTAACTACGCATAAGCTATCACTTTCCTTTTTAAAAATAAACTGCTTTCCCTTGCTGTGCTGTGGTAGCTGTGCTCCGGCCGGCTGAGCACACGCTCAGATTTTCGTCTTGAACACTGAACAAAACCAGTCACGTGGATGCGTTTCCCAGACCCGATCCGAGCACAGCAGGTCCGTCCCGGGGAGGCAATGGGTATCGCTGCACGCTTGGGGCTCTGGAGGCAGAGAATTACCCACAGACAAGGCCATTTTGGCTAAACTCTGACAAAGACGTTATGCACACCAGGGAGGCTGCAGAAACCTCCAAAAACACTGGCCGAGCGCCGGCCCCTGCCACCGCTCGTGGGCTCCTCTGCTTGCAGGAGCTCCGGGCAACACCCACTCGCCAAGGACGCGCGACGGGGACACGCAGAACTGGTCGACCGTGGAAGATCCCCCAAACCAATCCTTCCTGCAGCACGAGCAATGCCGAGCTTCCAGCAACGCGCTAAGCCCTGACACCCGGCCGCGGTTCCCGTCCCCGGGGCCGGCCAGCATCCCTGCGGAGCCGGACCAGCACGCGGATGCAGGCTGTGCACCGGGCACCTTTCTCAGGCCAGGGATTTTGGTTGCTCCTCAAGGACTGAGGAGCTTCCTACTGCATCGTCCTAAAACAGGGCCTTCTTTCTTTCCACCCAAGTGGATTTGCGGTCGGATAATTTCACATTGCTATCTCTCTACTTACTCTATTCTATCCTAAGATGTATTCTGTGTGAACCCTGCTCATCGTTAGTGCAACCCTCTCCTGCTGCAGCGTTCCTCCTCCGCGATGCTGCCCGGATTGCGGGCTGGCCCGCGGGTGCTCCCGCTTCCCGGAGGTGCGGCAGGGCACGGCACGGTGCACGGTGCAGCCCGGCACGGCATGGCCCGGTGCAGCCCGGCACGGCCCGGCCCGGTGCACGGTGCAGCGGTGACTCAGGGCCAGGCGCTCGGCGGCTCCCGGGCGGCTCCCGGCTGCAGGCAGGGCGGGTCCACAGAAACCTCCGCTGCGCTGCTACCGCCCTTTCTAATAAAAGCCAGATAAAATCGTTCCGAAAATATCCCAGAACTAGACTGTCGAGAAGGGCTCACTTTCCAGAGAAAACAAGCGCGGAGGCTGTTCCTTGCTGTTTCCACAAGGGTTTTAAAGCGGCATCGGTGCCCCTGCAACGGCCGCAGCGGCACGTCCTCCCGCGGGAACCGAGCAGCCCTTCGGACGGGCTCTGCTCTCGGGAGAACCGGCCTCTGCGTTTCGCCTCCCCGCTGGTCCGGTGCCAAAACCGGCGATCCGGCACAACCCTGGTGCGGGGACGGCAGCTCCTCCCGGGGAGCCCCGGGGCGGGGGCAGCCCCCTCGCAGCACCCACCGCCCCGCACGGCCCCGCGTCACGGCCCCGACCCAGCCGGGGATGCCGGAGCCCGGCCCGGAGCCCGGCTCATCAACCAACATAACTGACCTCAGTAAATGACGAGTTCTACATCACTTAGGTTAACCACGAACAAGCAGCCCTGGAAGACGACGTTCACGTGCTCGTCCACCTTCCTACTTGACGGCAGCATGTCTGGTTCATTAATATGCCCACAACCTCTAATTTGCTTTTCACACCCAGTTGTGTGTCCGATCAGATGCCACTTCACCATTTAATCCTCGCCTTGCAGCGGCTGCAGGAGGGCCACGGAGCGCGGGACCAAACCACGTCCCCACCGAGCAGACCCCAAACCCCACAGCCAGCGCTGCGCGGGTGCGTTAAGAAATAAGTGGGATGGAGACCAGTCTGCTCCTGTCCTGAGCAGCCCCACGGGCAGACAACCGCAGCGGTGCCAACGGGACCCGAGCGACCGCACAGCGGCATTTCAGCAGCTCCGCGCTGCATTTCTCTCCCTTCCTTCCTAGTCGAATCGGATTAAGGCTCTGGATGAACTTGCCGAGCTCCCGTGGGTTACACCAAACCTGCCGCCCGGGCGAGGTGCGTCCGTCCTCCCGCTAACGCAGCCTCCCCGGGGCAGGGGCAAGCCACGACGCCCGTGTTTCCCCCAACACGGCCCGCGGCGCCGACGGGGACCTTCCTCCCGCTCCCAGATCACGCCGGGACAAGGACTTGGCCTCGCTTCACCGAGCCGGGAGGAGCATGACGTCCCCTCGCCTTGGCCAGCACTGATGCTCGCCAAGTCCTCATAGAATATATATAAATGTATTTTTTTTTAAATGAACAGAAGCAATGAAATAAAAGGATGAAAGGCGAGGCAGCTCGCCAGGCCAGCTTCCCAGGGCCTTCAGACCAGTCTGAATCTGTCCCCCCTCAAGGGCTCTCCTAAGAGTGCAATAGCTGCCACATATCAGCCAAGAAAAGCAGAAAGTACTTTTAAGACGGAAAGCGAGCTCTGGGGTCTGTTACGTACCTGAAACACACATTTATTCTGCCCATAGATACAGGGCTCAGGGCAGTCGATTTACAGTGATGAGCCCGAGAGCTGCACAAGCGGAACGAGTTTTACAGCCCGCAGGGGCGGCAGCACGCGAGCGGCGGGTGTGCAGCACGGCGAGGACAACGCGGTTTCGCCCGCAGGTATTTCAACTAATTCCCAGCCTAAAGTCCCAAACTGGCAAATTTGCAATAGCGATAACCGAAACTCAAAAGCTCCACACGGTTTTGCTTTCGGGGATCTCCACGCCCTCCGCCTAACGGAGGGTTTGCCCGTGCGGTGCTCGGGGAGCGGGGCAGAAACCCCAAAACTTCAGGTTTTACCAGCTCGTTTCTCGTTCTAGGTCCACTCCAGCCTGCTGAAAATGGAAAACCATTTGGGAAACACGTGGGACGCCGTTCCCGGCCCATCGCGGCGGCTCTCACAAGGACGCGCAACCCCTCCTAACAGCAAAGCGCAGATCTTCTTAATAACAATTACATCAATTCGGCTGCAGTTTTATACTTTTTAGCTATCTTTGTGCATCCCCTTGTACGCAGCGGAGCGACCGCGCAGGGACATCCTTACACGCGCACCTTGCAGATAAAAATCTCAAACCCTTATTTATCGCTTTGGTCTACGTTGCTGAAGGCATTTGTACGGGAAGAAACGCAGACAGATGGTCTTATTATTAGAAAATTTAACAGGCTTTAAAAAAAAAAGAAAAAGGAAAAAAAGAAACGCAGCAGACTGAGCAAAGGGCCAGGGTGCAAGCGGGGCCGGCTGGAGAGCTGCTACGGCCTCGGGGGAGCCGGGCTCCGTTTCCGATCGGTTTCGCTCGGGCGTTAGTTCACGTTATCCGAATGGCAATACCTTTCTAATCCTTTTGTATAATTTTGGATCAGTGCTTATATTATTCCAGACATTTACCTAACACACCTGCATGCATATGCATACCACCCGTATCCACAAGCGCTATCAGTATTCCCGCACTGTTTCCCCACGGTCCCCACCATTCCCGGACCAGACGTGCTCCAAGGAAACGGGAGCCTCCGGCAGCACGAGGGGCTGCGGCTTTGCAGCCCCCCCGTCGGGGCTGGTTCCCCCCCCAGGAGCTGCAATTGGGGAACGGCGGTCTGGGAAACACAAATCGTTTCTAGCCAAGGGCTTCGGCAGCCGCGCTCCCGGAACGCCTAAATCCACAAAATCCTTTTATAGCAATCGCCAGTAATCCGCATGATCCTCGCTCAAGCGTGTAATAACAAACCTTTTTAAGAGCAAAAGGAACGACTTTATTCCAAGATCAAGTAAAACACACGCGAGATTTAATCTGCTTATCGCCGGGCTCCCCGGCGGGCAGCCAGCGAGGGGCCAGGAGCAACGCGGTGCCGGGAAAGCCCCAGCGGCTGCAGGCGCCGGCCGCCGCTTTTAGCAGCGTTCCCATGCACGCTGCATCGTTTCCCTGCAAATGACTCAATCTTTGGGAAAAAAAAGAAAAAAAAAAGGCATTTAGCTATCTAGCCTGTTCTTAAGACGTCAGTAGTCCCAAGTAAGTGATTAAAGCTAGCAGCAGACACTGAGGATCTTCCAGGTTCCACTGCAACCGTCTAATGGATGCATTGCAGTGTAATTAATATTTAATAACGTTTTAAGGCTTCTAACTTGTTCTGGCGGTGCCTGACGGAGCAGGCAGCTGCGGGCACCCGGCCCGAGCGGGGGGGATGCGCTGCGCAGAAAGGCGGGGGCAGCCCGCCCGAGCCCCCCGCACCGCTGACGCGGGCTGGAGTCCCCTCCGACTTTGTTTCCCTTTCTAGAAGCCAAAAATCATTGTACAGGTAAACGTGTGCATGTTAAATAGAAAAAAATTAGTATTTTTCATTTGTTTTTGCTGTGCACAGCGGCACTGTAAAGTCTCTCCTACCTGGTGCAAGCAGCGGGGTGGTTGTCATGGAAACCCAAACTGCAAAATTAGCATCCTCGCCCAGCGTAAACACACCGGGGAACTCTCCCTCGCAGCCGCTACGTGTAAAACCCAAGTGCTGTAGTGCAAAAATAAGATCTTGCTTTTATGATTTTCGGACAGAAAAACGCAGTCGCGCTGCTGCTCACACGGGCCAGGTGATGGTACTCGAGGAACAGCCACGCTGGCAGGACCCTCCTCCAAATCCGACTGTGCCCGGCGCCGCGAGCGGCCCCCGAAGCGCAGAGGTGCTGCCAGCCCTGGCGTCTGGGTCGCTGCAGCCCAGCATCGGGCCGCCTGCTTGCTTTAACGGGGGAAAAGCCGTTCCCCCTCCGCAGAGCTCCGGCTCGAGGTTACGCCGCGCCGTCGCACCGACGGCAGCAGGGACATAAGAGCACTGACGCAGTCACAGCCGCAACCGCCACGCTGCTTTCTGCACGCAAGCCATCCGGTACCCAGCCTGCAATGCATTCGCTGCACAGACAAAAACAGCCTTCAAAAATATATAAAAGTTCTGTGATTTGACTTTTTAATTACACATACAATTAATTTCCCTATTTACGCTCTGCATCTCATTATCTGCAGTTATTTCTGTGCCACCATAACTGCACTCGCAGCTGTGCTCGCCTCTATTGCTGTGACTGCAAGGAAGCCGCTTGCTCTTTCCCTATTATAAGGATGGTAATTTGACGGCAGTCCTTTAGATAATCCTATGCAATTGTGCACGTTTTAATTTCCCGGTGTTTGTAAATGTTTAGACCGGTTTCTCATCGCAGCAGAGATCCAGTTGCCCTCCCGGCTGCGCTGACGGCCTTACGGGTCTGTTCTCTGCCCGCCGCCCCGGCGCCCCTCAATCCCCCGGCACAACTGCATCCGTCTTCTCTGCAACTTATTTTTCCTGCTGCTTTCCACAGTGGGAAGCAGCAGGGCGCTAAAAGGGCAACTGCGATAAGTCATGCTTAAACCTAAAGCACTGGAAGAGCTGAACAGGTAAAAGCCGCTATTTAATACGTGCAGAATTCGTTCAGGAAACCGAGCAGAACACACCAAATTTGCCGTAACAAAACGCTATTTGGGTAGGAACTGCATTAGGCCTCATCGCAGCTGCTGAAATGCGCGCTCGTTTTTCAAGGCGCGGAGACCGCAGAGCACTGTATACCTACGGGGCTAATCCAGAAAAGAGAGATGAAAACCAACAGCTGGTAGCACGCTGCTATGAGATGCAAACGCGACACGGCGCGTAGGCACCGGCGGGAAACGAAGGCGCGACGGCGGGCGTTTGCAGCGGGCGGGCACCGCTGGAGCTCACCTCCTGCAAGCCCGGCTCAGCCCTGCTGCGTGGACGCCCCAGACGCGCCCTGCTACCTCTCCTCCGCAGCGTCCGGCAGCAGCCAGGCGAGCAGGCTGCTTCGGCACCCGAGAGCAGGGACCTCTGCAAACATCCCTGCAGAACTACCAGGCACCATAAGCGTCACCCCTGCTAGTACGTTTTTGCGCAGACGGTTTAATTTCTCCTGAAATCTCCGTGCGCGGGGCCCTCGCAGGCGCAGGCTCCACGCAGCCTGGCACGCTGCACTATGCAGGCAGCTACACGGGGGAGTCTCCAGCCCGCTGCCGTCCTAGTTAATAACGTGGCTGTGGAGGGACCGAGGCCCAGGTGAAACGAGGACACACACTGCAATTTAGTGCTTTACCTGGCAAGATGTCCACTGCGACGCGGCTGGCCAATACTGCACGGTGTCTTTTGTCATTTATAGTAAAGGTCACTGCTGAGTAACAAAAAGTTAACATCACGTCGATAAATTGTTCTCCAGTGCAGCAGAAGCCCTTCTTTATAAATCTGAAGGTCAATTACCAACATTATTTTTGTTTGGATTTTTATTGAAGATGGGTTGATTTAAAAGCACTGGTGAAAACTGCAGCCATACATCACGCATTGCACGAGCCCTCGAAATCACTTCTACGGGCACCATCTGAACAGGCTAAGTCAATATATCGACATGGTCTACATAAAAACTATAGTTTCTCCATTTTCTTGCCTTGCAGACTGAGCTCTTAAACCTCACTACTCCTTTTGCAGTGTTTTTTTTGTTCCTAACAATATAGTATCTTGACAGATTATTTTAAATACAGTTGGACTAAATTTATTATGTAAATAGTTTATTAATTGAAGAACCAAGACTTGAATCGACTGAAACGATTCATAAATTATATCTTAAATCACATAACATTAGTGGGAAAAATAATTGTTAAAATATTAGTTTATTCATATGAAATTGATGCAAATTTGATCGAAAAATGAAAAGCTAAACTTAATTTGAAAAAATTTGAATTTTATCTAAGCACAAGTGAAACAACTTTTTTTGGCATTTTGTTTGGCCACTGATTCGAAATGAAGAACCCAATTATTTGCCTTCTGCTAATGGTAAAACTTTGCACCAGTACTTACACCCGCCGGGATGCAGGGCCGGTCCTCAGGGCTCTCGCTTCAATTAGCCCCACGCACATGTCGCGACGGGCTTCCCCGCGCGGCTCCCGCGGGCCTGGAGCCGCTCCGCACGGAGCATCCCTGATTCCCATCGGGAATGTGCCACGCCGCCCCTCCTGCTCCACCTTCCCTGTTTCTTCACTTCTCCTAGCAAATTCTTTTCCTTTGCAAATTCAAATGCAAAGGTACACGAGCCCTTGTGCCTGCCATATTCCTGTCAAATAGTGAAAACTCCTCCTGCAAATTGCTGAGCCTCCCCCATCCACGTGGTCACGTCCACCACGAAGAGGCGGAGGACATGCCGGCGGGGAGGACCGAGCGCTCGCACAGAAGACGGGGTGATGCGGCACGCGCCGACGGGGAACAGCCGAACGATCGCTTTTGTCTGCTGCATGACGGCCGAGCCAGCCCACGTTCTACCCTCCGCTACTGCTAATTTCTGTGAAAGCCGAACTGTTCGATCACTAACACGTCTCAATTTCAGGAAATTCTCTATTAAGAAAAAATGCAATTTCTGTAAATCTATCACTCATGAAAAATGCAGAACTAACGGGGATCACTTGGGACGTCCACGGGGCAAGGTCCTCCCGGGCAGCCCCCGCCCGGCGCGCCGAGCCCTCGTCACCAGCGCCGGCCTTCGCTGCGAGCGGCCGAGGCGCGGCGGGGGGAGCCCCCCCCGAGCAGGCACGGGGGGTCCCGGGGAGCCCCCGCACCCTCCGGCGGGCACGGCAGCGGCACGGGGGCAGCAATGTTACTCTGCCGGGAAAAGCGAGGAGTTACCTCCGGTCACCCTGGCTCGGGTGCAGAATCACCCCCCTGCTAAAATCCTCATAAAATGCCTGAAAGGAGGGGAAAAAATCACTGTCTGGGCAGTACGAGGTGGTTTAATTCTATTCCAAGATATTTAAAGTGGTTACACAACAGATAAGATCCCCGATTGTGCAGCAACCCTACTAAACTTAGCAGGCTCTGCGTGCACTCTAAGCCTTGCATCATCAGGCTCCCCGGTAAGAGTGTGTTTCCAGAAGTTTGCAAAGAGCAGTAATTTTGAATTACAAGCGTGAAAAAAAGATCTCAAGTCTCTTTCGGTGATCCCGTGCTGCAGCCTCCGCCGAACAGCAAGCTCTGCCTCTCCCCGCAGCTGCTGGGAGCTGGCTAGCCTTTCAGTGAGACCAGACGAAATAAATCCAGCGCGTTTCCCTCACGGGGTCACGAGGAAGCCGCGGGCGGCGGGGTGTAGCTGAGCACTGCATCGCTCAGGTGGGGTAAGACGAAGTGACCTGATTTTCAGGAATGCAAACAGCTCTCGGCTCCTCGCCCCCACACGCACAAGGTGTTTTACAACGAAGCAAACTCTCTGCGATGAAAACGTACTGCTTCAATAACCTCCAAACCTTGCTACCTAATTACTGCACGCACACGGTGCTGCCAAAACAAAGGCGAAGCAGCAGCTATGGAGGAAAAGGGGGAGCAGTGTCAGCAGGCTGCGACAAAGACGCTCTCTCGGGCATTAAAGCAGAAACCAGTGTTTTTAAGTCTACCGGGACAAGTAGCCGTCACCCGGACAGATGTGCGGCACTGGAACATCTGGAGGGGACCGCGCTGTCCAGCACCTCTGCAGCCTGACGCACGACTTGTGTTTGGCGGCTTGCAAAACCCCACACTTGCAGCCCTTGGCGTGCAGGTTGCTTACACAGCAATTAAACCAAGGCCACTGGGTCCGCCCGCAAAACGTGGAGAGGCCAAAATAAGGAAGGAGCCCCCGGAGCGAGGCGGCACGGGTCCTGGAGCGAGTACGGGGCGGTGCCCGGGCTTACGCAGACCCGGAGCTCACTGCTGATGTCAACCGCAAGGGGCGAAACATTGAGCGCTATAAACTCACGGCAAGCGAACGCACGGAGATGCTGCACACGGCCAACCCGGGCGGATCTGCCGGAGGGATGCTGCAGGCTGTTAAGGCCTGCGCAGGTCCGCGACGAGCTGTTGGATGCTCTGCGGCAGGATGCTATCAACGGGAGAGGCAAGAGCAAGCACCGACCCGGCCTGGAGCGCGACACGTCACTGCCGCTTCCCAGCCCGGCGTCTCCGCGGGGCAGGAGCCAGGACGACAAGTGATGCCGTAGCAGAGACCAAACTGCTGCAGCGGTTTCAAACAAAGCCATACGAAAGGGAAAACTCTGGGGTGAAAAAGGGAAAAAAGGAAATTTTAACAATTTTCAAGAAAAAACTCCACTGTTTTCCAAAACAGGGCACTCGGGGAAGCCAACTCATCCTGCTTTTGGCGAAACAGTGATTGCCAGTGAAACACATCTTTTCAAAACAGCTCCTCTACAGCCCGGCCGGGGAGCTGCCGGGGCGCTGGATCGCTCAAGACGGACAGCGGAGCCGCTCGGGAAGGAGCAGGGAAACCGCAGGGAAACACCGCAGGGAAAACGATGCAAAGGGAAGGGGACGGGTGGAGGAGGAGGAGGGCAGAAACGGAGGGAAATGAGGTTTTGCACGGATAAAGGTAACTGATGGCTATTCCGCACACTGCACCATGTGTCCTGCCTGAAATTACAGCCACGCTCCAGGCAAATTCCCTGGGACCCTGTCGCCAAGCGCCCCGGCCGCGCAGCACTGCACAAATAAATAACGCCCCCGACTCGCCCGGGTACCTCCACGGCCAAAGGGGTGATTCCTTGCAAGGGACGGACAGCCTGCTCTGCCAGCCGGCCGAGCGAGCCGAGCCCCCGCGGGAACCCCGCTGCTGGCCGAGCCCCCGCCGCGGAGCGCGCCTGGCCACGGGAGCGATGCAGCTGCGCCAGCAAAACAGGCAAGCGAGATCCAAAACACCATTCCTGGTATAAGTGGTTATGATGCAAAATTTGCCCTTTCTTATAGAAAAAAATTTCTAGAACTGAATAGGGATAAAGTCAACAGACAATGAGGAGCGCTTTGTGTGTGTGTGTATATATATATATGTATATATGGTCATTGTTTATCACCATAAAACCTATAGAACTTACTTGGGAATGGTTTCTCTTCCATACAATTTACAAGTTTACAGACTTTAGTAGATACAAATTAAAACACAATAAATACTTCTAAGCGGTACAGAGTAGTTTTAAAAAAGAGGCTCTCTCCCATGCTCAGCCAGACCTCTTGTATTCTGTAGGTTAAAAGTCTTTAATGCTACGTGAAAGAAGCTATTGCACGTTTTACACCACTTGCAGTCATGTGGACTTTCTGAGCGCTATTCAACTTCTACTAGCTTTATCCCTACTAAATTTTAGAAAGTGTTTCTGTAAAAGAAAGCAAAACTTTAAACTTGCCCCCAGACTACGTATCTGCACGGTATCTCCTGTAGCTTAGCTAAAATAAAGGAGGGAATTTTGACATGAAATTGCAGCAATGTTTCACAATAGGATTTTTCCTTGCATTTAACTGAGTCAGGGGTACTTTAAGCTGTGTTAGCTAAAGAATTTAGGTAGAAATTTCAGATTTGCTTCCTACAAAACCCGGCCGATATCCAGAGACGTGGAGCGCTGAGGATTCCTCGCAGCTCCGTTGCAACGAGGACGCGTTACCCCTGCTGCAACACGTGGCCCCAGCTTAAGCCCAGGCCCCCTGAGGAGTCCTGGGGGCTCCGGGCCGGCGAGCGCCCGCAAGAGCCCGGCGACGCCTGCAAGGGGATCCAACGCGCTGTGCGTAAAATCAGGGTAAAAACGCAGGCTATTTTTAAGCACTCGGGATGACTGGGTAGGTTGTAAGTGGCGGAGCAGAGCGAGGCCGTGAGTCAGCTACGCACGGTCACCCCCAATACACAAAAATAGCTTGTTTATGCCTCCCCGCGCGTTATTTTTACATGCCGGGCAGCGCTGGTAGCTTTGGCCGCTGACTGCCGCCGAAGTTAGTGGAAGCACACGCCACGGAGCAGACGCACGTTTTGCAGAAATGAAGCGACTTTGGGCTCGATCCGGGGGTGTCTGCTGGGGGTCTGCACCCGGGGCCCCCCCAGACTCCCCGCCACTCTTGGGGCAGCTCCCTGCACCCCAATGCCGAGGCACCGCTGCCGGGTGCCGGAGCCAACGAGAAGGAACAGGAGAATCCAGCACTTATTAAGGATGCAAAACCATGAGTGACCTCTAACACACCAGGTAGTCGCCCCCCCGCAGTCTGATTTCCATGGCCAGGTCAGCGCTTGCCGCCTTTGCCAAGAGCCACGTTAAGGATAAAATAAATGACTTTATCACCCGGGGTTGGAAGCATTCTTCACTCCTGACTTGATCTACGAGAGAGCAACGACCTTCATCAGCTCCCAGCCCCGACCAGATCTGCGCCGTGACCTCAAAGCGAGCGGTCCTCCGTCCCTCACCAGCCAGGGCCCCCGTCCCTCTCCCGAGACACATCCGACGCTAAGGGCACCTTCGAGGGAGCTGCTGCTGCCAAAAAAGGGAAGAAATACTTGTTCTCAGATGCTCTGGAGGGAACCATTCCCAAATCAACACGAGCCCAAGGTTTCCTATGAGGCAGAAACAATTCTTTCGTACATAAAAACAGTATTTATCACCTTTCCAATAGGTCTTTGCTTTGCTCACCTATTACATACTTTCCAAATTACATTTTTTAATGTTTATTTTCCCAGGGTAGTTTGTTCTTTTCATCGCTAGATTTCATTAGCCCCCGTCTGACAGCTGGTCTTCTACCAGTAACCGCAAACTGGGGGTCTGCCCCTTCCCGTCACCCTTTCTGCGTAACACCCGCAGCACCTCCAAGCCCGCGCCGCAGAGAGCTCGCTGCCCCCGTGCAAGCTCTCACCAGCGGCTGAGGGACCTTTGGGGTCCGCCGGTGCCGGCCGGGACGGTACCGGCACTTGCCACGTCCCGGGGTGGCCGACGCCTGCCTCTCCCGGTCCGGTCCCTGCCAACGCAGAAGGGTCCTAGCCGCGGCCTTGAACCAAGAGACCCAGATACCCTTCCGTGACGCTTTCCTCTTACTCAGCCCAAGGAAAGCCCCGGTGTGCCGTGCTTGCTTTAAGTGCTGTGCTTCAACTAGTGACACTTTCTCAGCGTTTTCCTGACGGCTGAAGCTCACCAGAAACTGCCCGATGAGGTGGCCAAGTCCAGCCAGCCCGCTGACCACTGGTGTGTCCTGGTGCGTCTTCCACAGCCCCGTCCACGTTCGGCAGCGAGGGAGGCCCGTCGCCAAACACGGCGGCGAGGGAGGCCCGTCGCCAAACACGGCCTCAACAGACTGGTACCGAAAGCGAACTGCAGTGGTATGGATGGACCTTGGGCGGGCATCCAGGACTTTCAGACCCAAATATCTTATATCCGCCTCAGAAGTCCATTCTGAACGCACTTATAGCGAGCAGGTTAACCAACGACGAACTCATCTCTGATTCAGAAAGCTGCTTTGGAGTTTTGTAACCGCTGCACATGGGATTCTCCCAAAAAGCAGACATTTAGCATCATTTAAAACCCACAAAAAAGCGAGTACTGCAGAGACAGAGAACGCGCCCAGGGCGCAGGCTGCTCTCGAGGACTGGAGCAGGACAGGGAGCAGAAGCTGCTTGCTCACAGCAGACACCTCTGTATAAGAGACATCCAGAAAACAACTATAAACCCAAACAACTGTAGGCACAGCACAGTCCCGCCGAGGACAGCTTCACTAAAGCATTACAAAAACGTGCCGTGGGAAGAGCTTAAGTGAAGAGCCAAAGCTCAGCTTTCCCCGGGGGAGGTGGGAAGCTGCTTTCTCCTTGATGCCGTCCCACAGCCCGCAGCAGGTTCAGGTCACCGCAAACCGGGGCTCTGGGGGGCCGGTCCCCCCCCCGGGCGCTGCCCGCGCTGCCCAGCTCCGCGGCGGGGTGGGAAAGTCCTCGTCTGCTCGCAGGCAGGAGCCGCGGCGCGGGGATGCCGGGGGACGCCGGGGAAGCTGCTGGAAAGCAAACGTTGCTCAACACGAGAAGGATATCGGGGAAAAACTGACAGAGTGGAATAACAGGAAGCTTAGTCATTTCTGGACAAAAAGAGACAAAGCGCGAGCGAGAAGTGGGAGGGAGCGCGGCGGCGAGGAAAGAGCAGAAAAGGCCCACGGGCAGCCGCGGCAGGCAGACACGGAGCACAGCTACCGCTGTGTGCACCGGGCAGCGCACGGGTAACCGAGGCCGCAGGGAAGCAGCACCTGCTCTCGCACTCTCCACCTCCGCTGCGGATCCCAAAGCCGCTGCACACACTTTTTTTAAAATGCAACTCCTTCCTCAAGGGGAGAAATACAGCATTTTCACTTACCTGCACAGACCCGCTCCGTTGGAGCCGCAAAGCTAATAGTTCTCCTAACGGGGAAGCTGGTACTTGTAATGCTGAGCCGACACGCGTGCCCACGCTGCGCGCGGGAGCAGGGCGGGGGGATGCTGGCCATGCCGTGGGGCGGCGAAGCAGCCCGTCCCGCTGCCTCTCCGGGCGGGAACCAGCTCTGCTCCCGGGAAAAAGGGCCCAGGTAAAAAGAGCACGGTCAGAAAAGTGACCGGTAGGAACAGCTGGCATCAAAGCCCGGACGGCTAAACCCTGTCAAAGTTAAGGATCGGGGGGAAAAGTCAGTAAGCGCTTGATAAAGCTACGACATGCATGACGACCGCGTAAGCGAAGCAGAGGGTACGTACGCACAGCAGCTGCTGCTCCTCGGCGTCTGCAAGGACGCACAGAACATCTGGGCTTGGAGTGAACCAGGGGCTGAGAATTAACCTCTGCTATTTAGCCTGAGCTGTTCAATAAAGATCAATGGATATGAATGATGGGGAACACGCAGGTTTATTTTTCTCAGGTTAAATAATCATGTAATCTGCCAAAACACTGCTCTGCGGTCAGAGCTCCCTTTAAATGTGTACTTTAACACGGGCACCGACAACCGAAGTGTCCTGCCACAAAAACAACCTGTGCGGGCAGCAGGAGAAACCTGGTTTCTGGTGGAAGTTTAGCTCCCAGGTCTTTTCCGCTCTTTGCTTATTTCCCGAAGCCACCGGCGGGACGGCACGCTGGCTCCAAGGACCAGAGCTGGCATCTTTGGGGATGACTATCCTGGGCTGGATAACGAGTGAACAAGTAGTATATACCTTAATGGACCATAATTAACCTGCTGAGGATTTTTTTTCCCAACATAATTAATACTGCAGAGCAATAGGATGTTTGAAACATCTACAAGCAACATTATCTGGTGTTTTTCAAACAGCAGTTGAAAACATTCACCAGCGACTCAAAACCCTCCGTAAACAAGAAAACACAACATAAAGTGCTATAGGCAAAAAAAGCATCAACCTCTTCGATGCTTACAAGGTAATACTGCATCTAGATGCCATTTTTGCTGTTTTGTGTTATTAATAACTGCATTATCTCTTCGTAATGCAACACGAAGCAGCACAGTTAATAGGTGGCTGCTCGCCGGTGAGCAGCAGTGTGGCACCCGCTCCCCGGCAGCGAGGTTCTCCTCCCGCGGAGCGGCACGGCGCTGCTGCAGGCAGCGCAGGACTGATGCAAAGGCGCGAGGAAAGGATGCACACGGGCTGCTGGACGCAGATGCATTGACACCAACAGCACCTTAACTCCACTATGGAGCATTGCACCGGTTCCATCACCTTCGCCTCGTGCACAAAAAAAGGGAAATCTGCCCTCTGCAGAGGACCTGCAGGAGCCCGGAGCCCAGACACGAGGTAACATGCAGAATAAAGACTCACGCATCGCAATCTCAGCCCAGAAGCAGTTTTTCCCCTACGTTCAGCACGGGCAAGGCAAAAGCAAGCACGGAGATGGGGGTACCAGCAGCTGAGCGGGAGGGCAGCGTCACACATGTTGGCTCTTTGAGAGCCTAAAATCTCCTTTAATGTATTCCACGCAGATCCACAAGAAAGCAAACAGCTCAGTTTTGAGCGCAAGGCAAACAAAATCACCATTTAATTTTCCCTCCCCCCTCTTTTTAAATGCAACCGGATTGGCTCCAAAAGCAGTCAGACGGGAACCGGAGCGGCAAACACGAACTTTCCGTGCTGCTGCCGCAGCCACGGCAGAACAGGGGGAGGAGGAGAGACGCGGCCAGGAGCCGGGGTGGAAAGCGGGGGGAAGCAGGCTGGGGGCCTCCCGCGGCCGCTGAACCCCATCGGGTGAGGTGATAAAGCTGCTGGTGCTGCATGGCTCACCCCGAAGCATCGCCGCACGAGGATGCGGCACAGCGAGTGCACGACGCGCATCCCTGCACCGCCAGAGCATCTAAAGCAACGCAGCAACGCCTCGCCCACCGAAAACCTCCGCATCCCTCGGCGCCTGCGGGGCAAGGACCTCTCGAAGCAAACCCGACAGGCAGGAGCTGCACTGAAGTTCTGCTCTGATCATCCGACAGATGGTTAGGTAGTCACTTCATAACGTTTAATTAATAGTCATTTCAATAGAACAGGATAAAAGAACCAAGCAGCCCTCACAGCCGCGGCCGGTGCGGCACAACTGACCTTCGCTTTGCTCCGCAGACAACAACAAAACCCAGCAGCGCTTTCCACGGCTTAAAAATAAAATACGGCTGTATTTTTAGCAACTGCTATTTTCTCCGTTTGTTTGAGCGTAGAGAAGAGTTTCCTAGCTCACAAAAGACCTTTCCAAGTACTGGAGTGATTCTGGAGGCTCCTTCCACCTACGAAACCAAAGGCAACACGAAACACAGCAGCCCGGAGAAAACTCGGAGCAGCCGCCAGCTGCCACCGCTGCAGCAGCCGGGGCAGAGCCAGGAGAGCGGGGACGAGGCTGCTGCAGGGTGGGAGCTCCCCATGCACGGCCGGGCCGTCTCCTGCCTCGGGGGCCACGCGGCCACAGCAGCTCCATCGTCATCGGATCCCAACCTAGGGCCGCCGCCTCCAGGGAAACCTCCATCCCCATCTCCGACGAACGCACCGCCTCGCACGCACCGAAAGCGCCCAGCAGCAAGGCGCTGCTCAGTATTTTGGGGATAAACCACTGGGCATTCCCGCTAGGTACCAGGAGCGACACCGGAGCTCGCGCCGTGACCGCTCCCCGAGACAGCAGCCGGGTGTCAGAACGGTGCCACCGTCACGCTGTCGCCACAGACCGAGGGCAACCTGCTCTACTTCAAAGCAATGCATGTGCGGAACAAAGTTATGAAAACAGTACCTATCTTTTTCATATAAAACAGAAATCGCCATTACTGCAAAAATGCATGCAGCAGTAATAGCAGTCCACAGGCACAAATCAAGGAAAAAACCCCAAACTCTATCAGCTCTATCGGAGCAAAATCAAGAACATGTATATAGAGGAGGAGAAACAAACCCGAAAGGAGCACTGCAGCTCCAGAGGCTTTCTGGGATCGGTGCTGGGTAAAGCACGAAACTGAGCAAGTCATTTCGACAGCGTATTTTATAGCACAAAGTTTGTTTTTTTAAAATTATATGAAATAAAATAGATCAATGCTAAGCCCAGTTATTTTTCAAACTAGTGCAGTTAATAGGGGAAAAGAACATTTATAGAAATCTAAAATAAATTACCTTCAGGGTCTTTTTTCATTTGCTAACGGTAAGCGTATGAAACAGACTGCCAAGTAAGACTGGCCATACTCCTACCTGGAAAATTAGACAGTCGGGACATTTATCTGGAGCATACAAATACAACGAAGTGCAATGGGCTCAACACACACGTTTCCTCTCCGTAACGCAACGGTCAGTTTTGCGCTATTTCAACACCGTTATCTTTGGTGCATGAGATCTGCTTGGCCTAAACAGCTGCGCACCGAGACATCAGCAAGCCGCTGCGACAGCGACCTGCGAGCTGACCTGGGCGGCCAGGTCTCAGCAAGCAGGAGGGGGGTTTTCTCTCCCCTCGTGACCTTTCGGGAACACATGCACGGACTGCCCCTTCTCTGGTAGGAGCACACTAAATCCAAGTCAGAATGAATGCGAAATAGGAAAATATTGGCCATAGATGTGAAATTCGGAAGAAGAACTGCAAACCCCTAGTCTGGGTCAGATAAGCGTGTAAACACGTGGCACCTTATCTGCAATTTGCTCTGAACATGTGGATCTGGAAACCACGAGGAAACCCAGTCGGGGGAGGATGATCACACTTTTGGCTCTCATAGAGGTTGAAAATACTCCCCAAATGCTCCTCTCTCACAGGACAAAACTCCTCCTTCAGGGAACCAGGCTGAGACCGACGCACCACTGAAAGCTTACAAGAAGAGAGCTGAATTAGCTTATAACAATATATTGGTTTATATTACTTAACCCTCTCCTATCCCCCCTGCTCCCAGGGTTATTTTGTCAGTCCCATCCTCTGTCCCTGGAAGATGCTCTTCTGCTGCGGGGCGACCTGCTCCGGACGGCCCGGCCCTTCCCGCGGGGCAGCAGCCGGGCCAATACAGGCTTTAAAATAGGCATTCTAAAAAATGCTTCATCTACTACCTTTCTTGTATTTTACTAAGTTTTACCGTTCAAGATGGAGTCAGCAGGCGTCCAACCCTACTGAGTCACTTGGCATTTCCCTCCTGTTCTCACTGGGAACGAACCCCTATCCTCACCCAAAAGTCCTGGTTCCTTTCTAACATAATTGCAGTACTTTCCAATTGCCTGTCATTCCTGCCTTCTGGTGGGGAGTGCTGGTTGCCTGTTTGCATATCAATACTCTGATGCCAAAAAGAAGTGCACAGTAATTTCTCCAAGCTGCGTGCACCTCGGGGAGCTCTGCGTGATGCACGGTACCTGGGAGAGAGCAGCACGCTGTGACCATGCGACATCATGCAACATCTCATGCAACACATTATGCAACAACTCACAACACTGTAAGAAAATCGCTTTAAGATGCTGATTTGGAGGCAGTACAGTGACCACTATTTCATTAATTTCCAGCTGATATACATCTCGCTATGTACATTACGCAAACGGAGAACACGGATATTGCAAGAAACTATTACTGCCATGTGCACACGCGCTCACCCCCAAGTGCCCTAAGCCTGCGTACTAAAAACCAGCTCATGAACGACAACATCCCTCAGTGTTTGCATGCAGAACGCTTTCATCCAAGTCCAGACCGTCCACGGCATCCCAGAGCAGTTTTGATAGCAGATCTATTCCAGCTCCATGGCCCTTTCAGGCAAATTGGAGCCGCCGCTTGCCTGGATCTAAAGCAAATCCCCGGCTGGCGTGCGAGGCACGAGAGGGTCGTGTCTTGTACACTGGGCCAGGAGAAACGCAACCCGCGGCCTCCTACCTGCTCCTGCTCCGCTGCCGGCATTTCTTCAAATCTAACCGTCTAATCACTTAGGTATTTCCAGATCTAAAAATACGAGATACAGCTAAGCAGCAGATACATAACAAACACCATGCAAAAATGTTCTGCGCTGTTACAGCCCTAAGCAAACCTTCAGTTAATTCCCTGAATCATTAGGAGGCAATCTCCACTGCCCTTCAGCGTTTCAGGTTCTTACTTGAGACAAATGTAGAGGTTTGCAAGAAGGCCAAATTAAGCTCACTTTTCCCCACCTCAGTATCCAGAAACCTACCAGTACATATTAGTCTGGAAGCACACCAGCAACTTCGCATGCTTGCCACCAGGTACAAAACCTGTCTTGCAAAGAGCAAGCAGAAATCGCGGAGAAATGCATCTTCCGGAGGAAGCCAAGAGGACGTGTGCGTGCCCCCCCGCCAAGGAGCCGCCTGCAAAGGGCCCCCGAGCGGGCCTGGGGCTCTGCCCTCCCTCCTCCTCCCCTTCCATCCGCTGACGTTTTCCAACCAAAGTCATTTTTCCTTCGGTATCTTTCAGACTACGTGACAGCATCCAATTTCCCTCCACGTTCATCCCTTTAATCTTTCCTTCGCTTTCAGTGCCTCCCTTTAATCTCTATCGCTTTTGCTTTGTCGGAGATCAGAAACAGGTCCCGGCACCTCCGGCACGGGGGGTCCCGGCGCCCCAGCCCGCTCCTGGCACGGCACGGCACGGCACGGCACGGCACGGAGCGGCCACGCTGCGTCCCACCACGGGCCGGCGCGGAGGAGGAGGAGGAGGAGGAGAAGGAGGGACCGGCCTCGGAGCCGGCAAGACCGCAGGTGCCGTGGGGCGTCCGAGCGGCGGCTTTGCATCTCCGAGAAAAGCAAGAGGCATTTCCCTGCCAACGAAAGTGCAAACGCCGAAACTGCTCCTTTCCGCCAGATGCGACCATTTACAGCTGGAGCTGGTTGCAGCTTTCAGTCTTTTCAGAGTGGTTTTTTCTCTAAGATGCAAAGTGAAAATGTATTTGCAGAGCTGATAGCCGGCGGGGCTGCAGCTCGCGCTGGTTTCGGGCTGATTCACCCAGGCCCCTCCGTGACTCCCCCTTCCCGTCTCTCCGCCTTCTCGTCCACAACCAACCCACTTTATATGCTATCCGCTTTTACCTACCGTTAAAGCATACTGAAAAAATGGGGGAAACGGCGTTAACAACGTCCTTTGGGTGCCAATGTTTTTGTTTAGATGGTCTTCTCGTAGCCAGCTAAACATCTCTGCTCTTCCAGTCTTGAAATAGATAAATAAATAAATAAATAACTTCTGGAACTTCCTGCAAAAAGATGCTTTTAACGTATTACCGGTAAAACCCCCCCCCCACTAAGACAATTTGTTTAATTTCTGACATACTTAACTGGATGATACAAAAATAAGTTCTGATCTTAAGCAATACTTTGAAAAGTAACGAGCTAGTGCAGTAAGTACGTTCAACACCCTGCACGCAGCAGCTAAAATGCTATTCATCCTTCAATGCAAAGTGGTACACGTGTTTAAAGAAACTGCTCATAACACATTTTATTCCTCTAAATATTCATGGCTCCCATCCTGCAAACATCCATGTACTTGAAAAACACTTACACCTAAATACCCCTGTGGGGTTTGCAGGACGTGGGGATGCGAGTGTGGAGGTGATTTGGGGAAAGTCCTGCCTCATCTGCACAATAAACCCCACGACTTGACTCGGCCTTACAGCAACAAACCCACGTAATGACGGAAAATAAACAGCTCTGCCATCCAGCACTTCTGACCAGGTCCTAAAAGTGGATAAGTAACATGACAAATTTTAATTATGATTAACCATCTTATGATACGTCTGTTTCAGATCACTTTTGTTACGGGCTATTTGAGCTTGTACTCAATAAAGCTTCTGGGTTTTCCCTCTTTTCTTCTAAGTATAAAATCAAGCCATCCATAGTTCAAGTAAGAGATGTGATATAAAAGAAAAAAGGGACATAAAAGGAGCTAGAAAATCGGGTATTCTGAGCCTCAGGTGGTGCAACAGGCAGCTCTCCTTAGGATTAGCTGTTTAGGCTGATGTAAAGCAGTCATGCCAATTTATATCTGCTGTGGATAAAATTTTTTAAACAGCACTTCAATTAAGTTTTGAAACCAAATGAGAAATAATTCCAAGCCTGTTTTTTTCTGCGTTTTTTCAAATCGCCATTTGTATGAGTTATCCGCATGGGTCTAAACTTTAAAAGCGAAGTGGCAAACCTTACACACAACTCAGGCTTTGGAACAACCTTAATTACCCACAGCTACGTTAATTGATGCCTCTTGCGGTGCCGCCCCAGGACCAGCTGGGAGAGGTGGGTCAGGGACTGCAGGGTAACCCGAGCCACCGTGAGACGCCTGAAAAAGCAGAGTATATAAACCAGACTTTGACCACAGGCACAACCCAAGCGTGCTGCAGCCGATCCCCAGATCCCCAGGCGTCAGGAAAGCCATGTTCCAAGCACAGCTTTAAACACAAAAATCCAGGATCTAATAACCGAGCACGTTGCCAGAAAGCTGGTACTTCTGTACTCTTGCACTGCCGTTCCCACCTCTGCCAATTAATTTATTTTAAGGATATAAGTACTGCAAAAGAAAAAGCCAGCTGCATCACACCGCGCATATGCTTCAGCTTTGCTCTGCGTGTTCTCACCGTGCCTTCCTCCCTCGTACGCTTATCGAGACCCTTCTGAAAAATTGTGCAGTTGTATACGTGACCAGTCTGATTTCCCATTTGCCTCTCACTCAACCCGGGAGGAAAACTGCTGAGTTAAAAATAAATAAATAAATAGAAAGGCCATGCGTGTTTCTCCGGGTTTCCCTGCAGTTTCGCTCATCACGCGTCCGATCGGGACGCTTCGGTTGCTGGCAGAGGCCAGGGCAGTGCCTGCATCCTGCCAAGCTGCCACGCGAGCCCGAGGTCCCACGCACACCGCAGTCCTCTAACAACACCCGCTGCTACATTTCGAAGAAGATCCTTCCTTGGTGCATCAATTTTCTTATATTTAACACATATTCCAGTTGATTTGTAGCCATTAGACTTATTTAATACTTGCATGCAGAAAAGTAAGTTGCCAATGACATTATTACATTCTTATATGCCTTGAAGTTTATTCTTCCCAAAGAGTTCAACAACCTTCCTTGCAAACTTCTTTCCCCTCGGCAGAAATATTGCTCTATATATTCCACATTTGCAAAGTGGGGAGAGCAGAAACAACACCCATGTTCACTGCTCTATTTACACATTAATGAAACTAATATTAGCAAGGTTTATTTGAACCCAAAATACATCTTGCAAATGCCTTCCTGAAAAAAAAAAAGTTTAAATACTTCTACTACCTTTTTTCTGCAGTATTTTAAACTATCACCCAATCCTGTATGAACATAATTTTCGACAATAAGTGCAGATAATCTTACGCTCAGTGCAATGAAAAGCTGAAAGTTTTCCTTACAATCTGGAGAGCATTTATCTATGTTTATAACCAGTATTTTTAAAAGTCAGTTTCAGCTAAAGCTGCCAGGAACAACTGATCTAAAGGTCTCTTTTTTGCACCCCCCCACCCCATCCAGTCCAGTCACATAAAAAGATTAAAATAGTCTTTTAGTGCTGGCTACAGTGTGCTCCGCTCCCTGCAACACCCGGGCACTCGCAGTGTTCAGCGAACGAGAACAAAAACCAAAGGAATAAATGCAAAGAAATGGTTCTCCTGTTTCCTTCGGGAACGTCTAGTTTATATGTGAAATATTTAATCATTCGGTCTGTCCAAACCAAGGCTTCTTCCTAACCGGCTTAATGACTTATAATGACTGCACAACTTTGAGCCTCAACTCATTTCAGTGCAAGAAGGTTTTAACAGAGCATTGGACAAGCAAAGATATGTTGATGCAAACGATCTTTCGAATGCGCACTAACACAAGAAAGGTGGATTACGGACGCAGTTCATCCATCAAAAGGTGGCTGTCAATACCCATTACATCGGTACTTAGGTAGAAAACTGAGAGTGATTAAAAAAGCCCAGAAGCCTTCCAAACTTTAATCTGCCTTGTTGCTATTTGTGTAATCTCTGCACTACTTGACACTTTCAAAATTAAGGATATTTTTAAAAGGAACTACCTCTGGGGAAAAAGACAGGGAAAGGAAAAACAACACTGGGAAAGCTGGGAATCGAAGAGACACTAACACGGCTAAAACACCCCAGAGCTGCCGCTTCCCTTAGGGTCCTGCAGCCGGGACGCTGCCCCTTGACGACAACTCAACCGGCAACGGGAAGACCGAAGAGATCGTCCCAACCATCGCTTTGCAGGAATAATCACAATTATTTATGCACGTGTTTATATTTAAGCCTGCAAATCAGGACTTTGATGAAGTCACTCTGACAAAAAGTAAATGGCTTCATTTCCTCAAAAAAATGCTCCTTTCTTCAAATAGAAACCTCTTCCTTTTTTCACTTGCTCTCTGTATTATTTCACCGCGTTGGAAGGATCCAAAGGCAGCTGAAGCCAAAACGAGCCCTTCCAGGAACATCAGGGGAGATGAAGGGCTCCAGAGATGCAGAAGGTCTGACCAAAGCCATCACCCCACCTGCCCCCGCTCCCCCCGAAGCACCACCGCTCCTCAGCGCTCTTTGAGCAAATTCTGGCATTACTGGTATTTTCCCCAGCATTACCTGTATTTTCCCTTCGGAGCGGGAGGAGCACTCCCGGCGAGCCAGCACGCTCCTCCTGCAAAGCGAGGGGCCTTCGGTATTTCCAGCGTCAAGAGCAGGGAGTCAAAACACACGAGGAGTGAGAAAGGCTGCTTAGCTTAACGCTTTCGCCAACTGCAAAGTTGACCCCATGCTACAGAAAACCGAAAGCGGTGACAGCGGATCCCTTTTACCCGCCACCACACCTGGCACATCCCGGAATGCCTCTGACTGCTTTTTAGGGAAGGACACGAGGTCTGGGGACGACACCAACAGCGCACGGCTCCGCTTCCCCGCGGCCAGGTCCCCGCTCAGCACGCTGACGCGCGCGGGGGCGATTCCCCCGCTGCCGGGCACCCGCCGGAGAAATCCCCGCTGCTAGGGGCTCGGGGAGCTCGGCGGGGCCGCCGCGTCCCGCCGCCCACCATCACCGCCGTGAAGCAGCCCATTCCCGCTGCACCGCGTAAGTGAGGTGTCCGGATCCACCAGTCCTCTGCGAAAATCTGTCTTTATCGGGATGCTAACGCTTTCCTCCGCGTGACCAAAAATCTTGGCTTTGCTTTCAACTACATCAACTATTTGGCATCATCCAGAAAAGCAGACGTTCCCTACTGAAGAGGGCATGCCACAGGCGTTTCAGTAAACCCAAGCATGGGCCCCCAAAGCTTCCCGATTTCCATAAGCCTGCGTTTCAGTACGTCACAATTCAATCTTTACTCAAATGTTGTTTCATTAGAAGAAACCTTTCCAGACGGCTTCTGAACATCTCCAAGGATGGAGACTCCACAACCTCTCTGGGCAACCTGTGCCAGTGCTCAGTCACCCTCACAGGAAAGAAGTTTTTCCTCATGTTCAGATGGACCTTCCTGTGTTTCAGTTTGTGCCCGCTGCCTCTCGTCCTATTGCTGGGCACCACTGAAAAGAGCCCACCCCCACCCTCTTTACACCCTCCCTTCGGATACTTGTATGCATTGATCAGATCCCTCCTGAGCCTTCTCTTCTCCAGGCTGAACAGGCCCAGCTCTCTCAGCCTTTCCTCTCATGAGAGATGCTCCAGTCCCTTCCTCATCTTAGCAGCCCTCTGCTGGACTCGCTCCAGTAGCGCTACGTCTCTCTTGTACTGGGAGCCCAGCACTGGACACAGCACTCCAGATGTGGCCTCGCCAGGGCTGAGCAGAGGGGAAGGACCACGATCACATCCCTCGACCCGCCGGCAGTGCTCTCCCCGATGCGGCCCCCGAGGCCGCCGTGCCTCGTAGAAGCGCCACTTCCCATCCGATTTTATTTTCTCCTCCTTGTGTTCATCTTGAAAGTGACATAAAGCAGAGGAAACACGTAATTAGGATACACAGGAATACATTTTAATTGCTCTTCACCGAAGCCTTCTCCGCTCCAGGACAACTGTCCTTAAGCGCCGGGACGGCTGCAGCTGAGGGCCTGGGCCGGCTGGCGAACGGAAGCAACCGTGCAGAGAGCTGACGCTTAACGTGAGAACTGCTGTCACAGCAAAAGGACAGGCAGAACCCTCTTCTCCCTATTTACACAAATTAGAAGGGAAGCCCCAAGCTTCCTGCCACTGCTTCTGGCACTTGCAATTCAGAGGGAAAAAACAACGCAGCGCACAAAGGAATGCAAGAAAACAGAGAGAGGATTAAAAACGTGTGCATTACCAATTATCCCCCAAACAATACTGGCGTTTTCTTTTAGCAGGATGTTTGAAATCTGAGAAAATTGGTAGGAGGACGGCAGACTAATTGCCTTGGTTTTGACCAGCCTTCTAGAGGAGAAATCTAATTCTCCGACTTCAGCCACTGCTCTGAAATCCTGAAGCTGAGACTTCTAAAAAACGCAACACAACAGTATCTCCTAAGTGTTATCCAGTCGGGCTAATATCATTACATAGTCCTAACGAAGAAGCGTTAATGCTTCCACAGAGTCAAATAGCAGATGTGATCCTTTGGTCTTGAACGTAATTTGTTGCTTCCAGCAAATTTAGGAGTGAAGCTTGGCAACGAGGCATCTGTATTTAGAAGAAGAGAAAAACAGAGACTTGGGGTCATCCCAAAAAGAGAGAGGCCTTGGAGACTGCTTCTAATCTCTCATTCGAAGATTTAGCACAAATGACTGGATATTTTTGCTAAAAGGTTTTCTTATTTTTAGGTACCTTCAAGTTTTTCCTGCAAATAAAGTTAATTCAGAGTTTTGCTCCTGATCCTGTACCCATTCTGGTTTCTATTACATACAGGCTCTAAAACATTGACAGTGCAAATGTTTCCAGGCAATATTTTAATTTTTTTTAATTTCTTCCTGTAGATGTAGAGCTCGAGCTGCAATATGAATCTGAACACCTCGGTGAGCCATAGCTCTCTTGTTTAGGATATCGGGTAAGATTTCAAAATGCCATTAATATTCCCGCAGAAGAACACGTACGGTTTGTTTGTTTTTTTAATGGACTATTTGCCACTCAGGCAAACAATTGCACCATTTTCCCGACGTATTTGCCACTTCCCTTTTCTGGAGCTTAGCCTGTTGGCAGACACGCGGGCTGAGAAAGGGAAAAAGCTACGCAGCTACACCCAACACAGCGAATCAGATCTAACTGAGCAAGCTGGAAGTTGTTTATTCTTCCATTTTTCCCTCGGGGTTGCTGTTTCCCGGCTTTCCTCGGCGTTTCCCGCGCCGTGCTCCGCAGGCCGGCCCCGCGCGGCACCTCGTCTCCGCGGACGGAGCGGGGCTCCGGTCCCGCGCACCGCGACCGGCAAAACCACCGGACAGGCACGTGCCAAAGCGTTTTACAGCTGTGTGTTTGGATTTCTCCTTCTCTCCTAATCCAGCGAGAGACAGAGCCAACGATCCGTCATTCTCACATTATTAGGTTAAATAAATTTCCTGCGATTTTCTTTTCTTTGTAGCAAAACAAATAAACAGGTGCCTTACTCTACATCCTCACGTAACTATAACGCGGCGAAGAACAACAGTCAAAAAATTATTCTCAATTTTTGAGGCAGAGACCAAGGGGCACAGACCAAATCTCTGAGGCGATGGAAAACTGAGATTCTCCCCATGTCAGTCTAGAATAATAATGCATTTATATACTTCTAAGGCTTCTCAGTAACAAGTGCAATGTCGCCATTACAGAGTTCAGGAGTCTCAATTAAAAAAGAGGTACTTCTGCAGCAGAGAATAAAACATTAACATGCCACGTATCTGCGGATCTCAGACACAAGGCACCAGAGCTTCAAACTCTGTCACGGTCCTGTGAACGTCCAAGACTTTTCACCTGCCGAAGGCAAGGTTAGGAAAAACGTTTTGCACCTCATCAGGACCCACAACGGGAACAGGAGGCAGCAGTCTCAGCAGCGGGCGCGAGCTGCAGAGAGCACAAATTCACGTGGAAGTGACGGTGCCGCAGCAAACGTCACCCTCAGAGGGACAAACTGCGATTCAGACCAAATCCACCAAAATCATTTGAAGTCTGGATTAAAAAGAACTGGTGGTTTTGGGGTGATAACAATTTGCACCCAGCAGAAAGTCCAGTCCCACCGACCACAGTGGCAACGCTCCTGCGACGGCGGCGCTGAGGGTCACCGGGCAGCAGCTGCACAAAAGCCACACTGATGACTCCTTTCCCCGCTTGTCCTCTCAGTGCTATGATTTCGGAGACGTGCAGCTAGCAGAGCCGGGGCAGCGGCCGCAGGATGTGGCGCAGGCGCTGCTCGCGGGGGGTGTCCTCGGCGCATCCGCATCCTCCCACGAGACCCGCATGTTGCATCCATCTCCCCGTTGCGCAGACATCGCCATCTCCCTTTTCAGGCAACACCAGTGACTCATCGATCGGAACATCTTACGAAGTTAACATAATTTAAAAGATGAATCCTACTTAGGCATATTTTTCCAAGCAAAAAAATGAAGAAAAATGTTTTAAAAATATGTTTAAAATCTAATTTCTGTTGCAAACCAGTTGCCTGATGTAGGAACTCAGGGGCTCATCTTTGCTCTAGACAGCTTAATAGGCTTTTAGGCATCCACATTTAGGAAAAGAATCTGATGGTATTCAAACAATGAAGAGCCAGAATGAAACCACTCAAGTACAGAATTTGAATATACTACCCAATCACCTCTATTTTAAAATTATTCTTCTAATATCTAAGGGCAAGATTATCCCACATTTATTTATCTTGATTAATGTACTACCCTAAGGACAGTCGTGCAGACGTCATTAAGACTAATTACGAAGCAGGCTACTGATCACAGGAATGATAAAATCCGTCTCTGATTGACACGGCCCTGACCTCCTCCTTGCACTAACTCACCAATGTCACAGAAATATATTTGTCAGCCTCCTCCTCCTCCATCTCCTATTGCTATCTGTTACCAGTCCACAATTAAGAAAGGACCTGCAGTATGCACATACCATTTGTTAGGAAATATTTAATGCATGTTTCCAGAGATCAATACTGCAGCGCCACACGTCCACAAACGACCCTTACAAACGGTGAGGATGGTTATCTGCGAGTGATAACACAGAACTAACGAGACAGTCTCAGGACTGGATGCCTGCTCCTTTTTTTGCTCTAGACCTACGTATGCAGTTATTGCCTCTATTTCTTTAAATATGTGCATGTATATACACATAGACGTGTGTGTGTGTATGTAATACATGCAGTATTTTCAGGTAAGGGCCACGTTCCGCTCCCGGGCCCGGCTCTCCCTGCCGCAGGCAGACGGGATGCCTGGTACCGAGCCGCCTCTCGCCGCCTCCCCGCACGCTGCTCTGTGCAAGACGCCCGGGCCCGGGGCCAAAGTCTGAGGCGGCAGCGCTGAAGGGTGCTGCCATTTCACGGGGTCCCCGCAGAAGGTATTTGCTTTGCCTGTTTATGTTCTAAATATAGCAGAGCACATCGGGCCATTTCCATCTCATGAGCAAGGATTCATATTAGGAGCTACGGCGCTCTGCAGCACTAACAAACACCTCACTGATGTAAGTTAATACGCAGCACTCTGCTAACACACACCAATGCTGACTTTTGGGTGCTTCATGAGTGAAAGATTTATTAATAGCCTGTAAAAAATATACATCTATCTATCTATCTATCTCATAGGGACTAAATATCTGTCTCATGTCCAGTAGGCAAAGCAAGAAGAGCCAGTTAGTTTAATACTAACATCATACACATTTAAAAGCAATCAAGTTTTTAAATATCAGTATTAATTTTAGGTGTACTGCTATCTTAGTAAAGAGCAAGGGTATTACATATACACTGAACTTTTGAAATATTAACAATTATTTTTGAATGTTGTATTCAAAAATCTTTCAATTTTTGTAAACTATTAACTGACCTTAGAGAGTCCAGGCAACCTGGCATAACACTTCCCTATTTTTTTTTTTTTTTTTTGCATAATATATGTGATACTGGAGAAAACAGAGCAAAGTAACTACTGCATATTTAGCACAGCACAAACACAAAAATTTGCAGAAATCTGAAACACAAAGCTGAACAAGTGCTTTTCCACTGTTTGGATGGGACAGGGTGCTCAATGAAGAGATATGCGCCATTTTCTGTTTATCAGAGGAATTTTTTTACATTATCCAAACAACCTAAGTAAGAACCCCCCACCAAAAAACACAACAGTCTGCTCACAGCCACACTCGCAAGGCCTGTGTCCCGCTGCCCTGCTCCTGCTACCCCGTAGGCAGGCTTGGAAAGACCTCACGTGGGTCTCGCGGGCCGCGGTGACGCCCCGGGCGCTCTCCAGCCTGCGGAGGACGGGAATCCCTCCTCATCCCGGCGGGATCCTCCAGCACGGAGCCACGGGCAAAGCCGCTGAGCCAAGAGTAAACCTTTCCTCATCAACGCAAGTAAATGCACCTGCTAAGCAGCGTATTTTTAAAAAAGCCTTGGCTTACGACTCACTTAACCGCACCAACCCTACGCGGGCAAGGGAAGAGTCTCTGCCACGGGATATTTAAGCAATGCAATAGTGCCATAATATTACCTAGGGATATCATCCAGAGATCTTGCAGCTCTTTACCAAGGCGGTAATTATCTCCTCCATTTAAAGGAAGGAAAGGGAAGAACCTTGCTCAAGGCGACATGAGCAGCGCTGCGCGAGCCCTGGCCCAAACCGCTGCTCCGCCCTGCCGCCTTCCCCGCGCCACGCTGAATCTTTAAAGCACTTCAAATGATCACGAAAGTCAGAAACCTCTGCTGACGGCACTGATCTATCGTGCTCTCAGATGGTGCATCCCATGGTGAGCAAGGTTCGCATTCAGTTAAGTTTGGTACCTTGTTTCAACCTTTTCTGGTTGCACCATCTTCCTAAAAAAGGAGAGATGTTTGGGTGAGGCAGGGTCGTGATGCTCCGTGCAATCAAACGAGGGAAAGCAATCAAGGAGGAAATCAGGCCACAAGGATACTACTGGAGACTGTTTTACCAGCAGACACCTCATCACTCCCGCCTCCTTTCACAAAAAGGATGTTTTTAAAGCTAAACCTCAGTTTCAGACGCCTCGGCCATGACGTTACAGCACGGTGGGCGCCGGAGGCCTCCCCGTCCCCAGCACCCCTGCGACGGGGCACTGCGATGGGATGGCCCGGGCCGTGCCGGTGCTCCTGGGATGTGCTGGCTGACTCCTCCGCAAACAGCCGTGCCTCCAAGCCAACGCTTTTTGCAAAATCCAGATGGGTTTCGGACTTCTTGTTCAGCTCAGAACACCTCCTTTAATGTCTACAAACATTGTTTTCACACTTGAAGATGGAAAAAAAAATTGTTTTTGCTTTTTCCCTATGCATCGTAATCACAGTCATTTTAAAATAAAACACTGAAACAACACCGAAACAAAACATTTCAATTGTCCCAAGTGAAAACAGTTTGGGGCGGGGAGGCTGGGCATTTCAGACGTGAAAACATGTTAAAGGTTCGCCTTCCACCCTGGTCTCCGACAAGACAATACACCCTGTCAAACCCAGCAGCGTTGCAGGGTTTACACAAAAGCACCCCAAAGCCACTTCCTGCGCCGCTCGAGCCGCGCTCCCGGGCCGCTGCCGTGCAGCCTGCAGCCGTGCAGGCTCGGCGGGCTCCCGCGCCCGCGCAGGGCAGCGCAGCGCAAAACTGCTGCAGGGAAAGCAGACACACGTTTTTGCATCTCGACTTTTGATCTTTCTGGCTCTTTACCAAATTAGGGCATTGTTTGTGGGGTGGATATTGCACTTTTTGAGATGATTTAATTCATGAGCGAAGGGAAGGAGCTGGCAATCCGCATGTTCAACAGCCGATCTCTGGGACTGCAGATAAATGAGAACAACAGCCTCGCGTCTACCCTAGACTTGGGTAAACACTTCCCAAAGGCAGAGCCCGCCGTCGCCTCTGCTGCGCAGCTCTGCCCGCGCGCCCGGAGCACCTCGCTTTCCGCCGAGCACCCTCCCTCCGGCACAGGCGTAGCTGCAGGGGAGGGGAGGGCAACCGCCCGCGCCCCAAACACCCGCCAACACTCTGCACAAACACCCAGGCAATTAACGGAGGAAAACACTCCTCTGAGATCCTCTGTCTACTGCCCAGAGGCATCCGCAAGCCACTCGTAGTCACCAGATGGAAACAGATCATCGCAGAGCATGTGTTTCGGGCTGTTAAAAACAAAAGAATCTTGACGGTGACTTGGCTATTTCTAAGCGAAATGCCCTTTCTTCTGGCTACACACACGGGATGATTTGGAGGCAAAGAACCAGTAACTGCAGCCGTAGCAGACGATGCAAAGTCTGCTAGGCTTATTTTCCTCTTATTCCCTCTATCCTTCCCCTTCCCCTGAGGAAAATAACAAAACAAAACAACAGTCATCAATAAAGATAATAATAATAATAATAATAACAAAAGCTCTCCCTGCTAGCACAGGTAGCAATTTCTCTCTTCCGGACTCCACGGTTTCTCTAGCTATAATTCCTTCTTTCATTAACTGTATATCCTAGAAAATAATATAATATTTACTCACTTTCAATGAATCAAAGCAGGCGATTACGCGTCCGTTTTCGACTTGGCAGCTTTTCGATGGATGTGCAAATTTACATTCCGTGTCCGGCCGGGAGCAAGTCCCTCTCTGGAACTCCCTGCACACCTCCAGGGTGAGCCATTTTGTGTCCCGGATCGGCGTGACACTAACAGCCATGTTTGGCTTCACAGGTAGTTAAAATTTTCAGTAAAACGAACAGACAAAGAGCTGAACTGAGAAGCTGGAAACGGTGAAAACGTCACCTCCAGAACGCTTTTTTTCCCCCGCTCCCTGCTTTAAAAGTACATGTAAAACGGTGTGGTCACAATATCAAGGAAAAGATTTGCCACTAGGAGTTCACAGCATGAAACTGTTAATCGACAGCGGTTCTGTGTTTCGAGAAACGCTAGGATTACAGGTAAGATGAACGTTAAAAAGTGTGGCCTGGAACTAGCCTTGTGCTCTCAGCAACCCATTCCGAGTGCCAGCTGGAGCCCAAAACGCAAGCAGGAAAACGTGGCAGACCCTCGGACACAGAATTTCCAAGCTGCTCTCGGGAAAGTTGTCTGCAAGGTAATCTCCACGCAGCTGAATTTGCAATCGGGTTTTGTGGTGCAATCGGTATTGATTAGTTTGGCATAGACAGATGCAGCAGTTTAGAGCAACAATCGAGAGATTTTTTTTTTTTTTCCTCTCCTTGATTTTCTGGCAGAAGATATCTTACTTTCCCAGCCAACTTTTATTTTTATACTAAAGCAGCCTATGGCAGTGCCCGACAGAGCTTTTCTCTTGATTACAAGTAGAAATGGGGGTGTCTGGGCTAGGAGCGGCGGGCGGACGTGCTGTCGTCGCGGTCTAGCTGGCAGCAAGCAAGGCAAAAAGCAGAGGCTGCTCTAGAAGCGGTTCCAAGCAGCAGAGACGTCAGGAAAGGCACTTCTTAGTACCAACCTGTAGAAAAAACAGACACGTTAGAGTTTACCGAGCGGCGTTTCCCGGGCGTCCCCAGCGCTGCCGCCTTGCCACGTGACCCTCGCGCGGCGTACGCGCGGCCCGGCCATCGCCGCCTGGGTGGGACCGGGGGCCGCGTCCCCCCGCGAAGCGACGCGTGCCGGGGAGACAACCAATGGCAGGTAGCGTTGCAGCGCTATTCTGGGCAGCGGGCCAATGGCGCGGGCCGTCTCATGAAAGGTCGCGCCTGTCAGAGGCGCGCGGCGCCGCTCGGAGCACAGAGAGCGTCCATCAGGCGCGACTTATTCCCCCGCAAGAGGACGAGCGTGTGGGGTTTGAATTTACCCGACATGCAGCGAGTGGGTTGAACCATGTCCGCTCCCAGGGCGCTTCCCCCCGCCGATCCCCCGGGAAGGGCGAGCCGGCGCGCGGCGGAGGGCTCCAGCGGCCTCCCCCCACGCCGCCGCCGGCCCGGCCGCCCGCAGCCCCCGGGGCCCGCGCCGCCGGAGCGGCAGAGGGGTGCCGGCGAGTGGTACGTCCTCCTGACCTCTCCCCATCACTTCCTCCTGAACCCGCAAGTCCTGCCTCCGCGCGCGGCCCGGCAACGCCGCCCGCGCGCTCCCTCCCCACGGGCCTCGCCGGGCGCCCGGGCAGCGCGACCCCGGCACGGGCGCATGAAACGGGCAGCGGGCAGCGAGCCCCAGCAGCGCCAGCCCCCGTCACGCCGGGGCCCCGCTCCGCAGCGGCCGCGCTCCCGCGGGGACGCCCCGACGCCGCTCCCCGCAACCCCACGGCCCTGCCGTCGCCGTTCGCGCGGCCAGCGCTGCCGCAGCACGCCCGCTGCGTGGCACGGGGAGCGCGCTCGCCCGCACTCGGTTACAGAGCTGCGTTACGGCTCGTTCGTGACGTCCCGACGTTGAGCAGCGTGGCCCAGTCTCTGCAGTTTAAACACAGCCTCTCCTTAGCTATGTTTGTTTGCTTCTTAAGGACAGACCCGGCTGCGACGCGCTGTTTACCCCAGTGACCAGCTCAGGCCCCTGCTGAAACCTCTGACCACTGCAGACAACTGCCCAGTCGGATAAAAACAAAGTCATTAATGTAGTGATTTACCCGCGGGGCGCCAAAAACTAATATTAATCTGCATTCCTCTAAAACCTCACAAAATAACACAACTGCCCGTGTGCAACTGCCAGTTCCCAGAGGACAACATCGTTAGTCAGCAGTTTGTTTGCTTTCTCCCATTAATATATTGCAGGTGAACCAAAATCCGCATGACAAACAGCTTTTGTTTAAAAAGCACCAAAATAGTTGAGGTTTGGAAATTAGAGAGTAAATATTTTCCCCTCAAAGGCCAGGGTGCAGTGGATATTTCCTTCTGAAAAGCTTAGATGCCCAGCTCTGAGAAGTCTGGTGCACCGCGGTGACGAGCGGGAACGGTCCCCACACCCGGAGCCGGCCGCGTGGGAACATCCCGGAGCTGCTCCCGGGGAGCATCCCGCCCGGCGGCCGGGCCCCACGGCACGGCACGGCACGGCTCCAGCAGCACCCGCCGGCTGCTGCAGACACTGCTCCGCAGTTTGTGCACTGTTATTTCCTTTCCTTTCCCCCCAGATGCACATCTCAGGAGGTGATGCTTGTCAGTGTGGATGCAAACCAACACACACAGAAAAGCCAGGACAGGTCGCTTTCCCAGGATATTAAATGATGGGAAGTACAAACTACCACAGCAACCAAGCACACCTAATGCAGCTGATGAGGCTATAACCAACGCTGCGGCTTCCCCGCTGACCGTGCCACGCTGTGCACGCCCAGCTCCTCGCCCACTTCGGCTGCCCACCGTTGGATTTTGGGAATCCCAGAGTCGCCCGCGCCAGCAGGGACCCACCAACCATCAGGGCACTTGGTGAACGCTCCGGTCTTGGAAACTCAATCCGCGCCAAGTGCTCCGATAAACAAGCGTGGCCCTCGCGGTGTTACGTGATCCCGTCGTGCAGCATCAGCAGCGACGACTTGGAAATTGGAACCGCGGACGGACCCGGACCCCTGGGACCGTCTGTCCCTCACCGCCCCTCGGGCTGCCCGGAGCGGCCCGGCTGCTGGCTCTCCCCAAAGCACCGCGGCAGGCGGAGGACGCGGGGGCTGCAGCATCCCTGCCCCAGCCTAGTCCTGCACACGCCGGCCATCGCACCAGAGAGCTTTCTAAAGCCCAAACCGAACCACCCAGTCAAGGCCTGTCACAACTCATCACATCTTCCACAGATACGGGCAACAGACTTATTCCCTTCCTCCCCCCCACCACGAAACACCTTGTGGGTGCCGTTCCGCTAGGAACACTTATTCCTGCATCCCACAAGAAGCCAACTCCGAGGGCTCGCGGCAGGACCGTTCGGGAGAGGCGAGATCTCCCCGTCACAACAAATCTCTGAAACAGCTCTCAGTGCGCATTTTCTCCTGTTCTTCACTTTCGTATACAATCCATACCAAATACTGATTTTTCCAAATGCTGGGAGAGGAGTAAAAGCAGCAATTGATACATTTGGTGTGCTAAAGCCAAAGGGAATTAAAAGGCACATTTTCACAACAAGGTATTTAATCTTACTTCCATAACATGAGCAGTCATCCCTGGCGAGGCAGCAAGATATGCAAGCAGCAACAGCTTATACGAAATACCTTATATGAGGAGGGAAGAAAACTCTTTTTTGTGCTCATGAATAAGGAAAGGAGTAACATTTCTGCTGAAATTCAGGAGACCATATGTTTTCCTCCTAGCTCTGTACTAAGTTTTCTGTGCAGAGCTGGACTAACCCCGTACCGGCAGCGAGATCCCGATGCTGCCGAGGCCAGTGACGTCTCTGTAACTGCGCTAAATGGGGCTGAATTTCACCCGCTGTTCTTCATGCTGCCAGGTACAAGAAGCAAAGTATTGCTCCAAGGAGCTGTGATGCTCCAAGCAGGTAGTCTGCACGTCAAGAAGTGCTAGTACAGATGTGCATTTTGCCTGCACGATTACTTGAAGAAAAATCGTTCTGTCAGAATTTGTTATATACCTGAAAACACAGCCCAAAATGCCAGGTTTTGAAATAGTCTTCTAGCAAAAATAAAGACTGACTTAAGACCAGACATACACGCTGAATATCTCCACTGAACAAATGAAAGAAAACATGACACAAACTTATAATTTTTGACCTGCATAAACTATTTTCTCATCACTATGAAATTCTCTTGGGATATTCCAAGTCAAAGGAATCGCAAATGAACCTGAACTCCTAAAGGATGCCATGGACTGCCCCCCCCCAAAAAAAAAAAAAACAAAAAAAACCCCCAAACAAAACAGCAGATACATGTGATATCTCTTTTTGGGATGTCTCTGGTTAGCTAGGAAATACTGCAATAAATTCAGAGGGAGGAACCGTACATGAGAGGACAGGAAAGGGTCAGATTTTTTTTTATTTAATTACAATTTATTTTGGGAATGACAGTCTCCACAGCCCGCCTATTGAGCCACTCGGACTAAACTCTGTACTTAGTCCAGTTCATTTTTGAAGTTCACCTTTGAAATTTGAAAGTATTTGCTACTTGTCTTGGTACTGTTGCAACATTAGCTTTGCCAAATAGTAACCTTTTACTCACTGATTATTTGGAGTGCAAAAGGGTACAAAAATAGATACAAGTAACTAGAAGGAGGTAGAGGTATACAAACTGAAAAGTATTGAAAGCACATAAAAAATATTTCTGAGAAAAGAGAAAAGCAGATGTGGAGGAGAAATAACACTGAAAAATCACTCCTTAGGAGGGAAGCAGGTACGAGTTAGCTGCCTGCTGAACTGGGCCAGTGCAAATGATCAAGCAGCAGCTTCACAGGGCAGGGAAGAAGCCGCCCGAAGATGCCCGAGAAAGTGAAACTAACAGGGGAAGCAGGACCACGTGGCTCGCATTTGCACGCTTTCCTTAAATATGCTCAGTTTTTATCACTTCCTATTATTGCAACAAGGAAATGTTGTGCAACTAGCTTAATCACACACTTTTTTTAGTCTCCTCATTAGAGGCTTTGTACAAATACAGGGTATGCGAACAGGAGTGCCTTGCTGTGCTGAAGGCAATCCCTGGCGAGGCACCGCTCTGCCCTCCCCGCAAGCGGCCTTGCGGACGTGCCCGTCCTCCCTGCCGCGGTTCACACGCGCCCTTGGGAAAAAGGTGCACGAGCTGGACACGCGAAAATCACAGCCGTAAGGAAGAACACGGCAGCGAAGCACCCTCCTTTACTGCTCAGAGAAAGTGGAAGCTGGAAAAGCCAGTCTCGACGACACGAGGGCTGTCAGCGAGAGCAGATAATTGCACAACATGCATCCGCCCTCATGACGATGACTCTAACGAGACAGGCAAGAATAAAATCAATATTCTGTTTACATTAACATTGCAGTCTCAAAGCTGGAAATTGCCAAAAAGCTGTCTTTTAAACAAAGAAATATAGAAATCACTGACTGCATTACCGTATTTGCGAAACACCTCTGCCAAATGTAAAGCTTACCAGTAACATATCTCAACATCAAATCTGGAAAAGATACAGCAATTACTTCATGGCTCAGTCGAGGGATATAATTATAGTGCTGTCACAAAATTAAGTAGAAACAATGGGCTAATTAACATCTTGGCCACATAACAATGATGGATTGGTAAAAGAGAAGTTTTCTTCAGTAAACTCTGCTGCTGAAGAAGCAAAATTTGTCCTGTGCTCTCGATCTGCAGAGACTGCACTCACTCGAGCTATGTGACAGCACATGAAAGCAGAAAGACCCCATCTCGATTTTGCACATCTGGATATATCAGGAAAAAGCAGAGGGCAAAGGCAGCAAAGGACTGTCGCCAGCTCTGAAGTGTGAATGCCCGATATTGTACAATTTGTGATACACTTCATAGCCCCCCTACAACCCAGCAATTTGTGACTTTAACAGCGCTTAGCAAAACCACAATCACATCTTCACGTTCCGAAACTGCGACGCAATTCCCATAACAGATTTATATTAAAAAAAAAAAAAACTTCCAACACTGTTTCTATGACCCAGATATTTTGCATAATACACATTTTTTTGGGTAGTAGCAGTAGTAGTGCTAGTAGTAACATTTAAAAAGTTATTTCTGTAGGGCTTCAGCCCTGACGGAGCAGCTTGGGAGGCAATTCAACCTCCCACTGACGCCGGTGGGCTTCTGCGGCGGATCCCGAGGAGACAGGCTCCATCTCGAGCACATTTCGGTTTGCGAAAACAAACCAACAGAAATACCCAACTATGACACGGGAGCCAAATTTAATGCATCCAAGCGCAGTTTGGATAAACACTGAAGAAGAGGCGACACGCCACGAAGCGTGTACCTCAGTTGTGCTGCATTACTGCACCGCGCAGAAACGCGGCACTCGCTTGTCCCGGCTCTCGGCGGTTTAGGTTTCTAATCTAACGCTGACCCGATTCCTAACAGCAGCATAATGGTCATTCTGGCACCGGCACGCAAATCCTGCGGTCCAAGTCTTTCTTAATTTAGAGTAATGCTATTTTCAAGTCAGAAAGTTACAATGCAAATTCCATAAACGCTTTTTTTCCTTAAACAGTGGATAGTTACGAATTAACCACTATTAGTGCAATTAAGAAGTTTCAAAACAAAGAGGAAACAGGCCTGTTAAAAAATTTTTTTTCTAACCTACTTTACAGTATTTGAGACTTCAGAAACACAGGCAGAGTTCACATTATCTGACAGCATTAGCCAGGCATATATCTATAAACTGAAATAGGAAAAGGTCAGGGAAATGTACATAGCTATTATTCTGCTCCTTTGACTTGTGAGAGAGACACAAAATGGCAGGAAGGACTACTCTGCATTTAATCTATTTTGCTATTGATTCATGTATTACTAAGCATTCGCACAGCCATCTATCTACAATATTAAAGTTGCAAGTATTTTTTTCTAATATTACGGACATATCAGTATTATAATTCCTTTACCATAATATTTATATGATATACTTTACAAATAGGAAGTTCAGTATTATCTTGGCATAGTGGAATTTAAACAAAGTGACATTTCCCCCCAAAGTCTAAAAAGAAGCTGTACATACTTAATAACTACAGTAGTTTAATGACCTGCCTTAAAACTCTGAGAACTAATTCTTTTGCAGAGAACAAACATAACCGAAATAACCAGAAGCTCTCTCATTAGAATCAATCGTATGTGCTTGTTCTAATGAATATTAATATTAAAAAATTGGAGTTTGTATACAAAGATATTTAAGAGGCCATAACAAAAAACTATGCAACCTTTCAAAAAGTAAAAAGCTATTTATTAGAGTCTTACACATTAAAGACATCTTGTTTGATTAACGACAAATTTACACAAGCCAAACGACTTACGGGGCAAACAAGAAGCCTGCACCACACAAAAATCAGTTTCCTACAAATCCAAGCAACTATTCTCAGCCAAGACGGGTGTACACGACCTCGGCTGGACAAATACATCTTTCTCCGCAGATCACGCGCTCCGGGTTGCCCGCAGTGCACTTTCTTCCCCCGCCACGAAGGTGCAGGTTGAGTGTGCGGCATTTCCTGCCCCAGCTGCTCCCGCTCCCTGCAAGCGCCTGGGCGATTCTGTAATCATTAACTCTCCTGCTTGCTTAGCCGGGACCGGGACCGAGTTCCCTGTTAATTATGCAGCCAAATTTTAATAAAGCGTCCAGAAAATAATTACACATCACTGAAAAATACTCTTATATTGCCAGATGATTTATAACTGTGTGTGTGCACACACACATATATATAAAATAGAGATAGACAGAAGAATATATATATAAATGTGGTTATTAGCATTATCCATGACAACAGCAACTATGGAAGAAAAGCAATAGCCATGACTCAGCAAGGGACACGACTGCTTCCCTCTAACATCAAATTCAGCTGATACAGTCGGTTTCAAGGAGGAAAAGTGACCTGGAGGTGCTTTCACGTGGATGAGATGCAACAAACACCAAGACCAGCTTCTTGCGGGTAAGATGCTTTAATAACTAATTTCTTGCCAGGGAACATATGTTGGCACCTCATTACTGGCTAAGCTTCTAAATTAAGTGTACACTTCACCTCTACAAATGTTGACAGTTATTGCAATCAAATATACTGTTTTTCACTCCTTCCTAAAAGAATTGCCATTGCTCCGGTTGCAAATGGTAGCTTTTTCTGCCCCAGACACAGCTGGAGCCCAGCAGTGGGTAAAACGACTCTTGAGTGGTCACTCTCATGATCACCTGATGGATTATGGCATATGTGGTAAGTACTACCACTATTATTAATTTATTACTAACAGCATCTGCTTCGGCCAACGAGCTTCTCCACTCAGCTCTAATGTGCCCCCGTCCCGGCAAGGTCCCTTGCTCCTTTGCGTGATGGTGGCTTTGTCACGTGAATAATCGTGAATTAGGAGTCTGGATGCAACCACCAAATCCTTGTACACCTCAAAGGACTTAGTGAGATTAAATGTGGACTTCACCACCAGAGAGGGAAGAGGCTATTCACAACAGCTGCTCCAAACCAGCCCGTCATTTCACTTCCACCGTAGCCTACACCCTCCGTTCACACTTCCCATTAAACAGATGCATGCTACCGCCTTCTCCTCCAGAAGAAGTAGGCTACGTTAGCTCTGGCAGCAGGGCTTTCCAGGTAAGGAATACAGTATCTTCGAAAAAACATTAGCATATAGTATCCTACTACGTAAGCGTCTGCTGCATAAAATGTTCATGCTCTTAGCGAGACTAATCAGAAGTTATAATTATGTGGATTGCTTCATTTTGCATCTGACTTGAGGGCAAACAAAAAAAAAGGACCTGAATACAGATAATGAGGAACATATTATATACAGTTCTGCTTTCAACAGCAACTTACGCCCAAATTTCAGTAGTCTGGTCATTTTTATTCAGTAATACGGAGCTGTAGCAATACTGTAACAGTCACATGCTTCTGTCAGAATATGAGAAAATTACATGGAAATGGGCAAAAGTCTGGTTGTTCATCTGGCACACAGTGCACGTGAGCTGCATTGAACCGAGCAGACCATGCAGACCGCCTGCAACGCCCTGCACGCTTGCAAACAGGGAGGTGTCTGGGCTGAGCGGACCGGGCGGCGGGTTGAGCCCGCGCAGGCGCTCCCGGCCCCGGCGTCCCCTCCCTCGTGCAGCTCCAAATTATAACCAGAACGAATCCTAACACCGTGGGGCTTGCATTGCTCCTGTGCTTATTTGGAACTACCGCAGTTGTTAAGATTCACAACACTGCCATGTGGAAATGCCCAGAAGCCGAGGAACATTTCCAGTTCAGCACAAGGATGTGGCTGCATGACTCTATTAACATTAGCATGAATCACAAGGCAGCGATAGTGCTGGAAAACTACTCCAGCATCTGCTGTAAGATAAGATACAGAGCTGACTGCATTTCAGTTCAAAGCTTTCTGTTTTCCAAAGAATCTTAATTTCAAAATAGAGTATTTTCTACTTGAGAATACATTCTGACCTTACATTTAATTTATATTTATCAAACGCATCCTTCTAGTGCACTAAAACTTCTATATGAAGGTTATCAGAAAATACAATAAATCTGAAATCTTTTCTTTGCATCATTCATGTAAGGATTCAAATCCCAGGGAATTATTTTCTAACCTCCATGCTCCGTCACCGCCTGAGGTATCCGAGATAGCTGCTCTGCATTCATACAAGGGCAAAAATCATTCCTGGGTAAACAGCAAAACTAGCTGGAGGAGTAAACTACTGGAGCAGCTTAGGAGAAGTTTTCCTTGATTTAACGGAGATTATTACAGATGTAGCACTCCATACTATAGAAACACTTATTGATGTGATTAACTTTGACTATGCGAACAATCCCATCAGCCTCCAGGGAAAACCTATACATAAGGGTATCCAGACATCAAGTAAAAGCTCCGCATTAGCCAACAGTAATACAAGGAATAACAAAAACTGTAAGACTACACTTTAATTGGGAAAGAAGTGACAATGTCTTTGAGACCGTTTTTAACCAGCAATTGCTGTAATTTATTGTTCTGTCTGTTCGTGGTGAATTACACGAGACTCACATAACAAATAATAACCTCGAAAACAACTCACTAACCGCCACGGTGCCGAATGCCTTATCCCGCACGGAAAGTCAGACAAAAGAAATGCCCAGGACCGATGCGGTGAATTATGAAGGGACTTGTAAGCTCCAGTAAGGCTCTATTCTCATCATTAAAGATAGCACCGAGCCACGGTTAATCCCCAAAACCTCCAGCAACGGTGTAATACGCACGAGGTTTAAGGCTATCTGTCTTCCACAGCTACAGAGGCTCATGACCAGCCAGAAAGAAAAGCAGCAAACGCGTTCGAGAGGGAGAAGAGCAGGGGGAAGGGAGGGAAGGGAAGAGAAGAAGGAAGGAAGGGAAGGGGCCGCGGGGAGGGAGGAGGGCAGCAGCACCACCCTCTTCTGCGACCTGTAAACGCTCACAACCACCGCAAGATTTCGGCTTGGCCACCGGATCTTGGACGCAACGCACAAACTGCTCACTCTCCCCAAAATCCCAGCGACCACAGAATGAACCACCAACCTTCGCGCATCGGAGGGCCACAGATGCGGACCAAATCTTTTAGAGAATTTCTTTTAAATGCATAAAAGACTCAGTCTATTCCCCTATTATTAGGGTTACTTTAAATTTTCATCGTTTTTAAACTAGCCAGAAAAATAGCCTTAAGGATGATGCCGTATGAGCACCCAATGCAAAAAGCACCCAAACGCACTTATACCAGCAGCGTTCTCACCAGCGTTCAGAAACGTCGGCGTGTCACCCAAAACATGCGCCATCGCTGTCTGCCTCCACTATCTTCATCAACTTCCCCATGGCCTTTCTCACCTGAAGACCATCCCCTGTCCTCTCTGGACTTCTCCTAGGCACATCTCCTCTCCCTTTACCTACCGGCAAAGGGACCCTGGAACAAGCTCAAAGGATTACCTTCTTCCTTATAGCCCCACTCTTACCTTTAAAAACTCACTTAAAAATACCGAGGTTAAAAATTTTAGCTCTTATACAAAAAAAAAAAAAAAAAAAAAAAAAGCACGGAATATTTGAGAACAGCTTTGGAAAAGATTTAACAAAAATAAAGCAACTTTGATGCATACTGTGATGGGAGACAGAGTACCTAAAAGCAACAAAAAACAAAAAAAAAACACCCAAAGCAGCAATTTGGCCAATATCATGCAGAAAAACAAGTGAAAAAAAGTTCAAATTCTTGTATTTTAGTTGCCATTATTGGCTGTATTAAATTAGAAGGAAGGAACAGAATTGCATCTATTTTTCAGAAAAAAATCATAACATTAAAGATTCATTTATGGAATATATTTGCACATAAATACAGGGGCTCAATAACATGCTGCTAGTAGTACGGACTACATTTTCCCAGGGAATTTCTTCTAAGCAGGTTGCAAAGCTGAGTCACAAAAGCAAGTGTCTGCACCCCCAGAAGAACATTTTTAAGGGTTACACACCAAAAAATCGAAAAGCACAGCATTATATTATTAATATCACCAATTCACTACCTTGTATTTTTCACTGCTTATGAAAAGAGTCCCAAAGTCATTCTAAGTTTTGTTTACAAACTGAGCACTAAAGGATTCCTATATAAAATTATGTATAGAAAAGACCACTCAAAAACAAAGCTAATTACACACGGTCAGGAATGCTGTCCAGGCACTGGCAAAGCCTTCCACCACAGCAGAAGGAGCATTTTTCATTTGGATTATTTTTTCAGCTTCAGAGAGTTACAGAAAAAATACTACAGCTTACTTCTTGCCATAGGTAAACCAGGCTGCACTGATCAGTACCTAGAGGTGAGCGGCCCTTTCTCCCATGGGAACCGAATGGCACAAGCAGCACCGAAACCCCAGGTGCAAGTGCACACTGGAAGCACACACCGCATCAGAGCCCAGCGATGAGCACCGGGGCATGCAGGTGCTTGTGATGCCGCGCACCCGTACAGTCAGCTCCACAGCAGCAGGCCGTTATACCCAAATTCGTGCAAGCAAAATTAGGCAAATGGTAGAACATTAATTCTCCTGTATGCATGCGCACATACACACAAATACATATTTTTTATGGTGAATCCAGGCCTAATTACTGTTGCCTCCAGCTTGGCAATCTCCTTGGAAAACTTGACAAATCTGCTGGGTTCCTCAAGCTTCCAAAGCTTTAAAAACTCTACAGCACCCCTGGGAAAAACAGAATTTAAAGGCTTTCGAAAACCCTGATATATCTCAACCCAATTAATACAGCAAACTTCATTTTCTTCTACAGCAATTCACTTGCATTTAACAGAAATGCCTATCTCCCTGAAAACCGTGCGTAGGTGTCACTGTAGCAAAGATGATGTTATTGCAATGCTCAAAGCTCAAGTGATTTTAAAACCGTACGCCCGAACATGCTTTTCCAGGTCTAGACCTCCTTGTTCCAAAGGGATCCTTGATCCATTTCAGACCTGAGCTTCGGAAAGGTACTCGGGGGGGAAGGAGGCGGCCTCGCGGCTCCGGCAGCTCCAGGGGCTGCAGGACATCCCTCTGCCCGGAGAAATTTGGGGTTAAAAGAGCACCAAGACGCAAGCGCGCGGAGCTCTGCAGGACGGAGCTTATGGCAGCTGATTGCTTTCCCTTTTTTAGAAGGAAAAATTCCCATTAACTTCACGGGAAGCAGGATTGGGCCCAGAGCCCAAAAATGGATTGGGCTCTTACTCACTTCTTAAAGTCAGACAAACTTGCGCTGGAGCCAGCAACAAAACGCAGCTATGCAGAGCTACTTAAGCCAGCGCGAGCTGGACCCGCGCTGCCAGCCCGAGCTGCAGGGACGTCCTGCGCCCGGCAAGCGGACTGAGTACTGTGCTCTTCGCGAGTGGGAATTGCAATTGATACCGCTTGGATTTTCACGTATATTTAAGCACGGGAATAATGCCACACTTTATACTTGTTGCATTAAATAATATACATGTACTATATATATATACACACACACACACACACACATATATATATATATATATATAAAGTATTGCACTCTCTCCTATGCCTGTACGTATTGAGAATGAGTGAACATGCCATCAGCTGAACTTCCCATAGCGGCTTTTTAGGCAAATGCGAACTTTCAAATAGCCAGAGAAGTCAGGAAACATTATTTAAAATGTTCTCAACATTTTATTTTTCTTTCTAAAAAATACCTGATCTAAGTTCAGCCCAAATGCATATTTGGCTTTGCCAGATGATCCGTGACTGTCCCATGACTTCTTGCACTGTTATCATCACCAAGCCAAACAAACAGGGCTGCTGAGTCTATTAATCTTCCGAAACACAAAGTCTGAAGCCGTAGAAACAAAACATCTTACTACAAGATACATAAAATGTGGTATACTGAGATAAGGGGAAAATTCAGTGTGTGCTCTGTTAGTATTTTTCTATATAACTTCAAGCAAAATTGATACACTTTGCATAAGAACCAACTCTGGATGCAATGCTAAGGACAAGTATGTAACTGAAAAAAACCTCCTTTTACCACAAAAGCCTCTCACAATGGCAGACAGTCAGGTATGGCTCTGATAGGAAAATCGTGCATGTGCTCAGAAATGTAAATTACCACCTGTAAATTCAAACACAGAATTAAGAAAAGGGGTCAAATACAGCTGGGGTAGCAACCAAGTACTACGTCAAATGTCACTTTCTAAAATGTCAAATGACAGAAAACACCGATTTTAACCTCCCAAGTACTTAATTCTTTCTGCTGTGCTGCAATTAGTTCCGATTCAGCTACCGATACATACAGCTTGCACAGTTATGTCCCCAAACATACTCTATGGAAACAGTTTTTGACAAATTTGCCGAAATGTAAGGTCCTCACAGGAACACACACAGCTCTGCGCTTTCCGAAACAACCTCCTGCTGCTCCCACAGGGGCTCAAACTTGTGTTACGCCAAGACTCCTTAAAATCAGCATTTGGGTACGTAACACTTTAGCCAGTTCTGGTTCACTCAGTGCCAGCTTTCTCCATTTCTCTGTGCAGTCCATAGACTCCAACTGTCATTATCTCCGAGCACACTAAAACTCTTTAGCACCTCAGTGATGTAAGTATGTTGTTTATCTTATAAATTGCTGATATTTCTAATTAATATCAAATAGCAATCATCCCACTGGAAATTCAAACTGCATTTAGAAACTGAACGCTACTTTTTGTACTTTAGATTTAATGAAAACTAACAGATTACATCTGTTGCAAACTATGACTTTTTTTCTTTACAGAACATTAAGAAGAGTTTTCCCAGGTATCTAAAACCAAGTTATTTTGGAGGACAATATTCTTTTATTGCAATGTAAAGCATACATCCAATTTGCAACATGGAACATTTCACAGGGTAGCAGCAGACAGCATGTAGACATTTTAAAAAATAATTGATCCCGGAGGAAAAGCAATTCCCCTGACACACAGCCGGCTTTCATTCCACGGCCGGTATGCACACCATACCCTTACACGGTCATACCAACAGCCCAAAGACCCACAAACTGCACAGAAAACCCGTGCACGCCCACCGACACCAGCGCGCGCAGAGCTGCCGCTGCCGTCCCGCTGCCGTGAAGCCGAGGAAGAGGACTCAGACCGTCCTCGAGGCAGAGCAGGCTCCACACGTCGCGGAGCACGGCAATAAGAAAGCATGCACGTGTTTATTCTTCTGGTAAATAACCACGGCCTAGTGGGAAGGAACCGTTGTTTACTTTGCTGCATTACTTGGGAAAACTGAGTTTACAATATGTAATTGTTACTAAAAACCGCAGGCAGCTGCTCTGACCCTGGCTATGGGGAAAGAGACCTGACCTTAAGCCAGGCTTTAGGAACCGGACTTCATACCTTACAAGTGCTATGTGTATACAACACACTAATAAAACCCCTGCATTTACACACCTGCGTTTTTCTCACGCTTTCCCCGACTTCCGAGCCCGGCGGCAGCAGCTGTGCACGTGCACACGGGGTTGTTACTGCACTGCTCGCCGGAGGAAGATGTTATAAAACCGGATCGTTCTGGACAAGATCTGATCCTTGTCATCAGCGTCCTTCCTAGCTCATACCGCAAAACAGCCATAAAAACACACAAAATACAACCACAGTAAAATTCTTCCTTGATAGCAGTAGTTGAAAGAATTTTCTGATAAATATTCATAGTTACAGAAGTCATCTTCAGTACGGACAAAAACCCCACAAAATTATGACAACAGAAGAGAACAGAACTTTTTTTTGCCATTTTATCTTGATGAACTGATCTTTGCTAACAGGAAAACTCCTTTAGCCCTTTTCACAGCATTTTCATTTAAAATGGACATAAGGCAAAGGGAAACGCATCCTAGGCCTTTGCAGGTAATGAATATTTACTGCAGCCTGTCTCTTGGATGCGACTCCCTCCGCGTTAGCCCTGTTGGGAACGGCACATACAACGCACAACCGTCGTTATCCTAAGTAGCAATCACCCACTGCCCCGGTCATCAGGAGCTGTTGGGGCTCATCCTCCTAACTGCGGGCACGCCTGCGCAGCCCCCCCCCCCCCCCCCCCGCCTTAATCCGGAGCAGCAGAACGAAACAAGCGCCCAAAGGAAATAAAAGCAGAGCGGGGAGCGTGCGCTGTAACCTGAACGGGCGAGGAGACGGGCGTCCGCAGCGCGTGCTCACGACCTGCGCCCCGGCTGCCCAAGTTTTCTCTCGTTGTGCAGAACGGGGCTCTGCCTCCAGCCGCCTGCCGCGGCAACGCGTCATCTCGGGGGGGCGATGGGGTCTCGCCCCTTCCAGCGCTCGTCCACACGCGGGGCTCCTCGCGCGGGGCTCTGAAACGCCGCCTTCCTCCGTCCCTCCGCGGCAAGCGGAATCAGCGGCAAACTCAGTCCTTAGCGCTAAGCACGTGCCGCCAAATGACAAGTAACATGCGAGACTCAGCGAAGGAACAGGGTGCCAGAGCTCACGAGATGGAATAGCGCAAAATAAAATGAACCTCGGTGCAAAACTGAAAATAAATGTCTAAATTTTTTAAGGCTTGCAACAGCTTGATTCGCATTCCCTTGCTTTTAATTATATTGTTTAAACTTTCCACGGCACAATGAACTAACGGCACTTACAATCTAACGAAAAAACAGCAAAAAACCGCTAAAAATTTTCCATACGATTTCCAAATCTGACGGTGCAGTACCTGCTGCTAATCTAGGAGCCGACACCTCCCCGAGGCCCCTGCTCGGCACGCGAAGCTCCCCAAAAAGCAGCCAGGGCTGCGCGCCTGCGACCGGCAGCGCGACCCACCGCCGAGCGTCAGCCACGCGCCTGTCGTGCGGCCGGCTGTGCGCAGCGGCAAGGTGCCGCGTGCAGGCACGCAACAGCCCGCCCAGCTCCCATTCAAGCCTTTTTCTCAGAACTGGGCTCTCCAGATCTCCTCCGCCCCAGCAGCACGAGTCGTGCCGAAAGCCCTCGCAGCGCCGCGCGCCCACGGCAGCGGCTCAGTAACAGCATCTCTTTCGGCCCCGCTCACCTTCGAATAAAATCAGTGAACGACGATTACGACGACTGCCGAGAAATTCGTTGCTAAAATTCTCTGCTTCTAACTAATTCAATTGGTTGGTTGACGCTGTTGGAGATATTCGTTAACTTGTTCAGTTTTTGAATCTGGCAAATTAACATTTTCCTTCACGAGGGTGGGGAACGCGGACAAGCCCACGCAGGGGGACCTGCACCGCGGCCGCTGATCAGACACGCGCAAACTCCTGTTTCCCGCGTTTGCAAGGCAGCTTTCCAACGCGGAGGGCACGAAGGCCTGGCCGGCACCGCCGCGCTCCCCGGCGCTTCTGAGGAAACGAGCACGGGGAGGACCTCGCGGGCACATTAAAAATAACCACGAAGCAATATCTCACGTAGACTACCAAATCTCTCGCCTCGGTATCTCCCCACAGCAGCCAAGTAAACAGTAATTGCAGCGTCGTTTTTTTAAGGTGCCATGTAAACTAGGCAGAGTCCACAACTGCAATTAATTCAGCATACGTGCCACAGAGGAGATCGCATCTTCTCTAAACTTTTCTCAAGTCTAGATATAAAAGTTGGAAATGTTCTGTCATTACCATCACCGTTTTGATTAAATATCTTTTATATTAAAACTGAGCCTAAAGCGGAGCCTAAACCGGAGCTGCGGGCACCCCGGCAGCACCCCCGGCCATCCCGCGCCCGTCCCCAGCGCCGTGCGATGCCGGACGCGTCTGGTTTTAGCACCGCTACGTTCCAGCCTCGCCAACGCCGGCGTGGGGAGCCGGCGACCGGCCTCGGAGGCCCCACGCGCGCCTCGAGCAGCGCCCGGCTGCCGGGGCCCCCGCCCGCACACCTCCCCTGCGGCAGCGAGCGTCCCGGGTTAATTATCCATTATGCAAATCGCTTCCTCCTCGCCGCCTTGGAACGGGCTGCAATTCCACGAGATGCCTTCTCCCCACGGTGCGAAAGGGGATGTGGCCCGGTGACTTACCCTTCTGCACCGTGTCACTCACGGCTGTGTCCCACGCCCATTGCAGCTGCGTTGGCCGAACCCGTCCCCGCACGGGCTTCCCCGTCGCTGCTCTGTCCTCCGCCACCTGCCTCCTCCCGCGGCTGCCCCACGCTTTGCAGCGCGTTTTTCCCCAAAGCAACGTTCGCGTTTCGCACACCCGACGTTCCCACCGTCTACGTCACTACAGACAGCTCGGCAACGCGGTCGCTGTTTGCAGCAGCCAGGCGAAAGCAAAGGGCTGAATTTGAGAACTTTCCCCCCAAAAAGCTGCATTTTCGCCGCTTCCCCACAGCGGCCAGTGCGGGGGCTCCCGCGAGGGCAGGCACCACCCCGGTGCGGGGACGGGTGCGCGCCCCGGCCGGGAGCCCCCGGGAAGGCCTCCTCGCTCGGGGACCGGCCCCTTCCACCCGCCCGGGCCCCGCACGCGGCCCGGGGAGAGACCGGGCTGCCGTTCGCCACCGCGGCACCGCGCTTTTGCACCGCTTCCACCCTGCCAGCGACCCCCCCGCCGCCCGGGCCCGCCCCGTTTCTCCGCGGTCCCCTCGGAGCGGAGCCCCGGGACCCGCCGCCGCCTCGGTGCGGTGCGGCGCCGCTTCCCCCCCCCCCCCCCCGCGGGGCACCAGCGCCTCCCACCGCGGGCGGCGGATGCGCCCGGGAACCGCCGGGCCCAGCGCGGCCGCTGCACCGCCGCCCCTCTCCTCCCCCCCCCCCCCCGCCACCCCCGGCCCCGCGCGGCGCGGCCCCCGCTCACCTCTCACATGTTCTCGGGGGCGGCGGGCGGCTGCGGCCCGGGCCCGGGCAGGTGGGGCTGGGCGCCGCGGGGCTCACGGGAGCATGGCGGCGGCGGCGGCGGCGGTGACGGTGGCGGTGACGGCGCCGCCGGCGCGGGGCGGCGGAGGGCGGGGGGGGTGGGGGGGGAGCGGGCGGGGCGGCGGCGGCGGCGGCGGGCGGGGAGCGGCGGGCGAGCCAGGGAGGAGGCGGCGGCGCCAGGGCCCGGCTGCCGCCACGCCCCCCGCCCCCGGCCACGCCCCCGGCCACGCCCCCGACTCTCGCCACGCCCCCCTCGGGGTTGCCCCGCCCCGCTCGGGAGCGCGCCACGCCCCCCGCCGCTCGCCACGCCCCCCCGGAAGCGCCACGCCCCCTCGGGAGCGCCCCGCCCCCCCGGGAGCGCCCCGCCCCGCCGCGCGGAGAAGTAGTAGAAGAAAACCAAGAAAAGAGGAAACAAACCCACGGGGAAGAGGGAGCCTGCAGGAATGACAGAGCAAAAGAAAGAGAAAACGTGTAGGGGGGGCGAGCGGAAAGCAGCGCCCGCAGGAAGCTCCTCCCGACACTGCCGTGCGCCACAGTTCGGCCTGCAGCCGTCCGGGCAGCTCTGCGCGAGTATTCTCCAACCGCTCCGACCGATCTAAGTGTTTCTTTTTCCCCCAGGCTGCCCCCAGAATCGCTGTTGCTCTCATGAGGGAGTAGGTCTGGTCTTGTTTGCAGCCCAGGGGAAACGACTGCCCTTTCGTTCAGTTTTTCGCTGTTTCTTCATCTTTGGAGGGGAAAAAAAAAAAAAAAAAAAGCACCTTGCAAACTCCTACGCTTTGCACACTGAGCCGCGGCTGCAGAAAAACGCGCTCTGCACCGCCGGCGGCCTTCGCTGCCCCCCGCTCCCGCTGCCGCTGCCGGCCGGGGGCTGTGCCGGGCTCCGGGACGCCGCCCGGGCGCGGGGAACCCGCCAGCGAGGAGCCGGACCGAGGCCGGGCGTCGCCTCGAAGGCTGTTACGCGGCTACGCAGCGCTGCGAGCTGGACGTGCTGAGCGCTCGCGGCCCCACCGTCGTGGGGGGGGTCCAAAGCGGTGCCCACAGGGACGCCCAAGCCGCCATCGCTTACGCGGCCTCAGCGGCGCAGCCCTGCGCCCGCTGCTGCAGCACCCCAGGGCCCCGCCGGCCCCGCGCCCGCCTCCGGCATCGGTACCGCCGCGGGTGCAGTTTTGCATCCATGCATTAATTAACCTAGCCTGACTTCCCAGCCACGTCCGTCCTGACCGCGGTGCCACGCGGACCCGCGTGCCTCTGCCCAGCGGCCCCCGGCCCCCTCCAGCGGCCTCCAGCCCTGGACCCTTCTGCTGATGCGGGCACGCGCTGAAATCCGGGGAAAACATGCTCCTCCTTCCACGAGCTACACCTCTCGTTTGCTTTGTCGTCGATGCTGCACCTAGTTCACTGGGATGTAGTTTCTCGCCGTGTTCTGTGTTGAGCTTGCTCTGGTTTGTGCAAGTTGATGCAGGTTACGGTGCGTCACGCTCTGGCGCGCAGATGTGGGGCGCGAGCTCTCCGGTGACCAGATGCCCAGGCAGGGCACGGTGCAGGGCAAAGAAAGCATTAGGGCAGGCAAAGCTCGGAGGACAAATCCTGCGGTTTCCCAGACCATCGTCCGGGATCCCGAGCGAACCACCGGGCTGGCTGTCTTCCCAGCAGAGACAGCAAACTACGTCGTTGTGCACCGAGCCTCACAGGTGGTGCAGACGAGAAGATGTGAATTAGGAGACAGGGCAAGAGAGAAACCTCTTGTGCACGCAGGGAGTGTTCTGGGAGACGTGATGTGTCCTGTTTTGTGAGTCACTGCAACCGGAGAGGACTTCGGAGAGGAGCTCCTCCGTGGCGGGGGCAGAGCATCGCTCCCAGGACACCCTGCGCGGATGCACGGCGGAGCGTCGCTCCCAGGACACCCTGCGCGGATGCACGGCGGAGCATCGCTCCCAGGACACCCTGCGCGGATGCGCGGCGGAGCATCGCTCCCAGGACACCCTGCAGGGATGCACGGCAGAGCATCGCTCCCAGGACACCCTGCGCGGATGCACGGCAGAGCATCGCTCCCAGGACACCCTGCGCGGATGCACGGCAGAGCATCGCTCCCAGGACACCCTGCGCGGATGCACGGCGGAGCATCGCTCCTAGGACACCCTGCGCGGATGCACGGCAGAGCATCGCTCCCAGGACACCCTGCGCGGATGCACGGCGGAGCATCGCTCCCAGGACACCCTGCGCGGATGCACGGCGGAGCATCGCTCCCAGGACGCCCTGCGCGGATGCACGGCGGAGCATCGCTCCCAGGACACCCTGCGCGGATGCGCGGCGGAGCATCGCTCCCAGGACACCCTGCATGGATGCACAGCAGAGCATCGCTCCCAGGACACCCTGCGCGGATGCACGGCGGAGCATCGCTCCCAGGACACCCTGCGCGGATGCACGGCGGAGCATCGCTCCCAGGACACCCTGCGCGGATGCACGGCGGAGCATCGCTCCCAGGACACCCTGCATGGATGCACGGCAGAGCATCGCTCCCAGGACACCCTGCGCGGATGCACGGCGGAGCATCGCTCCCAGGACACCCTGCGCGGATGCACGGCGGAGCATCGCTCCCAGGACACCCTGTGCGGATGCACGGCGGAGCGTCGCTCCCAGGACACCCTGCGCGGATGCACGGCGGAGCATCGCTCCCAGGACACCCTGCGCGGATGCGCGGCGGAGCATCGCTCCCAGGACACCCTGCAGGGATGCACGGCAGAGCATCGCTCCCAGGACACCCTGCGCGGATGCACGGCAGAGCATCGCTCCCAGGACACCCTGCGCGGATGCACGGCAGAGCATCGCTCCCAGGACACCCTGCGCGGATGCACGGCGGAGCATCGCTCCCAGGACGCCCTGCGCGGATGCACGGCGGAGCATCGCTCCCAGGACACCCTGCGCGGATGCGCGGCGGAGCATCGCTCCCAGGACACCCTGCATGGATGCACAGCAGAGCATCGCTCCCAGGACTCCCTGCGCGGATGCGCGGTGGAGCATCGCTCCCAGGACACCCTGTGCGGATGCACGGTGGAGCATCGCTCCCAGGACACCCTGCATGGATGCACGGCGGAGCATCGCTCCCAGGACACCCTGCGCGGATGCACGGCGGAGCATCGCTCCCAGGACACCCTGCATGGATGCGCGGCAGAGCATCGCTCCCAGGACACCCTGCGCGGATGCACGGCGGAGCATCGCTCCCAGGACACCCTGCGCGGATGCGCGGCGGAGCATCGCTCCCAGGACACCCCTGCGGGAGCACCAGGAGGGTCCAGGCCCAGGCACCTGCCTCGCACCAGCACCCAGCGACAGCAGCACCGCTGCTACGTCTTTCTTGCAAAAACCCCCCAAACTACAACCGCCACCAGCAAACAGACCCCCTACAAAGCACGGCGCGAATCAACACATCTCGAAACACGCCCCGCGGTTTCGCTTTGCCGCACGGAACGGCTGGAAAGCCGTAATCACAAACCGACCTGCTGCCCTGGTCTGGTGCTTCCCTGCCGGCCTCGCTCAGCAGCGCGAGCAAGGGCTGCCGAGCGCGGGCCCACGGCACTATCGCGGCCGGGGGGGCTGCCCCACGGGGCCCCACGCCCAGCACTCGCAGACCCTGCCCTCTCCAAAAGCCTGAGCCCCGATTTCAGCGCCGTCCCTGCAGGAAGCAATCCTTCCGCCTCCTTCGATACAGCGGCAGTTCTGCAACGGAGCCCTTCCGCTTTCAGCACAGGCAACATGGAGGCCCTGCGCCGCGCCCAGAGCCTCCCCTGCTTGAAGGGTACCATCCCTGCGCGCCCCTTAGCAGCGCCAATACACCTGCTTCAGACTGGGCACTCGCACCGCGTCACGCTTTTATTTTAAAGCATCATGCAAACATTAAGTGATTTCTTTAATATTTGCAATAAAAGTAATGAAACGTTTAGACAAATCTCCACTAGTCTAGAAGCATATAGAGGAGTGACGTCCACGCTATGGCTTTCACAGTGAATAACCATGATATACGCTACGTCCTTGGGTTCTCGGTGAGGATGGCTTCTCTACTGCCCTTTAATTAGCGGCTGTCGGATGCGGGGGTCTGCCCCCCCCCCCCCAGCGTCACCCAGCCGGGAGGAGCGCCGAGGCCCCGTCCAGGCGGCTCCGGCTTCGGTCCAGCGCAACACCGAACCGCAGGGAAGCGGGGATCTTCCCGGCTGCAGCGCATTTCCCAATGGGAAGCCAAGAGCTCGGCATCGAGGCGTTAACGCCATCTTAATTTGTAGTAAGCGTTACGGTCAATCCTCTGCAGCACAGAGCCGGCCTGGGCGACGGTGGAGCCGAAGCGGCCGCTCGGCGTTTGCCCGGGACCCACGTCCCGCTCCCGCCCGGACTCAGCGGGCCCCGCGGCCGGGCGGGCAGGATCGGGCCCCGCTAGGGACGCGCACGGCGCTGCGGGACCAGCAAGGCGACGGCGTTCCAGCCTGGGGCCCTATCGCTGCTGACTGCAAGAACGAGCGGCCACAAAGCGCCCGAGACGGCTCTTAAGACACGTGAAAATCGTTTCGTTTCCCGAAGCGCGGGAAAAGGCAGCGAGCCCCCGAGCGCGTTTCGGCGGTCTCCTCCAGCGCCGGCTCCGTGCACGGCCCGGCCCTGGCCCAGCGCCCCGGAACAGCTCTGCGCCCCGCAGCCGGGACTTGGTCCTCACGCTGCGGCCACGGGAGAGCTGCAGACCGTGTGTGCAAGCCCGACTCTGCGAGCCCAGCCACGACTCTCCGTGCTCCTAATAATCACTTTTTTTTTTTCCAGCTTAAACTTTGCACAACAAACTTTCTGCATTTACTGCTAATTTCCTGAACGTAACATTCAAAGTTCTCCCAACTCAGTTGCGAACACCCAGAGGCCCCCGACGCAGGACGTGCGATGCAAGGTGGACACGGAGAAGGGACCCAGCTCTCCGGGGGACCCGCCGCGACCCACCGGGGCGGCAGGGCCGGCGCCGTCTTACCTGGGTCGCTCACGCGCGGGCTGAGCGCGGCTGCGGGGACGCGGCTGCCACCCCGGCCCGGCTGCAGAGCCCGGGGGGGGGGGGGGTTGGCGACGGCGGGCTGGCGGCCCAGCTAGAGGGGAAGCAGTGAAAGGCCGCCAGAATTGCGCTTTCCCAACCCCACAGGTCTGACAGCGCGCGGTAAGCTATTCTCGGTGGCATACAGCAGTAACCGTGGCAACGGGCTGCGGTTTGCATATGTGTTTTCTTCAAGCAGCAAAAATGACTTTCGGCTGGCGCGAGGGGAAGCGGAGCCGCAGCCCGGCCGGCGGAGGCTGCAGGCTGCAACGTCCCCAGCGCACGTCTGAAACACTTCCAAGTGGCAGCTTTCCAGACGACACCGGCTAATCTGACCCCTGACATCTGGCCTGCAAGACGGACGGGCGCCAACCGACAAGAAACCGTGGCGAGTCCCTGGAAATCGGGCGACGGCTTGGCTGGTGCCCCCCCGCCCGGGCTCGGTGCCGCGCTTCCTTCCTCCGCGCCGGCTGCCAGCCCCGATAAGGGCTGCGAGAGCGAAACCGCCGCGCTCCGCCTCTCCCCGCCCCGGTCCCGGGCCCGGCGCAGGTGCGGGGGCTGCGGCGCGGCGCGGCTTGCCGGCGAGATATATTTAAACCTGTTTTTGTTGCTTCTGCTATGGCCGCCGTCGTCTCGGGGCTTCCTGCAAGAAACGACAGCGTTTCCACCGAAAACACTTGCACAAGAACTTTCCAAACGTCACGGGCTAGAAACACCCGTTATTTAACCCATAAAAACTAGCGGCCACAGAGCCCGAGCCTGGATCGCTGCGAGCATCTGCGAGGCTTTGAGCGGCCCCGCGGGCCAGGGCGGGAACGAACGGCAGCGCCCGGGGGCAGGTGGGGGGGGGGCAGCTCCGGGGGGCCCGCGTGGCTCTTTGCTCCTTTTTAAGCTGCTTTCCACGCACATGCGAGAGGTCCGCACGCTTGGAGGACAGCGTGGAGAAGGCCTACCTCCTCCAAACCGCCTGTTTCCCGGGAGTTTTGCTCCTCGGGCGGTTGCGCGCCTGGACGTGTGCTGGACACGCAGCCCGTGGCTCCCCGCGGGCGGCCGAGAGGCCTTGGCTCAACTGCTCTGCAACGTATCTAACTAACTGCTCCGCAACGTATCTAACTGCTCCATAACGTATCTAACTGCTCTGCAACATATCTAACTAACTGCTCTGCAACGTATCTAACCAACTGCTCTGCAACGTATCTAACTAACTGCTCTGCAACGTATCTAACTGCTCTGCAACGTATCTAACTGCTCTGCAACGTATCTAACTGCTCCATAACGTATCTAACTGCTCTGCAACGTATCTAACTGCTCTGTAACTATCTAACTGCTCCATAACGTATCTAACTGCTCTGCAACGTATCTAACTGCTCTGCAACGTATCTAACTAACTGCTCTGCAACGTATCTAACTGCTCCATAACGTATCTAACTGCTCCATAACGTATCTAACTGCTCTGCAACTAACTGCTCCATAACGTATCTAACTGCTCTGCAACGTATCTAACTGCTCTGCAACGTATCTAACTGCTCCATAACGTATCTAACAACTGCTCCATAACGTATCTAACTGCTCCATAACGTATCTAACTGCTCTACAACGTATCTAACTAACTGCTCTGCAACGTATCTAACTGCTCTGCAACGTATCTAACTGCTCTGCAACGTATCTAACTGCTCCGCAACGTATCTAACTGCTCTGCAATGTATCTAACTGCTCTGCAACGTATCTAACTGCTCTGCAACGTATCTAACTGCTCCATAACGTATCTAACTGCTCCGCAACGTATCTAACTGCTCTGCAACGTATCTAACTGCTCCATAACGTATCTAACAACTGCTCCATAACGTATCTAACTGCTCTACAACGTATCTAACTGCTCTGCAACGTATCTAACTGCTCTGCAACGTATCTAACTGCTCCATAACGTATCTAACTGCTCTGCAACGTATCTAACTGCTCCATAACGTATCTAACTGCTCTGCAACGTATCTAACTGCTCTGCAACGTATCTAACTGCTCTGCAACGTATCTAACTGCTCTGCAACGTATCTAACTAACTGCTCTGCAACGTATCTAACTGCTCTGCAACGTATCTAACTGCTCTGCAACGTATCTAACTGCTCCATAACGTATCTAACTGCTCTGCAACGTATCTAACTGCTCCATAACGTATCTAACTGCTCTGCAACGTATCTAACTGCTCTGCAACGTATCTAACTGCTCTGCAACGTATCTAACTAACTGCTCTGCAACGTATCTAACTGCTCTGCAACGTATCTAACTGCTCTGCAACGTATCTAACTGCTCTGCAACGTATCTAACTGCTCTGCAACGTATCTAACTAACTGCTCTGCAACGTATCTAACTGCTCTACAACGTACCTAACTGCTCTACAACGTACCTAACTGCTCTACAACGTACCTAACTGCTCTGCAACGTATCTCTCGCTACAGCGCACTGCCTATTTCAGAGGCGTCACACCACGGGTGCCCACACGTTGCGTGGAGGCCTCTCGGTGCCCGCGGGCCCCGGTGCAGCGCGGCTCCTCCTCCCCGCCCGGCCCGGGGCACGCTGATGGGGACGCGCTGTGCGCCCGCCCCACGCGCCCTGCACACCTTGCACACGCGCCGTGCACACGTGCCACGCACCCGTCTTGCACACGCGCCGTGCACACGTGCCGCACACGCACCTTGTACACGCGCTGTGCACCCACCCCACGTGCCGTGCACACCTTGCACAAGCGCCGTGCACACGTGCCACGCACCCATCTTGTACACGCGCCGTGCACACGCACCTTGCACACACGCCGTGCGCCCACCCCACGCGCCGTGCACACCTTGCACACGCACCGTGCACACACCTTGCACATGCACCACACGCACCTTGCACACATGCTGCACACACACCTTGCACACGCACCACGCACACCTTGCACATGCACCACACACACCCCTTGCACACACGCAGTTACCTTCGATTCCCGCACATACGTCTACCAGTGAAGCACTTCTCAGAAAACAGAAGCCTTGTAACTATCATTGCTACGTCACTGCTCTCAAAAAAGTTGACAAGGGCCTTGTGCGCCTGATCCAAGTTTTCAACAGCATAAGGCTTTGTAATAAAAGAACTAGCCCATAAAAAATCTTGTTTCTCTCGCCTCTTAGAATTTATTACAGTTACCCCAAAGCTACCACTGCTACATAATATAAAAGTAGCTAATTTGTTATTGAAGGTTCTGCTAGGTATAGGGTAAAATTTGTTTTTGTCATTTTTGAAAGTAAAATTTATGCAATTAATGTAATAAATATATCAGGAAAAATGCGGTTACCTTCTCCAGTAAAGAGCACTTTTCTTGTTTTGGTAACTCACAATAAGCAACCCTTCCTATAGCGAGAATTCAAACATACAGCAAACATCCAGAACGGTGCAGAGAGTCCAGATCGCACGTCTTGATTTCAGCTGCTGATAAATAACAAAACATACACGAATTACAGAATGGAAATGATAAGCTGACGTGACTGCACGTTATTTGGGTTAAAAACAGGGTTGTGTTAATCTTGGTTTACGCTCCCTTTCTCCTCTATTTCGCAGTCGGTTTCGAGGCAAGCACCGCAGCATGGCACCGCAAGCACCGAAAAGCTCCAGTGTAATTTGATTCCTGAGATAAAAGTAGTAATTTAGAAGTAGATCATTGGTATCTTGGAATTTAAGACCTGCAAGATCTCTAATGCAAAGTTCAGGTCTATTTAAGGAAAGTTTGATGCAATTATTTGATGGCCGGGTTTCAACGGAAGCCAGACCGCTCTGGCAGATGCCACCTCGGGATCCTCCGCCCCGGTCCCCCAGCCCAGGAGGACGCGGCGGCTCCAGGGGCTGCGCGCTTTGGGACGGGCACGCCAGAGGAGCGGGGTGGGCTGCGAGGCGTCGGCGCGGCGCAGCCGGGAGCAGGGCAGCGGTGCGGGCGGGAGGCCTCAGCCCAAGGCGCTCCTCCGCCGGCCTCGAAGCAGAGGCGTTCAAGACGGCCCCGCGTGCCGTCTGCAGCATGGCCCGTGCCCGGCAGGAAGGAGCTCGGGCCCGAGCGGGTGCGAAGGGACGACCAGGCTGCAGACCGGGAGGCAGAGGCAGGAGACGGGCGGGGGACCGCGCCCCTCGGCCCGGCAGAACGGAGAGCGGAGGGCGGTAACGGTGGTTTAGGGCTGTGCAGTGGGAAGGGACCTTCGATACTGCAAAAAAATCACAGGGCTAAGGTTTTGGAGCAGTCTTCCCAAGAACCATCTATTTTTACCCTGGAATTTGGTAAACTCATGCAACAGCGTGGATATCTCACGTGAAGAATATACACTTTTTTTCCCCTTTTTCTTTTCTTTTTTTTTAAGGCAAAACGCAGGAACTCTGGTCGTTTGTCTGGGGCATGCGGATGTGCAGCAGCCCGGCCGGAGCGGCTGCAAGACGCCCGGGAACGGCAGAGAAGCGGCGCAGCACGTGTGCGGCTGCGGGCACGGGCCCCGCGTGCCAGCCATCCCCGCGGCCGGCCAGCGCGGCCTGGGAGTGCCGGGCAGGAGCCAGGCATCGTGTTCTAGCCAGAAGAAGAAAAAGAAAAAATGACAGAGATGTTTCTCCTTTATCCTATAGCTCCAGCATTGCTTTGCATAATACATCACTGAACATTACCCGTTCCCCTTGCTCCAAGTAATTCACTTTAATGTGGCATTAACGTAGGAGTTTATAAAGCATTCAGAACAGGGCCAATACGCTTTTCCTGCAGCGTCAGATATGCAACTGTAGCAGTGTTTATGCTCTGCAAATGACTGAAACAGTTTGCTAATTACTAATTAAAGCTGAACTTGTAGGCACATTTTTACTCAGATTTTGTTTGCTTTGCTGGGTTTCTTCTATGAAAATCAAGCTGCAGTGTCATCAACTCCGGACTGTTTAGAGACATTTATGGTAATGGGTCAGATGACAATACTTTCTGTTTAGCTTTTTTTTAGTTTTTATTATCATTACTTCAAAATGTTGGACAAAGCCTGGAGCCCTTCTCAGTCCTTACTCAGCTGTTATTCAAATACTGCGTTCCTACGGAAGGGCTTTCTTCTCTTTGGGGCTGAATTATCTTCCGAGGGAATTCTCCGGAAGGAGGACAGACTAAAACGGAGCAAAAATGTCACTATCTGGCTTGTGCATTCATACCGAAACAAAATCTTTGTTGCTTGGCCGCCCATCAATGCTTTCGACATGTTCCTCGGTTGAAGTCATCGTCCTCTGTTTGTGACTTGTTGCTGTGGAGATAACTGCATTGCAACCACAGGAATAGGATGCCAGAGAGCAAAAAAATACGCAAAGGCAGAACTTTTAGAAAAAATGCTTCTTTTCCGTGCAAACGTCAGTAGCAATTAATACCCTCGTGGAGAAGGGATCTTTAGAGAGAACCCGGATTTTTTTGTTTTCTTCACGTTGCGTGCCCAGGGCTGCGCGTGCAGGCAGGAGCACGGCCACGGCCACGCGGGAGGCAGAAGTCTGCCGGGTCGGACGCGGCAAAAGCACAGAAAGGCTCTGCACGGGGCCGCGCCGCGATCTCCGCCATCCGCCCCAGGATTTTGCTGCGCCCATCCGTTTTTTCCAGCCTGAAAATCTGCTCGTATCAAGATGTTCAGCTCAGAAGTTATTCGATAAAGCTTTGAAGATCAGCTTGCAGGAGAGGAGAGTCTTTCATGAGGCCTCAGAGTTGGACGAGCACATGGTGATGCAGATTTTGCGAGGCCGGAGAAGAGAGCGGGTGGGCAAATACCGCCGCATTTGGGAGTTTCAGATCTTTCAGTCTAATATGGACGTTTCTGTGGTGAGGACCAATCAACTGTCATAAATTGTCATCAGGGGGCTGAACATGTATCATGATTTGGGGGGTTCTGGTACTGTTTATGGCAACAGATCATCATTTTAGACTACTGTGTTTGGGAAGTCATTTCCTAAAGAGCATTTGGGCGTTTGAGCACTGGAGAAATTTGACTTGAAGATTCACATTTAAATCCTGAGACGTTGAGAGAGCAGCAGGTCCCAGGTCAAAGCCTGAATGACAGATACACTTAATGCAGAAGGAGCAGCTCCCCTGAGACGCTCTTCCTGACCAACAGCAGCTGAGCAGCAGACCAACCATTCCTATCCCAATTGAACCAGTAACGCTAGCACCTGCTTTCCAGAGATCTTTGTGTTGTGAAGGCAAAGATTCACACAAGTGCCCAGTTAAAGAGCTACTGTGGCAACCGCTGACAAAAACAAGGCATTCAGCAAAAACAATTGCTGAAGCCGTTTGTAAACAGCCCTGTGTTTCTTAATTTTGAGATTTCATAATTATGCAACGTAGAGTGGCTGCACATTAGGTGAGAAATTCACAACACAACCCGTTCTTCCAAAACCAAATACTCTCCACAAACTTGAAAGAATCCAAATTTACGATCAGTACCTTTTGCTACGTGGCATTTCTGCTGTTCTCGTGAGGATCTCTCTGCTTAACACCCGCCCAGTGTTAAAAAAACACTCGAGTTCGTTATAGAAACGTAAGGAATATCACCTGTGCACTTTGTACATAGTATGTTACGAGCAAGGAAACCGGCTATCACTTGCTGATACGCCTCTGTAAACCAGGAAAACCAGTACTTCCCAGTTAAAACACTCCATGTCGACCTACATGAGACCCGGCAGAGAACGGCGCATCCGAGAGGCAACGGCAGCCAGAGCCAGGTAATTCTCCCGGGCAGCGACCGGCAGCTGCAGAAGCTGCCTTGTTCTCTGGTAAACAAACCACGCGCACACTTCAGTTTTACCTCATTTATGGCCTACGATCAGAAGCAAAAAATACAGCGTGAGCCCGCTCTTATCACAACGCCGGCTTCCACTTCCACCAGCACACACATTGCCGGATAATAACATTTCCATCACCAATATAATCCAAAGTTAATAAAATCTGGAACTCTCAACGCGAAAAGTCTATATGATGATAACGTTTCCATGATCCTACCCACACAATACTTGCAGTATTCTTGCTAACATCCTTTGAAAAGCAGATTTCATTCCAGTTTTATACACGTTACTGTTTGTTAACTGCAGTAGAATAATTTGCATTTTCATTTCTTCCTCTATCATTTCACAGCGTTAGCAGAGAAGGGTTATGACAAGCCAAAAACATTTTTAAATTAACATTTCCACTACCCTGGAGCCCCCTTCCATTTTACGGCACTCCTGCGTCTGTGTTTTATTACCGCAGTGAAGCCCGAATAGATCTTTTGCCAGAGGGAAAGAGAACTTCAGAGCACACCTAGGAGCCACATACAAACAAAATGTCCAGATTAGCGTGTTTCTAGTTAAAAGAGAAAGAGAGACAGAAGAGGTAGGGTCACGATTAAAAATACTTAATATTGTAAAGGAAAAAAGGATCTATAATACGATTTGCACGCAGCAATCGCTAAAACCTACGTAGGCACACAGCAAAATTTTCACTTGCACCGGACGGGGCAGACCTGGGTGCCGCTTGAAGTCCTAACGCTAATTTAACCCCCGTTGAGCGTTTCCTCCAAATTCGGGTGGCGGCAAACGCTGAGGCTCCCTGCGAGCTCGTTAGCAAACGAGAGGAGACTCACGCCGAGCCCGCGGGCACCGTGGTGACGGGGAGGAAGGACCCGCTTCAAACACGGCAGGAATCGCTGGTCCCCGCCGAGGATGAACGACGGACCCCGGCGCTTCCTCCGCTCCGATGAGGAGCCGGCTGAAGCCACCTGGGAAAGGGGCACCGACGGCACGCGGCCGCTCCCGCAGCCCCACGCCGCGCACCGAGGCCTGGCAATTGCGTCCGATTTCCGTCTGAGAGAGAGCGATGATGGAGATGGACAGCAACAACAGCAGCAAAAAGGAAGCGAATGGATGAAGTCGAAGCGACATGCCCACGTGCCGATCTAGTAAAACACAAAACTGAGAAAAAATTGTTTTTGAACTTCCTGAATTCTACTCTCTCCCCAGTGAAAAAGGAGAAAAACAGGCCACTTTCACGAGGCAAAACCGGTGCTATAGCGTTATTTTATTTTTCTATGTTAGCGAGTTCTGTGCTCTGAATATATCCATTACTTTAACACTTGCTTATTAAAGCTGACACTTTTTTGGCCAGACTGCTGATTCTGTTCACTGTTTACCCAGATTTTGCTCAGGTCCTTAGCTCCACTTAGAAAAATAATGATTTAAACTGCTTTCAGGGTAGGCGCGTGTTGTTTTGGTTACGAGGAGCAGGGACACTTTGACCGATTTGGAAGCGGCGATCTGAACGGGAGGAAGTGCGGGAAACACATGGACAACCTCTCTGCTCCCCGGTCGCGAGATGCAGGCTCCTCTCTGCTCACTGCCTCGGCGGCCCTGGGAGATATCGGCCCGTCTTCCTGCCGCGCCGCGTCCAGCGGCACCGGGCTCGGACACACGGCGCTCCTGCCTGGTCGGGGGACCAGTGGCACCGTCCCAGTATGTTCACAATAAACCCAGTATAATTTATAACAACAGCCTGGGGCTGGGACAGACCGCTTGGCAGCCTCCTGTCTTGCTCGGGCCGCTTTTCCATCTGCCATCGGAAAACGTGCAACTGCCGTGCCCGGCTCTGCGCGCCCGTCCGCCGTTCACGCACGCGGGATCCGCGTCACGTAGCAGCAGGTCTGCTCAAATAAGTAGAATATGTATTCCCTAAAAATCTCTACATTCTTACGTATTCGGAGGTGAAGAACATAAATGCAAAATGCATCAGATAAAACGACCGATACTTATTTGACTCCTGTGCTTTGCCCTCTTGGCTTTTAGAAGTCAAACCCAGACAACGCTGCAGTTTGTGGTATGAAGCTATGCTGCTGGCTTTTGAGGGACTTTGGGCTTGATTATTATTATTTTTTTTTTTTGAATCAATGCATCCAGAGATAAATAAAACACAGTTTAAATAGTGACTGCAGCATGTTTTGTGCAGAGGGTACTTTGGAGAAGAGGCTCAGCCGCCCTCCGAGCAGCCAGCGCTTGCGACCTATTTGTACTCGAGACCGCTCCACTCCTTGAGCCAACGCCAGGGTAAGCGGGGCACTGAAAACGGGCAAGCCAGCCGCGCGGCAATGCATTTCGTTTTAATAACGCTGGAGAATATCTTCGTTTCACCTTCTAAATAAGTGGGTTTGTGAATCTGGAACCAGAAATGTTTTCAGTCCCTTTCAGGGGCCAAACTGCTGTACATGGACCAGCAAGGCCAGCGGCTTGTCCCCCTGCCCTGCCCTTCTCCGCTGAGCACCTTTCCTTTGGTAGCAAATACCAGAATACACCTCTGACACAATTAATTCTCAACAAGATGCTTTACTGTTTGACATTACTTTCAAAGTCGCATTCTACCAGGATAATGAAGATATTAATTTCTAGGTATACTATAGCCCTTCAATATTCCTTTTTTCCTCTCACCTCCCTAAGATTCACAGCTAATTTCACTTCCCAAATCCCAAGGACTTTAACTGTAAACTGTCTACTTTAACAAGTAGCTCGTCGGCCTGAAGTGTTTGTTATTTCACAAGGAATATGGCTTGGTTATTGCAACAGCTCTGCCGATGCCAGACTTGCAAAGGACGGACTTGTTGACAACACAGTGATTTAAGCTTCATTCACATGAGAAACAAATGCAGATGCCCAATATAGCAAAGAGTCAGGGATTTTTTGAGACAAAAAAAATCCACCCGTGATTGCTAAAAAGAGGCATTTACTACAGCTTTTTAATACATTTTCTAGAGCTTTGCTTAGTCTCACATCAGCGTGTCTCGGACGAGGGGGCAGTTACCATTTCCTCGAGGCAATCCTTCTGCGGCACAATGCATTTCAATGACAAAGCTTTTTGTAGGTTTTTGGGTTCAATTCAGGGCTATTTTAATGGGGGGGTTGTTTGTTTGTTGTTTTTGTTTAATTCTACCTTCTATGAGTCCCACTGTGGCAAACAGTCAACATAATCCCTCTCCTTCCTCGCTTTTCACGTCCATCATGTTCTCTTAGCGCAATGTCGCATTCCTGCTCGTCTCTACTCAGCCAAACTAAACATCAACTCCTGGAAACGCTCCCCATTTCTCTGAACGGTCCTCAAATCTCTGAACTTCATCTCCTGGAGGAGGCTCGCTCTCAGCTCCGAGTCGCGCTCGCGATGCCGACGGCCCGTCGCAGGCGACGGCTTCTCCCCGGGGCACGAGCCTGCACGCGCACTAGATGCACCCAAAAACACCTCGGCTGCCTTGGCTGCTGCACTGCATCTCGGAGTAATACCTCGCCTGCTGCTTCTGCCCACGTCTCTCTTCTCCATGCACTGCTTGCGTTAACGGTTAATTAGCAATAGGTACTGCTGATGTCTTCTCGGCTTGCTGCCCGGTCTGTACGTATCGCAGGCTTCCCCCGTCTTCTCGTAATCCCTACATCTGGTCATTATCTTTTCCTTCCACATCATTAACGATGGTAAATGAGATTTGACTTAACCACACCACTTTGACATCGTAATGAAACCGCCTTTATTACTGACCATCTTTACCAGTCCTTCATCCTTCCTATAAATCGGCACAGATCCTGGATACTGTTTTATGAGGCACGCTACTCTATCAGAGCGTAAAACCAACTTTATCATAAACCGCCACTGGTTATGACTTCCATCATGAAGCTCATTTTCTCTTTCTTCTATTATTTATTCCATTATTACAGCAGGGGGAATGGAGCTGCATTTACTGGAGAAGGAGATTGTTTTTCTGATCCAAGATAGGCACTACGCGTATTCCCTGCAGCAAGGCTTCGGGTAAACTCTTCGTGAAATATCCCAAGATACTGCTAATGTTTCACATGTACTCACTCCTTGTGCTTCCTCAGTATCGGTAGCTTGTTTTAGGAGGTTTTATGTGCCTGCTAGAATGGTTTTCCAATTAAATTTATGAGTAAAACAGTCATCAGTGAGCTGTACGTGTAAGGGCCTCGCTTATTCTCCTAATTCTTACGGACGCGTTTATCAACGCCTGTTGCGTTAGCCTTGCTCGGGCGGTAACCCACGGCGCTCTCCAAGACTGAAGGACGCAGAGCAGCCGTCGCCGACAACGGCCTCGGCCAGCCACCGGTGCGGTGACCCGACCTTCCACCAACGCTCCTCCTCTGAGGCTGGCCGCCCTCTCCCGGCTGTACGAAACCACGAAGCAGACCACCTAAGGCAGTTATTCAATGATCCTTATCTCTTAAGGAGGGCCGAGCCAGCAACTTCACCACCATCCTTCTTCCCCCAACTCCAGTCGCAGAAACTCGGAAAATGCCGTGCAAGCGAAAAGCCCCCACCACCTCCAGAGGTGGGGAAGGCACAGACTCAGGTCTCCTGACATCCTTAGCATATCGGCATCTTACTGCCAGAAGTTCACCTGTTAATGAAAGATATAGTGCCATCCCGTATTTTGCTATATGATTGTCTTTATTGCAGCTTCCATAACCTTACAGATTCTCTCTTACACAAAGCGTAACAGTACGTACTTTTGATTCGTACGTATTTAGCCAAAGCTATGCAATAGCAATCACTTAAGTAACTCTGAAGGAGAAATTTGGTTACAGCATAGAGGACCTCCTCCTGTACGGGACAAGAAGCAATATCAGGATCAAGTTGGGTATTTTTACCACTTAATACAATCTTTGGCAAACTTCACGAAGAGACATTTTCATTTATCCCCTGAGACTTCACAACACTTAACTTCTATCAATTTTTAAATGTTTATTCTTAACATAACGGTCTACCATACTCCCAAAAAGTAAATCTGATCCGCATAAATATCACTATTTTCAAGCAGATATCAAATCTGTAACAATTTTAAATGATTACTGGAATTAGAAATATTTGATGTTGGAAACGATCCAAAACTAGAGACAACTCTGATACCTCTGTCTAAGCACGAAATATTTTCAGCAGGAAAGAAAAATACCTCGTTCTTGATTTTTTAATACAGATCTCCATTAATCTAACTCTTTGCATTTTATGACCCTCTTTAGTCAGCCAGATATAGACTCCTAGGCCTTAATATAAAAAAAAGTGTATTCTACAGCCACTGAAAAGCTTTTGCGCGTCTACCAAACAAGGAAAAACCCAGCAAACTATCACAAAATATCTCTTTACCCATGAACAGCCATCACCGGTTTGTACCAAAATCATCCCTCCAGTATTCTAAATTGACCAAATCCTGGAGTTCTTTCTTTGCTTTTTTAACTCAACACAAAGTATTAAACTAGCATGCTGGATCAGAGTTTAAGGCCTACGTGATTTGCCCAAGTGGCCTTTCACCTAACGATAAGGATGATAGCTTTTCATGAAAACGTTTTCCATGGCCTCTCCTTCCCAAGAGCTTAAACACCTCGTTTCTACACTAGGAACAACAGCAGCATTTATTGTAACAAAAAAAAGTCCTATAGCCACTTTATTAAAAAATAAAATACAATTTTGGAAATAGCGCTAGTAACAAAACTCCTCCATCAACAAGCCAAAGCACAGACGGTGGTAAGATGAGATTTTGCCCTGCTCCCGCAGAACACGACGTTCATCCCCGAGCCTGAGCCACGTCTCCGTCGTGACTGTGATAAATCACGTGAGTTAATTTGGGGATTTTCTTTGTGCTCAACTAACTTCATTTCAGAGACTCACACTAGGACTGGATAAAGGTGCTTTTGTGCCCCTCCTGCCAGAATCCTTTTCCTTTTTACATCAGGAAAAATACCATTTATACCAAAATATCATAACAAGGCAACAACTTCACTTTCCTGTTTGTCGTAACTATTACACTTAAGCTGACTACAGTTT